>NC_080571.1:287219628-287831503 GCF_030247185.1 Malaya genurostris
CGCTTTAGATGGTCCATGCGCAAGGTCCAATTTTGGCACACTCTCTCCAACATATCGGCCGGAATTTCACGAATAATGCCAACGGCCCATAATCCACACCAAGCAGTGACAGTTTTTGGGATGCATTGGTAGTTCTTGCAATGCTTCTGGCTGGTCTTCCCCAAAGCTCTCGTACGCTGATGATTTTAAGTTACTCTTGAAAATTTTGTACCCAAATGATGCTGTATTCCTCCAACAATAACTGGATGTTTTCAGAAATTGTCAATATATTGGTTCCTAACGCCCAAAAATGCTTCATAATTTCTTTTAGTTGCAAATTAAACCAAATCTAGGTGTTTTACTAGACAGTAAAGTAACCTTTTGTGATCATAACGTTTGCTAAACTCGTCACTGAAAAATTGGATCTTCCTCTAATTTTGCGAGCGTCCATTCATGATTAAATTGCAGACCAAATGACGATTCATGATTAAATTATAGACCAAACTGAACAAGTTTGACAAAAGCACAAGACACGATTCACGCGTGATCTGTCAAAAACAGTGTTGCCAAAAAGATACCAACAAAAAATCACCATTCATTACCGGGTGAAGTTTTCTCAAAGTACATACGCCTTTTGAATAGATTGATTAATATGCTGATTATTACGAAGACCAAGGTCGTCCAATAAGTCCTTAGAAAGAATTAGAAACAAATCGGTCGAGTTAGGGATTGTATTTTCCAATGTACGCAAGTTTCTAAAGGTTTTGAAAAGTAGTATTCTGGAAGTTCCTTCAAATAGGCAATGTTTTCCAGAATACAAGTTTATTACTAATGTCGTTTTTCATTGAGAACACTCGTGGAGTATTTTGCTCGATTCGTGCACTTTTCGTGCAGTCGGGCAATCAAAACAGGTGCACTGTGTTTCATTGATTTGCATCACACGAAAAAAATGCACTTTCGGGGCAATTCGCGGGCAACTATTTTGCACCCGTTTTCTTTTCAGAGCAGCAAGCGTGCAAACCAAACTTTACAAAACCGTTTCATTGATCAACTGTCAGTACAAAACACTGGCACCGAGCGAGAGGAATCAATGAAAAACGACATAAGATTCAGAATACAGTTCCCGAATTCAGAAGTGTGCATTCGTGAAAAATGGTATCAACATTGGGAAACATCAAAGTGATGTAATGATTCAATTCTTTTCAGAACCAGTAAATTGATTCGAAAGATATTTTCTTCCGTTGAAATAGGCAAATTGGGCCTTTTTGCTTTCAATAGTTTTGTGTGTTCTGCGGCCGAGTATTTTATTATTCTCGTCTTCGAATCATCAGTGCATCAGCAGTTTATGTTTAGCTAAATCAATGAAACAAGATTTTCATAAACTGTTTCGTTATTCACAATTTACAACTCGACTCAGGATTCAGAATAACTACCATGGTTTCTCATCATTCTTCTGATTAGAAGGGAAGAATAAAAGAAACATGGAAAGGAGTAGTCGTGCCTTTTTCAGTAGTGTGTTCAGCAACTATAATATCGACAAAAACTCTATTAAAAATTCTGCGCCTACAATGACTCTTGCCTGCCCACTGTTTCGCTTGATGAATATTGTCAATGGTAGCGATTGTCTCAAGTACTCCTCGATCCCTGGTCCTGACGGCTTTCCCGATGTTGTACTAAAAAAACCGCTCAGCCAACATCGCATCCCCATTGGTTCATATCTCCAATCTTTCACTATAGTAAGAGGAATATTGGATTGAAGATATTTGAAAAAAGTCATTCTTAATCTCCATTAATATAATAGAATTTTCAAATGACAGATTTTCTTTGTTTACTTTCTCTTCACGAATATGACATTACATCTGAATCACAAGGAAATCATCTGAGACTTCTCATGTCCCTGATCTACATTAGTGACGTTAATATCTCTTTGAAATCCCCAAAGCTCTCGTACGCTGATGATTTTAAGTTGCTCTTGAAAATTTTGTACCCAAATGATGCTGTATTCCTCCAACAATAACTGGATGTTTTCAGAAATTGTCAATATATTGGTTCCTAACGCCCAAAAATGCTTCATAATTTCTTTTAGTTGCAAATTAAACCAAATCTAGGTGTTTTACTAGACAGTAAAGTAACCTTTTGTGATCATAACGTTTGCATTAAAAATGGACTTTTTTCGGATGGTGATCAAAAATGCCAAGATAAATAATTGCTTTTGATAAATTACCTATGGAAGGTAATTCAAGTTTACTGGCTAAAAGACGCAACTTCCGGTAGGCATTTTCCCGTTCACGGCCAGTCCGGAGCGAAAGAAGAGCGGCTTTAACATCCCCTTCTCGTCAGTCACAGCAGCGCCTTCTTGGGGAACTTGGTGTGTGAAATGAACTTCACCTCAGAGCTCACTTCCTGCATGGGGGAAGTAAAATTTGAAGTGCCCTACCAGTCGTTGCCATCCAGGGTGAGATAGGTCTCGTTGTCCATCACCACCATCGCGATTTGCCGGGAAAATGATTGAAAATTGGTTAGATTTGGAAACTTTTTTTTTTGTTTCAATTATAGAGGCTTTTTTAACATTAATGTCATTCGCCTCTTCGGGCCAGAAAAACTTTCTGACCCTATGTGCGGGGTTGGGAATCGAACCCAGGCGGGCTGCGTGAAAGGCATCGACTTACCCATCACGCTATACCCGTCCCCCAGATTTGGAAACTGAGTTTAGTTTCTTTATATATGCTTGAAATTTGAATGCAGGTTTCAGATTTTCTATTTCAACTTCAGAGTTCTGGAACTAAATGTTAGTTCTGAATTCCGAGCCTGAATTTTGAAACTGACTTCTGAACCAGAATTTAATTTCTAAATTCAGTTTCATAATTTGATTCACGCATTCAATTTCATAATTTAATTTATAAATTAAGTTTCAGAGTTTAATTCCTAAATTCAGTATTAGAATTTCTTTAACAGAATACCACATTCCGAACTTTGATTCTGGAACTAAATTTTTGAATTGAATTAACTTCCTTTGTTTAGGTTTGGAGTTTAAGCTCAGAGTTCTGTTCTAAAACTAAATTCGAAATCCGGATTGTAAAAATGAGTTAATTTCCATATTTCTAGAACTAAATTCATGAATTTTTGATCTGGATTCCGAACCTGAATCTTGCAACTGAATTCTAGATTTCGATTCCAGTTCTAGTTCCTGAATCCTGGAAAAATTCCGCAAATCGGTTCGTTTTAGAACAAATAAAATATTCCCAAAAGATTATACGAGGTTTTCCTCTCTGAGTATGTAAATCTATTAAAAAAAAACTATTGTAACATTGCTTGTTGTATTTTCTTATACTATGTTCACACTATGAGTTAAAATGAGTTTAAACTCTGATTTCATGTTTTAAACGAAATAATATGTTTTACTTTTGCGTTATTTCATATTGAGAAACGTCACATTAAAACATGTTTTCCCGAAATAACATGATATAATTGTCAGTGTAGCACAACCCTGCTAGCATTTTCCTTCACTTTTCGACTATGTCAATTGACAGGTTGTTCAACAACAGCAGTTTTCCATCAAAGTAGCCATGTAATCATAATACAACGAAACTGGAAACTGGTACCAACGTTGCTATGTATACCGATTTCTCGGAATTTATACAGATTTTTTACCTCTATACAGATAAGTACCGATTTTGGTTTTTAGCTTGAATAGACATGAGAACTGGTTGTCGTGGGACCTTTTTTTGCTCACCTCTTGGTGACATTTTCTACTACTAATGTAGAAGAGAATCTGATACTGATATGGTACAGATACATTTTTGCGCCGAATACAGATTTTTGGAAAAATGACCTGGCAACGCAAACTGGTACAACCACTTTTGTTTATGAATTAAATGATGACTTTTTTGGTCATTTACTGCCCAAAAATATTTATTTCTCTTAAATGGCCAACGTTTTGAAGCAATAAACCTTCGAAACGTTGACAATAAGCGTGAAACGATAATATCCTTCATAGCTAGAAGAAGTACCTGGTTTATTTCTTATTTTCCGGATGTTGTCAAAATACTTTTTTCTTTCCCACCTGCGACGTAGGCATTCTTGCAATTTGTTTCGCGGTTTTTACTTTATATTACTATCGTTAAAACATGTTATTTTCTGCCGGTGTGAACGTAGTATAAAGCATGCTTTTCATAAATAATAAATAACATGATATAGTTGTCAGTCAAGCACAACCCTGCTAGCATTTTCCATCATTTTTCGATTATGCCAATTGACAAACTGATGTTGAATCAGTTTTCCATCAAAGTAGCCATGTAATCATTATAGAACATATATGGAAACGGGTACCACCCAAGGGGAGGAAGCTTAGCACAATGTACCAATCACACATTAAGGTCAGAGGACAGAGGGTCGCGTGTTGAGTTTTAAATCAAGCACGTGGCTCGTTCAATTCCCTTTGCGCATCGTATTTCTCTTGTACTCTCTCGTATATGAGCAAACTGTACCGGGTTGCCAGCATACATGTTATTATTTTGATAAGAAATTTTATCACGTAAATCTATCTTATGGGTTGGACATTACATAGATTCCAATGAACAATGGAAAAATATTGCGAAACAAAAAATCTGTTTATATACAATGAAACGTCTGTGTGTTTGGCAGCCTTGTCGAGCCAATTTTATTTCTCTCTCTCCTTTTTCAGAATGCTATCAGGAAACTAAAGCGAAAAAAAAGGCGGATGCATTGAAACTGATTTGTGATTTGATTCACAGAAAAATACAAGACTTTATTTTTATCGCGATAACATATATGTATTTATGTACTAAACGCATCTAAACTAAATTATCTAGACTTTGTCACGGTAGATTTATGATACAAGCCTTCGAAGCCGAGATATTCGATGAACAAGTAGAGGTATGCATTTCCGAGCGTTCCAATTTTCAGTAGTTCTTCAGTCAGAAAAAAATACAACACGACCGCTAAACTCAATGAATCATTCTCTAAATGGCTGAGGACAGTACCGTAAAGTGGTAGGTTTTTTGCTATTTTCCCGTTACAAATTAAATTTTCTTGGAAACGGTACAGAATGTAGAAAAACCCAACTGACAATGTCTTCGAAATTTAGTTAAGAATATTCTGTGAAATTTTCAGAATGATTCATTGAATTTAGCGGTCGTGTCGAATGGATAATGTATGAAACACTTGTAGGGCTAAATTGATACTGTTATTTTGCTGAAGGAAGTATGTTGATACGTTAAGGCTTTTAAGAGTTATGCAATGTTTTTGAGTTTTTTCAAGATATTTTTAAGACTAATTTAAAAGAGTTAAAAGAAAAACACCCTCCCAATTTTCTCTTAAATGTTTACTTATATTATGAACTTTCAGTAGCCGCATAGGATACATTTTTATCGATCTGGCATCTAATGAATTTTGATATTTGAAGGTTGACTAGTTTTTGTTGAAAAAACAATCATAACTTTTACTGGTAGCTCATATAGAAAAGCTTTACTCAGCAAAATTATGCGCAATATTTATTTCAACAACTCTTCTGAAGACAACTTTTCCATAGAACATTTCACAAAAAAGTTAGCACAAAAAAATCGATTTTTCGGGAGCCACCCTACTCTTACCCGGGACAATTGATGTAACTCGGTCAAATGAAAAGCTAGAGAGGTGCTTTTTTCAGCAAAGTTGCTCAAAATAAAATTTCCTACAACTTTATTGTACAATAAAATCGTTTTTGAGTTCAATTAAGAAAGTTAGATTACAGATTTCAGTCTAAATGAGGACCACCCTAGTAATATTTTATATCAAAAGGAGCGCCACTGGATAACAAACAACTTTTGTGAAGACACCAACTACAAAAAACTAATATTCAATAGTGAAAATATTTTTGTCACGCTAATTTCCCGTTTCAAACCATAGTGCAGTGATGAAATAAATTCCATGAATGGTTTCAACTTCGATTCCCAAGCTTTCAATAACTTTACTATTGAAAGAAGGTAATATTTGATGTTTAATTTGCCGTTGGACAAAAATGGCAACTCCACCACCCATTAAAGTAAACCTGTCAAATCGATGAACCACATAATGCGGATTACTTTTTAATTTGACATTTGGCTTAAGAAAAGTTTCTGTCACAATGGCAATATGGATTTTGTGAACTTTGAGAAAATTATAAAATTCATCTTCACTCGATTTCAAAGATCGAGCATTCCAATTTAAAATATTCAAATAATTATTTAACATCACTGTTAAATTTTAAATTCATTATAATATTATTTGCAAATTGCCATCCGATTTGAAATGCTTCAAAAAGTGATGAAGTCGAATTCATTTGAAAAAGTTGATCTTGTAGGTTTATCATTTTATTTTCAGTTATATCGCCTAAATCGACTTCATTTAAAGAAGCGAGTGGCATTGAAGGAGTATTTGTAGGTAGACTGCCATTAGAAGAAGATGGTTTGGCCGGTCTACCTATTAATAAATTGTTTTCGTTAGAAGATGAACTGCAAGGCGGTCCTGTGTTTTGATTATTTACATTAGAAGATTTAAGTGGTAGATTTCTACCTGTTATACTAGCATAACTAACATTAGAAGAAGAGAATGACGAGATCGATCTACCTGTCAATAAATTGTTTTCGTTAGAAGACGAATTGGAAGGCGTACCTGTTTTTTGTTTTAAATTCGAAGAAATAAGTGCCTTAGAAGAATTAGGCGTGGCATTTGTAACGGTTTTTTTGATTTTCAGGTATGTTCTGTAAATTTAAGGTCGTCGATTTGTCTTGTTGTCTAAGCGAACGAGCGTTTAAAATTTTTCCCTGACAGGACATTTCAAATAATAGGATTTATGATTTCCATCGCAATTTGAACATGAAAATTTATCAGTGGTTTCATTCATTGGACAAACGTCTTTCGAATGCGATTTACCACAATTCAAACACCGTATATCCATATGACAATTTTTGGTTCCATGGCCGAAGCCTTAGCAACGACGACATTGCGTTAAGTTTGCAATACGATTATGCCGTTTATAATATTTCCAATGAATTTTAATGTGGGAAATGAAACGTACTTTTTCTAAAGTTTTCAAATTGTTTACATCACTTCGATTGAAGTGTATTAGGTAAAGTTCATGGGAAATTGCAGAGCGTGGTTTAGAAGTACCATTCGTTTTTTTTTTCATAAGTATTACTTGGGAAGGGGCAAAACCAAGCAATTCTTTTAGTTCATTTTTAATTTCATCAGTACTTTGATCATTTGATAAACCTTTCAAGACAGCCTTGAAGGGTCTGTCTGATTTTATATCATATGAACAAAATTTATGAAGTTTTTCGGACAAATATCGGATAAGACGTTCATAATCTTCCAATCCATCAACCAAGACTCGACATTCTCCTCTTCGTCCGATTTAAAATGAGACTTTTACTTCCGGGAGAAAAGTAGAAAGCTCAGTACGGAATGCTTTGAAGTCGGAAATCATCACCGTCACTGGTGGCATAGATTGTTATGTCTTCCCAGAACGACAAGCGTCCATTTTGGGAATTTTAGAAGAATTTTTTTGCTATGTCGCTCCAATCGGATTCAGGAAGAATCGCGTAAATATTGTTAGTCGGCATAGAATCAACGGAAGGGAAATCCGTCCGTTGTCTTTTATTTTTACATTCAGATTCTATAAGATCGTGAATGTTATTAGACAATTGTTGAATAACGGATTGTGATTTATTCCGTATTAAATTATTTCTAGCCTTAAGCTTGTTGCCTTTCCGGTTGGACACAGGCATTTTTTAAATGAATGAAATTTGAAATTAAATTAGCTAGGCTAAATTAGTCTTCGATTAGACTCCTAGTTTGGAAAAGTCTTGATAAAGACTGATTTTGTGGTAGTCCTAATAAAGACTGATTAGTTCGAATAATAGTTCTTTGAATAGCAAGTCTTAAAAAGGACGATTAACTTCTTAGTCACTCTAATATCACTCTTTGTATAACCTTGAGAAAGGCTGACTAATTGTTAGTCTTTAAAAAGACTGTTAGTGATTCAGGTAGCCTTGAAAAAGACTGAAGCCATGAATCAATGAAACTCTAGGTAGCCAGAAAAATTTTCCAGGAGCCAAGAGCTTCAAGCGAAACAGTATCAGATCTCTAAATGTATTTATTCTAAACTACAAAACCAATTTACTGAACTTGATCTGTTTAGTTTCGTGTCATGAATACTTTGTTCTCTGCCGTATCACGTTTAATCAGAACTTACTTTTCTAATAAACCTTTCTCAATTTTATATCAATAATTAACAAAACCACAATTTTCTCACCAGTTACAAAGCGTAGAACATAATGTCGAGCAAAGAAAAGAAGCGGTGGTCCCAATTCCTGTTTCATCATATCATTAAAACAAACAAACATTACCGTCGAATCGATGACCTGGTTCGATGGAAAATTCATAAGTCACTGTGTCGTTTCTCATACCCACCACCAATCGTAGAACCATTTTCGGTTCGGCCAGTCAACAACATTCAGTCGGCACTAAAACAGAAATTTATTCCGCCCTTTTTTCGCACAGAACTGCTCGACCACCCGAACAACGGCGGATGCTTTGACCACGGTTCCGGCACATTTCGATGCCCCACTGACACAGCAAGTGTCCACCACGATCAGCTAAAGGGAAAGCACAGTAATGAAGCGGGACAACAACAACAAAAAAAAACGGAAATGAGAGCAGCCGCTAAATAAATCTCCGGTTCTTCCAAAATATTCGTACAAATGATAAGTTGGTCCGAAAATGGTAATATTTAATGACAGCAGTTAACTTTCAACAAATATTTGCCATACATGTGAAAGATGATTTTCCTTTTTGGATCGAAGTTTAGAAAAGAGTCAATTTCAGATCACAGAACAGTTTTTTTTTCTCACTTTTTTATGCTTATTTTGGATTTATTGTCATCTGAAACGCAATGCAAACTAAGTAAGTACGTATGAGCCAAAACAAAAAAAAAATCAGAAAATTATAATTTAAGATGCGCACTAATGGTACAGTGATTGAGTTGAGCAATGAATAGGAAAAAAAAACAGAAGAAATGAGTCGTAATCAAGTGAAATGATGCATTTTAATATACATACACAAACAAACACCCAAACATATTAATCATAGTTAACCAGCTGATCTATTTAATTGTAGTTGACGATCATACTTTCTTACTTCAAACGCTGTAAGCTAGAATACACAGACACTAAAGAGAATCTGTAGAATAGCACACGTTAGGTTTGTATATTTTTAGTGATAATGTTGGTTTTCTATTGGCAGAATGATGAACGTAAAATTATGAAAAGTTTATCAAATAAAAGAAACAAAGTCATGTAATAGACTGTAGTTGAAGATGTCCGTTAGTCTGTTCCGTTTCCACTATCCACCTAAAATGTACCCGAAAGCCAGTGATCCTGAAACGATCGGTTGATCTTTTCCTAGGAACTATTTTGGGACTCACGTTCCCTCGGTTCAATAAATGCCTTTCACAGAATGTGGCCCTGAGTTTTACTGTTGTTTATTTTTTCTTTATTTATTACACTGTTCAATTTACTCCTATTCTCTGATGTGCAATCCGGAAGAATCTAATTTTGGATCGTTTGGTGATAGAAAAATATAAGTGTGTGCGCATGTTTGTCGCTAGCATATATTGGTGACTTTTTCGAACGATCACACTTTAATTCGATACGATCGGAAAAAAATATCAAAAGTAAATTTGAAATCCTTATCAAACTATCCTTATGTATTGCAAAGTAACGATCCGGATCGAAACACCAAAGCTACTCCCTGAATAACGGTGCTGCGTCATTGATGATGAAATCTACATCAAAGTGTGTTATAACCAGTTTTCGAAACAGGAATGTAAGGACGAGTAAGGAAAAAGCTGGTGTGTATGATCGTTAAAACTGAAGAAGCTGTCGAGACTCGCTACGAAGTACTTGATTTGGCAGGCCAAATGCACTTGTGGAAAAATGTAGTAAATCATTCTTGACTAAAGATATTATAACCAATGAGATTTACAAAACAAAACTAGTTTTTAAGTCAATCCGATAAAATGCCGTTTTACCTTTTTTTATATATATAAAAAATAGGTATAGAATTCGCTCGAACTTTCGAAAAATTTTCCGAGGCCCGGAGGGCCGAATGTCATATACCAATCGATTCAGCTCGACGAACTGAGCAAATGTCTGTGTGTGTGTGTATGTGTGTGTGTCTGTATGTGTGTTGTCAACTAAGAGGTCGAGATCTCAGAGATGGCTGGACCGATTTGGATCAAACTAGTCGCAAATGAAAGGTCTCCCCGTCACCCAGAACGCTATTGAATGGTTTTGAGATCGGATGTTTACTTTTTGAGTTATACGAAGTTTTATGTCAAAATTTTCAGTTTTTTGACAGTATCTGTCACATTTGACCTTGAAAACAGAATATGTTTCCAGACTTAGATTTCGCTCGGTAATACCTATCCAACAAGCCATAGATTGTTAAAATTCGTCCATTTTTAACGGAGATATCGATATTTTTGTGTAAGCCTTATTCCAGTAGAAGGAATTTTGAGCGCTGTATGAAAAAGCAATGCTTGGGAGCAACATGAAACACGATTTTTTATACTGTTACATATAATTGTTTCTAAGTACCAAAAAGACTGTGTACAGCATCTTTTTATATGACAATTTGCCTCGGACCAATTTTAGCACGGTTCATTTTTGGCAACATAATCTTTCGAATATGGCATATGTAAACCAGATGATACCAGCATTATCGAGTTGGAAGTAATTCCATAATTATATTGATTTAAACTATTTACAGCAATAAATGCTGGAAGAACATGATTTCCAAATACCATACGACTCAGTTCGTCGAGATCAGCAAATGCGTGTGTGACAAATAATTTCACTCAATTTTCTCGGAGATGGTTAAACCGTTTTCTACAAACTCAGATTCATATGAAAAGTCGTATATTCCCAAACAAGGTTCCTGAATTACGTTTGGATCCAACTTCTGATTGCGGAACCACAGGATGATATGTGAAACGAAATTAAAATAATGCAATTAATTTTTCTCGTAAATGGCTGAACCGATCTAAGATTCAAATGAAATCTAAGAATCATCTATGATTCAAATGAGAGGTCTTAAAATCCTATAAAACCTCTTACTTTTTAGTCAGATCCGACTTCTGGTTTAGAAAATGCAGGGTGATTAGTATAAAAATGTCCATTTCACATAAATTAATCAAGTTTATCGGGTTTGAAGATTTGGATAGTCGATTACCAAGTAAATTTATTTCAGTTTGAGCGGTATTCGTTTTTGGTATTGGTTTTTGGATTTTAGAATTCCGGTTCCAGTATCGAATCGATTCTCAAAGCTCAATCATTTTCTCAAAAAAGACCAAATCGAACTTCAAAAACAAATATTACAGGACTTAAGGTCCCATACAAAATTGGTGAATTTTATCCGATTCTGGAATTACAGATGATGAGTTTATAAATTTCATGTAAATTGTTTGGCGTAATAATTTATGGCCATTCGAATCATTTTGGGCTATGCTAATTCCTGAATACCGGCTCTGGAAGTACCATAAATAATGACGAAAAACTCTAAAGTGGAACTTACTTCGACATCTCATGGAATGTTCAATCGATTGTCACACGCTAAGATTGAAATTCGATATGTTTAGCAGTTTCGGCATTACAGGGTAATGAGTGATTAAAATCTCAATTTGCCGCTTAAAACGACGATAATTAAAATAATGTCATGAGAACTAAAACACCTAAGAATATCCATGCAAAAACACATGCGTATTGATAAAAAAAGGTATCATCTCACTGCTAGGTGGATTAATCACGTTTTTTCTAGTATCACTTGGAAAAATTTCGTACATTTAACAAAAAAAATCGAAAATTTGACCGCCTTGTGTAGGCTGAAATAAATGCAATATGTACTGATCTAATGTGAAAATTTGAATTTCGCTAGCAACAACCCATTATTATAAAGTCACCGAGAACAGACATCCAAACTAGAACAATTTATTTAAAAAAGCAGAGTTGGAATGGTAAATCAAAGGATTTTATTCACGGTGATCAGTTTTTAAAACGACAAACTTTCAAAACTTTACATTTTAGAAAACTAGGAGGCTTTAGAATGGAGGATTAGAAGAATAGAAAACAAAAAAAGTAGAAACCCAGAAGATTAGAACATTCTATAATTAAAATAGTAGAAAACTAAATACGAGAGAAAATAACTTCAAGACTAGAGAATTACAAAACTAGCTGACTAGGAGACTAAGAAACTAAAAAAAAAGACTAAAAGACTAAAAAACTAAAAGACTAAATGACTAGAAAGACTAGGAAGACTAAAAAGACTAAAAAGACTAAAAAGACTAAAAAGACTAAAAAGACTAAAAAGACTAAAAAGACTAAAAAGACTAAAAAGACTAAAAAGACTAAAAAGACTAAAAAGACTAAAAAGACTAAAAAAACTAAAAAGACTAAAAAGACTAAAACGACTAAAAAGACTAAAATGACTAAAATGACTTAAAAGACTAAAAACACGAAAAAGACTAAAAAGATAAAAAGACTAAAAAGATAAAAAGACTTAAAGACTAAAAGATTAAAAGACTAAAAAGACTAAAAAGACTAAAAAGACTAAAAAGACTAAAACGACTAAAAAGACTAAAAAGACTAAAAAGACTACAAAGACTACAAAGACTAGAAAGACTAGGAAGACTAGAAAGACTAGAAAGACTAAAAAGACTAAAAAGACTAAAAAGACTAAAAAGTTAAAAAGACTAAAAAACTGAAAAGACTAAAATGACTTAAAAGACTAAAAAGACTAAAAAGACTAAAAAGACTTAAAAGACTAAAAAAACTAAAAAGACTAAAAAGACTAAAACGACTGAAAAGACTAAAAAGACTAAAATGACTTAAAAGACTAAAAACACTAAAAAGACTAAAAAGATAAAAAGACTAAAAAGATAAAAAGACTAAAAGACTAAAAGATTAAAAGACTAAAAAGACTAAAAAGACTAAAAAGACTAAAAAGACTAAAAAGACTACAAAGACTACAAAAACTAGAAAGACTAGGAAGACTAGAAAGACTAGAAAGACTAGAAAGACTAAAAAGACTAAAAAGACTAAAAAGACTAAAAAGACTAAAAAATTAAAAAGACTAAAAAACTGAAAAGACTAAAATGACTTAAAAGACTAAAAAGACTACAAAGTCTACAAAGACTACAAAGACTAGAAAGACTAAAAAGACTAAAAAGACTAAATAGACTACAAAGACTACAAAGACTAAACAGACTAAAAAGACTAAAAAGACTAAAAAGACTAAAAAAACTAAAAAGACTACAAAGACTACAAAGACTAAAAAGACTAAAAAGACTAAAAAGACTAGAAAAGACTAAAAAGACTACAAAGACTACAAAGACTAAAAATACTAGAAAGACTAAATAAACTAAATAGACTAAAAAGAACAAAAAGACTAAAAAGACTAAAAAAACTAAAAAGACTAAAAAGACTAAAAAGACCAAAAAGACTAGAAAGACTAAAAATACTAAAAAGACTCAAAATACTTAAAAGACTAAAAAAACTAAAAAGACTAGAAAGACTAGAAAGACTAAAAAGACTAAAAAGGCTAAATAGGCTAAAAAGACTATAAAGACTAAAAAGACTAAAAAGACTAAATAGACTACAAAGACTAAACAGACTAAAAAGACTAAAAAGACTAAAAAAACAAAAAAGACTAGAAAGACTAAATAAACTAAATAGAACAAAAAGACTAAAAAGACTAAAAAAACTAAAAAGACTAAAAAGACTAAAAAGACCAAAAAGACTAGAAAGACTAAAAATACTAAAAAGACTCAAAATACTTAAAAGACTAAAAAAACTAAAAAGACTAGAAAGACTAGAAAGACTAGAAAGACTAAAAAGACTAAAAAGGCTAAATAGGCTAAAAAGACTATAAAGACTAAAAAGACTAAAAAGACTAAATAGACTACAAAGACTAAACAGACTAAAAAGACTAAAAAGACTAAAAAAACAAAATAGACTAAAAAGACTAAAAAAACTAAAAAGACTAAAAAGACTAGAAAGACTAAAAATACTAAAAAGACTTAAAATACTTAAAAGACTAAAAAAACTAAAAAGACTAGAAAGACTAAAAAGGCTAAAAAGGCTAAAAAGACTATAAAGACTAAAAAGACTAAAAAGACTAAAATGACTAAAAAGACTACAAAGACTACAAAGACTAAAAAGACTAAATAGACTAAAAAGACTAAAAATACTAAAAAGAATAAAAAGACTACAAAGACTACAAAGACTAAAAAGACTACAAAGACTAAAAAGACTAAAAAAACTAAAAAGACTAAAGAGATTAAAAAGACTTCATAGACTACAAAGACTAAAAAGATTAAAAAGACTAAAAATACTAAAAAGACTAAAACGAATAAAAAGACGAAAAAGACTAAAAAAGACTATAAAGATAAAAAGACTAAAAAGACTAAAATGACTAAAATGACTAAAAAGACTAAAAAGACTAAAAAGACTAAAAAGACTAAAAAGACTAAAAAGACTAAAAAGACTAAAAAGACTAAAAAGACTAAAAAGACTAAAAAGACTAAAAAGACTAAAAAGACTAAAAAGACTAAAAAGACTAAAAAGACTAAAAAGACTAAAAAGACTAAAGAGACTAAAAAGACTAACAAGACTAAAAAGACTGAAAAGACTAGAAAGACTAAAAAAAATAGAAAGACTAGGAAGACTAGGAAGACTAGAAAGACTAGGAAGACTAGAAAGACTAGAAAGACTAAATAGACAGAAAAAACTAAAAAAACTAAAAAGACTAAAAAGACTAGGAAGACTAAAAAAACTAAAAAAAACTAAAACGACTAAAAAGACTAAAAAGACTAAAAAGACTAGAAAGACTAGAAAGACTAAGAAGACTAGAAAGACTAAAAAGACTAAAAAAACTAAAAAAACTAAAAAGACTAAAAAGACTAAAAAGACTAAAAAGACTAAAAAGACTAAAAAGACTAAAAAGACTAGAAAGACAAAAAAGACTAGAAAAACTAAAACGGCTAAAAAAACTAAAAAGGCTGAAAAGGCTAAAAAGATAAAAAAGACTAAAACGACTAAAAAAACTAAAAAGACTAAAAAGACTAAAAAAACTGAAAAAACTAAAAAGACTAAAAAGACTAAAAAGACTAAAAAGACTAAAAAGACTAAAAAGACTAAGAAGACTAAATAGACTACAAAGACTAAAAAGACTAGAAAGACTAAAAAGAGTAAAAAGACTAAAAAGACTAAAAAGACTAAAAAGACTAAATAGACTACAAAGACTAAAAAGACTAAAAAAACTAAAAAGACTAAAAAGACTAGAAAGACTAAATAGACTAAAAAGACCAAAAAGACTAAAAAGACTAAAAAAACTAGAAAGACTAAAAAGACTAGAAAGACTAAAAATACTAAAAAGACTCAAAATACTTAAAAGACTAAAAAAACTAAAAAGACTATAAAGACTAAAAAGACTAAAATGACTAAAAAGACTACAAAGACTACAAAGACTACAAAGACTACAAAGACTAAAAAGACTTAATAGACTAAAAAGACTAAAGAGACTAAAAAGACTAAAAATACTAAAAAGAATAAAAAGACTACAAAGACTACAAAGACTACAAAGACTAAAAAGACTACAAAGACTAAAAAGACTAAAAAAATTAAAATGACTAAAAATACTAAAAAGACTAAAACGAATAAAAAGACGAAAAAGACTAAAAAGACTAAAAAGACTAAAAAGACTAAAAAGATTAAAAATACTAAAAAGAATAAAAAGACTACAAAGACTAAAATGACTTAAAAGACTAAAAAGACTACAAAGACTACAAAGACTAAAAAGACTAAAAAGACTAAAAAAACTAAAAAGACTAAAAAGACTAAAAAGACTAGAAAAACTAAATAAACTAAATAGACTAAAAAGACCAAAAAAACTAAAAAGACTAAAAAAACTAAAAAGACTAAAAAGACTAGAAAGACTAAAAATACTAAAAAGACTCAAAATACTTAAAAGACTAAAAAAACTAAAAAGACTAGAAAGACTAAAAAGGCTAAAAAGACTAAAAAGACTAAAAAGACTAAAAAGATTAAAAAGACTACAAAGACTAAAAAGACTTAAAAGACTAAAAAGACTAAAAAGACTAAAAAGACTAAAAAGACTAAAAAGACTAAAAAGACTAAAAAGACTAAAAAGACTAAAAAGACTAAAAAGACTAAAAAGACTAAAAAGACTAAAAAGACTAAAAAGACTAAAAAGACTAAAAAGACTACAAAGACTAAAAAGACTAGAAAGACTAAAAAGACTAAAAAGACTAAAAAAAATAAATAGACTACAAAGACTAAACAGACTAAAAAGACTAAAAAAACTAAAAAGACTAAAAAGACTAGAAAGACTAAATAGACTAAAAAGACCAAAAAGACTGAAAAGACTAAAAAAACTAAAAAAACTAAAAAGACTAGAAAGACTAAAAATACTAAAAAGACTCAAAATACTTAAAAGACTAAAAAAACTAAAAAGACTAAAAAGACTAAAATGACTAAAAAGACTACAAAGACTACAAAGACTACAAAGACTAAAAAGACTTAATAGACTAAAAAGACTAAAGAGACTAAAAAGACTAAAAATACTAAAAAGAATAAAAAGACTACAAAGACTACAAAGACTACAAAGACTAAAAAGACTACAAAGACTAAAAAGACGAAAAAGACTAAAAAAACTAAAAAGACTAAAAAGATTAAAAAGACTACATAGACTACAAAGACTAAAAAAATTAAAATGACTAAAAATACTAAAAAGACTAAAACGAATAAAAAGACGAAAAAGACTAAAAAGACTAAAAAAGACTATAAAGATAAAAAGACTAAAAAGACTAAAAAGACTAAAAAGACTAAAAAGACTACAAAGACTAAACAGACTAAAAAGACTAAAAAGACTAAAAAGACTAAAAAAACTAAAAAGACTAAAAAGACTAGAAAAACTAAATAAACTAAATAGACTAAAAAGACCAAAAAAACTAAAAAGACTAAAAAAACTAAAAAGACTAAAAAGACTAGAAAGACTAAAAATACAAAAAAGACTCAAAATACTTAAAAGACTAAAAAAACTAAAAAGACTAGAAAGACTAAAAAGGCTAAAAAGACTAAAAAGACTAAAAAGACTAAAAAGATTAAAAATACTAAAAAGAATAAAAAGACTACAAAGACTAAAATGACTTAAAAGACTAAAAAGACTACAAAGACTACAAAGACTAAAAAGACTAAAATGACTAAAAAAACTAAAAAGACTAAAAAGACTAGAAAAACTAAATAAACTAAATAGACTAAAAAGACCAAAAAAACTAAAAAGACTAAAAAAACTAAAAAGACTAAAAAGACTAGAAAGACTAAAAATACTAAAAAGACTCAAAATACTTAAAAGACTAAAAAAACTAAAAAGACTAGAAAGACTAAAAAGATTAAAAAGACTACAAAGACTAAAAAGACTAAAAAGATTAAAAAGACTACAAAGACTAAAAAGACTTAAAAGACTAAAAAGACTAAAAAGACTAAAAAGACTAGAAAGACTAAAAAGACTAAAAAGACTAAAAAGACTAAAAAGACTAAAAAGACTAAAAAGACTAAAAAGACTAAAAAGACTAAAAAGACTAAAAAGACTAAAAAGACTAAAAAGACTAAAAAGACTAAAAAGACTAAAAAGACTAAAAAGACTAAAAAGACTAAAAAGACTAAAAAGACTAAAAAGACTAAAAAGACTAAAAAGACTAAAAAGACTAAAAAGACTAAAAAGACTAAAAAGACTATAAAGACTAAAAAGACTAAAAAGACTAAAAAGACTAAAAAGAGGAAAAAGACTAAAAAGACTAAAAAGACTGAAATAGACTAAAAAGACAAAAAAGACCAAAAAGACTAAAAAGATCAAAAAGACTAAAAAGACTAAATATACTAAAAAGACTAAAAAGATTAAGACGACTAAAAGGCGACTAAAAGACGACTAAAAGACGATTAAAAGACGACTGAAAGACGACTGAGAGACGACTGAAAGACGACTAAAAGACGAATAAAAGATGACTAAAAGTTGACTAAAAGACGACTAAAAGAATAAAAGATCAAATGACTAGAAAACTAAAATGCTAAAAGATTAGAAGACTAAAAAACTAGATATTAAGAAAATTAGATGACCTAAAAGCTGGAAAACTAGACAACCAGAAGACTAAACAGTTGTTAAAATGACTGAAAAACTAGAAAACTTCAATACTGTAAAACTAGAAGACTAAAAAACTAATAGAACTAAAAGCTGGAAGACTTGATAACTAGAAGACTAGAAGTGAGAGAGACTTGAATCTCAAAAGACTAGAACACGAGAAGACTAGACGACTAACAGGCCAAAATACCAAAAAACTCGAAGAATAGACAGACAAAAGACCTTCATATTAGATGAATAAAAAACTAGAAGACTTTAGGACTAGAACGATAGAAAACTAGAAGAGTGAGAAAACCAGGAGACTGAAGTCTGGAAGACTAAAAATCTAGAAAACTAAAGAACCATAAGACTAAGTTATTTAAAAAAAACTGGAAGACTAAATAATAAAAAATTGAAATTCTAGAAAACTAGAAGACTGAAAACTTAAAATACTAGAAAACAATGAAGGCTATAAATTAGAATACTAGATGACACAATAACTAGAAGAACTAAAATACTAGAAGACTGAAAACGAGAAGACTAGAGAATTAGAAGATCAGAAAACTGGAATGCCAGAAAAATTAGAGGACTAAACGTTTTGAAGACTCGATAACTAGAAGCCAAGTAGTGAAGAAGATTTGAATTCTAGAAGACCAGAAGATTAAAAGACTACAAGATTAAATGACTGGAAGACTACAAAACGAGAACACTAAATGACTAAAAAGGCTAGAAAATTTGAATACTAGAAATTAGAGGACTAAACATTTAGAAGACTCAATAACTAGAACCCTAATAGAAAAGAAGTTTCGAATTATAGAAGGCTGGAAGATTTGAAAACGACTAAATGACTAAAAAGGCTGGAATATTAAAAAAAGACTAGAAAACTAGAGGACTGAGCGACTAGAAGACAAAAACAAGACCAGAAAACGAGAAAACTACATTACTTGTAGAGAAACAGAATACTAATATATTAGACGAATAGGAAACTAAAAGACTTTGGGGTTGAAAGAATAGAAAACTAGACTAGACTAGAAAATTAGTAGACTAGAAAACAAGAAGACTACATATAAAACTGAAAGAACTAGAACACTAGAAGAATCGATATTTAGAAAACCAGAAACCAAAAATTTAGAAGACTAGAAAACTAGAAAATCAGGAGAGTAGAGATCTAGAAGAGTAAAATACTAGAGAACAGAGGATAATATGTGGGAGGGAAAAAAACCTGCTTGATTCAATACAGGTCTATTTGGTTCACTTTACAATGATTTTCTAAATTTTTGATGAGCCATCTTTTCAAGTTTGGAAACATATCCGAGAATCTAAATTTAACGAATTAGGTGGACGTGAAAGCTACTTGAACCCTAAATCGTTGATTCAAGTCACTCTTTCTGCTCTCCGGCGGGTAATCAATAATCAACACCCGATTTCTAATCAGTATGGCCAAACACGTTCCCCTAGTGGGCTAACGCTCGTTTTTTCGGACCAGATTTGCATGACCGGCAACCAACGGGAGGATAAAACACCGGCGTTAAAAATAGAATAATGAGCAGTAAATATGAAGTGGGAACGTAACGCCTGATTGTGAATCTTGTTTGTATATACAGATTCAGATTTTCGACTAGAAATGCATCTACTCTTATTCTAAGTAACCGCTTATTGATTTTTCGATCCGTGGAATCCGATTTTTCTATACCGTGGAAGTAGTTTAACTCGACAAATCAGTTACCGTTCAACCTTCAATCTTAGTCAACCATAACTTAATCAATAACTAAAAGTAGTTACGATTTGCTTGGATTTAATGAATGTTTTGTACAGATTTTACTGTCGATTCTTATGTCGTTTTTCATTGAGAACACTCGTGGAGTGTTTTGCCCGATTCGTGCACTTTTCGTACAGTCGGGCAATCAAAACAGGTGCACTGTGTTTCATTGATTTGCACTCGTTTTCTTTTCGAGGAGCAAGCGTGCAAACCAAACTTTACAAAACCGTTTCATTGATCGGCTGTCAGGACAAAACACAGGTACCGAGTGAATGGAATCGATGAAAAATGACATTAGATTGATGTCAGAGTGCAAGCGTCACGCGAAGCGTCAAGACGCGCGTGCGAACACGATTCGATAAGAGTGCATCGCATCTTAACACTTCACAAACCTGTGTACAGGCCACCGAAGTTTTTTTTTCCAGATCGGAACTCGAACATTTGACAACTGATTTGTAAGACCAGCACCTTATGCTGTGAATTATCAACCCGATATGATAGTACTAATATTAAAATTTTGGTGAATGTAAAAAAAAACAGAATAAACTGAAGTAATTTCATGCGCAAACAACATATCAATGAATATTATATCACCGTCTTATGAGGTAATGTTTTAAACTAAAAATTGATAATACAGCAATCAAAACAAATTGAAAGACGTAAGTCGGATGCCCCAAGCATCTATATGATAGTACCTGGTGAGTTTCAATATACCGGATGTACTAAAGCAGCATGATTACTTTGAACACGTCTGGAATAGACCAGTAGATTCTTCAGATCTACGTTTCAAACATCGTACTAGTCGAAGTTCTAATCCAACATCGGCAGGCAAAACTGTAAACAGTGGAAACTTTGAAGGCCAAACTCAAAATCTGTAGGTTTGTAAATGTCATGCCCTCGGTGACCTACGTGAAAAAATTTTCCCTCATTGAACCGGTCTTTACCTTATCGCTAGAGTCTGCTAACATAGTTACAGTGAAATTGATAACAACACAGTTCTGACAGTTCTGTAAAGTTCCATCGCATCGCAGCAACCAACCATGCAGGAAGGCGTAAATAAAGAGAGCAGAACCATCGAAATTACTTTTTAGCAATGTTATAAATAGTCAGCCGAAAGAACAACACGCACGGGAATCCGAATCACATGATGAAGTCGTCCTACAGTAAAATTCCCTAAAATTTTCTCCTTGTGCAATGTCAAAATCGAAAGAAATTCATACGCCGGCCTCTGTTCGACCTTTGCCTGTGTCCAAGCATCGTGCCCCGACCTGGAAGGATTCTTAGTGTCAGTAGGATCCATAGTACTAGCCATGCAATGATTCTGTACACTAAAGAATCGGCTGCGAAGTCTGTTGAAACAGAAAGGCCAAATTCCACCACAGGAATGTAATGCCAAGACTTGAGGCTGTGTCCAAGCAGTCTCCCCAAAATGATTCCAATGACCGTACACTCAGAGTACATAGTTTACGTACATATTACTAGCAAGCAAAAAAAGACTAAAAAGACTAAAAAGACTAAAAAGACTAAATAGACTACAAAGACTAAACAGACTAAAAAGACTAAAAAGACTAAAAAGACTAAAAAAACTAAAAAGACTAAAAAGACTAGAAAAACTAAATAAACTAAATAGACTAAAAAGACCAAAAAAACTAAAAAGACTAAAAAAACTAAAAAGACTAAAAAGACTAGAAAGACTAAAAATACAAAAAAGACTCAAAATACTTAAAAGACTAAAAAAACTAAAAAGACTAGAAAGACTAAAAAGGCTAAAAAGACTAAAAAGACTAAAAAGACTAAAAAGATTAAAAATACTAAAAAGAATAAAAAGACTACAAAGACTAAAATGACTTAAAAGACTAAAAAGACTACAAAGACTACAAAGACTAAAAAGACTAAAAAGACTGAAAAAACTAAAAAGACTAAAAAGACTAGAAAAACTAAATAAACTAAATAGACTAAAAAGACCAAAAAAACTAAAAAGACTAAAAAAACTAAAAAGACTAAAAAGACTTGAAAGACTAAAAATACTAAAAAGACTCAAAATACTTAAAAGACTAAAAAAACTAAAAAGACTAGAAAGACTAAAAAGGCTAAAAAGACTAAAAAGACTAAAAAGACTAAAAAGATTAAAAAGACTACAAAGACTAAAAAGACTTAAAAGACTAAAAAGACTAAAAAGACTAAAAAGACTAAAAAGACTAAAAAGACTAAAAAGACTAAAAAGACTAAAAAGACTAAAAAGACTAAAAAGACTAAAAAGACTAAAAAGACTAAAAAGACTAAAAAGACTAAAAAGACTAAAAAGACTAAAAAGACTAAAAAGACTAAAAAGACTAAAAAGACTAAAAAGACTAAAAAGACTAAAAAGACTAAAAAGACTAAAAAGACTAAAAAGACTAAAAAGACTAAAAAGACTAAAAAGACTAAAAAGACTAAAAAGACTAAAAAGACTAAAAAGACTAAAAAGACTATAAAGACTAAAAAGACTAAAAAGACTAAAAAGACTAAAAAGAGGAAAAAGACTAAAAAGACTAAAAAGACTGAAATAGACTAAAAAGACAAAAAAGACCAAAAAGACTAAAAAGATCAAAAAGACTAAAAAGACTAAATATACTAAAAAGACTAAAAAGATTAAGACGACTAAAAGGCGACTAAAAGACGACTAAAAGACGATTAAAAGACGACTGAAAGACGACTGAGAGACGACTGAAAGACGACTAAAAGACGAATAAAAGATGACTAAAAGTTGACTAAAAGACGACTAAAAGAATAAAAGATCAAATGACTAGAAAACTAAAATGCTAAAAGATTAGAAGACTAAAAAACTAGATATTAAGAAAATTAGATGACCTAAAAGCTGGAAAACTAGACAACCAGAAGACTAAACAGTTGTTAAAATGACTGAAAAACTAGAAAACTTCAATACTGTAAAACTGGAAGACTAAAAAACTAATAGAACTAAAAGCTGGAAGACTTGATAACTAGAAGACTAGAAGTGAGAGAGACTTGAATCTCTAAAGACTAGAACACGAGAAGACTAGACGACTAACAGGCCAAAATACCAAAAAACTCGAAGAATAGACAGACAAAAGACCTTCATATTAGATGAATAAAAAACTAGAAGACTTTAGGACTAGAACGATAGAAAACTAGAAGAGTGAGAAAACCAGGAGACTGAAGTCTGGAAGACTAAAAATCTAGAAAACTAAAGAACCATAAGACTAAGTTATTTAAAAAAACTGGAAGACTAAATAATAAAAAATTGAAATTCTAGAAAACTAGAAGACTGAAAACTTAAAATACTAGAAAACAATGAAGGCTATAAATTAGAATACTAGATGACACAATAACTAGAAGAACTAAAATACTAGAAGACTGAAAACGAGAAGACTAGAGAATTAGAAGATCAGAAAACTGGAATGCCAGAAAAATTAGAGGACTAAACGTTTTGAAGACTCGATAACTAGAAGCCAAGTAGTGAAGAAGATTTGAATTCTAGAAGACCAGAAGATTAAAAGACTACAAGATTAAATGACTGGAAGACTACAAAACGAGAACACTAAATGACTAAAAAGGCTAGAAAATTTGAATACTAGAAATTAGAGGACTAAACATTTAGAAGACTCAATAACTAGAACCCTAATAGAAAAGAAGTTTCGAATTATAGAAGGCTGGAAGATTTGAAAACGACTAAATGACTAAAAAGGCTGGAATATTAAAAAAAGACTAGAAAACTAGAGGACTGAGCGACTAGAAGGCAAAAACAAGACCAGAAAACGAGAAAACTACATTACTTGTAGAGAAACAGAATACTAATATATTAGACGAATAGGAAACTAAAAGACTTTGGGGTTGAAAGAATAGAAAACTAGACTAGACTAGAAAATTAGTAGACTAGAAAACAAGAAGACTACATATAAAACTGAAAGAACTAGAACACTAGAAGAATCGATATTTAGAAAACCAGAAACCAAAAATTTAGAAGACTAGAAAACTAGAAAATCAGGAGAGTAGAGATCTAGAAAAGTAAAATACTAGAGAACAGAGGATAATATGTGGGAGGGAAAAAAACCTGCTTGATTCAATACAGGTCTATTTGGTTCACTTTACAATGATTTTCTAAATTTTTGATGAGCCATCTTTTCAAGTTTGGAAACATATCCGAGAATCTAAATTTAACGAATTAGGTGGACGTGAAAGCTACTTGAACCCTAAATCGTTGATTCAAGTCACTCTTTCTGCTCTCCGGCGGGTAATCAATAATCAACACCCGATTTCTAATCAGTATGGCCAAACACGTTCCCCTAGTGGGCTAACGCTCGTTTTTTCGGACCAGATTTGCATGACCGGCAACCAACGGGAGGATAAAACACCGGCGTTAAAAATAGAATAATGAGCAGTAAATATGAAGTGGGAACGTAACGCCTGATTGTGAATCTTGTTTGTATATACAGATTCAGATTTTCGACTAGAAATGCATCTACTCTTATTCTAAGTAACCGCTTATTGATTTTTCGATCCGTGGAATCCGATTTTTCTATACCGTGGAAGTAGTTTAACTCGACAAATCAGTTACCGTTCAACCTTCAATCTTAGTCAACCATAACTTAATCAATAACTAAAAGTAGTTACGATTTGCTTGGATTTAATGAATGTTTTGTACAGATTTTACTGTCGATTCTTATGTCGTTTTTCATTGAGAACACTCGTGGAGTGTTTTGCCCGATTCGTGCACTTTTCGTACAGTCGGGCAATCAAAACAGGTGCACTGTGTTTCATTGATTTGCACTCGTTTTCTTTTCGAGGAGCAAGCGTGCAAACCAAACTTTACAAAACCGTTTCATTGATCGGCTGTCAGGACAAAACACAGGTACCGAGTGAATGGAATCGATGAAAAATGACATTAGATTGATGTCAGAGTGCAAGCGTCACGCGAAGCGTCAAGACGCGCGTGCGAACACGATTCGATAAGAGTGCATCGCATCTTAACACTTCACAAACCTGTGTACAGGCCACCGAAGTTTTTTTTTCCAGATCGGAACTCGAACATTTGACAACTGATTTGTAAGACCAGCACCTTATGCTGTGAATTATCAACCCGATATGATAGTACTAATATTAAAATTTTGGTGAATGTAAAAAAAACAGAATAAACTGAAGTAATTTCATGCGCAAACAACATATCAATGAATATTATATCACCGTCTTATGAGGTAATGTTTTAAACTAAAAATTGATAATACAGCAATCAAAACAAATTGAAAGACGTAAGTCGGATGCCCCAAGCATCTATATGATAGTACCTGGTGAGTTTCAATATACCGGATGTACTAAAGCAGCATGATTACTTTGAACACGTCTGGAATAGACCAGTAGATTCTTCAGATCTACGTTTCAAACATCGTACTAGTCGAAGTTCTAATCCAACATCGGCAGGCAAAACTGTAAACAGTGGAAACTTTGAAGGCCAAACTCAAAATCTGTAGGTTTGTAAATGTCATGCCCTCGGTGACCTACGTGAAAAAATTTTCCCTCATTGAACCGGTCTTTACCTTATCGCTAGAGTCTGCTAACATAGTTACAGTGAAATTGATAACAACACAGTTCTGACAGTTCTGTAAAGTTCCATCGCATCGCAGCAACCAACCATGCAGGAAGGCGTAAATAAAGAGAGCAGAACCATCGAAATTACTTTTTAGCAATGTTATAAATAGTCAGCCGAAAGAACAACACGCACGGGAATCCGAATCACATGATGAAGTCGTCCTACAGTAAAATTCCCTAAAATTTTCTCCTTGTGCAATGTCAAAATCGAAAGAAATTCATACGCCGGCCTCTGTTCGACCTTTGCCTGTGTCCAAGCATCGTGCCCCGACCTGGAAGGATTCTTAGTGTCAGTAGGATCCATAGTACTAGCCATGCAATGATTCTGTACACTAAAGAATCGGCTGCGAAGTCTGTTGAAACAGAAAGGCCAAATTCCACCACAGGAATGTAATGCCAAGACTTGAGGCTGTGTCCAAGCAGTCTCCCCAAAATGATTCCAATGACCGTACACTCAGAGTACATAGTTTACTTACATATTACTAGCAAGCAAGCTCTGCTCAATGCAATCATTCATTCCAAATGCAATATTGGTGTGAAATTCTGAAATCATTGTCGTCATACCCAGCGGAGATCGTGTTGGTTATTGATTTCGTCACCAACAGTCCCCGTTTCGTGAGACGGAAACACACCTGGTGGTGCAGAGACAGGGGAGGAAACGTTCACTTTCGTTTATTACTGTTCCTGGTGTTGGTGACACGTCGCGGCGGACGCAATGTTACATCATCGTCACCATCAGCCGAAAGTAGCTCCTTCAATTGATCGGTTGTTTTGCGCATGGCATCAAGTATGCATTGGAAACTGGGTGAGAATCACCTGACTTTGATTTTGTATGTTCTATAAAGTAGCAATTCCTAACCAGTGCACAGTGGTTCAAAAGTGCAATTCCACGCTCTTAATTGATAACTGATAGGAACGTGGTTTTTGAAGTACAGTGTCTTTAGCAAAGTTGCTCAGAATGATAGACGCCATCTTTTGGCAAATTTTATTTATGTGATTAATCTCCCTAAAAGTAAGATAAAAATATTATTATAGTTCAGAGCCAACATAGGGGCTAAGTTACTTCTACAAAGTTGTTCAGAATGTTATTTTAAACAAATTCGCTGAAGGTACTATTCCCGTAACTTGAGTGTAATTCATGATATAATGTATTTTCTGAAAAGGGTGTCCTAAAACCAGTTTTTGTAAGAAAACACATATATTTCAATTTATATGAGTTTTTCATGTTATACAAAGTTTTTCATCATTGAAAACTAAACAACTTTCTCAAACATACTATGCTGCTATCATTTCAGTTTAATGAAATAGAGCCATTTTTCATATTTTTTACAAAATTTCAACTTGTCTATCATCAAAAGGCGCAGAAAGGTGCAGATAAGACTACTTACATATTAAACTACTTCCAAAGAGCTTTCATACCGTGGTTGAAATACTCGTCTGCAGGCGAGATATGTTCTTTTCAAATATCCTTGTCCTTGATATTTGCAATGATAAGGTTCATTGTATGTCAGGTCAGATTTCAGTATATATTCGTTACCATGGTAATGATTTTTATGGACATCGAAGTCTACAAATAGAAAAGTTTAGTAATCATTACAGACGTTTTTTGAAAGTAACTGTCAGACGTTTTTTGAAAGTGAGATAAGAAGCCACGACTTCAAAAAAAGATAATCATCATGTCGAATTACGCTATGTCATTTTTTGGTAAGTTTTACTATAGAAAAGCTCTGCGGATAAATATCCTCTATTCATCAATTGAAGTGGAGATCGATAAAAGCTTGCTATATTGTACTGTTCACAATGGTTAAGAAGTTTCTTTCAATTAGATTTCGAGAGTATTACACACGCGAGCAGTACAGATCACTTACGAATCGGGATCCCATGAATTGATTATTAGTTTCATCGGATCCTTTGGTTACAAATATTCGTGAATGGTCAAAACAGTCCAAAAAGGATCTGTCGGACGATCCTAATACTATGTTCACACCTGCAGAAAATAATATGTTTTAACGATAGTAATATAAAGTTAAAACAGCACTGTTCACACTAAGATTATGTTATACGCATGACATATTACTTGAGTATTGAGTTTGTTTATAAACAAACTGCAAAAATGCCTACGTCGCAGGTAGGAAAGAAAAAAAGTATTTTGACAACATCCGAAAAATAAGAAATAAGGTACTTCTCCTAGCTATGAAGGATATTATCGTTTCACGCTTATTGCCAAAGTTTCGAATATTTTTGAGCAGCAAATGATCAAAAAAGTCATCTTTCAATTCAAAAACAAAAGTGGTTACCAGTCTGCGTTGCCAGGTCGTTTTTCCAAAAATCTGTATTCGACGCAAAAATCTATCTGTACCATATCGGTATCAGAGTCTCTTCTACATAAGTAGTAGAAAATGTCACCAGGAGGTGAGCAAAAGAAAGGTCCCAGGACAACCTTTTTTCATGTCTATTCAAGCTAAAAACCAAAATCGTATTATAGTTATCGGTATTTCGGGAGTACATATCTGTATTGCGGTATAGACGGCAAAAATCTGTATCAATACCGAGAAATCGGTATACCTGGCAACGTTGGTACCAGTTTCCAATTTTGTTTTATTGTGATTACATGGCTACTTTGATGGAAAACTGCTGTTGTTGAACAGCTTGTCAATTGACATAGTCGTAAAGAGACGGAAAATGCTAGCAGGGTTGTGCTTTACTGACAATTATATCATGTTATTTCGGGAAAACATGTTTTAATGTGACATTTCTGAATATGAAATAATGCAAAAGTAAAACATGTTATTTCGCTTAAAACATGAAATCGATGTTATAACATGTTTTAACTCATAATGTGAACATAGTATAAGAGTCTTTTTTGTTAAGAACATTGTCAGCTATCATAAAATAAATACAAATAACTAAAAAATGAGTATTGATAATTCTTTTCTCTACCAGAAGATGACATAACTTAATTCGAATTGATGATTGCTTTTTTTAAAAATCGTGACAAAACAGTTACTAAACTATTCAATTTATAGACTTCGATGTGAAAAAAAAATCATATTTTGTGGTAAGTACCATATGTTAGTAATGAATATATACTGAAATCTGATCTGACATGAAGCGAACCTTATCATTGCAAATGCCAAGGACAAGGATATTTGAAATAAACATATCTCGCCTGCAGACGATCGCAGGCGAATAATTCAACCACGACATGAAAGTTCTTTTGAAGTAGTTTAATATGTAAGTAGTCTTATCTGCACCTTTCTGCGCCTTTTGATGATAGACAAGTTGAAGTTTTGTTAAAAAACATGAAAATGACTCTATTTCATTGAACTGAAATGTTAGCAGCATAGTATGATTGAGAAAGTTCCCAAGTAGCAAATGTAACTTATTGAAATTTCTAGAGGTTCTACAATTGTTTTAGGATTGTGTTTTATGTTAGCTATGTTCAAAAAGATTTTTAAATATATTAAAATCGGTTGTGCAACTTATATCTGTTAAGTTTCACGATAATACCGAAAAAAACACTATATAACAATTTTAAGTATATCTAAAACAATTGTGCAGCAAATCACTAACTTGCCCACGTTGCACTAGTAGTTATAGAAGCTCTGCCAACATTTTCACATCGTCATGTAAAAACGAAGTAACTAAAACAATTGTTCAACTTATCAGAAATTTTCCAAATGGCTGTCATAATTGTATCGGGCACAATATATGCCGAAATGGATGTATATCTCTTGTGATAGTGATATTATGCTTTCCGCAAGGCAAAAACTGATAACGTAAAACGTAAAAACTAGAAATAAGTCATGTGCACTTTGCACAAACTGGCTACCCACGAGGTACCAAACCCCCAAATGACGAAAAACTGATAAGCCGAATTGAAAACCTCGCAGTAAAAACTAGTCCACATTGTCTTGACTGCCTCATGAAATTTTAGGTCAGTGTGTGCAGTTTTCTTCATTTTTAGAAAAACAATTCGAAACTAGCAAAAATAGTTGTACCAGGTTTATCTGCTTGAAATGAACGTAAAACTTGCCGACATGAGAATATTATCATAAAAGTTTCAGAAATACATCATTACATACGCAATGAAAACAAAAATCGAATCAGATAATTTGTATTCGGTTTTCATCTCGCGAGAAAATGAACAGACCTGACATCACTTTTCAAAGATATTGAACGAAAAGTTAAGTTCATCATAGTTACTCTCATAGTTATATATTACCACTCGAGCAACTTGTTTTTGCAACTAAAGCACATGGGCTCACCTAAATAATACCTACAGTGCGTATCACAAATGTCGGGTTCACTAAGATGAATGACTAAACTGTATTGTTGTTTAAGTCAACTAATTTGATATAAACAAAAACACTTATTTTGATAAAAATAACAACAAACTTTTCTCTTTACAATATTTACATCTTTATATTTCCTTTTATTTCGGTAAAATAAATCATTACGTGGGGTGAACCATTTTCTTTTCAACACACTGTTACCCTCGATGCCTTATTGGAAAACATTGAAGAACAATTCATTTCAAGATTTTTCAGATTAATTGAACCATCAATATGATTAAAATCGTCTGAAAAGGTGCATAAATGTTTGAAAACTTTCTTGTACTTATTTTAAACACTCTCCCGATCATATTCATTGAAAAGAATAGACTGTTATTTTCATAGAAATTGATGTGCAATTATCAAAACACGTACATTCAAAGGCGCTTGAAAATTTCAGGCGTACCCATGTTTCACCATAAAAATGCAGTTCGTTGTCGATTTTCTATTTACTAAAACATAAAAGATCAATTCTACAATATGTAGTATTACCATTTATTTATGTGCAGAATATTTTTAAAGTTCCATGTTTGTGTTACGAGCAGTTGTTTTTAAAATCAAATGTGAAACTTATTCACTAGAAATTATGTTTGCTATGTTTTTGTAAACATTAATTCAATTCTTGTTTACATTACGTAGTAGTTTCACAATTGTTTTTTCGCTGATTTAATTGCTGCATTTGCAATTTGAGTTTTTGTATTAGTTGCACAATAATTGTGAGTAAATGTTCGTGACAACGGAAGAACTTGAAGATATGTTGCACAACACAAGAAAATTGCGCTTTTTCCATAACACAACAGTTACTACAATAGTAATATGAACTAATTTGATAAATTGCACAATCTGTAGAAAAATATAGGACAGCAACTTAACGTGCTACTTGGGTTGTTTAATTTTCAATGATGAAAAACTTTGTATAACATGAAAACTCATATAAATTGAAAATATATGTTTTCTTACAAAAACTGGTTTTAGGACACCCTTTTCAGAAAATACATTATATCACTCTTGGCGTCTATCATTCTGAGCAACTTTGCTGAAGATACTGAACCTCAGAAACTACGTTCCTATGAGTTAGGAACATGAAATTGCGGTTTTGAACCACTGCACAGTGGCAAAAATCCAGAAAATAAATTTATTTTTTTTCCTGCACTGTATTATTTTTTCTTTCAATTCTCAGATAAGTGAAGGATTACAGTTTAAAGTATAACATATTTTGAATAAGAAATCTCTCCATATCCTCTCAAAGATAGGGTATTGTAAACTTTCTTTTCATCCATTCATACAAAATATATGGCGCAATGACGATGTTTTGCGATTAGAGTTCTATATAGGTAGGAAAGGGCTGCCATTTTTCAATAGTATTTGATGTTATAGCATTTTTTCTCTACTTTTCAGAACACGCTATGCGATCCTGCACATTTCTGCACCTTAAAGGTTATTTCCAATAGTTTACGAGGTCGACAATAAAAATCACAGAAACTTTTGGCTTTTGTAACTGAAGTCGGTGTCAGTAAGATTTAAATAAACGGCTTTATAATAAATAAAATCAGAATATTTATAACATACATAACATAAAACACCTATATAAATGTCGTTATTTAAATCTATTTACAATATATCAGGCGTTGGAGTAAACTATTAAAGTTTCATGATTTTTAGTCAGAGTATCATTGCAGTACCGTTTTTGAAAGTATAGTCCATCGTTTTTCAAAGTATAGTTCATCGTTATATACCACCAGTAAGACTCGGATATCACGTTTGAAAAATTCCCTTTCCTCAGATTCGACAATTTTTGGTGGTGTCGTAGTTTTTGAAGCTGATCTGACAAGTTATGCGCCATGGATTGGAGCAAATGGCAACCGTATGAAACAATGTCAGGTAAAAAATGGCGGCTTGGGCAGAACTTTTCATTGCAGCGATTATAAAAATAAACTTTTACAACTTTCGAAGCATGGAGTCTTGCATTGTCATGAAGCAAAAATACTATGCCATGAAGATCTTCATATTGCGTCCGCTTTTCATGCAATGCTCTGTCCAAACGCATTTGAGTAGCTCATAATAAATAGCGCCCAGTTCATCCCGCCACATGCACTTTTTATGTTCTCCGGAACTTTCTTGTAGTCCATAGAAAAATTCCCAAATTCGAACCACGAAAACCACTTTATTCATGTTTGCTCAGCGTAATTTTTTTCGTCATTTTTAATTTTACATAGTTTAATAAGATACTTTAACATAATAAAAATCCACTATTTTAAGTAAAGCGGTAGTATTCAACCAAATATTATTTTTAATCAGGTTTACAACTTTGCTTCCGCCGTTTTTTCCAAAATTAAAAGCTTTATTGCGAAAAAGTGCTTACAGATGTATTATTCAAAGTATTGTCCATCGCTAGCGACAACTTCCTCCCATCTTTCCGGCAATTTTCGGATCCCGGCTCGAAAAAAAGGAGTCCTCTTTTGACGCTATCCATGAAGCAATCCATTTTTCCAACTCTTCGAAGGATTGAAAATGTTGATCTGCCAGGCCGTGTGCCATCGAACGGAATAGGTGGAAGTCAGAAGGGGTGACATCTGGGGAATACGGCGGGTGGGGCATGACTTCCCATTTCAGCGTTTCCAGATACTTTTTGACCACTTTTGTGATGTGAGGCGGAGCATTGTCGTGTTGAAGGATGACTTTGTAATATCGCTCTTGATATTGTGGCCGCTTTTCTTTTAGCGCGCGACTAAGGCGCATCAGTTGCGTTTGGTAGCGATCTCCTGTGATGGTTTCACCCGGTTTTAAGAGCTCTTCATCAAGCAATGCTTCTAGTTGTTCATCTTTGAAGGTTTCTTCTCTTCCACCACCATTTTTTGTGTCTATCACCCTGTAACTGCAGACCCGGAAGTCGGATCTAAATGAAATTCAGGATTCTCCTATTGTATCTTGAACCCTTTCATTTGATATTAAGTTTGTGAACATCGCTTCCGCCATCTCCAAGAAAGGTAAGTGCACATATTTTTACTTTTGAACACTAATAACCCTGTAATTCCGGACCGGGAGTCGGAGCAAGATAAAATTCTGGAATGTCATACCTGATCATAATCATTCAGTAAAAACCATTCAAGCGAAGAGGTTGTGTTTCGATTGTACTGGCTCGTGAGTTAACGGCTGCTACCGAGACAATTCTAAGCTTCAGGTAGTTAAACTGCCCATAGCAAACGCAATATTCGGGGCGTTTCCCGACTGGAAAGCTAGCCCGTTCATACGCACAGAGGTGTAGAGACACAGAGGTGCGAGAGCATAGAAGTGACGAGTCACAGAGGTGCCATCGCATAAAGGTGCGAAGACGAAGGGGTGCAAAGGCACAGAGGTGCTAAAGCAACCCAGTGCTGATCTACCAGGTACCAGAATTTGTACGCTGCGTAGGATCAAAAGAGACGGCATATATCGCGAGGTGCTACACTGCAAGCATCGCATTTGATCGTCACCAAGAGCAAAAGCACTGTACCTGGGGTCAGGTACAGCAAGTGCAGTGGTGTTCACAACGACGGCAGAGCAACTGAGATAGCAGTAAACGACAGAAGACTGCCAATTGGAAACAGCAAAAGACTGCCAATTGGAAATCGTTGGAAGAGCTTCACGTCGTTCTTCACGATAAAGGAACAGAGACATCAGCTACAAGGTAGATTTAATTTAATTTATTTTTTATTTCTTATATCTGAAATTTTACTAAACATAAGTTTTTATTTTGGTATTATTAATTTACAAAAAAAATTTAATGTAATGGATGATCTCATGGAAGATCACCCGAATCCGATTCCGGATACTAGTAAAAGTATAAATACTCCGAGGGCTAAACATTATCCACAGGGTACCACTGGGCCATGGATAGTCTATCTTCGAAAAAAAGAAAAGATTTTAAACTTGATGCAAATTACAAAGGATTTGACATCACATTTCTCTGAAGTTAAAGAAATCTGTAAGGTTAATAGAGATAAAATTCGAGTTGTAGTTAACGACTTGAAACAGGCAAACGATATTGTAACCTGTAAATTATTTGCTATTGAATATCGAGTTTACATTCCATCGAAGGAGGTAGAAATTGACGGTGTTGTGACTGAAGCAAGTCTGACAGCAGATGAATTACTTAAAAATGGAGTTGGCCGTTTTAAAAACTCCATGCTTGAGGGAGTTAAGATACTCGAGTGCAAACAATTGTACTCAGCATCTATTGTCGATGGAAAAAAGTCTTATCGTCCCTCAGATTCGTTTCGCGTAACATTTGCCGGATCTGCATTGCCTAGCCATGTCTATATCGATAAAATTCGTCTTCCTGTTCGGCTTTTCGTACCGCATGTTATGAATTGCACGAACTGTAAAAAATTCGGACATACAGCTACTTACTGTAGTAATAAGTCCAAATGTATCAAATGTCAAGGGCCTCATAAGGATAATCTTTGCGATAAAGATGTTGAAAAATGTGTTTATTGTGGGGAAAGCCCTCATGATGATCTTTCAGTGTGCGCTGCATTTAAGCTGCGTAAAGACAAAATGAAGCTTTCTTTAAAAGCACGGTCTAAGCGCACATATGCAGAAATGCTCAAAACGGTCATACATGTCTCCCCTTTGGAAACCGAAAACGGTTTTTCAAATCTTGCGGAGCCAGAGGAATCTGACTCTGACGGAAATAGTGAAGATACCTCGTTTGTCACTCCTCAAGGGTCTGTTAAGAGGAGATTAACAAACCACAAAATACAAAAAAAGACACCTAAAATTATACCTTCAAAAAAAGATCCCCGTGTTAAAGCTAAAAAGCCAAATTTAAAACCAAAAACTGTGCCTCCTGGTTTGTCAAATTCACAAACCAATCCAGGAACTAGCTCAAGAAAAGACAATAATCCAGTGGGCTCCATTTCACATTCACCAACAGGATTACTGAAATTTTCGGAAATTGTAGAATGGATTTTCGCTGCATTCAATATTTCTGAACCTCTAAAGACCATCATAACAGCATTCCTTCCAATAGCTAGAACTTTTTTGAAACAGTTATCAGCTCAATGGCCAGCTCTTTCAGGTTTTGTATCATTTGATGGATAATTTATCATCCGCCGCAAATGATTCAATCACTGTCCTGCAGTGGAATTGTCGAAGCATCATGCCAAAACTTGATTCATTTAAAGTTTTGTTGCATAGTCAAAAATGTGATGTATTTGCTTTGTGCGAAACATGGCTTACATCAAACATAGCCTTAAATTTTAATGACTTTAACATTATACGTCTCGACAGAGACTCCCCGTATGGTGGAGTGCTTTTAGGAATTAAGAAATGTTATTCCTTTTATAGATTAAACATTCCTTCGACTTCTAGTATAGAAGTTGTTGCTTGTCAAATAAACATTAAAGGAAAGGACATTTGCATTGCTTCGGTATATATTCCTCCAAGAGCTCAAGTTGGACAACGACAGCTTAATGAAATTGTCGAAGCCCTTCCTGCTCCACGTTTGATTTTAGGAGATTTCAATTCGCACGGAATGATGTGGGGTTCCGTTTACAATGATAGCAGATCATCTCTAATATATAATATTTGCGACAATTTTAGCATGACGGTACTAAATATGGGTAGCATGACACGGATCCCAAGACCTCCTGCACGTCCAAGTGCATTAGATTTATCTCTTTGTTCGACTTCAATTCGACTAGATTGCACCTGGAAAGTATTTCCTGATTTACATGGTAGCGATCATTTACCAATCATCATCTCAATTAGCAGTAACAAAGGCATTGCTAATTCAGTTAATATTCCATATGATTTGACAAAAAATATTGACTGGATTAAATACCAAAGTAATATTTCAAGTGTCTTAACTTCAATGGAAGAGCTTCCCCCACTTGAAGAATATGACTTCCTCGTTTGTTCGATTCTGGAGGCCGCAGAACAAGCCCAAACCAAACGATTTCTTGGTCCATCGTCTAACAGAAGACCTCCAAATCCTTGGTGGGACAAAGAGTGCTCAGATGCTAAACACGCGAAACAAAATGCTTTCAAGACGTTTTTAAAACGAGGAGGAGGAACTCCTCAGAATTTTGAAAAATTCTTGGTTTTAGAAACCAAGTACAAGAACATACTTCGGGTTAAGAAATGCAGCTATTGGAGACATTTTGTGGAAGGTTTGTCAAGAGAAACCTCAATGAGCACTCTTTGGAATACGGCCAGACGAATGAGGAATCGTAACGTAGGAAATGAGAGTGAGGAGTACTCGAATCGATGGATATTTGATTTTGCGAGGAAAGTTTGTCCAGATTCCGTTCCTACGCATAGCATTGTTAGGGAGTCTTCTTCAAATGATGATTCCATTGATAGCCCCTTTTCAATGATGGAATTTTCCATAGCACTCATGTCTTGTAACAATAACGCTCCTGGATTGGACAGAATTAAATTCAACTTGGTGAAGAATCTGCCCGACCTCGCAAAAAGACGTTTGTTGGAATTGTTCAACAAGTTTCTTGAGCAAAATATTGTTCCACCTGACTGGAGACAAGTGAAAGTTATCGCCATTCAAAAGCCGGGGAAACCAGCTTCCAATCACAACTCATATAGACCCATTGCGATGTTGTCCTGCATCAGAAAATTGTTCGAAAAAATTATTCTACGACGTCTCGACACTTGGGTCGAGACGAACGGTTTGTTGTCAGATACTCAGTTTGGCTTCCGTAGAAATAAAGGGACGAATGATTGCCTTGCATTACTTTCGTCTGACATCCAAATTGCCTTCGCTCAAAAGCAACAAATGGCATCTGTATTTTTAGACATTAAAGGAGCATTTGATTCAGTTTCCATTGATGTTCTTTCAGACAAGCTCCACCAACATGGACTCCCAGCGGTTATAAATAATTATTTGCACAACCTTTTGTCAGAGAAACGCATGCATTTTTCACATGGCGATTTGGCAACAATCAGAATTAGCTACATGGGTCTCCCGCAAGGCTCATGCCTCAGTCCGCTCCTCTATAATTTTTACGTGAATGACATTGACAGCTGTCTAGTAACCCCATGTATACTAAGACAATTGGCAGATGATGGCGTGGTTTCAGTTACTGGATCCAAAGCTATTGATCTGCAAAAACCATTGCAAGATACCTTAGATAAATTGTCCGTTTGGGCTGTTCATCTTGGTATCGAATTCTCTGCGGAGAAAACAGAGCTGGTCGTCTTTTCAAAAAAGCATGATCCCGCGCAACTTCAGCTTCATATGATGGGAAGAATAATCGAACAGGTTTTGACTTTCAAATACCTCGGGGTGTGGTTTGATTCCAAATGCACGTGGGGAGGACACATTAGGTATCTGATAACGAAATGCCAACAAAGAGTAAATTTTCTTCGAACAATAACAGGGTCTTGGTGGGGTGCTCATCCGCAAGATCTAATAAAATTGTATCAGACAACGATACTTTCAGTGATGGAATATGGATGCGTTTGTTTTCGTTCCGCTGCAAATTCTCATATTATCAAACTTGAGCGAATTCAGTACCGTTGTTTGCGAATTGCTTTAGGCTGCATGCATTCGACACATACAATGAGTCTTGAAGTTCTGGCGGGAGTTCTTCCATTAAAAGATCGATTTTGGGAGCTTTCATCACGCCTGCTAATAAGATGTGATGTGCTGAATCCCATGGTAATTAATAATTTCGAACGACTAGTCGAGCTTCGATCTCAAACAAAATTCATGACAGTATATTTTAACCATATGTCACAGGAAATCAACCCTTCAAGATATATTCCTATCCGTGTCAGCCTCCTAAATGTACCTGACTCAACTTTATTTTTCGACACATCCATGCAGCGCGAAGTGCGTGGAATCCCGGACCACCTACGCTCGACGGAAATCCCAAAAATATTTTCAAGTAAGTTCAGGCATATTGACTCTGAGAAAATGTTTTACACGGACGGATCGCGAATGGAAGAAGCGACAGGGTTTGGTATGTTCAACAATAATGTTTCGGCCTCATTCAAGCTTCAAGAACCTGCATCTGTTTATATAGCAGAGTTAGCAGCAGTTCATTATAGCTTGAATGTAATCGTCACATTATCTCCAAACCATTATTTCCTCTTCACAGATAGTCTGAGTGCAATTGAAGCCATTCGCTCAAACGCTGCTGGCAAAAATGAACCGTTTTTCTTGGGTAAAATAAAACAGTGTCTGAACGACATATTGAATAATAATTATCTAATCACAATAGTTTGGGTTCCGGCTCATTGCTCCATTCCAGGCAATGAAAGAGCCGATATTTTAGCCAAACGTGGTGCTATTGAGGGTGAAATTTATGAGAGACCGATTGCTTTCAACGAATTCTATAGCGCGTCTCGCCAAAGAACACTTGCCAGCTGGCAAGCTTCTTGGGATAAAGATGATCTGGGTCGGTGGATGCACTCAATTATTCCTAAAATATCGACAAAGGCATGGTTCAGGGGACTGGATGTGAGTAGAGATTTCATTCGTGTGATGTCCAGACTCATGTCCAATCACTACACGTTAGATGCACATCTCCTTCGAATTGGACTTTCCGAGACTAATCATTGTGCTTGCGGCGAAGGTTACCGCGATATTGACCATGTTGTTTGGACATGCGTGGAGTTTCGTGATGTCAGATCTCAACTAATAAATTCCTTGCGTACCCAAGGTAGACTATCCAATGTCCCAGTTCGCGACATTCTTGCTTGTCGTGACCTTCCATACATGAAACTTCTTTATCATTTCATTAAATCCATTGGAGTTCCAATTTAAATTTTATTTTATGTTAAACTGTTTTCTCTTCCATGAGTTCAACCAATAGCCAACTATAGGATATTGAATATAAGTGGTGAACTGATACAAACAATCCTGAAATAGTTATAAGATCATGTACAAAATAAATGTATTTTATTTAATGTAATTAAAATAGCAACTCGCTTGATAAAAACAGTGTTTAGATTAACTAATGAGTACCAACATACTAATATGATATTCGAAATGTATTAGGTTTAAACTACTATGTATTGTGGATGCCACGGCGAAGAAAAACTTATGTATATTGCCTATGAAATAAACGTATTTATGAAAAAAAAAAAAAATACCTGATCATAAGACCTTTCAACTAAATTTAAGTTTGGTTTATCTCGACGAACTTATTCGAATTGTATGTGGAATTTAGCCCTCCGGGCCTCGGCTCAAAAGTCGGTTTTCACAGTGATTATAAACCCTTTCTATATGACAAAGGCAAAAAGGTTTTCGATCTTAAAAACAACTTTTTTCAGTTGCACAAGTTGAATAAATATTGCGGAGCTAGTGCTCCTGCAGACTATATCGTGCAATAGTGGTTTCGTACTGATACTAGAATTCCAGCAGTGCCATAAGGATTGCTACTGAGCAACCATATCATAGTTTTAGCAAGATTTCGCGAATGAAAAAGATGTACTGGCGCTGGATACCGCACTTGCATACTCAGGATTAAAAAGAGAAACGCGAGCACACTTTGGAAGTATGTCCGCCTATGCTGATTATGCTGATTCAAATTGGTGTCGATTGGCTACTGTTGACGAAGCCTAGATCCATTATTATACGCCAGAGAACAGAATGATTAACCGACAATAGACTGAAACTCGGCGGAATGGTTATGAAGTCGGTTCTTTGGGTTTGTGATAGTATAATTTTCGTAGACTACCTTGAAAAAAGAAACACCATCGATAGCAAGTATAAGTGTGATTTAAAGACTGTCCCAGAAAATATGGACGCACTTTGATTTCGATTGTAAATAATTCACAAGTGTTATATATTCAAAATTTATTCGATATACTGACAATATTATACTACAACAACGGAATATTAATCTCAACATTTGCTACTTAGCCATTGTAGACTAGCATACTTCTTGGCGACAAGTTTTGACACTTTTTTCCAATCTTTTTCGAACTGTTGAATGGTTTTGGCTGCCGAGACATGTTTCCTAAGATGTGCCTTTGTTAATACTCAAAATTCCTCAATTGGTCGAAGTTGTGGGCAATTTGGTGGATTTATGTCTTTTGGGACGAAAGTGACATTTTTGGCAGTATACCATTCTACCGTTGATTTCGAGTAGTGGCGAGAAGACAAAAGGATCATTGTGGCTTCGAGTCATCGGTAGAAGTCATTTTTGTAAACATTCCTTGATGTATATTTCGCTGTTCATTGAAGCAGTGGTGATGAAGGGTTTCGAAATCTTACCGCAGCTACAAATTGCTTGCCAGACCATAGCTTTCTTACCAAATTTTCCGACTTCAATCGATGTCTCGGACTGGTTTAACACTTGCCCTTCTCGCTTTATATAATATTGTGGTCCCGGCAAGGATTTGTAATCGAGTTTCACGTAGGTTTCGTCTTCCATGATTATGCAGTTCAAATTTCGAGCAAGAATCGTATAGTACAGCTTTCGAACCCTCGACCTGATCGATGCTTCTTGTTTCGGACTACGTTTTGGTTGTTTCTGCTTCTTATATGTTCTAAGATTCAAACGTTCTTTAGCACGAAGAACATTTGACTTCGAAGTGCCCACTTTTTTAGCCACATCCCGAACTGAAACCTCCTTATTTAGCTCGAACGCCTTCGGTATACGTTTATCCAACTGAGGGTTAGCAGGATCTTTTTTCGACCCGTTTTCGGTTTATCCTCAAAGGTGTTATCCTCACCGAACTTCCTGATTGCATTTCGCATGGCTTTCTCACTCACTCCTCCCATTTTTTGCTATCTTTCTCAGTGACAGTCCGCGTTCTGTGCACCATTTGTACACAATTTTTCGACGTTGTTCTGCTGAAAGTCCACGCATTTCGAGACAAACTAACGAAAACGAATAAACAACTGCACAAGTGGTTAGAGAAGAGTGGAAACAACAGGACGCAGCCATAAAAATTGACAGATTCTGAACCATTGCGAAATGGCAGCGGTTTTTGGTTGCGTCCATACTTTCTTGGACAGTCTTTATTCATGCAATACACCGATCTTCGCGATAGTTGATTTTTATCATTCAACACATTAGGGCGTTTTAAAGAGCTATTTTCACGCTTCAAATCTGATTTTCTCAGAAACGGTGACGAATATAAAAAAAAAACCCAACTGACAATTTCTTAGAAATTTAGTTTAGATTATTCTGTGAAAATTTCAGAATGATTGTTTGGCTTTAGCGGTCGGGAAAGTCTTTTTTCTGAAGGGAAAGTTGCATAGCTGAAATCGCCGTCTTTCAACTTGTTCATTGAATATCTCGTCTTCAAAAGCCTGAATCAAAAATCTATCCTGACAATGTCTAGATAATATAGTTTGGATGCGATTAGTGCATAAAAACATATATGTTGTCGCGATAAAAATTAAGTGAATGTTATTTTTGTAATGGTAAGTACGTTTCTATGGCGGCACCATTTTTTTCTGCTCTTGTATCCTGGTAACGTAACGAAACATGAGAGAGAAATAAAATCGGTTCATCAAGGCTGCCAAACAAGCGGTAGCTTTATTGGATTTTATGTGATGTAGTCAAACTTGTAACCGAAAATATCAAAACTTTCTTGGCCACCCGGCCAAATCGTCATTTTACACATTTACGAGAGAGCATGAAGAGAAATGTAATACGCCCAGCGAGCGACACGGTTTTACGCTAACAACTGGCATCAGTTCTTAAAGTTTCAAATCGTTTTATGGCACGTTTTTGTCTTGCTGTCTAGCAACAACCTACCTCTAGCATGCTAGGAGTAGGACTAAAACGTTAGCTTTAATTTCGCTTCTATTTATAGATTCGCGTGCTTCCAACAGCTTCGTTTTTGCATCGATAGACCAATCAGAGCGATGCTCTCTCTTTGATACATCGCTTACTCCTCCAAAACCGTCGTCTATGGCAGAGAAATCCGGTATGCCAAAGATTTTTAGCAGCCAAATAGGACACTGCTCGCTACTAATCAAAATTTCAATCATATAAAATTGAAAATACGTGGCTTGATACATTAAAATCGAAACATAGAAATATGTCCTATCAAATGATGAAATAATATTAATAATTGAAACAAAATAGACTGAGCTGTAAGTGTTTCAAACCTGACCACATTTCTACGTGTAGTTTTTCTTGAGTTTCTGATTTGCACCCCTATATAGAAAATAAAAATGTGTTCCATATCAAAAATATACTTTATAAAACTTCTCTCCGAAGCTAGATGGAAATAGATAAGTAATTCATTTTATCGTAAAATTTTGAGAAAATATTTTTGAAAAAAAAAACTGTTTGTTGAATGAAGAGATGACTAAGTAAAATAGAGCAGCCGAACTGACAATTCTGTCAAAAGTTATCGGGTTGCCAAACGCTTCTACTTTAGATTACCCACCCGGTATTTGTCCTGATTCTAGAAGCGAAATAGACGATGTATATCGTGATCAATACTATAATTAGATAATAGATACCATAATAGAATAATCAATATGTGTAGGAGGCTTAACAAAAAAAAACTCGAAAGTGATAGACCAAATCTGTAATCGTGTTGACAGGTTGTGAAAATCAACTGAAAGAAAATATTCCCAAAATATCAAAACGACTAACTATAACAATACTCCCTACGATTATCCCATGCATCGAAGTTACATGAATTTCTCTTAGAACTCCCGATCGGAACTGAATGCTCACGTAGTTTTCTCAAGAGCATATCTCGTTTTCTCATTGACTTTGACTGTATTAGTAGTTACAAACTTTCCTCCCATGTGCCTTAACCCACCCAGACCCACCTCGTATCAGCGTAAGAAGCCGCACTAACGAACCCAGACCCACCCACCGAAGCCGCAAACTCTCCTCTTTATGCGTATGAAGAACTGTACAACAAAGCATGCGTTTGTCCCTGCGAAAGGTCAAACTACGTAGCCCGAAAGTGAAAATAATTTAAACCGGCATCCTCCAACACATATGTATGAGTACGTTTAGGCAATCTGTTTATTCAATGATCCCGATAACGGATTCAGTTGTGATAGGCTTTGGGGAACGGCTGAAACGTGCTCCCCATCATGAGTTGGATGCCGTGCTGGAGTACGATTGTGTTCGTGCCAGAAGAGAGTACCGATTTTCCCCTTCGCAATCGTTGCGGGTCCGCGTGAGAGGCGATCGCGAATCAACCGACATGACAAACACAGACAACGCGACGTCAGCCGCTAAGTGCATTTAACACAAAACCGTTTGCCCTTGATTCGACACTCAGCTCTTGGAAGCCGACGTGAAAACACGCTAGTTGCAAACGGTAAGTTCCTGTTCCTGATCCCTGTTAGATAATCCGGTGATTGATTTAATCAAGTGTAGTGATTTTGTTTGATTTTGCAACAATCTGCCCAGTTCAAGTTTATCAGTGACGATTGGCATCTGGTGGTAGAACGAAAGTGAGTGTGTTGTGTAATTAACCTTCTGGAATTTTCGCCGGGTAATTTTATTTTTTTTTGCGGAATCGAAGATGGCGGTAGATTTTTGCTAACGCCCCAGACTTCTGATGAAAGTGAACAATTTCGAGGTAGCCATGGATTGTGTTTTTTCAAAATATCACCGCCGTTTTCAACTTACGAAACCAAAAAGTTTGAGTGCAGTTTTGTCCGACGAAAATATCGCATCGAAAGTTGTCTTTCTAAAGTAATTGCAATTAATTCTATCAGTGAACTGAACTGATAAGATATCTTCGATTATTTCTATCGAACAGCGGTGAAAAAAAACCCATTTTGCTTCCCGTTACCGGACCCGACAATGTCAAGGAAATTTTTCTCCATTCGACCTCTAAATGACCTCGGTCGAAACGGTTACTCGTTCGATCGTTGAATGTGTCTCATCGTGGTGTGTTCGGCTCTTCTGCTGTTCATCCAATCGCACGAGGGGAAGGGCTTGCACCTCTGTAGCATGAGCGGTAAGCAGGCAACGTGGTCTGAACGTAGGATATTTGAAGAAATTTTTTTTCCTATACTTGAAAAATCGGATGAAATTTTCTATCCTTTTTCTAGAGTAACTGTACCCATATTCATGTCAAAATATTAAAACCATTGAATAGAGTGAAATCAACCTACTCTGGCCAAGGGATGGGTTGAAAAACCGTGCGTTCGATTCAAACTTACACTTTTTTAATAAAGATATTCTAATTTTTTTATACGTATTTGACTGCAATAACATTTCTTCGGGTCAAAGCAATGATATTGGTGCAGACTCCCGTTGAATCTTTTAAAACAACACAAAAAATGTAAATCAATGATAATAGGAACTAAACATGACTGCAATCGAAAGTTTCACTGAAAATCATCTTTAATATGAGATCATAGGTCGGTAAAGTCATTTGAAAAACTATTCCCAAATGTCTTTACCGGAAAACGATAAAAACGAAAATCAATCGATGGTTTGGTATGGAAGGAAGGATTCTTGCTGTCAGTAGTATCGTAGCACCAGCCATGCAATGGTTCTGTACACTATGAATCGGAATCTGTTGAAACCAGAAGGTCAAATTTCACAACAGAAATGTAACACCAAGACTTTTTTTCACATGGATTATAATACAATATAACCATTCAGACGAGTTGCACCGTGTACGTATAGGGCGCTCTACAATCAGCAGAACAGTTCCACGGATGGATTTTTGTAAGCCTTTTTTTTACAATAGTTATCCACGTGGGTTGTTTGAATTTTTTTTTAATTTTATATTGTTTATACTCCGCTTTAACCTTTCGATTTGTTTAAAAAGCACTGCTTTTAAAATATAGAATACGTATAAAATTTTGCAGGCTTTGAATGGTATCCAAGTACAAACGGCTTGCCGAACCAGATACTTCGAAACGGATTGTGGCAACTTTTCACTGTCCCTGAAAGCGTTTAAAATAAGATTTGATGTAGATCTCGTTTTTTTTTTTCAAATGTGTATTATATTTAATAGATTATGCTGAGATTTATGTTGTGTTTTCAGTCACAAGTGGGAACTTTTCATCGTTAAGCATCGGTACAGTGTACGAAACAAGTTTTGGCAACAGTCTGCCGCCGATCTTAACATGTTTTTGAACTCGAGAAAAAAGGAGAAAGTTTAATTGGGAATATCTATCTATCTGTATCATAACTTTTTCAACTTGTAATAGAATTTAGATTATATTTCCTTTTTCGCATTGTCGTTCTAAATCGTGGTTTGCAATTTTAAACACACTTCATCCTGTAGTTCCCGAACCGGAAGTCAAATCCGAATGAAATTCAAAACGCAACCTATGGAACCATGAAACATTTTACGTGAGACTAAGCTTGTGAAAATCGGTTCAGCTCTCAGAAAATCAAGTGAGTTCCATTTTGTAGTTTTGAATAACTATTTCCGGTACTTTTAAAACCGGAAGCTAGAATCCGATATGGCCAAAATAGGTTCATGTGGCCAGCAACTACAATAAGCAGCAGATTGAAACAGTTCACAGCCATATTTAGAAAATATTTTTCTTTATTTGCATCGTCGTTCTAAATAACGGTTTGCACTTCACTCAGTAGTTCCGAAACTGAAAGTCAAATCCGAAAAATTTAATTTTTTTTTGCAATGTGCGCGAAAATATCGATTTTCAAAAGTCCGCAACTCTGAACTCTGCAAATTTATAGACAAATGTATGATCCAGGCATCTCTGCTGATCGCCAATACACTCTTTAACCAATATAACCAATACACTCTGAAGATAAACTGTGCCAAATCAGACCTATTTCAGTGATGTATGAAAATAGTATTGCAAGTTTGAAAGTGTCGCAATAATTTTCGACTCTATCTCTCTGTAATCTAATCAACTGCCTGACCGCAGGAAAAATATAATTTGCGGGTAAATCCTACGAGTTTTTTTTGTTGATATAGTGAAGTGACAATAGTAATTCTAATTTGATTCAACTAATGTTCAAACAACCTACAGTTGTTTGAAACAATCAAGCTTTTGTTCGAATTAATTGCATACTGGTTTAAATCTACGATATAGTGATTTAAAGAAAACTACATTGCGGGTTGAAACTATTCAACACTGGTTTAAAATAATCTTTTTCAAATATGATACGAAGCGTTTTTTTTGTTTTAATCAATTGGGATGTTTCTGCGTACACAGAAAAAAATAAATTGTGATATCCCATCAAAATCGCTGCACATCATTGTTTAAGTAGATTGTTGTAATATAGCACACCTATACACCTTATTTAAACGACGTATGAGTATTGATGTGATTAAGAAGATGTACTGTACTTATTGTAATGTGACGACGTGATAAAAAATTGCGTGACGGCAATCGATGTGACCACAAACAATGTGATTTAAAACAACGTAATTGCAAACGATGTATTTCGTGAATATAGGTATTATTATGAACTTATTTTAAACATTTACAAAAACATAAAATGTGGGATTTTATATGAAAACAAAACATATAAGGTAGGATAAGGTAATTTTAATTCCCATTGGTTGAAAATCGTTTCGTTTGAAATCGAAAATAACTCAGTTTCGAACTTTACTGCTATCAACTGCAGTGGGTTGGGAGCTTAGCTACAAGCGTAACTTGCATTCTTTTAAATTCATTACTAATGCCGTTTTTCATTAAAAAGTACTGGTGGCGTAGATTGCTCTGGTTTTGCATTTTCGAGTATAAATGCAATATTCTGATGGTTTTTCATTGCCATTTGATTGATTAAAAGAAAAAACCATCGAGCTCTGATACCGGCAATGGAAATACAGGTTATATTAGGGAAAATTAGTATGAATAATTTTCTGAACATTAAATCCGTGGCAGTTATAGCGTTAATGATAATCTTCATTACAAATATTTCATATCACTTATCCAGAAAACGGAAAAATCTTGTAAGTTTTCCCTGAACTTACGAACTTAGCTCTTAGCTCACGAATAGCCAACAAAGTTTGACACAAACAGCATTGCACTGGGGAAAAAACACTTTAATTTATTAATGCGCGCAATAGTGTAATATCACACAATTTTTAGGGGAAGTATAGATGTGCATTAATTTCAACGTGTTAATAAATCTAAAAGTGTAATAACATGCATTTCGTTGGACAGAATTTTACACGAACAGAATTATATCGACGTTTTCATGCTTGATATTACATTATTTGATGAAAATTGTTTACTCTATAACTTCGATTGCGATATTATGCCGATTTGCACATAAGATTCAAACAATTTGATGTTTATAAATTCAGTACGTTGTTTTGTTGTAATAATAGAAGATTGAGGTATTATCACTTATGAAAAAATGCAATATTGTCTCCAATTAACGAGTACGTCTTTATTTCAAGCACATTAGTAAAAATTACATCGAGGATTATTACTACTTTTTTTGCTGTGTATGAGAAAAGTTTAAAAAACATTCACTCTCTAAACTGTGTTGATTGACGCACATGATTTCGAAATGATAACAATTTCTTAAGCTGAGCTATTACAGATATAGGTATTCTCTCACCCCGATTAAGATGAACCATTGCACAGGTTTTCTGTATGACAAACCACTTGCATTGCTAGGATGAAGAAACACATTCGACTTAGTTTTCACAAAGAGCGGACAAATTTTTGCACTTTTTTCAAATCTTTGTAACTCCGAAACTGTGCATTGCACAGAAATCAGTTTCTTCATTTATGAAAAGCCACCAATCGCATTAACCTTAAGTGTTGTTTTGATAGCAAGATTAAACTGAAAATATTGAAAGGTAAGATTTTTGAAAAAAAAAACATTCAACTTTTTAACATTTTTAACGTAAATACCTCTTACTTTAGTATGGGGCGCTTTTTCAAAATTCAATGGGCAAAATTTGATCGTGAATATCTCGAATTGTTCTGAACGCAACAACAAAATTCTTTCGCCATGCCATCAAAAATATGATCAGCAACTTATGATAAAATTTTCAACAGTACCGACAAAATTCATGAACTGAATTCTTCATCTGGATTTCGATTCTGAATTTTGCCATTGAATTCAGTTCAATTCTAGCTGCCGACTCCCGGTGCAGAGTATAGGTTCTGGTGTAGAAAAATAAATGATAGCAAAAATATCCTATCAGTTTTTTTAGAACCATTAAAATATTCCCAACGAACTATGGCAAGTTTATTTCCACTGAGTATGTAAATCTAAATGAAAAAAAGGCGGGAGGGTTATGTCAGAAACATAACTGGATGTCGTGAATACGGACAAAACTGACATGCTTTCTCCACACATACGAATATCGATAATGGCATGTACTGGTTGATCGATTGTGTGAATACTACAATCTTTCAACGCCTCACTTGAATAACTCTAGCTGTACAATTATAAGGGAACACACAACAGTAAAAAATTGAGGGGTTTTGTAGAGAACAAGACCGATTTAATTGAAAAACCCACAACAAATCGTTTTTAGCCATCGAGGATATTTAAATTTGGGAATTGATATGACATTTGTTTCAATGACTTACTTGTCAAACCCGTCTCAAAAATACAAATTGTACAGCGATATACTCAAACCGAATTTAACAAATCTAAACTATGTTATAAATTATTAATATCCAGTCGCCAAGCGTGGACACAAAGTATTTATAATTCATTTGAAAACTCGTGATAAATGGTAGAATATTATTCACTTATAACAGTTCGGCTGAAAAGTTCGTATCGTTTAATAGAAACACACATTTTTTTTGCCAAAATTCGTTTTTATTATTCAACATAATTGCCATCAGAGGCGATACAGCGATTATAGCGATCTTCCAACTTTTCGATACCATTTTTGTAGTACGATTTGTCCTTTGCCTCAAAATAGGCCTCAGTTTCAGCGATTACCTCTTCATTGCTTCTAAATTTTTTACCAGCGAGTATTCTCTTGAGGTCTGAGAACAGGAAAAAGTCAATGGGGGCCAAATCTGAAGAATACGTTGGATGAGGGAGCAATTCGAAGCCCAATTCGTTCAATTTCAGCATGGTTTTCATCGACTTGTGACACGGTGCATTGTCTTGATGAAACAAAACTTTTTTCTTCTTCAAATGAGGCCGTTTTTTTTTAAATTTCGTCCTTCAAACGCTCTTATAACGCTATATAATAGTCACTGTTGATGGTTTTTCCCTTTTCAAGGTAGTCGATGAAAATTATACCATGCGAATCCCAAAATACAGACGCCATAACCTTTCCGGCCGATTGTTGAGTCTTTCCACGCTTTGGGTTCGGTTCATCGCGTGCAGTCCACTCAGCTGACTGTCGATTGGACTCCGGAGTGAAGTGATGGAGCCATGTTTCGTCCATTGTTATATATCGACGAAAAAAAATCGGTTTTATTTCGATATAACAGCTCCAAACACTGCTCAGAATCATCAATTCGTTGTTGTTTTTGATCGATTGTGAGCTCACGCGGCACCCATTTTGCACAAAGCTTACTCATATCCAAATATTCGTGAATAATATGTCCAACACGTTCCTATGATATCTTTAGGGTGTCAGCTATCTCGATCCACTTCACTTTACGGTCATTGAAAATCATGTTGTGGATTTTTTTCACGTTTTCATCGTTAACAGCCTCTTTTGGACGTCCACTGCGTTCATCGTCTTCGGTGCTCATATGACCAGTACGAAATTTTGCAAACCACTTACGAATTGTTGCTTCGCCCGGTGCAGAGTCTGGATAACACTCATCAAGCCATTTTTTGGTATCGGCGGCACTTTTTTTTCATCAAAAAGTAGTGTTTCATCAGCACACGAAATTCCTTTTTTCCATTTTTTTCACAATAACAAAAGTAGCTTCACTCAAAATGCAATATCTCACAAATTAATAATCAGACAGCTGTCAAATTTATACAAGTATCTTTTGAAGGTTGGTACTAACTGAAAATGTTATGGATTTAATTCTAGTGGCGCCCTCTCATAGAAACGATACGAACATTTCAGCCGATCTGTTATACTGATATGAAATGCACTTCATAAACTAGATATTGTTAGTGAACATCTTACAACCCAATTGTAATTCCAAATAGAAAAGATCTTGTTTGAATATTACTTAGTTCATTTATAAAATGACACATAGTTTGAATCTGCTAGATAAAGTATTGTCATCATGCCAAAGGTTTTGATCTGTAACACAATGAAAAATTTCTCAATTGGCGAGAAACTTATTTATGAGAGCATTTTGGTTATAAATTGAACATAGTGTCTCTTTTACTAGTGAACACAACATGTCGTAATCCCATTACACTCAACCACTGAAAATATTCCGTATTTCTGTGTCGGTTTTGCACGATTCACTCCGTTCAATACCTGGTGATCCGTTCAATATATGCGGTTGGAATTTTGCGCACTCTTTTTAGGTACTGAATTTTACCTTAATGCTTGTTCATACCAAACAACTAAGAAAACTTAAAGTTTGGGTTATTTGTGGTTATCTCATATTATTGGAAATTTTATCACAAAATGCTGGCCATATTTCCGATGATATGGAGAAAAATTATGTTACTGCGATAAATACAGTAGAAGGTATTTGCGATTAACTTCTACCCATTCTTTGACAGGGTAAATTTTAAAAAGGCGCCTCATAGTAAAGTAAGTCGTATTCACGACAAAAACTGTGAAATTGTCTGTTATTTATTTTACTCTTATTTGATCAGCGTTATTTGTGTGGTAGAATATGTTTGTTGTCAATAAGTCATACTTTAGTATGGATACATCGTTACAATTCCGGAAGCGAAGCAGGAAAAGTTGCAGAATTCACACAATCAATCAACTAATACGAATGACGTTCGGAAGTGTTAAAGAAGCATGTCAGTTGAATCTTTGACATTACCCACCCGCCTGATTTCCTTCTTCTTGGACACAATCTTTTGTACAATTAATTGTTTCCGTGTTACAATGGTTTAAAGAAATCACATTTAAAAATATATTCGTCATTTTTTAAATTCAGTGTTGAGATGAATTGGTTTCCTCATCCGTGCAAAACAAGTGGTTTTCCATACTGAAAATTTGCGCAAAATTTCTATCAAATCGGAACAAGCCGGAATCCTACCTTTACCACCTTTTCCGTTGTTAAGTATTTCTTCCAGACGGACAGCCGTCGTTACTCTGTTTACATATGTCTCATATACGAAAACGATTCGTTGGAGTGATCGGCTGATAAAAATGGGTACATTAACTTCAAGTTTTCCTGTCGCTATAACAGCAGTATTGAACAATTTGCGAACCATTTTTTTCTGCGTTATTATTTCTTACATCCGATTTAATAAAAAAAAATCGTTGATTGAAAGTCGAGTAATCGGCAAAGTAACATGGCAACTCTACTAATGAGATGACATTCGCAGTACAATAGCCCCACTCTGGAATTTTCTGACCAAAGTAGGCTAGATTTTTCCGTTTCGTTTTCGTGTCGGATTTGAAAGCCATTACCGATGCTATTAGTGATGCTAATCTGAATAGTTCTTTAAATACATTTTACAACGCTCCTCGAAGCTGTGTTTGGGTTTACCTCAATTACTGACTTGGATCCACCTCCAACGATTGAATAACGCGAATATGTTACGCAGCTAAAAATACTTCTAGCCACGGCTGTCATGCCGACTTGAGCTTGAACTTGAACTGATTGCGTGATTGCTCAAATGAAAACAAAGGACAAACACTCACTTGTAGGTTATCTCGTTTACTTGCCAACAAGATTAACACATTTTGCTTTATCTATCTTGTTTCGTTGCAGTACCAAAAAGTCTTACCTCATCACTATGTCGAAAATCGGAATCAACGGATTTGGCCGTATCGGTCGTCTGGTGCTGCGTGCAGCCGTTGCCAAAGGTGCCCAGGTGGTGGCCATCAACGATCCCTTCATCGGTGTCGACTACATGGTTTACCTGTTCAAGTACGACTCGACCCACGGTCGTTTCAAGGGCGAAGTTTCCGCCCAGGACGGCGCTCTGGTTGTCAACGGACAGAAGATCCAGGTGTACCAGGAACGCGACCCGAAGGCCATCCCATGGGGTAAGGCTGGTGCCGAGTACATCGTTGAGTCGACTGGTGTGTTTACCACTATTGACAAGGCCTCCGCTCACTTGGAAGGTGGTGCCAAGAAGGTAATCATCTCGGCTCCCTCGGCTGATGCGCCGATGTTCGTTGTCGGTGTCAATCTGGAAGCTTACGATCCATCCTTCAAAGTTGTCTCGAATGCTTCCTGTACCACCAACTGTTTGGCCCCACTGGCTAAGGTCATCAACGATAACTTTGGCATCCTGGAGGGTTTGATGACCACTGTCCATGCTACCACTGCTACCCAGAAGACTGTGGATGGCCCATCTGGCAAACTGTGGCGTGACGGTCGTGGTGCCGCTCAGAACATTATTCCAGCAGCTACTGGTGCTGCCAAGGCCGTCGGAAAGGTCATTCCAGCTCTGAACGGAAAGCTGACCGGTATGGCTTTCCGTGTTCCAACCCCGAACGTGTCGGTTGTTGATCTGACGTGCCGTCTGTCCAAGCCAGCAAGCTACGACCAGATCAAACAGAAGGTCAAGGAAGCTGCGGCAGGACCATTGAAGGGAATCTTAGACTACACCGAAGAAGAAGTCGTTTCCACCGACTTTGTCGGAGACACCCACTCTTCGATCTTTGATGCTAAGGCCGGAATCCAGTTGAGCGACACTTTCGTCAAGCTTATCTCGTGGTACGACAACGAATTCGGCTACTCCAACCGCGTCGTCGACCTGATCAAGTACATGCAGAGCAAGGACTAAATTCCCCCAACCCCAATCCCATTTATACAACAACAACAACAAAAAATACAATTCTCTCAGGGCTTAATGCCACTGATCTGTTAAACATAGACGTTGCGTATCACACATACAAGTAAAACCTCCACCTACACCTCTACAGTGAAAATGTAATTCTCTTGTACGAACAGAACGAAAGAATAGAAAACAACGCTACTCTACAAACAGCAACCACAAAAAAAAAACAATTACACACAATTCTGTTTAGTTGGTAAGATTAATGATAATAATAATTATAACTTTTAATTGCTAAAAATGTGAACAAAAATGCTGAAAATTAATATACCTGTTGTGTATTGTCAAGAAATTGATATCCCCCAAGAAATCGCTTAAGGTTAGAGAGAGACAGACAAAGAAACTACAATTATGACGCGCATTAACGGAGTCCTTCCGTCCAGTCAGGCGTGAGCATCATCATCCAACGCCAGCACCGTCAGCGATCGGAAGCGGAAGCATGGAAGGGCTCGAACACAATATCGTAACAATAATCGTGTATTTCATTTTGAAAATGATGCATTATGGAAAGGAATAAACAACTATAGATTGTTACTAGTCGAGTAAAATACACACCAACATTGAATATTTTTTCCGAATGTATCACAGGCCAGGTTGAAAATAATTATTCTCGTGTTTTGTTCTTGATTTATTCGCCCTTATTCTGAATAACGTCGTATCGTTTTTTCGCTCGTATTTCATTTGTATTCCCCATAACGCTAGCAAAATCAAAGGTAGCTATGATTCGATCGAAAAATCAATACGTCGTTATCACAAACGAATTTCCAGACATGACAGTCACGATCTTTTTTGGCGCACATCTACGGTCCTCCGTGAAACTGGCACCAATGGTGATAAATTGGTTGCACTGCTGAGTTCCCATCATCGCATTCATAATGCAAATGTCAAACCGTGAGAACCCTTTCGATACGTTAGCTCATTTGTATATATTGAGATTTCATGGCACACTTTGGTCGAAATGATAACAATGCAATTAATCTCGCGCTCCACCAAGCGGTGAGTGCGGTCATTTCAGAAGGTACCGGGAACGGACCAGATTTTTTTAAATATTTGTAAGCACATACATGTCGTTATTATTTGTCTTTGGTTATTCAGAATAAGGGCGATTATAATTTTCTTTCCTTTCTACGATTTCCATGACTTAATGCAACGCACATATCAACGGGGAGTTTTACGATTCGGAATGGAACGATCCCCCTAACCAAAAATTCCGCAATCACTTAAAACATTCACTTTCTTGCTGCCTAGAAGTACACGTGGAACTTTTGTGAACTTGAAAGTACAGAACAAGTTCCGCGTGGATTCTCTCGTTGCTTGAAAGTACGAGCGGAACTTTTGGCAATTTTAAAATTCAGAGTTAATTCCGAGATAATTTTCTCGCTGCATATAGAAGCTCAATAATGTTTAATAATTTTTGCACAAACCAACAAAACCCCTAAATGTTCACATTCTGCGATGGCCAGTAATAAGCCGTCACTCGTTTACGCCTGAGACGTCAGAAATAATATAGCACTTGTGCAATATTATTTGAGGGTTGCATAAATAGTGCAAACTTTGCGTCTGCTTAGCGGTTTAAGTTGAACTGCTAGGCACGAGATGGCAGTTCAGTTTGAATTGCTTTAAGCACTGACGAGCCGAAGGCGAAACGCGAAGAAATAGAAACAAAATATGTGCTTTTTGCACAAACCAACAAAACCCCTAAATGTTCATGTCCTAGTTATGCAAGACTCTGCATATCAGAAAAAATATCCTGCCGCTGTATCCCGCACATACATAGGACCAAAAGGACGAACGCAAGCGCACTTCGAACACATGTTTGGCTGGATCCATTATTATACGCCAGAGAACAGAATGATTACCCGACAATGGACAATGAAAATCGCTGTAAACTCGAACTATTATCTTTTCCCAAACCTCAAATCATATCTTAGAAAACAGTTTGCTTTCACATCTCCTCCAAGTCAGTCGATAAAACAAAACCGCTTACGTTGGGGACAGAAGAAACCAAGTACAGTATTGTGTAGTGAACAATAGACCTCGAAAATGAGTGAACCAAACGAACAAAAGCTACCGCCGACACGAAAGAATACAATTGTTGTGACTTCAGGCAGTGCAAAATTCGACCTTCGATACGTGAACTTGAAGGTTTGCTTCGATACGTGAACTTGAAGGTTTGCTTAAGGAGCAAATGCATCTTGACATTAAACGTGTGCATTTACTTCAATGCAATTAGACCAATAATGTTGTTTATATCCAGTTCTATAAAGAGTTGGATGCAATTCAATTCGCTAAAGACAATAATAATGTGCACTATGTAGAGCATGAAAATATCAAGTAAAACATTCCAGTATATATGGAAGATAGTGCTATAGAAGTGCGTGTGCATGATCTTCCCTCAAGCGTCATCGATCCTTATATTCGCAAAACCATGTCCCAATTCGGAGAGATTCTCTCTATAGAAAAAGAAAAGTGGAAGAATTTTTTCCCCGGTGTTCTAAATGGCGTACGTTTGTTACGCATGCGCTTGAGGAGGCCTATGCCTTATCATGTGACATTCGGTCAGGATACAAGAATCCCGTGCAAATTACTTGTTACCTATGACAATCAGATGTCCACATGTCAATATTGCCAAAAAACTGTTCACTACGGTAAACCATGTGATAAACTGGACAAGGAGGCAACTACACCCAAGGACAACGGTGCTTCCTTCACACCAACCCCAAGCAACCCCAGTACACATGTGACAGTCACCAACAACAGTGAAGTATCCCCTTCAACGAAACCATCCAACGTATCCCCTTTAGAACAAAGTACACCAGCATTAACAGTTTACCATCTAACCAACCAGCAACTGCAAACAATGTACAACAAGGCGCATCTACAGCAACTAGCAACGAAATCAACAACAATACCACGGCAATGGATGACGAGACGAACCACGAACAAACTGCCCCTCAATCCTCGCAAGAGGTTAATGGAAGCTCAACTCCCACTAGAAAAAGGGTGACAACGAGATCCAATATAAAAATTTTTTTCTAAAAACTCATCTCAATCGGCCACGTAAAGCTTGTACGCAAATAGGCCTGAATAAAATATATTTTAAATTAAAAAAAAAATATCTTAGAAAACGATGTTAGCTTTGTTTTGGAATGTTAGACCACTACTTCCGGAACCTAAAACCGAAACTAATATGACCTACAAATTTAGAACATGTTGTCCGTTCTCCACGAATCGGAGTAAGGGTAATCTCGGACCGACGACACGACCTGCCACTCGCCTATCGAAACTGTATCGCAAATTTAACTACCCCTCAGTAACTGGTAATGTCAAAACGAAATCTCTAGAAAAAATGTTGAAACTGGCAGCACAAGTTGATAAATTATTGATTTTGAATAACAGTTACCATAACCTTGGTTACTGGTTTCAAACAGATTTTAAAATGTAAACAAAACAAATGTTGATGCCATTCCACAAGCCGAACATTCGATCGAGGACGATTTTGGCCGCTGCCAGAGGCTTGTTTCAATTGAAGTGGAAAATCTTGTGTCACTGTGTCTTGGAATTTTCCTACCAGCATAATTTTTATCAGCTGTCGTATAAACCGAGCTGAGATGGATGAATTCTGGTCTTAGTCAATTAAGTGTAAAGAAAATCAAGAAAAAAAACAATATGGCCCTTATTACAAGTGTCACTACACGGTGAAAACCATGTGAAGTGACTGTGACTCTTATTATGGATATCACTTCACGGTGGAAAACAAGTGAAGTGAATGTAGGTCCTTATTACGGAAGTCGCTTCAGAGACAAAGGAGTTACTTGGATGAACTTGATGTCGTTATAAACATCACGCCACCAACATTTTGTTGAAAAAATTAGTTTTTTCTATCACAGTGATCACTTCACTAGGCGTGATACTGGTAATAGGTAAAATCAAGTGAAGTGACATGTAAGTGAAGTGAATGTGAAAGTGGAAGTGAGAACGGTAATAAGGACCTATATGTCGATATATGAATCCGATCTATTTCACTATAGCTAGAGTGTTGAATTAACGCAACAACAGTTCATGACTAGCAAAGATCTATTTAGAGCAAGCCCGAACGATTCAAACATCTGGAATAAAGCTCTCCTATCCATGACGGAAGATTCCGAAAATTCTCTGAGAGAATAAAAAGAAAGCCTACTATCGAATGTTATTACCAGACAAATATTAGCACAGTAATATTAGTTCATTATATAAAAAAAAACAAAAACCAAACAAATCATATCCATTACACCGATTTCTTGCTTATATCGATTCAATTTGTATGTGGAGTGTTTTGAACAATACTTCCAATGCTTTCGGAAACGAAAACCGAGTTTGCCACTAACTAACAAGACTAATTTGAGTACAAAAATCTGAAATGAGTTATTCCTATGTATTAATAAAAATATATATAATATATATATATATATATATATATATATATATATATATATATATATATATATATATATATATATATATATATATATATATATATATATATATATATATATATATATATATATATATATATATATATATATATATATATATATATATATATATATATATATATATATATATATATATATATATATATATATATATATATATATATATATATATATATATATATATATATATATATATGAATTATCCTTAAGCTATAAATGTTCGAAGACAATCTATTTTTAACAATGGTCACTTGGTAACTAGATCGTAGCAACTAGAACAGTGTTGCTCAAAAGATCATTTTTTTACATTAGTAAGGGGTCACTCAATTTATGATAACTGGTGGTAAATCGTTTACGAACACTTTTGATGCCGACTTTTCTTCGGAGTGTCAGGTCGTGTCGTCGCTCGGACCATCTCTCAAAATCTATCATGCATCATCACAAGTCTTGTGGATTGTTGCACTAGTAAGCCGTATTCGTGAATACGGAGTTCCGGGCTCTCGATCTTGTCGGCCACGGTTGTCACGTTACGAGAATTGCTGTACCCCCATCAACTTACCGACTCTTAAAAAAAAGATGAGTACTTCTTCAACTCTAATAAAAGTAAATTAAGAAACAAAAATGTGTATAACTGTTTGATGTCTTGAGCACTCAAAATTCTGTACATCTGGAACCAGAAGACGGATTCGGATTTGATCCATTCTATCATTTGTGAAAATTGGCCTTGTCATCTCAAGTAAATCTTTGTGCGTTCTGTTTCGGAATTTTTGGCCGCTACTTCCGGTTCCAAAAAACTCTTAAGCCAAGTTTGTATAAAAACCAACTAACAGGGCCTTGAAATTGAAACAATTCTGAACCAAGTGGAGAGTATTTTCCTGTTCCAGTTGCACGTCACTTCTAATGACGATTTGAAACACTCATCGCCCTGTATTTCCGGTTCTAGAAGTACGATCTCGAAGAAGTTAAATAGCATACGGGATAATAACAACTTCCATTTTATTGTAAGGTTGTGAAATACGGCAAGGAATATCTGAGAAATCGATGTAAGTTCCATTCCGACGTTTTTGACCGCTTTATTCGGTGCTTCCGGAACTGATAAAGTCAACTGGCCCCTCCCGAAACGAAATCCTGGGTACGAGCCTGGTGCGCAGTGCTGCTATTATGGTACGCTCGAATTTGACATTTCCCTGATCTACTTTTATGTACTAGATTCTATGTGGACTCGCATGAGGCTGACATCGCAAAAAAAGTATATCGCCTATGATTAGTTCGCAAAATATCAGAGCTGGATATCTTGATAATATGATGTCTGTAAATAAATGTAAAAATTTGCATTCTGTAATTGGATCGAGTGATGCTTTTGTACGGAAAACTCGAACTCGATCGAGCTACAGAATGCAAAATTTCATATTCGATCGAAACAATACGATTCGAACGAAATACAGAATCGGGGTGGATGTTTTAGTAGGAAACGAAACTCGTCTTTTTCCCTAGCTTGATGAAAACTAGAACTCGTCTGACACGATCAGCTGTGATACAAACACTAGTCGATAGATTGTCAGGAAATTTGGTGTTGGGCCATCTAGAGGCTTGTTCTCAACAAAGGTGAGAGGCCTGCGACTTTTCATTTCATGTGGTAAAGGCTGTCCCAGAAAGTACGGACGCACTTTGATTTCGATTGTAAATAATTCACAAGTGTTGGATATTCAAATTTTATTCGATATACTGATAATATTAGACTACAACAACAGAATATTATTCTCAACATTTGCAACTTAGCCATTGTAGACTAGCTGGTGTACCTTCTTGCGAACGTTCCTCAATAAATTCCGTACAGACTTCTTGGCGACAAGTTTTGACACTTTTTTCCAATCTTTTTCGAACTGTTGAACGGTTTCGGCTGCCGAGACATGACATCCTAAGATGTGCTTTCGTTAATACCCAAAACTCCTCAATTGGTCGAAGTTGTTGGGAATTTGGTGGATTCATGTCTTTTGTGACGAAAGTGACATTTTTGGTAGTATACCATTCTACCGTTGATTTCGAGTAGTGGCAAGAAGCAAGATCTGCCCAGAAGACAACAGGATCCTTGTGGCTTCGAATCATGGGTAGAAGTCGTTTTTGTAAACATTCCTTGATGTATATTTCGCTGTTCATTGAAGCAGTGGTGATGAAGGGTTTCAAAATCTTACCGCAGCTACAAATTACTTGTCAGACCATAGCTTTCTTACCAAATTTTTCGACTTCAATCGATGTCTCGGACTGGTTTAACACTTGCCCTTCTCGCACCGTATAATATTGTGGTCCCAGCAAGGATTTGTAATCGAGTTTCACGTAGGTTTCGTCGTCCATGATTATGCAGTTCAAATTTCCAGCAAGAATCGTATTGTACAGCTTTCGAACCGTCGGCCTGATCGATGCTTCTTGTTTCGAACTACGTTTCGGTTGTTTCTGCTTCTTATAGGGTCGAAGATTCAAATTTCCTGATTGCATTTCGCACGGCTTTTTCACTTACTCCGTCCATTTTTGCTATCTTTCTCAGTGACAGTCCGCGTTCTGTGCACCATTTGTACATAATTTTCCGACGTTGTTCTGCTGAAAGTCCACGCATTTCGAAACAAACTAATGAAAACGAATAAGCAACTGCACAAGTGGTTAGAGAAGAGTGTAAACAACAGGACGCAGCCATAAAAATTGACAGATTCTGAACCATTGCGAAATGGCAGCGGTTTTTGGTTGCGTCCATACTTTCTGGTACAGTCTTTAGTAAAGTAAGTCGTATTCACGACAAAATTTCTATATACTTTTGATGGGTTCCTATCCATTCTGATATTGCTGTATACCATCGAATACCGGAAAAAAACATCGAAAAAATTCCTCCAAGTAGCACACCATTTATTAACGGTTTATCTTACAAGGCTAGTAAACAGGTTTTACAATCAGTAAAAAAAATTCAATTTGTGATCATTTATGAGCTCACTAGTGGCCCACATCGCGTGACATGAGCTTCAGTCATCGATTCATAGGACCGCATGGCCAGGGGAAGCACTCGTTCGAACGCCTTTTAAGTTTTGTTTTTATCTAATTTGATAAATCTTAAACATAGTGAATCAATCAAATTAACTAGAATTGTGGCAATTCTTTTATCACTCTTTACGCAATGCTGAAACTGCGATTGTAACCGGCATGTTTCGTTAATGACCATAGAAGTACGCCCCACCAAAGAGAAAATAATGTAGTAAATTCGATGTGGAACGTGCTTAATTGCTCCAGTGTAAGTCCCCGACATTCAAATGACAGCTATGCTTGTAATGTTATTTTCTAAGATTCGCTGTTTAGTTTAGGTGTCCGTTTTGGCCACGCCATTCCCATTCACCAACGGTTTAGCGATGCCGTTGGTCATTTTCGGAGGACTGCTGTTACCATTCCGAAGCGACTTGCTAACCTTCAACAGCAAGTCGTCATCGCTGGAGCTTTCACTCGTCACATGGGACGAATTTGTCATGTTGCTACTACCAAGCTTCAGGTAGGAATCCAGCTTGTCAACGGAAGCTAAAATTAGACCCAAAAACAGCGGAGACGGTTTCAGTGGCCTGGAAAGATATTCCGGATGGAACTGTGCTGCCACGTAGTAGGGATGATTTTCCAACTCCATGATTTCCATTCGGTTGCCCTCCGAATCGTGTCCGACGAAGTGAAGCCCGTGCTCCTCCAACTGCGTGACGTACTGCGGATTTACCTCGTACCGATGCCGATGCCGTTCCTCGATCTGTCTCACGTTACCGTACAGTTGTTCTGAAATTTTAAATCCCCAACATTAATTCCGTCAGCGTAGATAAGTTAATCTGGACCGAAAATAACTTACTAACTGTACTGTTATCTTTCTTGAAGATAGTCGTCCGCTTCCCCAAACGCATTGTGCCACCCATCATGCCAGGGTGGTGTTCTGGCATGTCGATTACCAATGGGTGCTTGGTATCGGCGTCAACCTCGGTGGAGTTGGCATTCTGCGAAATATTGAACAGATAATGTGGAGAAGTCATAAAATATCAACACATCAACACACGGAATTACCTCTAAATTTAGCACATTTCTTGCGAATTCGATAACGGCCACCTGCAGTCCGAGACAAATACCGAGAAAAGGTTTCTTATTTTCTCTACTCCACTGACAGGCTCTAATCTTGCCTTCAATACCCCGCGCACCGAATCCGCCTGGCACGATAACACCGCTGGGAAGGATGCAAATTGAAAATTTTTAATGACAGATTTTGATGCTACAAACCCTTGGACTCGTTCACTTACTGGCTGTTGGTGAGACCTTGCCAAGCTTCGTAATAGAGATGAGGTGATTCCTGTTTGGTCAAACGTTCCAGATGGCAAGCTTCGATAAATTTCAAATTCAGTTTATAGCCGACGGCAAGCGACGCGTGCAGAAGCGACTTCGACACCGACGCGTATGAGTCCTCAAGTTTGGTGTATTTGCCCACCAGAGCAATATTGACCTTCTTGTAAACATTATCCACTCCTTCCGCCAGATCTCGCCAACTCTGCATAAACCGGATAGGCCTTGGCGACGGTAAATCCAACTGTAGCCGCTCGTTCAGAAAATCAATTACTCCGGCCTCTTCCATCAGAAGCGGCACATGATAGATCGAGGACAGATCGTGAATGCAAACTACCTGCTCGGGAGCCACATGGCAAAAATTGCTGATCTTGTCCTTCACCTCGTTCCCAATGGGTTTCTCCGATCGGCATACAATCAAATCCGGACTGAGACCCAACCCGCGAAGCTCGCGTACACTGGCCTGGGTTGGTTTAGTTTTCGGTTCTCCGGTAGCCCTTGGCGAAGGAACCAACGAAACATGAGCGACGCAAAAATTTTCTCTTTTCACACGAAACTGAAACTGTCGAAAGGCTTCGACGAACGGCATCCCTTCGATATCGCCGATCGTACCACCGAGCTCCACTACGCAAACCTGCGGTGTAATGTTATCCTTGACGGGATTTTTCGCTACCCGTTCAACCCATTCCTGGATGGCGTCCGTGATATGAGGAACAACTGAAAACACACAGGGATTAGAACTCTTTCGGCCATCGAACACGGCCCCTCCCCTTCCTTACCTTGCACTGTTTTTCCAAGATAATCGCCAATCCGTTCTTTTTCAATAACCATTTTGTAGATTTTCCCCGTGGTAATATTGTTATCGCGATGTAATGTAATATCCAAAAAGCGCTCGTAGTTGCCCAAATCGAGATCCACCTCGCCACCATCGTCGAGAACGTAAACTTCCCCTGAAAACAAATAACAACAGTTTCATCATCATTCGACTTAAAAATAAACCCCCACACTTCGGGCAGCTCACTCACCATGTTCGTACGGGGAGAACGTGCCAGCGTCGATGTTAATGTACGGATCAATCTTAATCGACGTAACGCCGATCCCGCAGGAATGCAGCAAGGTACCGAACGAACTAGCGATCACACCCTTGCCGACGCCACTGATTACACCGCCGGTAACCAAAATGTACTTCATTGCTCCTGCTGTCGTTGTCGTCGTCGTCGGAAGTTGGATCCGTCTAGTGAACGAACTGAGCGAATCGCACCGTTGCAGCAACCTGTTCAGTGTGGCACGGCTACACATGCACGATGCTGTGCCAAGATCACGTGGCTCAACGCTCAACAGCTGTTCTGAAATGGTATTGGAAAGACCATTAGTACTCTACGTCACATCGATGGAATTCTATTTCGCACTTATTCAACACGATACAATTAAGAGTCAATTGACGAACAAGGCAGTGATAAGGAAACCTTGTCCTAGGCAGACTTTCAAAACAACTTGAAATTGCGCTTCTTCGCTAAGTGGAAGGATCTATACGCTCGTACAACAGTTTCAACAAAAACAGTTCTAGTTTGTTTTGATTGTACTGTTCTGAGTGTTCCTGTTCAGTGCGCATGCACAAGAATCAACTGAAAGACGTCTTACTTGAATCAGTTTTCAAGGCCAGATTTGAATGTCAGCGTCTAAGACTAGCTATTTGTTTAACCCAACGAAAGCACATTTTCTTTCAAGTTTGGTTAACTAAAGCTTTGGCACTAAAAGTATTTTCATTATTATTCATGAAACAAAGCATCCGGACGCTTGCTGGATATTAGCGAGGAACATGTAGGAAGTGCATAACCTAACCGCATGGTTAGAAGTCCTGTTCAGGGCACTCGATTTAAAACGCGTGGAACACGATTATCTTTCGCCAAAACTTACCGTTATTCGTTTGATCAATGCAAGCCAGATAAAATCATCACAACTGCAACAATGCTTTATGAAAAAAATGTTACGCTAAACACGCGAACTACCAACAATGTACACATGAACGTACGGACAATCCTCACTCAACATATCAAAATCACGCAGTTGCAGCAGGCGGTAAAGCAGCAATCGCAATGAGCTGTCAGTCTGGCATATTGGACACTGAAATAAAACTGTTTCTTTATTTTCACACGATTATGAGAAAAATATTGTGAAAGTAAATAACTAAAGGACTATTCACACACTTCAGTTTCGTGACGGTTCAGTAAAAGTGCCTTCGGTGCGCCGTCAGTGTTCTTTTTTGTCGGAACCTTTCCGTTCCGGCACAGCAAATGCAGTGACATACCGACTTGAGTGAAAATAAAAAATATCGGTGACGACGAATTTGAGTTTGCCGGACGGACGTCACACTGACGTCGAGCTGCACTGAAACGGCACGGTGCCGGATAGGTATGAATGCGCGCATAAAAAACGAATGAAATAATATCAGTATCAGTGCACGGTGTCGTGCCGGCACTGAACCGGACCGGATATGTGTGAATAGTCCTTAAATCTTGGTTTCGCGAAAGGATTTATATTTTTAAAATAGAGACAAAAGAAAACTTGGTTTTATACAACAAATATTCTTCTCAGAGGATTAGTTTGTTTCAATAAATATGTTGATATAAATAACAAATATTTTACTTAGAGCAAACTCAGCAGCTGCAAGATTCATATGGGTGGTCTATAATATAAATGAAACTGAAACAAACGTATCCCCAGCAATCCGTTTTATTCTATTTTATTTTTTTTTTTTTACGTTTCGCTTTCAGCTCATCAGTGCGTCAGCAGTTTATGTTGAACTGCTAACGCCACCTAACGGTTCAACATAAACCGCTGAGCAGACGTAAAGTTAATGCTACTTACATACACACTTATCATATCGAAGTGCTATGTCTTTACCGACGTGCCGAAAGAAACGAAACTAAGTGACGACGTTCTGGCCGTCAACAGATGAAAATAGTTATGTGTACTTAGCACAAATCCGGTACCCACCAAACCCCTAAATAACTAGTATCTGTTGACGGCCAGAACGTCGTCATTTAGTTTCGTTTCTTTCGGCACGTCGGTAAAGACATAGCACTTCGGTGTGATAAGTGTATATGTAAGTAGCATTAACTTTACGTCTGCTCAGCGGTTTATGTTGAACCGTTAGGTGGCGTTAGCAGTTCAACATAAACTGCTGACGCACTGATGAGCTGAAAGCGAAACGTAAAAAATGAAAATAGTTATGTGTACTTAGCACAAATCCGGTACCCACGTGGTACCAAACCCGTAAATAATCCGTTTTAGTTTTATTTATTCGAACAGTTCTACTGTCAAATTTAAAACTGGTATACGCTGCCGTTCTATTCATTAGGGCGTATAAGCAAGTGACAGTTTCTCCGACGACACGACCTGCCACTCGCTTTTAAAACTGTATCGCAAATTGAGCTACCCCTCAGTAACTGGTAATGTCAAAATGATATCTAATGAAAAATGTTTAAAATTGGGAACGCGGTCAGAGAAATTGTTGTTTTCAAAATAACAGTTACAGTAACCCTAGTTACCATTGTTTATCTTTTCAAGGTAATCGTTCTCGGTTTCATTATTGCATATGCCCAATCTAGAGCATCTCAGAAGTTCTCATCGTCGACTGCGGATCTAAATCGGAATTGAGAGTTTTTATGGCTTGCTAATTTTGTATTTAATTATATATTCTGTTCACTAATAATATGTATTCTTGTAGCCTCTTTTCAAAGTGCGTAAAGACCCGAAACTAACCCTTTTGCGTTTATCTACGGCGTGATGCTCAGAGGGTGAAGAAAATCTCACCGTGAGACCAGAATGATCTTCAACCAATTGCATTGTAGTACTCAGATGAACAGTATGACCGCGAATGTTGGTGTTATGCTGCAATTTTGATGATGTTGCTACTTGTTAGAATCATTTCGATCGTGATTGCAATTATTTATATACTTTCAAATGTACTAATCAGCATTCACAAATTTTATATGACTTTTTCATCAATATTTCAATTATATGTATAAAAGTCCTACACAAAATAAATGTTTAGTTACCGGTGAAATATGCTGCGATTACAATTTCAATCAACTGTGATCTGCGCTTCGCTGATATGAATTGCATTTAATGATATATGTACGTAACTACTCAACCGTAGGTCGAGTGGCCTACGCTAAAATGCGGAAACGGAGTGTCCCTTTTTAATTCTTCCCTTATATCGAATTCATATAATGAGGCCCTTATTACCAGTATCACTACACGGTGAAAACCCTTATTATAGGTATCACTTCACGGTGAAAATCAAGTGAAGTGAATGTAGGTATTTATCACGAAAGTCGCTTCAGAGGAAAAATTAATTACTTATATGAGCTTGTGGTTATTACGAACATCACATAATTTTTTTGGAAAAATGATTTTCTTCACTACAGTGACTACTTCAGTGTGCGTAACAGTTCAGTAACAGGGAAAATCAAGTGAAGTGATATAAGTGTGAAGTGAAAGTGGAAGTGAGAACGGTTATTAGGGCCTGAAACTCTTTTTAAACGCCAGTAGAAGACGAGACAATCAGTGGGAACGACTTGACAGGGTATTTTGATTATTAGAATGAAATGCAAAATCGCGGTTCTGCACGTTAAGGAAAAAACCAAAATCCCGAAACGACATTATCATTCCTGTTGTCATTCAAATATTTTTGATAGATACGTAGATAGCAAACGAAAAATTCAGTGGTAATATATATATATACGGATATGTTCCATTTTGCTAGATCACCATTACATCGCCATATTGTTAGCGCCATGAAAACTGGTTTATTCCTGCAATCAATATAATTAGCCTAACTTGAAATAAACTGTTTTACTTATAATGCATCTTTTAAAGTATTACCTGTTTGTTTATTATGCTGTGCATGGTGACTATTTCGTAGCAACCACAGCAGTGATGCTTGTAAAATATATTTTCATTATTACCTAGGGGTCTTTCAATACTTCGGTAACTGATAGTGATCGCGCATGAACACTTTTTATTGCGATTTTTCTTCGAAGTGCCTGGTCGTGTCGTCGGTTTCTCTTTAATCACTCTCTCTTTCGATTATTGTGATCTGATTAAAAAGATTTTCTTTGATATCACTATTAAGTCGAAAGTTTCGGGTATCATTTCATGCAAAGAGTTGAGTGATAAACGTGGAAACCGCTTGGTAATTAATAGAAGAGAAAGTAAACAAAGAGAAACTGTCACTTGCTTATACGCCCTTTTGAAAAATTAACCGAGATTTGAAACACAGACAAAACGCTACAGGAGCTGCCAGTTTATTTTGTTATAATTATTCAGATTTAAATTTCAAAACTGACATAAATTATGCATCTAGAACTAGAACACTCATGAACATGCCCTTATGCGTTCCTGCCAATTTATTTACAAACAATTTCATAATAAATTTAACTTGCAAAATCAGTTTCAAATGAACTAACTTTAGATAAAGCAGACTCTGTAAGGTTGGAACGAAATCAACTTTCAGTTCAGCAACGCCATCGCACGGCATCACATTCAACATATTATGTCAATTGTATGGGTGCGCAGTGCTGTTATTTTGGCGCGCACGAATTTGACATTTATCTCCCCTTCTTCTATGTACTAGATTCGATGCGATCTTGTCTGAGGGCGCCATGCTCGCAAAAAAGGATGTTGCCAAAGATTTGTTCGAGAAATGTAAGAGCTATCTTGTTAATATGGTGTCTTTGCCGCTAAGCAGACACAAAATTTGCACTATTTATGCAACCTTCAAATAATATTGTACAAGCACCCTCATTGAACATAACTCAAAACTGAGTGACACATCACTCAAATTCATAAAAAGTGCACGTACTATAACTTGAGTTACCACCCATCGACTCATTCTTGCGTTAAGGGACGAAATTGTCAAAACTTGAGTAATTTTTACTCAAAATAAGAAAAAAATATTTTGTTCGAAATTTGAGTAAGTTCAACTCAAAATTTAAGTTTCTTGCTCTCAAAATGAAGAAATTTTTATTCGTTAATTCTCATATACAAAGTTATTCTTCTTTCTTTTGAATGCCCAAAATAGTGATTCAAACCCGTTTCCTTTTGAACGGTTTGGAGTCAAAATGGAATTATTTTGATATCCTTATGTTGCGCTTTTCACTAAGCATAATTGAAACCACAAAACATCTATGATCGACGTTGATTCATGTTTTCAAAACCGGATCTAGAAACGGCAATGGAAAACGGCGTATTCTTGCATTCTTTATTTCGATAAGAATATTCCGAGAATGAAAACGCACTGAACTGCAAGTATGTTTTTCACTCAAATGTTTAAAAACTCAACTCTTACTCTAATGTATGAATAAATGCGAGAGAACTCATGGCAATGAGTTTATTTTACTCAAATCCATACTCAAATTTTGACATATTGTTCCAGTTTATGAATTTAAGTAGTCGCAGAGACGACAGAAATAATAGTGCACTTGTACAATATTATATGAGGGTTGCATAAATAGTTTAAACTTTGCGTCTGCTTAGCGGTTAAAATTGAACTGCTAGGCGCGAGATGGTAGTTCAGTTTGAACTGCTTTAATCACCGACGAGCCGAAGGCAAAACGCGAAGAAACAGAAATTGTTCAAATTATTTTTTATATATTTGATTTTCATATATTGCTTGAAATATTCACAACGAATCTGTCGTATGCGTTTCGAGCAGTTTCAATTATTCAGTCGCACTTATTCCAAATACAAATAATAATACCCTTAAGTCCAATACAAACGACCCGCCAATGTTTGGTTCACAGCCTGAACAAGTAAGCCTAGCAAATTACTCCCTTTCATTGCGATAGTTTTAAAATGTGGAAGGAGATCGTTTCTGGCAACGCTTTATGCTAGTTGCTACGGTGCAAAACAAACTTGTTTGTTTATGTTTATCGTTGCTGTATTAAATCGCAACAATCAGTCTAAATATCACCGGCACTAGCACAAAAGATGAAAAATGAACACAAACACCCACGAATCAACAAATATCAATACAGCTAGTAGTATATTCATGGTGGCTTAACCATTCTAGATTATTGTTTAACTTACATTTCGCTTGTGATCTTGATTATCAGATAAAAACGGTTTGTTTATTTATTTTTCACTATAATAAACAGTAACTATGGTGAACTTGTTCTTACCCTTCAGTGTTGCTAATTTTATAGAAAACTCGTTAAAGTGCATTGTCACTCTGACAGTGTATCATGACAGTGTACCGCACGATGCAAAATGTGTCCTTGAAAATTTGTCGAGTATTCCGTATTATAATTTGTATTTCTGCATAAAATGTTCAAAACGACGAATGTAACAATGAGAGATTCTCTTTGTTTACTTTCTCTTTCGGTTATTACGGTACTCTTGGCAATCCTTCTCTCCAATTATTTACCGATAATAATAACTAAGGCTATCATCTTTTAATCTGCACTGAAGAAATTACCGGAAAAAGCAAGAATATTTCGCAATAATCGTAAGAGAAAGTAAACAAAGAGAGTCTCTCATTGTTACATTCGTCGTTTTGAACATTTCATACAGATTTGTTGAAAGTATCATCTCTAAACAGGCAGCGCCTCTACATTTAATTTAGGCGTCATTGTTCCAATTGACATCCGGCCCCATAAAGTTCAATGCCAAAAGGCAAAAAGTGTTAATTTTTAGCAGTGTAAAAATATCGATTTGTTTTTGGCCAACAACCTACTTCAAATGCCATGCGCGCATCTTGTGCTCATTCTAGCAACACAACCGCTTCAATTACGTCTTTGTCATTACTGTCATATTGATCTGTCAACGAATAGAATAAAAAAAAAAGATTTTGCTGATTAGTGGTGCGTCTTGCTATTTCATCGTGTTTTTGATAAATTTTTCACTAGACTTTGGAGCAATAAGTGCATTACTGCGTCAACAGAACTGTTATCAAATCGGAGGTAGAGAAAATTTGCGTGAAACCATTCGTCCGGCCGTGCATATCGTAGGGGATGTCCGGGGCGAACATTACACGCAACGAGGTCGTGCAGTTTGTGCTACGAATTTCGCTGGTTTCGATCGTAACCTACTATTCGGCCAAATGGCTCATGAAGAACTTGGATCCGACCAACAAGAGCAAAAAGAAGGCCATGGAAAAGGCCGAGGATATCCTGCGGAAGTAAGTCGCCAGCGCCAGCAAGCGCCTCAATCCCCGGGACTACGGGAATCAAAGTCCATCACGTGTTTGTGGAATTGGCTTTTGGTTTCCTTTTTTTTTTTGCTATGGTTCTTCGTGCTTCTTAGAGCTTTCTGATTTGCAACTACGGTAGTTTGTTATGTAATGTGCATCGGTCGGTCAGTTCTTCGGCTATCTGCGGAATGCGATTGCCTGCATGCGTGTTGCCGTGGATAGAACGATTCACGTATTTCTTTGTTAATCAGAACTCAAGATACAGTGACGTTTTAGTGACAATCTCGAAACGTACTAATTAAAAAAAAGTATTATGATTTTCTGCGCAATTGTGATTTTGCGGTTTTGTTTTCGCGTTGTAGAATAATTTGTTTGATATTGACATGCAAATGTAAATTTTTTTTAATTTTGTTTTTTCGTGCTATTTCATTATTTCGTCATGATAATCGATAATCGGAATGCAAATAGAAAACTAATTAAATATTTTTGAACTAATTCTATCTGAATGTTTCGCCTCTCGATTTTAGACTTGGACCTAACATTAAAAAGTTTGCCGTGACAAATTTGAACGACTACGAGCTGGTGATTGCATCGCACCTGGTCGTTCCGGAGAACATCAGTGTCAGTTGGGACAGCATTGCGGGACTGGACCATGTTTGTCAAGAAATCAAAGAAAGCCTTGTGTTTCCCGTTTGCCACCGGGAGATGTTTCCTTCGTCATCACTTTACCAGGCACCGAAAGGGGTGCTCCTGTATGGACCACCTGGTAGGATCGGGGTTTGGGCACCGAAATAAAACAATAATACAGCATATTTTCGTCTGTTTTAGGTTGCGGCAAAACATTGATTGCAAAAGCTACCGCCAAAGAAGCCGGAATGCGTTTCATAAATCTTGACGTGGCCATGCTAACCGACAAATGGTACGGCGAATCGCAGAAGCTGGCATCGGCCGTTTTCTCGCTAGCTGTGAAAATTCAGCCATGCATCATTTTCATCGACGAAATTGACTCGTTCCTGCGGGCACGCAATTCTTCGGATCACGAAGCGACGGCGATGATGAAGACTCAGTTCATGATGCTGTGGGATGGCTTGAACACCGAGTCCGACTCGACGGTAATCGTTATGGGTGCCACCAATCGGCCACAGGATTTGGACAAAGCGATTTTGCGGCGGATGCCGGCACAGTTTCACATCGGGCTTCCGAACGAAGAGCAGCGATTGAAAATTTTGCAGCTCATCTTGCGCCAGGAAAGAATTTCCCGTGATGTTGATTTTATCCAGCTGGCTCGGATGACCGATCGTTACTCCGGGTCGGATCTGCGCGAGATGTGTCGAAATGCGTCCGTCTATCGGATTCGGAAAATCATGCGGGAAAAGAGCAAGGAAATGATGTCCAACGGAATGGCAAACGGAAACGGTACCCTTGGTTCCCCGGTTGGATCGCCGATGCTGGAAGAAGCGCCGGCCATCACCATGGAAGATCTGGCCGAATCGTTGCGGAACATGAGAAATTCGAAGTACAATTCCGGTCACATGAACGATGCTCGCATAGATTTAGACTAATGTGTGCTTATCAACTGTAGCTTCTAGCAAAAACCGTATCAGAACGCTTATTTAGGAATGTTAAAATTTTGCGAATGCTATGTTCCAAGAGCTGTGCGATTTTATTTGTACTCTATTCGGTACGTCGGCAAAATCGGGCAGCTGAAGTGTCCTGATTGTTCACCGAAACTTTGATTTTCCGGCACAACTTTTTAAGCTAGTTACTGTGAAAGTATGTTTAAATACCAGTTATAAATTATTACAAGTGAAATATAAAATATCAGAACGTAAGTGTATGATAAATAGCTTTGATTAGATAATAAGACTTTAAAATTGGTAGAAAATTGAAAAAAAAATTATTCAGTCAAGTAGTTCGTAGATTTTCAACTATTGTGGGGGAAATAATATGTATGTTCCACTGCGGAACAGAAATGATAGAGTTTGGCGAAGGTTCGGAAACTCGTCAGCGTGTGAGTGAAAATGGAATTTTGTTTGATCTAATTTCTAAGCTTGTAGGTAAGACCATACCCCTAGTTGTATAGGAACTGATTCAATAAAGATCGAATAACCCATTCCCGTAGCAGTTTTTTTTCTGTACTGTAGTATTCATATCCGTTGATGATTTCATCATAGTGGGTATAAGAATTTGATTGAATTGATCTTTGGTTTCGGAAAATCGAAATCGAACTACTCTTCCCGATCGGTAGACCGTCGAGGCAAACAGATCAGCATAATCAGGTGATTGATTCATCAACGCCGTGACGTGTTTTAACTGCACTCAACGCTTGATTGTTGATAAAACACTACTTTAAAAAAAACATCATAACAAAATACGTGCGCTTCATTTCGAAATCAGTTGCCTACGGAATGTACGCGAAGTTAGTTAATGCGCGAATAGTAGATCTTTTAGCTTGTTCACGCTAAATGGTATCTTATTTTTATTCCTTCATTCAGTTTATATAAACTGAACAGATGTAATAACTTTTTTTTAATCCACCTAGTGATGCCTTTTCCAGTAGTTTTCTACTATTTAACTAATAACAGTAGCTTAGAAAATAATTTTGGAGAATGAAATCATTTCAACTTAAACTAATCATCTCAACTAAACAAGATAATCACCATTTGGATTGAAGGACAAGGAGAAAACAAAATGTTTATGGTTTACCTACTTTCAGGAAGGACGACGACTCCTCATTCTCTTTCATTGGATAGGTATGATGTCTAGGATTTGCTTCAAGCTAGCAATTCAGCCGTGGGATAAATGAAATAAGAATTAGAATAATCTCACTAACTGTTAAATGGGGAATCTAATATCCATGATCATCAGTTCACTGTAACTTGCACACTTAAAAACGAATTAGATCAGCTACACAACATTTTACTGATCATTCAGTAATCCACGTGCTCTTTTCCGAATATCGTTAAAGTGATAACTCGGTAAAGTGCGTTCTTTTGCCGAAGTTTGGCATACTATTATACTGAATTTGTCAGTAAACAACAAATATACCGAGATCAGCAAAACCGTTTGCCGGGAACTCGAACAGTGAGTTAGCTTTTACTGAAACACTTATCTAATGCCTCTTTTCGACTCACGTCGCATCACCTCACCATTGCTCGTGGAACTGGACAGCATGCAAATTGGATGAAGGATGAAGATTTGTATATTTTATGAAAAGATAAAGGAGATAAAAACCTCAAATTTCCAGGTAGAGACGTTAAGGAGCGCTAGAAATAATTATCTTTAGCCGTGATGTTTTCTTTTGGTGTTTGCGCTTGTTTTGTTTGCTGAATTGAAAGGAATATAAATAAAACACCCCTTTCACCAACATTAGTTTTTGTGATATTAATTTCATACTCTTTTTTTTTCATTTAAAAGATATTTTTATTCAGGCCTATTTGCGTACAAGCTTTGCGTGGCCGATTGAGCCGATTTTTTAAATAATTTTTTTTTGAGTTGGATCTCGTTGTCACCCTTTTTCTAGGGGGAGAGGAGCTTCCATTTTCCTCATGCGAGGATTGAGGGGCAATTTGTTCGTGGTTCGTCTCGTCATTCATTGCCGTGGAATTGTTAATGATTTCGTTGCTAGTTGCTGTAGATGCGCCTTGTTGTACATTGGTTGCAATTGCTGGTTGGTTGGAGGGTAAGTTGTTAACTGCAGCTGGTATACTTTGTTCTATAGAGGATACTGATGGTTTCGTTGAAGGGGATGCTTCATTGTTGTTGGCGGCTGTCACAGGTGTACTGGGGTTGCTTGGGGTTTGTGTGAAGGAAGCACCGTTGTCCTTTGGTGTAGTTGTCTCATTGTCCAGTTTATCACATGGCTTACCGTAGTTAACAGCTTTTTGGCAAGATTGACATGTGGCCATCTGATTGTCATAGGTAACAAGTGATTTGCACGGAATTCTTGTATCTTGACCGAAAATCACATAAGAAAGTATAGCCTTCTTCAAGTGTATGCGTAAAAAAAGTACGCCATTTAGAATACCGGGGAAAAAATTCTTCCGCTTTTCTTTTTCGATAGAGAGAATCTCTCCGTATTGGGACATAGTTTTGCGAATATATGAATCGGTGAAGATTGAGGGAAGATCATGCACACGCACTTCTATAGCACTATCTTTCATATGTACTGGAATGTTGTACTTGATGTTCTCGTGCTCCACATAGTGCACATTGTTATTTTCTTTTGTGAATTGAATTGCATCCAACTCTTTATAAAACTGGATGTAAACAACATTATTCGTCTTATTGCATCGAAGTAAATGCACACGTTTAATGTCAAGATGCATTTCCTCCTTAGGCAAACCTTCAAGTTCTCGTATCGAAGGTCGAATTTTGCACTGCCTGAAGTCAACAACAATTGTATTCTTTCGTGTCGGCGGTAGCTTTTGTTCGTTTGGTTCATTCATTTCGAGGTCGTTCTATTGTTCACTACACAATACTGTACTTGGTTTCTTCTGTCCCGAACGTAAGCGGTTTTGTTTTATCGACTGACTTGGATGAGATGTGAAAGCGAACTGAATTTCATACAATAATAAAGAAAAATCTTTCCTTATTGCCTTTCTCTATAGAAAGGTATTAGAATTGCTGGAGAAACCGACTTTCGAACGGAGCCTCGGAGACCCATAGTGTTAGATACCATTCGACTCTGTTCGACGAGATCGGAAAATGTTTGTGTATGAGTGTGCACTTTTCGAAGATATTTGAACGCGCTCAATTTTCTCAGAGATAACTGAACCGATTTTAACAAACTTATGCTCGTTTAAAAGCTACTGTCGGGCCATTGATCAAGTTCAAAGATCAAAAGGCTGTGACTTTTGGTTCCAGAGATATGATGGTATAAGTGACGTAACCGACAAATTTTGTGATCACCTTTAATTTTTAGATTACCTCTAATTTCGTAAAGCTCTAGTGCTCAAAAGTTTAACCACTTCGAAAAATGTCCTCATGCAAAATTTGAGCTAAATCGGACATGCGTAAGGGGTAGGGATGGTACTCGGAAGGCAAAGTATCGATACCTACACTCAGAAAAATAAAATGGTAACTGTTACTATATAGAGGGCCAACTTGACCATGAACGTATAGTGGTTTTCAGCCGACTATGAAATCAGATGATTTCAACAATGGTCAAGTTCACGTTTACTATGAATGGTATCGGCTCTAGAATAGTAATATTGAACAGTGTATTGTATGAATAATTAATACGATTGAGATGGTTAGCCTAACCATGACCGAATATTTTTTTTACATTGTAGTTCTTGCTATAACCAGAGTCATGGTATTTTTGACATTTCACTTCTAATTATTTTGAACTAGAAGCAGTGGTTGATTCAACAATGCCGAAGATCAGCAAAACATGAGCTAATGTTGAAAAGTTTTATGAATTTAAATTCTAAAATAAGAACAACTCTATTTTATTTTCGCATCAAATCAAATGATAATATACCTGGTGAAATATTGCTTAGCATTGCTTGATAGCATCAGTTGATCCAAGGCTCTGTCCGGTGAAGTTTTTCCTGAAGCAGGAATTGGCAGCAGGAAAGAAATTATTAGCCAAGTCCAGATGCAAACCTCGATACAAACCTGCGATTTTCCGTCGGATTCGAGCGAATTGTATCCGGGAATCAAATGATAATCTTCCTTCAATCCATCAATTCCATCAATCGCTTGATGTTGTTTCTACAGCGACCGATAATGAATAATAAACCGTATACGAGATGTTGAATTCACTGGAAAACATAACCGTTGCCGGAAAGATTGTTGAAAAATTGAATTTCAACGACGGAAACTAGTAAGGCTACAAACTTTACCTACCTGCAAGATCTACCAAAGTACACAGTCACAATATAGAATATTTTGTTCAAATCCATCACTGGTGTGTTACCCAGGTACGAAATTTTCTGCTAAATTGTAACTTTATGTGACAAAAATAGTACACCCGTTCATTGACAATTTGTATAGTCAGCACAAATGTAATACATAGTAGGTTGAAAAACACTATACGATAATGTGCTTACTACATAAATTCTGTTGATATGGACTACATGAATATTGTTTTCAAACATCATAATCGTCTTTTAAACCATGTATCTAATTATGGTAACATTATTATATTGTGAACATATTTACTAGTAGCAATAACTATTTCACTTCTCATCTATATCTAGGCTCGAGAGCAATTTCACCTTACTAGAAATTGTGATTTTAACTATTTGTTCTTATATTTGAGATGACTACCATTGTCAGGATGACCATGCCAGAAAAGTCATAAATACAAATAGTTTAGTCAAGTCGTAGTCTTTGTTGTCTAGTAATTTATACAATACAAATGGTGAATAGTTGTTGACACTTTTTAAGCGTATAGTTGAAAAGACAATGAAAAACAGGTTACGGTTACTATGGTTCTTTTCTTAGTGTAGGGTATCGGGATACCAGAATTTTGTGTATCGATACAAGGCACGGATACTACACTAGAAATCAATTCCTATTGAATATTTAGGGATTTTGTTGGTATGTGCAAAAGCAAATTTTTTTTATTTATTCGCGTTTTACCTTCGGATAATCAGCACTAAGCTAACGGTATAAATTGAACTGCTAGACGCGAGATGGGAGAAGAATTTAAAAACTGATGAGTCGAAGGCGAAACGCGAAGAAATAGAAAGCTATTACGACGGGACCGGGGACGAACGGACCGGAAACACCAGGCTCGTGCATGTATTGGTATGACGTAGACTAGTCGTCGTTGATATTCGTTCACGACAATCTCGCGTCGCCCCACAGAGTATGATGGCCTTTATGTGCGTGTTTTGTTGATGCTTTTCTCTCATTGAACTCTCATTCAGTGCACTCGTGGGACGAAGCGAGATTGTCGGGAACGAGTTTCAACGACGGCTAGTACACGTCATACCAATCCATGTACGAGCCTGGCGCTTCGTCGAATCCGAAGAAAAAAAAGTTCCTTTGGGGACGGGTACAATCTATTCTTTTCACGCAGCCCACCTGGGTTCGATTCCCAGCCCCGCACACAGGCTTATGATTTTTTTCTGGTTAATGTCCCTGTAATTGGAACAAACAAAAAATATTCCGTTGTAATGGGAATGGACTTTAATCTGTTGCGATACTGTAAGTATCGAGACCAAAAGTATCGATACTAACAGTATCGCTCTGATGTGATATCGATACCAAAAATATCCGATTCTTGAAAGAAAGTATCGATGCCTCAAAGTATCGACTCGGTATCGGACATTCCTAGTAAGGCTTGCTGCCCGGCGGTTAAGGTTTGAAAATTTTGAATTTTGAATTTGAATTTGAATTTTTTTGAAAAAATCTACTTTCTGGGACTTGGAAAAATTTTAATATCCCAAAAAGTCGATTTTTTCAAAATATTTTTTTTGAGATGACACTAAATCTCGACGTTTCATGCAATTCTAAGCCTTTTGGCATCAAAAATTTTTTTTCGATTTCGGAAATTTCAAGATCTATGAAAATTCCACTAAGTGGGCTAAGAAGGGTTTTTTTAGTTTAGTATTACTGTTCTCATACAAATAGGCAACGCAAATGTCAAGCACTAGTTTTTTAGAAATGACTGTGTGACATAAACACTGAAGCATACTTTTGTGAACTATTTGAATCAATCTGAATCAATTGGTGTCAAAATTAGTGTCCGAAATTATTTAATAAAAGTATGAAATATATTCTCATGAGACTGTTATGAAAGAAGAGAAAGGCATTATCCCACCACTAGGTGGATTAAGAAGGGTTTTTACTTTTCTTCTATAGAAAGGTTATGCAATCGCTGTGAAAATCGGCTTTACAACCAAGGCCCGGAGGTGTGTGTGTGTGTGTGTGTATGTGACAAATAATGTCACTCAATTTTCTCAGAGGTTACTGAACCGATTTTCACAAATTCAGACTTAAATGAAAGGTCCCAAAAACTGCTATTAAATTTTATCCGGATCCGACTTCCGGATCCGGAATTATAGGGTGATATGCACCAAGAAAAGGAAAAAAATAGTCACACACGTTTCTCTGATTTGGCTGAACCGATTTTCACAAACTTAGATTCAAATGAAAGGTTTTATAGCCTCATATAATTTTCCAGAATTTTATTTGGATCCGATTTCCGGTTCCGGAATTACATATGCACGAATTTATGAATGAAATTTTTTCAACCGATTTTCACAAACTAAGGAGCAATTGAAAGATCATCAAATTCTTCAAAAAGTCTCCGAAAAGTTGATCCAGATCCGACTGCCGGGTGTGGTATTACAGTGCGATTAATGAAAATTTTCAATCTCATGAGTATTTTTTCACAAGTGATGGCGAAACGAAAATTTCATCTAGTTTCGACTTTCGGTTCCGAAATTATTAGGTGATGAGTGTCAAAACATTCAAATCGTTATTCAAAATGATGATGCAAAACTGGTACACGTCGATACGTTCTGGTACTAAAGAAGATTCTAAAGTTGGCTTAACACTGATTCAATTTGTAGGCTTTATTAGTTACTTACTGAACGAACCGACTTTGGCTGTACTGGTTCCAAGTATCGGAAATAGTGGTCATAAACTCTAAAACGAGATTCACTCATTTCTCTCAGAGATGATTTGACCGATTCCCACAAACTTAGGCTCAAATAAAAGTTCATATAGTCTCATAGGTTGCTGTTTAATTTCATCCGAGTCCGACTTCCGGTTCCAGATCGATAGGGCGAAGTGTGTTCAATAATTTAGTGCGACGATCAGGCCCGTACCCAGGATTACGTTTCGGGAGAGGGGGGCTCAAGGATAAAAAATAATGTTACTAAAGATTGCTGATGTACCTAATTCTTGGTGTGCTTTTTACGGGTGTTTCAACAAACACTTTAAAAATTTTCTACTGGAACAGTTATTGTATTACATTTTTTTAGAGTAAATTCAGCAGCTGAAAGTTATATATGGGCGATCTTTAATATATCCCCAGCCAGCCGTTCTAGTTTTATTTATTCGAACAGTTCTACTGTCAAATTAAAAACTGGTATACGCTACCGTTCTATTTTTGGTATATTTGAAACACTAGTAAAACGCTACTGGGGCTGCTAGTTTTTCTTGTTATAATTTCCAGATTTAAATTTTAAAACTGACCTAAATTATGAATCTAGAACTGTAACACTCCTGAACATGTCCTTAACGTTTACTGTCTTGTTATTGTCTGAAGGCATATTCAGTTGTGTTCTAGTTCTAGATGCATAATTTATGTCAGTTACAAAATTTCATTCTGAATTTTATAACAAGAAAAACTGGCAGCCCCAGCAGTGCTTTACTCGTGTTTTAAATATTCCAAAAATAGAACGGCATCCTAGACCAGTTTTAAATTTGACAGGAGAACTGCTCGAATAAATAAAACTAGAACGGCTTGCTGGGAATACGTTTGTTCCAGTTTCTGCTCTATCATAGATCTTTCATATAGAACTTCTAGCTGCTGAATTTACACTGAGACCTTCGAAATAATTATAAAGACTGTCCCAGAAAGTATGGACGCAACCAAAAACCGCTGCCATTTCGCAATGGTTCAGAATCTGTCAATTTTTATGGCTGCGTCCTGTTGTTTACACTCTTCTCTAACTTGTTTTCATTAGTTTGTTTCGAAATGCGTGGACTTTCAGCAGAACAACGTCAAAAAATTGTGTACAAATGGTGCACAAAACGCGGACTGTCACTGAAAAAGATAGCAAAATGGAAGAAGTAAGTGAAAAAGCCGTGCGAAATGCAATCAGGAAGTTCGGTGAGGATAACACCTTTGAGGATAAACCGTTGGATAAACGTAGACTGAAGGCGTTCGAACAAAAGAATGAGGTTTCAGTTCGGGATGTGGCACTTCGAAGTCAAATGTTCTTCGTGTTAAAGAACGTTTGAATCTTCGAACCTATAAGAAACAGAAACAATCAAAACGACACAAGAAGCATCGATCAGGCCGAGGGTTCGAAAGCTGTACAATACGATTCTTGCTGGAAATTTGAACTGCATAATCATGGACGAAGAAACCTACGTGAAATTCGATTACAAATCCTTGCCGGGACCACAATATTATACGGTGCGAGAAGGGCAAGTGTTAAACCAGTCCGAGACATCGATTGAAGTCGAAAAATTTAGTAAGAAAGTTATGGTCTAGCAAGCAATTTGTAGCTGCGGTAAGATTTCGAAACCCTTCATCACCACTGCTTCAATGAACAGCGAAATATACATCAATGAATGTTTACAAAAACGACTTCTACCCATGATTCGAAGCCACAAGGATCCTGTTGTTTTCTGGCCAGATCTTGCTTCTTGCCACTACTCGAAATCAACGGTAGAATGGTATACTACCAAAAATGTCACTTTCGTCCCAAAAGACATGAATCCACAAATTTGCCCACAACTTCGACTATTTGAAGAATTTTAGGCATGAACGAAGGCACATCTTAGGAAACATGTCTGGGCAGGCGAAACTATTCAACAGTTCGAAAAAGATTGGAAACAAGTGTCAAAACTTGTCGCCAAGAAGTCTGTACGGAATTTATTGAGTGGCTAAGTAGCAAATGTTGAGAATAATATTCTGTTTTTGTAGTCTAATATCATCAGTATATCGAAACAAATTTCAATATCTAACACTTGTGAATTATTTACAGCGAAATCAAAGTGCGTCCATACTTTATGGAACAGTCTTTACACTTTGAATTTAAAATTTTTTTTTTTGAATCAGCGCTTATTTTCATATTCCTCTGATTCAACTACATTTGATCAGTTTGGTTTTACATCTCATCCAAGTCAGTCGATAAAACAAAACCGCTTGCGTTCGGGCCAGAAGAAATCATGTACAGTATTGTGTAGTGAACAATAGACCTCGAAATGAGTGAACCAAACGAACAAAAGCTACCGCCGACACGAAAGAATACAATTGTTGTTGACTTCAGACAGTGCAAAATTCGACCTTTGATACGAGAACTTGAAGGTTTGTTTAAGGAGCAAATGCATCTTGACATTAAACGTGTGCATTTACTTCAATGCAATAAGATGAATAATGTTGTTTACATCCGATTTTATGAAGAGTTGGATGCAATTCAATCCGCAAAAGACAATAACAATGTGCACTATGTGGAGCACGAAAACATTAAGTACAAAATTCCAGTATATATGGATGATAGTGCTATAGAAGTGCGTGTACATGATCTCTCCTCAAGCGTCACCGATTCTTATATTCGCAAAACTATGTCCCAATACGGAAAGATTCTCTCTATCGAAAAAGAAAAGTGGAAGAATTCCCCCCGGTATTCTAAATGGCGTACGTTTGTTACGCATGCGCTTGAGGAGGCCTATACTTTTTTATGTGATTTTCGGTCAAGATACAAGAATTCCGTGCAAATCACTTGTTACCTATGACAATCAGATGGCTACATGTCAATATTGCCTAGCAACCCCAGTACACCTGTGACAGCCGCCAACAACAATGAAGCATCCCCTTCAACGAAACCATCAGTATCCTCTATAGAGCAAAGTACACCGGCTTCAGTTAACAACTTACCCTCCAACCAACCAGCAATTGCAACCAATATACAACAAGGTGCATCTACAGCAACTAGCAACGAATAGAAGACGGAAATCGACAACAATACCATCGATGCGGCAATGGATGACGAGACGAACCACGAACGAAGTGCCCCTCAATCCTCGCAGGAGGGAAATGGAAAAAGGGTGACAACGAGATCCAACTCAAAAAAAAATTATTTAAAAAATCGGCTTGTACGCAAATAGGCCTGAATAAAAAAAATATTTTTTAAATACACAGAAAGAAATAATGAAATTTACACGAGATGTAAATCAATAGTAACATGGAATAGACATGAGTTGAATCGAAATTTTGATTGAAAACCTTCATCGGTGCAAAACTAAATTGGATTGCATTGAATTTTCAATTAATATAACTGCATCTTTCAATTAACGCTTATTTTGCGATTAAATTATATTGAAACGTACAGAATTTTAAAGTAATTTTATGTTTAATTACCTGCTCCAAATATGTGCATGAAAATAGATGTAAATTCACAAAATATTTTTATCTGTGTAACTACATTCGATATTTACTTCGAAGCAAATATTTTTTTAAATCTATACGCACAGAAATAAATAAAATAAGCATTAAATTAAAATATATTGTGCATTGAATTCAAATATACTTCATTTCCACCTGAATTTCATTTCACCTGGAATCGAATACAATTGTTATTTGGTTCAAAGCAAACTAGTTTTGTTTCTAAACGATTTTCTTTAAATTCTATCAATTGTTATTTAAAAAGAATTTTTCGCTAAATATTGTAAATTAAATTTTTACCCATGTACCATTCGAATCAGTCTACACTGATTTTCAAAAATTTTGAATCAAATGTAAACTATACAGCTCTTTAGGTCAATTTAACTGACTTTGGCTACACCGACTTTCGAATTCTCAAAGCTCAATTATTTTCTCGAAAAAGCCAAATCGGATTGACCAAACCATCTCATAAGTATTGCAATTTATTCGTCATATTAGATTAAGGCCATCCAAACCGTTTTGGGTTATGCTGATTTCTGAATACCGGCTCTGCACAGTGCTTCAAAAGCTCAATTTTACGCTCTTAATTGATAACTCATTAAAAACGTGGTTTTCGAGGTACAGTATCTTCAGCAAAGTTGCTCAGAATGATAGACGCCATCTTTTGGGAAAATTTTATTTTTGTGATTAATCCCCCTAAAAGTTAGATAAAAATATTATTTCAGCTCAGGGTCAACCTAGGGGCTAAGCTACTTCGACAAAGTTGTTTAGAAAGTTATTTCAAACTAATTCGCTGAAAATACTATTTTCGTAACTTGAGTGTAATTCGAAATATAATGTATTTTCTGAATAGGGTGTCCTAAAACCAGTTTTTGTACGAAAACACATATATTATCAATTTTTATGAGTTTTTCATGTTTTGCAAAGTTTTTTATCATTAAAAACTCATCAATTTTCTCAAACATACTATGCAGTTCTTTTCAAATATCCTTGTCCTTGACATTTGCAATGATAAGGTTCATTGTATTTCAGATCAGATTTCAGTATATATTCATTACCATGGTACTTGCCACAAAATATGTTTTTTTTGCATATTGAAGTCTATAAACTGAATAGTTTAGTAACTGTTTTGTCACGACTTTTAAAAAAGCAATCATCAAATCGAATTAAGTTATGTCATCTGCTGGTAGAGAAAAGTATAATCCCAACTCATTTTTTCAGTTATTTGAATTTATTTTTTGCTAGCTGACAATATTCTTAACTAGCAGAAAGACTCTTAGCATCGTCCGACAGATTCTTCTTGGACTGTTTTGGCCATTCACGAATATATGTCACCAAAGAGTCCGATGAAACTAATAACCGGCCAAACTAATGGGATCCCGATTCGTTAGTGATCTGAATTGCTCGCTTGTATAATACTCCCGACATCTGTATAAAAGAAACTTCCTAATCATTATGAACAGTACAATATAGCAAGCGTTTATCGATCTTCACTTTAATTTATGAATAGTGGATATTTATCCGCAGATCTTTTCTATAGAAAAACTTACCAAAAAATGACATAACGTAATTCGACATGATGGTTACCCTTTTTCAAAGTCGTGGCTTCTTATCTCACTTTTAAAAAACGTCTGTAATGATTACTAAACTACTATTTACTATAGATTTAGATGTCCATAAAAATCATTTATTGTGAGAGTTACCATGGTAGCGAATATGTACTGAAATCTGATCTGACATACAATGAACCTTATCATTACAAATGTCAAGGACAAGGATATTTGAAAAGAACATATCTCGAACATATCTATCCAGGTAGCCAAAACGCTATGCGGGTTATTCCGGATTCCATGACGAGAAAACACATTCATCCCAGCAACTACAAAATACTACCGTCTCCATCGAAAAAAGTCTCATTGAGCCTTGTTCGAAATCGTGCACCCGGTATTTCGAGGGTTGATTTCACTGCTCTTGGTTACGAAGGGCTAGTTGCTGGTACGGTTCGTGCTCGCTTCGTGCAATCGTGCACAGGAGCCCGATTCGGCTTTCGTGTAAGGATAAAAACCCACCAGCAGCTCGGTGAAACCCGACAGATTGCTTTAGAACGCGTAGCCGGACGGAAAGTTTGCACTCGCCGGAACAAAGTGGAGCTTTTGAGCTTTAATTTCCTGTATAGTCGCCGTGTCAGTTTCTAAACGTGCGAAGGTGATTGTGTGCGTTTGTGTATTGTTAGTAGCTTTCACAACACGTAGTGCTATTTGCGCCTTTTTTTGACATCGATTCTTCTTTTCGGAATTCGAAACTGCCACTGCTTTCGCAATCTAGGGAAATGCAGCGTTTACTGTGTGGTGTAAAGAATGATTTGGCATACACGGTGCCGTGATCCTTGTGATGGTCCTGTCGCGTTCACGACGCTGGTGTTTGTGGTGGGGATGGCAAATTTTGGCTGGTGTGTGTTTGCCTGTATTTACGCTTCCTCGTGTCAACTTATTCTGGCAGTCAGTCTCGTGTTTGCAATGAATTGCTAAAAGCTATATGATTTCGCAGACCACGCTTCACAACATTAGACTGGTGTGTGCGGACGGGATGGAAAACTTCCTGCTCGGCACTGTGCTCAATTTCCACGTTTCGTCCCTAAACAACAGAGGTGGTTCATCCATAAAGAAAGTGAGCAACGCTTGCACTTGAATTTAACCTTCTCGCGGTTATTTGGAAAAATGGAAATACGGCAATTCCACAGAACGCAGTTCGGGAAAAGTTTTCCTCGTTTTTGTATTTTCTGCTTTATTCTGCAGAACCTCCTACTGTGAGACTGTGATGTCGGAAGCGCTTTCATAAAAATTAATTAAAACTTCGTCAGGTTTCGTTCAGCTAGCTCGCCTGACATTTGTATATGTTTTTTTTTTGCAGAAACTCAACGCTTGCTCCTTTATTCTCTGTTTTGTCAATACACCTACCTTCGACTATTATTTCCATTGTACTGTCATAAAGGGCAAGCTTTTCAGTTGTGGTTTGAAAAATTTGGTTTTTATTTGCTCTGTTTGTTTCGTAGAAAACAATTGTCCTGGGCACTGACGACCTACCATCATCATCAAACCAACAAAAATCAGGATCCATCGTTCAAAGGCATATTTCATGATTTGTAGCGAATAAGTAACGGTTTAGCATACAAGTGCAATGTGCGGTTTTTCGTTTTTTCCAGAGCAAAAGTTGTGCTTTCTGCTTTGCTTCGCAGACGAATTTGATGCGGAAAAACCCACCACATAGCAAGTGGTTGACGGGACGATAATTTCCGTCCAGAAGAAATCGGCTGTCTGACTGCTTATAAATATTCAGTGAAACAACACACAGCCAAAGTGAACGACAGCAGCTACACAGTACAGCAAGTGAGAGTGAATTAACTTTATATAGCAACAAAGTGCGGTGGCGGAAAGTGAAATACTCCAGCGGAGCGGAGGGTGGAAAAGGTAGGACAAAAAAAAACCTTGCTAAAGCCTAGGGTAACATTTGTGATTGCGGAAGCGTAACTTCTACACAATTGATCCACTGATTGTGAGGCAGTAACAATTATAACAGCATGGAATTTTCAAATTTCATTTATATTGGGATCAGATAAATGGACTAATATTTCATATTGAAATATTTAACCTCGTGTTTCAAATTCAACAGATACAACCAGAAATTACTGAACATGCGATACAGTGTGAAACTTTCCTGAAATACATACCAATTTGTCGTTAGGTTCAAACAAACTGTCAAAATTTGCATTTAGTCACACCAAGTGTAAACTTCTAAATTCTACAGTCTCTTAATTTTTAAAGTATCCCAAGTTATTTTTACAGTCTGTTTCAGCATTCGCTAAACAAAGGTCTTATGTTGGGAATTCGGAATTGGGTAAGTTGATGTCCTTTTTGATTAAATCAATTAAGAAAGTTTCACTCGAACACGAACTCATCGACTCATATGAACGGCTGAATGTAAAAATCGGTTAAGTGCAACTTATTCTGGAAAACCCAGTTAAGTATTTTTGAATAAAAAAAAACGGATAAAAACATTGAGAGCGAAAACCGGACTCGGATTTCTCAATCCAACACGAAATTCTCATTGACAACTAATTTTGTTTTTAAAATCAGAAAATTTGTTTCTATTTATCTATCACCAGTTTATTAGCCACAAAATTCATAAGAAGTGTCAAAACAAAACAATCCAATAAAAAGCTAAAAGGGACAGTCTTGTTGAAACTGCTTGCAAATTGTTTAGATGTTTTACGCATGTGTTACGATATATCCATATATAAATTTCTAAACCGGTATGTAAAAATGACGCAAACTGTTAGTGGAAAGTGTATTTATTCAGAATTTGTGCGCATTTGAAGCGATTGTGCGTAATAATGTTTTTACGCGGAACAGTGAATTGAGTTTCGAATGTTGCACTCTAATTGTACATGTCAAATGATGTTTTTTGTATCTTCCAACCTTCCGGGCCACGCCGTTCGATGTACTACTTGTATTCGATTTTTATTTTCCGAGTGCTCAAAGTTTTCAGTGAGAGAGTCGATTTCGCGAAGTCGAATGAAGAAAACAGCGATTTAGAAGAAAAATGTTCAAAAAGAAGTTTATGTTTCGCTTATGTGTTTTTCTCCAATTCAACATCGTATTTAAACCTGCCAATATAGAAAAGACAACCGCGACTGAAATTTTTTTCGGTAGTAGTGTGCCATCTAGTGGCTAGTAGTCATTACGGTGCGTTATTTCGGCGACAGAGCCCATATAGCTGCAAATTGCAGAAACCAATTCAACCATTTATGTTGGTTGAAAACAACGTTTTATTTCTCTAATTCAACTAAAAAATTAGTTGAATGGAAATGAAGTGTGCCTTAGCTAAGAAATGACAGCACGTCTAATTGGTGAATTCAACTAAAAAAATAGCCATTTCAATAAATATTTTATTATTATCAAGGAAATTAGAATTAAAAAATCTAAATAAGCAAAAGTAAGATTTTTTTAGTTGTCTCAAAAAATAACTAACTAAAATCAGAAAATCAACTAATTTTTTCGCCAAAATGCTGATATCGGTCTTTCCGTGTGTCATTTGTCAAAATCAAGAGCCTCATAATATTTTTCAAACCTTCATTTCGTTCTTGTTTCTGATTTCCTTCAAAATTAGATACAAGTTTTCGTTTCGATAAGATATGTCATCGTGCTAATTTGTTCAGTATATTTTATGTCGTTGTATTGTTTCTAATTATTTCATAATTTTGACATTTGCAGTAGATTTTGCAAGTGCAAGTGACTCTCCAACATGTAAAAATTTGGATGCCGAAACTCTTGTGACGCTTTTTAACGCCTATAATTTAAAAAAGTAACACATAACGCTTCGTGACACATAAAACTTACAAGAGAGTAACGTCTCATAACGCTTGTACCTTGGTTGGTAAACGACTGGACAATGCGTAATTCAGGGCCCAATGTGGTTCTTAGCCTCTTGTCCAGTAACTCCTATCCCTACCTCCCCGCGGTGCCGACTGGGGTACGAGTAACCATAGGAAAGATCGGGTAACCAACCCCGGTGGGACCTTGGTCGTATGCTGACAGGGAAGGGGGGGCTTGCCTTCTCTTTACAGAGAACGAGCCTACCCGAGCGTCTGTTCCCCATGTTGGGGCGGCTCGAAACAGCGTCTGTTCTCCATGTTAGGAGCGGCTGATTACCGTCCTTGTGTCAGTGTGGGACTCTAAACAGTGCTGACACGATGGCCCTCCGGCGAGACAGAAGGTTGGTGCAGGCCTAACAAGCCGCCCGGAAAACACTTGTTACGAATAATCAGGATATAAATACCACTCGGAATAATCGGCAAAAACCTACGCGACGGAATAAGGACTACGATTGGAAGCTTGGCACATGGAACTGCACCAGGATACGACGCTTGGCTTCCCAGGATACGACCGAATGCTGCATGATAAGCTTCAAATCCGCGGCTTCGATGTCGTAGCACTGCAGGAACTTTGTTGGACGGAACAGAAGATGTGGAAAAGTGGGCATCGAGCGGCTACCTTCTACCAGAGCTGCGGCACAACCAACGTTCTAGGAACGGGATTTGTAGTGTTGGGCAAGATGCGCCAGCGCGTGATTGGGTGGCAGCCAATCAGTGATAGAATGTGCGTATTGAAGATCAAGGGCCGTTTCTTCAACTACAGCATCATCAACGTGCACTGCCCACATGAGACGAGACCCGATGACGAGAAGGAAGCATTCTACGCGCAGCTGGAACAAACCTACGACAGCTGCCCACGGCGGGATGTAAAACTCGTCATCGGCGACATGAATGCTCAGGTAGGCCGGGAGGCAATGTACAGGCCCGTGATCGGGCTGGAGAGCCTGCACGCGGTAACAAACGACAACGGTCAACGATGCGTGAACTTTGCAGCCTTCCGAGGAATGTTAGTTTGAAGCATTTCTTGCTCCGCAAAGATATCCACAAAGCCACCTGGAGATCACCTGATCAACATACGGAAAATCAAATCGACCACGTTCTCATCGACGGGAGATTCTTCTCCGACGTCATCAACGTCCGCACTTACCGCAGTGCCAATATTGATTCTGACCACTACCTTGTCGCGGTTTACATGCGCTCAAAACTATCGACGGTGTACAACCCTCGTCGCACACGAACACCGAGACTCAATCTCGAGCAGCTACGTAGCATTCGTATGGCAGAGGAATACGCGCAACAACTGGTGCTAGTGCTACCTACGGAAGAGCAGCTTGGCGCGGCGACTCTTGAAGACGGCTGGAGGAACATAAGGTCCGCCGTGAGTAGCACTGCTGCAACCGTTCTAGGTACGAGGTTATCGAATCGCGGAAATGACTGGTCCGACGGCGAATGTCAGCAGTTGGTCGAAGAGAAGAATGCAGCAAGGGCGAGGATGACAGAACACGGTTTCCGGAGGAAAAAGCGCCACCAAGAAGAAGAAGAACAGCTGTACCGCGCAAATGACACATGGAAGTTCTATGAGAAGGTGAACCGCTCACGTAGAGGCTTCACGCCACAGGCCGAAATGTGCAGAGATACCAGTGGTAACCTTCTCACGAACGAACGTGAGGTGATCGACAGGTGGAAGCAGTACTATGACGTGCATCTGAATGGCGAAGCACAAGATACAGAGAACGGTACAGGAATCAATCTGGGTGCACGCTCAGCCGACGACAGCTTCCCAGCCCCTGATCTGTCGAAGATAAGTGAGGAGATCGGCAAGCTGAGGAACACCAAAGCCGCGGGCAATGACCAGTTGCCAGGCGAGCTGCTTAAACATGGAGGAGCTAGAGCGCTGCACTGGATGATTTCTAGGATTTGGGAGGAGGAGATTCTACCGCAGGAATGGATGGGTGGAGTTGTATGTCCCGTCTACAAAAAGGGCGATAAGCTAGACTGTTGCAATTACCGCGCAATCACATTGCTGAACGCCGCCTACAAGGTACTCTCCCAAATCCTTTGCCGTCGTCTATCACCAGCTAAGGAATTCGTAGGGCCGTACCAAGCGGGATTTACTGGAGCCCGAGCCACTACGGATCACATATTCGCGATAAGACAAGTACTCCAGAAGTGTCGTGGATATTCATTGACTTCTAAGCGGCATACGACACAATCGATCGAGGACAGCTATGGCAGATAATGCACGAATACGGTTTCCTGGATAAACTGACGCAATTGGTCAAAGCAACGATGTGCTACGTCCGAGTATCTGGGACGCTCTCGAGTCCCTTCGAATCTCGGAGAGGGCTACGTCAAGGTGATGGACTTTCTTGTATCTTGTTCAATATTGCCCTGGAAGGTGTGATTCGAAGAGCGAGGATCGACACGAGTGGCACGATCTTCCGAAAGTCCGTACAACTTTCTGGCTTCGCTGACGATATTAATATTGTGACACGTAACCTTGAGAAGATGACGGAAACCTACATCGGACTGAAAGCTGAAGCTAGGCTTATCGGACTGGCCATAAATGCGTCGAAAACAAAATACATGTGAGGAAGAGGCTCTAGAGAAGAAACACTACGCTTCCCACCACGAATATTGATAGACGGTGACGATATCGAGGTGGTTGACGAGTTCGTGTATTTGGGCTCACTGGTGACCGCCGATAATGACACCAGCAGAGAAATACAGAGACGTATTTTGGCAGGGAATCGTGCGTACTTTGAACTCAGAAAAACCCTCCGATCGAGAAAAGTACGCCACCGCACGAAATTGACCATCTACAAAACGCTCATTAGACCGGTTGTTCTCTATGGCCACGAGACCTGGACTATGCTGGCAGAGGACCAACGCGCCCTCCGTGGTTTTGGAAAGAAAGGTACTGAGGACCATCTATGGCGGAGTGCAGATGGAAGACGGAACGTGGAGACGGCGTATGAATCACGAATTGCAACAGCTGCTAGGAGAACCACCCATCGTACGGACAGCTAAAATCGGTTGTCTACGATGGGCTGGGCATGCCAGAAGGATGTCGGACGACAGCTCAGTGAAAATGGTTCTTGAATCTAATCCGACTGGTACAAGAAAAAGAGGAGCGCAGCGAGCAAGGTGGATCGATCAAGTGGAGGGTGATCTCAGAAGCATCCGTGCCTTGAGTGGCTGGCGACAAGCAGCCATGGACCGAGTTATGTGTAGACGTATTCCATGATCGATGTATTATTATTATTATTATATCGATTATTTACCCCCGGTTTTAACCTAATAATGGTCGTTCACCGGGTATGTATCAGATTGGGGTAGGGGTTTGGGGGTGGCTGGGAGATATAAGGTGGGGCATTTCGGGGAAAGGGGGGGGGGAGTTTTTACATAGAGTCAATAATAATGGTTACAATTCATGGTATCGGTTCATATGTCTTAGATTGTGAGGGGATAGAGATAGAGATGATCGATGTAAAATTATATTGGATTGCATAGATTTTCCTATGGATATTTCTAGAAATGCTTAGAACTGTAAAGTAATTTTCTATTCAATTGTCTGGTCCAAATATGTGCATGAAAATTGATGGAAATTCACACACACTAAGATTTAATTCCTTTGTTCGGTAATAGTTTTGACGAGAATTGTGGTATGATTTCCCCTTCTTTACTACTACGCGATACGAGAAATTTCTTCTGATTTAATGCAAATTTAATGATCCTATTTTAGAGTGTACAAGTACTCTAAGCAAAACGTATTCGAACCAATACACACAAAATCTAATATTCTAATTAGAATCTGTTAGATTGTAAACCTTTACTAAATTTATTATATTCATTTCAGATTTGCATATTTCAACAGTTAAGTAATTCTAATAGTTCTTTATATAACATTTGGAGCCATTAGAAGAGCTGATTTTGCATAATATTCCCCATCGTTGTCCACTTTTCGTTTTATTTTGCTCCAATGCATACGACCAGCATCAGGATGATGCAATCGATCGTCTTTGAAGCGAAACTGACTCTTAAAAAGTCCCACAATTGATTCAATACTGAACTGAATTCTTAACACTAGAACTGAACCAACCGAAATGATGCACTTGCTTTACTTCCTGTCTAGTCAACTGCGCAGGCTAGAATGAACGAAGTATATCAAATGTTAATCTTTTATACCTACCCAGGTACGAGGAAGGCGTCATGAGTTTGATATTAGTTAACACCAAACATTTCAGAAAAGTTTAATTTTGAATTGTTCGAGATTATGTCATACAACTAAAACTTTTATCGAAAATTGATGATCATATTTCCAATGGCATGTAGCAAAAATTATGTTGATACGTTAAATACAACAAGAGATATTCATGATCAAAAACTTATCACTCTCTCAGAGGGTAAATTTTAAAAGGCGCCCCATAGTAAAGTAAATCGTATTCACGACAACATTTTTAGTTAGGAAGAATTGATTACGTTTTTGTCCGGTTTTTACATTCAAAGTTTTTTGTCCGGTTCTTCCAAAAATGATGTTTTCAAACGAGTCTTGTATTGTGAAATCCGATTCCGGGTTTTGCTCTCAATATTTTTGGCCGGTTTTTGCATTTTGAAATACTTATACAGGTTTACCAAACTATGTTGCAATTATCCGACTTCTGCATTCAGCCGTTCGCATGTAAGTCCCGGGTTGGCGGTTCAATGCATAGGACGCTGGTCTTACAAGCCAGTTGTCGTATTGCTTATGTACATAATTTTCGATGCGCCTTCTACCGGCGTTTTTAACAGACACTTTAAACTTGTCCACTAGAACTATCATTATTAGGTAATAAAATAAAAATTGTGACTGTGACCGAGAGAAGGTTATTGTATTACATTTCTTATCGTTTACTGTCATGCCATTTCAGTCGCACATGTCTAAGACCTTCAAAATGTCCATTTATAAAGCACAAAAATCCACAAGACTTGTGATAGATTTTGAGAAGTGGTCCGAGATAGCTCCCTTACTTTGAGTCGTGGAATAATCCGTGGAAGCGGTAAAAAATTCCATAACGAAACTCACATCGATTTCTCAGCGATGATTTGAGGTTTGGGAACAGTTAATACGACGACACGACATGCCACTCGCCTATAGAAACTGTATCGCAAATTTAACTACCCGTCAGTAACTGGTAATGTCAAAACGAAATCTCTAGAAAAAATGTTGAAACTGGCAGCACAAGTTGATAAATTATTGATTTTGAATAACAGTTACCATAACCTTGGTTACTGGTTTTAAACAGATTTTAAAATGTAAACAAAACAAATGTTGATGCCATTCCACAAGCCGAACATTCGATCGAGGACGATTTTAGCCGCTGCCAGAGGCTTGTTTCAATTGTAGTGGAAAATCTTGTGTCACTGTGTCTTGGAATTTTCCTACCAGCACAATTTTTATCAGCTGTCGTATAAACCGAGCTGAGATGGATGAATTCTGGTCTTAGTCAATTAAGTGTAAAGAAAATAAAAAAAAAACAATATTTGTCGATATACAAATCCGATCTATTTCACTATAGCTTGTGTTGAATTAACGCAACAACAGTTCATGACTAGCAAAGATCTATTTAAAGCAAGCCCGAACGATTGGAACATCTGGAATAAAGCTCTCCTATCCATGACGGAAGATTCCGAAAATTCTCTGAGAGAATAAAAACAGAAAGCCTACTATCGAATGTTATTACCAGACAAATATTAGCACAGTAATATGAGCTAATTATATAAAAAAACAAAAACCAAACAAATCATATACATTACACCGATTTCTTGCTTATATCGATTCAATTTGTATGTGGAGTGTTTTGAACAATACTTCCAATGCTTTAGGAACCGAAAACCGAGTTTGCCACTAACTAACAAGACTAATTTGAGTACAAAAATCTGAAATGAGTTATTCCTATGTATTAATAAAAATATATAATATATATATATATATATATATATATATATATATATATATATATATATATATATATATATATATATATATATATATATATATATATATATATATATATATATATATATATATATATATATATATATATATATTCCGATTTCACGCTAAGAGTCACTGTTTGTTTATTTTAACACTGGTCACTTGGTAACTAGATCGTAGCAACTAGAACAGTGTTGCTCAAAAGATCATTTTTTTACATTAGTAAGGGGTCACTCAATTTATGGTAACTGGTGGTAAATCGATTACGAACACTTTTAATGCCGACTTTTCTTCGGAGTGTCAGGTCGTGTCGTCGGTTAATAGTTCGAGGAGGTCAAATCAGGCGAACAAGGTGGATGGGCAAGTAATTGGAACCCTAATTCGTTAATTTTAACTATAGTAGTGATGTTCATGTGCTTCATGTAAGGCATTTTCACTGCGATTTCGGTCTTTAATCGCTCCATTAAAGCACGCTAATGCTTGTATTTTTTTCTATTTTGAGGTGGTCCTCTAGAAGCATATTATGACAATCCCAAAAAACCGGCATCACGATTTTGCCGACCCATTGAGCCTCCCTTCTAGGCACTAGTGCCGCTTCAAAGAACGACTTCAGTCCATTCTCGGGTAATCATTTTATTCTCTGCTGTATGATAATAGGTCCAGCCAAACATGTACTCGAAGTGCACTTGCGTTCGTTTTTTTAGTACTAAATAAGTATTTGCGAGATCCAATGGCAGGATGTCTTTCTCATCGGCAGAATCTTTCCCAACTATGGTAAGCTCGTGCACTTTCTCTTTCCAGTCATTTAGTACAATTTAGCGTATTATAATTATTGTTGTGTATTTTCCCCCGGATTTAACCTCCATTTTACTTAGTTTTGACACTGTTTGCTTTGTATCAAAATTTTGGTTTCTATTTCGCTAGGGTTGTCAGATTTCTCAAATTACTCGATTATAATTTTTCAAATTAGTCGTTTAAATTCTAAACGATTAATAAAGTTTCCAATCGATTACTCAAAAAATTTCTCGATTATTGGCATTGGGTTATTAATCGATTACTCGATTATTCAATCGACATTCCGACAGCCTTGAACAATTGTTGGCAGCACCTTCTCCGATAGCAATGAAACTTTCTGGACTTGTAGCAACTTTGCATACTTTTTTTCCAAAATTGAGCTAGACTTTTGAAAATGACAAAATTTTGATTACTAATCTTTTTTCTTGTCAAATCGTTATAGAAAGTTCGATCGTAGCAGGCGTGCGTGTCGGTTCCGAATACACTCCGGTCGCGACAAAGTTTGTCTAAACAAAATTAGCATTTGCCTAATTTTTCTGGTGCGAATTTATCCTGAAAAAATGTAAAGCTGTTCGAACAGACATTCGCCGGTTGTGTTGGTTAGTTGTGTATTCTTTTATCGCTTTGTATTGTGCTCGGACTTTACCATCTGGATCCATCATCTCGTGTTCGGTCTTCGCCTTCCGAATTCATAAAGTTTTCAGTATTGGAGTTGTTTTTTTTTCAAGTGAAAGGATAGGGAGGAGCCAGAGTCGGCGCGACACGCAACGCGAAGCGATGCAAACATTAAAGGATCTGAATTCACGGTTGATTTTTCAAAAGGCCGTAACTTTTTAATTTGAAGAGATGGGTTTTCAAGTGCTTCGACAATGTTTTAGATAAACTCAAATCCAATAACTTTGCCGAAGACGTAAACTCTCTATATCATATAGTTTGGACTTTACATGACTTTTTTTGTATTTTTACAGTGAGTTTTGGAACATTGCTTGTCACTTAAAATCAATCTTCTAAGTAACTAAGCTAAGTAACTTTTATGAAAACATCAAACAACTCAGATCAACCGTTATAGCATAATAGAAGAAAGTCAAATCATATTACGACTACTAGCAGGAAGCTAGCTAGATATATTAGGGAATGAGCCATTATTCAGACCTTGTTTCAGTTTTCTTTCAATATTTTTTTTTTACAAATTTGCAGTATCTAATTTTTTTTGAGCTAGCGGTTATTTCGACATTGGTAACCTTAATGTCACTTCTGATTTGACAGAAACTTAGTTTTATCCTTCCGCTGAACGAAAATGGTTGAGTATACGCTTGAGGAACGCGTGAAAATAGTGCAGTTTTACTTTGAAACTGGACTTGCAATCAGCTTGAAGAAGACGCCGATTTTTGCCAAAAAATCATCTTCTCGGATGAGGCACATTTTCATCTCGGCGGATATGTTAATAAGCAAAATTGTCGCATCTGGAGGACGGAAAACCCGCACGCTACCATGGAGAAGCCGATGCATTCTCAGAGAGTGACGGTTTGGTGCGGATTTTGGTCTGGCGGCATCATTGGGCCATTTTTCGGTCAATGGCGAGCGCTACCGCTACCGTGATTAGCGATTGGTTCTTCCCGTTACCTGAAGAGGAAGACTTGGACACCATTTGGTTCCAACAAGACGGCGCTCCGTGTCACACAGCCAACGCTACGATCGATCTTCTGCGCACAGTCTTCGAAGATCGAATTATCAGTCGAAATTCGGATGTCGTTTGGCCGCCTCGGAGCTGTGATTTGACGCCATTGGACTATTATCTTTGGGGGGCTGTCAAAGATAAGTGTTATGTTGACAAACCAGAGACAATTCAAGCCTTGAATGACAACATTCGTGCACCCATAGCTGAAATGAAGCTGCATACAATCGAAAATGTACTAAAAAACTGGACCGACCGTATGGCGTACTGCAAGGCCAGTCGAGGCAGCTATTTGAATGAAATTATATTCCACAATTAACCGGAAGAATTGTACTTTAATATGAAAAAAAATTGAAATCGGATGAACCGTTTGTGTTTTATTGCATGTTTAAAAATAAAAGTTACATGGCGGACCCTGTATTTGAAGATTTTCTTCCTCGTTAAATTTCCTACGGAAATAATACAGGCACTGATATTTAGAGTTTATAGGTTGCTCTCCAGCTGATTTTTTTTTGTAAAACGTCGATTCCCCCATACCAAATCCCATACAAAGTTTAAACATCGGGCGCGAAAATATAGTTTTACCGATCAAGTCAAAAATTTGCATAGTTCTTATGAAACCCAAAACAAGAACACGAAAAGTTAGAGATGGAACTGAAATCAAAATTTTGTCCCATCCAAAATTGTATAAGCGAAAAAGACGATTAAGCCGTTTGGGTCCAGAGTAAAAATTTTACGTGTCATTCCCCTCGTAAGAAGCCCATATGTTGTATATAGGAATCACGTATAGTAGCAAAAAACAAGTCAAACAATGCATTCACGTGAATAATCCCATGAAGCTGTAGTGATTTATTATTTGAGTGTGCGTTTTTACGACTGTTTAGCAATTGAAAGAATCTTTTTTTAAACTTTGAATTTAAATTGTCAATTACAGCACCATACGATAGACAATTGACTACTAACGTAAAAAAAAAACGTTCGGTTTGAAGCATAAGGTAATCTATCACTTTGACATATAAATATAGGCAAGGTACTAAATGTCAGCTTAATAGCCCTGGAATATTTAGATGCATGGCACACAATAAGACTAGCTGGTATTGGTGATGCTTTTGCGGCATCTAGTGGTCATTGATTCTGTGGTAGTCACGTTTTGTCACCGTGTGTTTTTGTTGGCAGAGTTATATGAATTCGAAAACAGGTTCAATTAACTATTTATTTTTATAAGAGATGAATTCAAGAGTTCAATTTCACATCCAATACTGACTAGAGTTATGAAACAAGAATATTCATATATGACATAAATGTTTCTCTTGGTGACATTTGAAATAGCTAATATTCAATAACAGATCACCAGAGTCAACATATGTCGTGGTGGAAGAAACCACATGATTGGCGGAAAACGGAAATTGCAAGGTGAAACGTAGTGAAAACAGCAGGAAATGCGCAGAGAACCGAATAGCAGACTGTGGATGAGCAAAAAAAAACATAAAACTACGGAAGGAATGTGAACAATTTCCCTCGAAGAAAATTTATTCGCCTTTGAAAGTTCCCGATGGTCGCTTGAATCGGGAACCGACGATGCCACTATGGGAGTACGTAGTGTAAAAGGATTGTTTAACAAGAGCGTATGTGCCATTTGTACCTTCATGGTTACTATTTACCCGGTACATTTACATTTTTGGTTTCTATTGAAGTGAAATCGAAATTGAGCTGATATAGGGGTTCAACTTGGTGTAAAAATAAACTCTACTAAGGCACAAAATAGACTAGACACAAGTTACTAATTTTAGCTACATTCAGATCTACTCTTTACTATTGTCGTTTTCGCTTGATACCAAACCTAACCCAGTTTCCACCCTAACTGCTGTCAAACCGTTTGTTTGAAGCTAGTTTCGAGCCTAGTTTTAACGTTGTTGAACTGAAAATCGAGTCAGTTTCGAACCTGATTTTTATATCAGGTTTGCTCAAACCCCCGTTGCTAAGTACGAAATCAACACAGTTTCGTGAAAAGTGTTTGTTTGATGAAACTACCCTGGGTCAGTTTCAGTTTTCTGAAGCGAAAACGACATATGATATTACTTTTGGTATTGAACAGTTTTTTTCTTGTTTATTTTTTTGTTTTTAAAAGCTTTGAACTATTGGGTCCACATTCAAACCTCAAATTACTCAAAATAGAACCTCACCAATGCTGCGCACAGTGTACATGTACCGTACGATGTATTGTTCAAAAAGGTGCCTCTGAATTGTATCCGTTTTGAACCTGTTACACTGACAAAATTTGGACGTTTGCAATTAGCATTTCAACTATCAGTACATGTTAAACATATGAAATTCATGAAAATTGTACTTAACTTATAAAACGAGTGTAAAACTGTGGGTTTTTAGTGAAAATCGTACTTCTTCTATTTGAAATGGTCATCAAAATGATGTCAAATTGTTTTTCATTTAGATTTAAATTGAATCACAATTGACCGAACCGAGATATTTTTCACATAGAGCAATTCCATGCGGAATCGGCTGACTGTTGGCACGACCTCCTGCGATTTGCATGAAACTTTGCATGTGTGTTCGTTATAGCAAATGAACTATTTTTCACTGGGCTAGAGATTTTTTTCACTCAGGACTAATTTTTGAAAAGGGCGTATGTGTTTTCAGCCACATTATTTTTAAACAATTATAACTAGAAATCTATAGCTTCTACAAAAAATATGTCTAAGAAGAAGCTGTAGGTAATCAATTGAACTTTCTGAAATAAAAATATACTGAAAATTTTTTTCGATTTTTCGTGAAATCGTGAATAAATGCGAGAATAAATGTCCCGGGTTGGCGGTTCAACGCGAAAGACGCTGGTTTTACAAGCCAGTTGTCGTATGTTCGAGCCCCGAACTGAAAGGATTCTTAGTGTCAGTAGGATCCATAGTACTAGCCATGCAATGATTCTGTACACTAAGAATCGGCTGCGAAGTCTGTTGAAACAAAAAGGCTAAATTCCACAAAAGGAATGTAATGCCAAGGCTTTGCTTTTAGCTGTTTTCGAGATATTTGGAAAACAAAATCGAAGAAAAATCACTGGTTTACAAAAATACACATTTATTATAAATTAGGTGCGGTTTTTCATAAGCAATACCAAGGCGGACTGTATACAAGTTGCAAAGTACAATAATAAATACAAATTGAGAAAAATAAAACTACAAGGATCAGCCCCATGTGGTTGTTCGAGCCATTGATGTGGAACAAGGCAACCAAAATTTCTAATGATCTACAATCAAACAGTTCAATCAATCGTCACACTTTTGATTTCGTTATTGCACGAGAGTCTGTCTAGATTTATCTTGATTAGGAACCAACACCGAACATTGTTTGTTTTATAGCCGAAGAAGTTACACCAATATCCCAAATGTATGCAATTATATCTTTGTACATACTTGCGATACGGATTTTGATATTAAAGCTTCTTTTCGTCAAGCTTGTGTTCAAGTTTTGTATGCAAGCAGTGATTTTTAAAGCGTTAAGTTTCTCTACCATTCTGCGATTTCGGTTTAAGCGATAAACTTCTTCTCATTATCAATCGAGTTCATCTTATATAAATTAGAAATTAATCTTACGCACGCGAAACGACATAACATGGAATTTCATCCGAGCTTGCATGACACAAGATCAGAGCATACCAATTAAAGCTTCAAATCATTTTATGGCACTTTTTGTCTTGCTGTCTAGCAACAATCTACCTCTAGCATTCTACGCGTAGGACTGAAACGTTTGCTATAATTTTGCTTCTATTTATAGATTCGCTTTTGCCTCGATTGACCAATCAGAGCGATGCTTTCCCTTTGATATATCGATTACCCCTTTAAAACCGTCGTCTATGGCAGGGAAATCCGATATGCCGGAGATTTTTAGCAGGACTCTGCTCGCTACTAATAAAAATTTCAATCATTTATAATTTAAAATACGTGGCTTGATACATTCAAATCGAGTCTTAGAAATATTTCCAATCCAATAATGAAAAAATATTAATAATTGATACAAAATATACTGAGCTGTAAGTGTTTAAAACCTGACCACATTTCTACGTGTATTTTTCCTTGAGTTTCTAATTTGCAATTTCGTATAGCATGCAGGGTTGCTTGCTATACGAAATTGCAAATTACTAAATCTTTTATCTAATTTGTACCTACTTGTTAGTGTTATTACAAAATCATGATAACGATGCTTTTCTATAAAAGTACACTTATTGCCTTTCTCATATAGAAAGTTTATGCAATCACTTGAAAAATTGAATAGAGGAAATTGGCCTAGAGAGCTAAGAGTTCTATATCATTCGACACAGTTCATCAAGCTGAGCAATGTATGTGTCTGTACGTGTATGTGTGTGAGTATATGTCATATCATGTACAAAACGAACCGACGTCGGATATACTGGTTCCATTTTCTCGGTTCCAGAAGTACCGGAAATAGTAGTCAAAAAGTTTAAAACGAGACTCACTCAATTTTCTCAGATAGTTCAGTTCTTATTTTCTATTTACAAATTAAAATGGTCATTTCACTTTATACTCAAAGAAAGTATCTTATTTTATTTAAGATTGAAAAAAAAAGTTTCTTCACAGAATCTTCGAAGAAATGCCACTCCGAATCAATGTTGTATTTTGTTTTAAACTTACAGAGGCTCGCGCACCGTCTGATACAAGAATTGCCTTCTTAATGTGGAACACATTTTTGTTTTATATATTAGGGTGCAAATTAGAAACTTAATAAAAATACACGTAGAAATGTGGTCAGGTTTTGAACAATAACACCTCAGTCAATTTTGTATCAATTATTAATATTATGTCATCATTTGATTGAAAATATTTCTACGTATTGATTTGAATGTTCATAGCCATGTATTTTTACTTGTATATCATTGAAATGTTGAATAATAGCTAGCAGTGTCCTATTTTGTCTGCAAAAAATCTCCGGCATCCCTGCCGTAGTCGACGGGTTTGAAGGAGTAAGCGATATATCAATGGGAAAGCATCGCTCTGATTGGTCAATCGATGCAAAAGCGAAGCTGTTGGAAGCAGTGATGCCACTTTTTGTTGAAGTCAAATCCGTAGATTTGGTTTGAAGTGTATTTATACTAATACATTCACATAAACTTAACAGCTTAAAGCTATAATCCACATCCAGGCTTCCAATAATGGCAGATCGATGGCTAATAGATGCATGATTACATTACCTAATTTTGGGTCAAAACCTACCCAAAATCAACTGAAGTGCTTCTCCCCAATCCCCAAAGTAACGAGTGATGACCTCAAAATTTAGGTAAATGTAAGTTTAGTACAAGTGTTATGCCATAACAAAGCACGCTACCCATTTTTACCGATCAACTTAAAGTTTGAGTACAGAACGACCTAATATTGGGTTGCTTATAGAAGAGCTCGACAATGAGTGATTTCTCCTCAAAAAATAGGTAGAAATGATTTTTAGTGTAGTAGTGGTAGAGAAACGCTATAAAAATAACTGCTTGCATACAAAACTTGAACACAAGCTTGGCGAAGAGAACCTTAAATATTGCAAGCATGTACAAACATATAATTGCATACATTTGGGTTATTGATGTAATGTCGTCGGCTACAAAACAAATACAAATCACAACAAATAGAGTCTATATTATGGGTTCGCGTGTTCGGTGTTGGTTCCTAATAAAGAGCAATCTAAGCAGACTCTCGTGCATTTGCGGATTCAAAAGTGTGACGATTAATTGAAAACGTCGATCATTAGAAATTTTGGTTGCCTTGTTCCACATCAATGGCTCGAACAATCCCATGGGGCTGATCCTTGTAGTTTTTTTTATATTCATTCGTTGTTTTAGAAACTTTATTAATTTGGAAATGAAAACTTGAACAGCAATTGTTTCATGTCTCAAGACTTCTGATATTATAACGAGACTCAAATTTTTAATCATGTCTGTTTCTTTATAATCAAATGGACGAATTATTGCTTGATCATTGTTCCAATGATGATTTTGAACAGCATCTTTATTAATCTTTATATCGAGATCCAATGGATGGCCACATTTTTTGTTAGGAACAGCCAGTAGTCCTTGCTCTTTAATCAATTCTTTTACCAGCGAGACCGTGTATTTATTCTTCCATTGTCATTGGAACAGATCACGAATTGGGTAAAATTGAGAGTATCCGTATTTTATCATCTATTGAGCAATCTGGTTCAGTAAATTTCGCCTTAAATTTATCAATTATTTCGTCTAATGCTGCAGCCTTAGCTTTCACTGTCTCATTTTGTGGTGGATGGTCGAATTGTTGTTCTCTGATGCCTTCAACGACTTTGGAATACTTTTCTTGACGACAGCTGTCACATCTGAGGTTTCTAACTGCTATAGGAGATACAATAAATCCAGAAATACCTTTATTAAATACCTCATTTTGATTCCTAAATCATCCGCCAGATCACTGTGTTGGGAGGATGCTGAGGCGAGTGAAGCTGCTGATGGTATTTCTTCTAAGTCATATCTCGATGTATGTAGCTAGCGGTATTTCTGCTGAATCATTTACCGATGTTGCTGGCGAAGCTGGCATCTCGTTGTCACTGGAAGCTAGTTACTGTGCACTTTCTACAGACACAGGTCGATATGAATATAATCGACATAAGGCGCAAATATGCATTGTAGTATTCACAGTAATTGCGAACTGCTTGAAAGCAAAGTGTTCAATCATACTATCTGTTACTTTACGACGCTTAGACGAACAATCATTATTAAACCATACTTACTAAATACTACAGTTTGTTTATGCTAGTTTTCACACTGACGCTTTGTATTTCAAAAATGGCTTGTATATTTGGGTGTCGGTAATCTTTTATATCATAGGTAAACTTTTATATCAAAAAGTAGGATTTTTTTCAATATAACAATTACTCCCTTGTTGAACCTGTGATATCTCGAAAATAGCTGCTGGCATCGTCTTGATGTCAAAGATTTATACTTTTGAGAGAATTACAAAAATAATAAATATGGCGATGGAGAACCCAGACTAATTTAAAAAAAAAAGCGCGTATTCTCAATTTCTCGATTTCGTTTCTTATATATCTCGAAAATGACTGCATTTTAGAAGCAGCTTTCTATGAGCCTTTTCATTGAACGTAGCTTGGAGAATAATATTCCATTGCTCAGATACATTCCTTTCTATAAGAACTTCGTTTTACGAAAATTGTTAAAATGTTTTTCCTCGGGAAACTTTTTTATTTATCGTCTCTCCAACTTTCTAAAACATTCATAAGTTTCCTTGTAACTTGATGTTTTTCGTGGTATAAAATATAAAATAAATCGTGCGGTAAAATAAATACGAATTTTGAAAAATAAATTTTAGAAAGTTCGATTGATTACCTACAATTTCTTCTTAGACTTATTTTTTGTAGAAGCTGTAGATTTCTAGTTAAAAATGTTTGAAAATAATGTGACTAAAAACACATAAGCCCTTTTCAAAAATTAGACCAAACGATTTGGCGTGGAATTGCTCATACATTCATGCTGTACTCATTTCTACTAGAAAATAAAGTGTTTAGAACATGTAGTACGATTCAACAGCAAAACAAATTACATCCAAAGAAGAAAAACATCCAGGCTGAGTAAATATAAACTAAACTTGCACCTTAGTGAATTTGTACTTGAAATCTCAAAACAATTCGTTTTGTTCTTGAATTGAAACGAAAAAGTTTATATTAAATTGAAGAATACTATTTACATATGAATCGATCGTACCTATTTTTATCAGTGTAGTGGGGTGAGAATAAGAGAAGTTGAAATGACTCATGGCGAGCTCTTCCAATTTCGAAGATATGATATGATCGTTCATTTCTTTCAGAGATTTATCTTTCGGCACAATTTTTTCAGAGATGGCTGAACCGATTTCTATAAACTATAAACGTTTGAAAGCTATGACATGGTCACACATCACGTTCAAGTGATTTGTTTCGGAGAAATAATCGCATAAGTGACGTAAACGATCAAGTGCCGATTCTGACAATCTAAAACTCGTTCGGGAGCTACAGTTTGATTACTTCGTACAGTTCGGATAAATGACGTATCTGACAAACCGTTGTCTTTTCTATTCTCAATTTAATTCGGTTACTGATATTTTCGTAAGTAACGTAAGCGTTAAAGCACACTTTAGGAAATTGATGGAATAAAATTTTGCTTCAAAAAATAACTTAGAAAAATAAATGAGAATTTTCGAATGATAAAACAAAGATTTTATCTCTCCGCTAGGAGGAGGAGAAGGAAGCGGTTTTTGAGCGTCGCAAACATGATCTCGTAGTATCGTAGTATCGAATTTTACCCAAACTAATGCTTCACACTGTGACCACATTTTCCATTTGCGTCGCTCAATGTGCGACTCAAATGACGAAAGGGGTGAGCTTAGACAGCTGTTATTGGTCACGTTTTAACCTTTGACCGTTGTTGTCGAGGTAGCAAACGCTTGAAATGCTGTACTCACAGGAATGCAAAACACTTACCGAGCGGCCTAGATGGTATTGCCATGAATGAGATGGTTTGTCTCTCGCACATATATATTTTTATTAAATGAACAATTTTGCTGTATATATCTCGGTTATTGCTGCCGGAAGTGTCATTTGGAGTGTTTTTCATCATTTCACTGCCCTTATTCTTGTCTGGAGTGTTGAAGACGTTTTTAGTTGCAGTACACGATCTTTATCCGCACAGGTTGATGGTTTGAGTGATGAAGTTGTTTTATGGTTAGTAGGGCGCTCTATTGGCGTCGTTTTTGGTCTCAGAAGTATTGAAATTGTTAGTAGTCAGCGTGGGCTTTCTTCTCTTTCGATTTCACAAGAGGCTTCCTGAATTGAGCAGGTTTTTGACAAGCGTTCTAGTTTTTATAAATGGTTAATTGGCCATTTGTATCCTAGTCAAAGACGACGTGAGAAGAAAAAAGTTTCTCTAGCCAAAACATGCAACACACGTTCAAAATTCTGGGTGCTAGAAAAATAATTTCGTCACGCTTACCTTTCAAAAAAAAAATGTCTCACCGTATTGTATCACGAAATTTTGAACCTACACACGCACTTGTAAAGGCACAATGCCCTTACTTTTGTATGTTCTCTACAAAGTTTTCTTACTTGACACAGTGTCCACTGTATTTTTCGGTATCGAATTTAATTGGATGTTGGACAAGGAATTGTATGTATAAAGCACAACTAGATTTGTTTAGCAGAATCTCTTGTACCTTTTTGACATCGAGGTGCATTTACTTTTTGAACTTCTCTTCGATTTCATTGACTGTAGGACGAACTCAGCTCTTGAATTTAATTCGGCAATACTCTTGCAATCAAACCGTATGTACCAGTTACATTTTAATGCAAAAATTTCAATAGGTCATAAAAAGCAAATAACAGTTTTTTTTATTAGTTTATACAATAACTGAGTGGAAACATATATTGGAGAAGCCAAATGAATGATAAACTCACAGAAAAAATGATTTTTTTGGAAAAAGATACGCTCAGAGACAGGACTCGTCCGCCATCCTGAGCTGCGGTAGACACAGTTCCACCGCAAAACTAGGTTGGTCAGCGTATATCGAACAACGGTTTGAATTCTAGCCGCCTCACGACCGGTACCATATATCCAAACATCTTCTCTGTTCATCAAACAACAAACACTAGTCTTCTTGCTCTATACCTATTTTTCGATCAAGCACTATTTATAAACGCTTGTACTGCGCCAGTCGCGTCTGGCTGTCGTTTTTTTATCTTCATTGTTCATCAATATTGCTCACGTCACTATCATGTTCTTTGTAACTTTTTTTTAATATCAATATTTATTAAGGCACATTGCTTTAGCTCTGAGATTTCAGAGACTACCTATGTTCATTGTTACTTTCAGCGGCTAATGATTGTATCGAATGAGTTACGAAAGCGAACTGGTTTCTACTTTGTTGTAATGCTGCAGTTAAACTGATTGATTAATCAATGACAATTATTACATGTGATAAAAAAAATGTTACGAAATCTGAAGCAGTTGTTTTCTGATATTGCTATCTAAATGACTAAATTGATTGCTTGGGAGCAGGATATCTGGACACGGATTTTTATACCTGCGTTCAAGAAATACGATGTTTTGATTCAATAACGAACGATCATTTTACTTCGATTCTGATTCTGACAGCCTTGTGGCTCAAATATTTCAGTAAAGAATTGATTAACAGGATGCTGAATGAAAATATAAAAAAATGAGAGGTTTGGACTATTGGACTATTGGACTCTTGGACTCTTGTACTCTTGTACTCTTGTACTCTTGTACTCTTGTACTCTTGTACTCTTGTACTCTTGAACACTTGAACACTTGAACTCTTGAACTCTTGAACTCTTGAACTCTTGAACTCTTGAACTCTTGAACTCTTGAACTCTTGAACTCTTGAACTCTTGAACTCTTGAACTCTTGAACTCTTGAACTCTTGAACTCTTGAACTCTTGAACTCTTGAACTCTTGAACTCTTGAACTCTTGAACTCTTGAACTCTTGAACTCTTGAACTCTTGAACTCTTGAACTCTTGAACTCTTGAACTCTTGAGCTCTTGGACTCTTGAACTCTTGAACTCTTGAGCTCTTGGACTCTTGGACTCTTGGACTCTTGGACTCTTGGACTCTTGGACTCTTGGACTCTTGGACTCTTGGACTCTTGGACTCTTGGACTCTTGGACTCTTGGACTCTTGGACTCTTGGACTCTTGGACTCTTGGACTCTTGGACTCTTGGACTCTTGGACTCTTGGACTCTTGGACTCTTGGACTCTTGGACTCTTGGACTCTTGGACTCTTGGACTCTTGGACTCTTGGACTCTTGGACTCTTGGACTCTTGGACTCTTGGACTCTTGGACTCTTGGACTCTTGGACTCTTGGACTCTTGGACTCTTGGACTCTTGGACTCTTGGACTCTTGGACTCTTGGACTCTTGGACTCTTGGACTCTTGGACTCTTGGACTCTTGGACTCTTGGACTCTTGGACTCTTGGACTCTTGGACTCTTGGACTCTTGGACTCTTGGACTCTTGGACTCTTGGACTCTTGGACTCTTGGACTCTTGGACTCTTGGACTCTTGGACTCTTGGACTCTTGGACTCTTGGACTCTTGGACTCTTGGACTCTTGGACTCTTGGACTCTTGGACTCTTGGACTCTTGGACTCTTGGACTTTTGGACTCTTGGACTCTTGGACTCTTGAACTCCTAAACTCTGGTACTCCTCTACTCTTGGACTCCTAAACTCTTGGACTCCTGAACTCTTGGACTTTTGAGCTTATTTTCTTTTGGACTCTTAAATTTTTTGATTCGTGGTATTTCAGACTCTTGGAATCTTAATCTGATGCTTACGTGAAGATAAACTTGCGTAAATTGTCTTGAAAGGAGCTGTATTCATTATCAACCAAACGTTCTCATGCTGGGACTAGAATCTAATTTCTCTTTTGCGAATTAATTGCTTGTTCATATTGGGAGAAAGAGACTGTTTCTTTTTACAAGACTGCTACAAATTCTAAGCCGAACAGCTTAATTCAATCACCGCTGATTTAAAATGGACATTATTCCTGGATTCCCATTCTACTGTGCTTAAATTCCGTTATCATCGCATTGTTTAAAAAAAAAAGCGCTTTTTCGTTCTTCCTCCAGCCGAATTGAATTTGCATCCGGGCTTAATACGACAGGCGTCAGTTAGGCTCCATTATTGCACAAAAGCCTATTTTATGTCGGGATGGGATTCGGAAACGATGGGATATCGAAAATGAAGAGGTTATGCAACGAAGTGGGGTGAATACTTTACCATGGTTTTTCGAAATCGGTACTATGAAAATGTTGAATTTTATCGCAATTTCACGTCTGAAATTAAAGCTGATTTTTAAATCAATTTTTTACAGAGTTTTTTTTAGTAATCATAACAAATCTAGACAAAGACGTTGTTTTAACACATTGCTTCTCATCTTCAATTTGAATTTAAATACTGATTTAATATAAATTTCAATATTCATAGCTGAACCCACATCCAATTTTCCGAAACAAAGACCATTTCTCACCGGACCTATCTGTCGAATTCAATCTTTCTTCGTATATAACCAAATCATCATGTGGGAGGATGTAATCGATGCAGACACCGAAGAAAAAAAAGGGGGAAATCTCATAATAATTGGTCGTTCTTTTCCCACAGTATGTCGATAGGAGAAGCTTATTCGTTTTCATTTGCTCACCTACCTGCTGTTCCGAATTCCACCTAACGAAATCAACCCAGTAAAGCTAATTTTTTCTTCTCTTCCTTCGAAGGATGATCCTAGCCCTGAGAGCAGTGTATGAAAATGAATTCCAAAGCCTGCCTAGACCTGCCCCCCTTCCATTCGCTGGGAGAGTTTATTCTGCACCCTTCATCGGACCGGCAGCACTCGGTTTAGGGTGGGGGGGGGGGGGGGTACTGTATAGTGGTAACCGGAGGTACATTAAACGCAATTATGGACCTCCTTCTGCGAAATGAGTGTACCGAACGGCAACAGAGTGGGAGAAGACTGTGTATACACATAGTAAATCATGTGTACTGCCAGCAGGGTTTTGCTGTACGTATATGTCAGCTGCCTATGCCGGATGGAAAATGCTCCCCGTTGTCCGTAGTCTTATCGACTTGGTCTGAAACTTTGTGGAATGAAGCGAGAAAAATGGCGACATTCTTTTCATATGTAACTAAGCACAAATGAAAGTTTTCTCCCAGCTGAAATCGTTGATTTAATTCCACGGCAATATCGATAATCGAAGTAGGCTTCAATGTATTCACTTCTTCTGGGAAAGTCGGTGGGGTGGTCCCTATGACGAGTGATCAGCTCTACTGCAGGACTACTGTGATCAGTACTTATTTTAAATTCAGTATAGGCTTTAGAGAAGAAAGCCGCTCATGAATGCAGCTACAAAACAAATTCTTCCACTTCTGAAAACAACTATCTCTGCCCGAAGAAGTCCAAGGTGCAGCCAGCCATCTAACCTCTGAAAGATATTTACCCATTCCAGTTAGGTTGAGTGTTTGTTTTTTTCCGTTCATAAAAACTGCCAGGACAGGAAAAGCAAGGAGAACTTTCAGCATGAAATGGTGCAAAAGTTTAATACTTGGTGAAGCGGAAACCTGATGTGGTTTCGATGAAAAGCCAGTGGAAACTGAGAACGAAGGCGCACTTTTCAAACCATCCGGGAAACCACATCACAATTGTTTAGGGAACTCTTATTGCTTAGGTTTCTGACAGCAAACAAGATGGATGAGTAGTTCTTCGGATAGCAACAGGTGTATTGTTGGCTCAGTCCATTCGGTAGAACACCACCCACGTTCAAAGTTGACAAAAGTCTTATTTAGATCGGAAAGTATTTTACTTTATTTGCGGATGGGATGGTCTTCTCCATCAAAATCGTTCGCTATGTGTGTTCAAACATCGTTTCGTGTAACAGTTCTGGTGAGTTATTTTCTCCGAAAGCAACTTCGAAGGTCACGAATGTGCTGTCAACAATTTCGAGAATAGGTGTTCTTCAGAATAGTACTTCTAATTAATTGGAAGACGGCAGACGTGGTATTAAAGTTGATATACTGAATGTGAGTTACCGAAAAAATAGGATGGTGTGTGCGTCAGTTTCATGAAATCATTTGATTGTATCTTAGGAAACATCTCGACTAGTCCACGAAACAACAATCAATTAACAATTAAAACTCAAAGCTAGTTAGTTACAGCTAGTAGCTCAAATAGTTACACAGCTCGAAAAAATCTTGTGATTTTACATCTTATAAGATGCACATAAATGGTGCGTCGTATTTCACGCAAATTTTTATTCAAGAACATGTAAAATTGTGTGATTTGAAAATTAGGATCAGGGTCATTTCCCCGAAAGCCGTTTCGCCGAAAGCCGTTTCGCCGAAAGTCATTTCGCCGAATGGGTCACTTCGCCGAATGCCATTTCGCCGAATGCCATTTTGCCGAAAGGGTCATTTCGCCGAATCCTGAAATCGTTTTGAAATCGTAATTAGGATTGATTTAAATTAAAGACAAACGAAAGATGATAGCGTTAACGCCCGTTTTGTTGACCTACCATTGTACTTCTTGAATAATGATTGATTGTTGTACTCAAGAATAAAGATTGATTCATGAACCTCAGAAAGTAGTTCCCACTTGTTGACTATTAGCTAGTAAGCATCAAAACAATTGCATCGGTGTATCTACCAGGCAAATGTATTCGGTATTTTCCGTTTATTAAGTGAAAATGAAAAAATATCTAATGCGGCTACGCCACATCGTTTTGGTTCATGTGCTGACCGACCTCGCTACCGCTCGTTCGGACCTAACTAAAACAAAGAAACATAGCTTTGAGTAGACCGGGCAAACGAGGCGGTTACAGGTTTGTATGCAAGAGGCCGCCGCTTCCGACGGCGGGTCGGCGGCCGACTCAGCTGGCTGCGCCACATTAGTTATACAGCAGACATAACATGCAGGAGATATGACCCTTACGGCGAAATTACCCGTTTGGCGAAATGACCCTTTCGGCGAAATGACCCTTTCGGCGAAATGACCCTTTTGGCGAAAAGACTTTCGGCGAAATTGCATTCGGCGATATGACCCGCTCCCGAAAATTACATGGCTTGAAATAGAAAATGAAATAAAAATCCAAAAGATCTATAACAATGGCCCGACTTGAACCGAGAAACATTAGATCACAGAGCACGCCAGCTAATTGACTGAGCCACAGAAGCACATATTTGTACTGCTCATTCGGGTACGGGTATTTTTTATTATTTTTTGTCTGGCTCGAGTTTAGAAATCTCTATACCCGACCATCCCTAGTTGAAACCTACTCGTCGAACCTATTCCAAAATACTCATGCAAAGAGATGTTAGGTATTGAAATATGCTAAAAGGTCAATTTTCGTAACCTACGCTTAGGTGAAATGTACACTCTTAGAAAAAATTAAAATTACGCTTGACGTAAATTCAAGAATGCCATAATTTCTTCGGTGATGACACAACATTACATCTTCAAACATGTGAAAATAAATTTTGCGTCTGTATCGATGTCAGCTTCAGCTAAATTAACTGTGAAGTTAATGATATGACTTATCTTTACCTGCTTTCAATTGTGAATGTAAGCGAATCACGACGCTCCTTTTATGTGCATCTTTAGAGATGTAAATTTTTCTAAGTGTGTAGTCTCAAAAATGCGCGCAAAATTTCAACTGCTCGAGTTCCCTTGAAATACCTAGATGACACCTAGAAACCAGGAATATTTTCAGGGATTGAGCACAGTGGGCTTACCACACGATTTGTTGACTTGTAAAAGAGACTCGTATTGATTTGTAATGGATTTGTGAATATTACACAATTAGAATGTAATTCAATGTTTATTTTTATTGATTACTATTACACTAACACTGTGAACCAATAGTATTTATAATTGACTAACATATATACAGGGGGGGAAAAAGATCCCCGTGTTAAAGCTAAAAAGCCAAATTTAAAACCAAAAACTGTGCTTCCTGGTTTGTCAAATTCACAAACCAATCCAGGAACTAGCTCAAGAAAAGACAATAATCCAGTGGGCTCCATTTCACAGTCACCAACAGGATTACTGAAATTTTCGGAAATTGTAGAATGGATTTTCGCTGCATTCAATATTTCTGAACCTCTAAAGACCATCATAACAGCATTCCTTCCAATAGCTAGAACTTTTTTGAAACAGTTATCAGCTCAATGGCCAGCTCTTTCAGGTTTTGTATCATTTGATGGATAATTTATCATCCGCCGCAAATGATTCAATCACTGTCCTGCAGTGGAATTGTCGAAGCATCATGCCAAAACTTGATTCATTTAAAGTTTTGTTGCATAGTCAACAATGTGATGTATTTGCTTTGTGCGAAACATGGCTTACATCAAACATAGCCTTAAATTTTAATGACTTTAACATTATACGTCTCGATAGAGACTCCCCGTATGGTGGAGTGCTTTTAGGAATTAAGAAATGTTATTCCTTATATAGATTAAACATTCCTTCGACTTCTAGTATAGAAGTTGTTGCTTGTCAAATAAACATTGAAGGAAAGGACATTTGCATTGCTTCGGTATATATTCCTCCAAGAGCTCAAGTTGGACAACGACAGCTTAATGAAATTGTCGAAGCCCTTCCTGCTCCACGTTTGATGTTAGGAGATTTCAATTCGCACGGAATGATGTGGGGTTCCGTTTACAACGATAGCAGATCATCTCTAATATATAATATTTGCGACAATTTTAGCATGACGGTACTAAATATGGGTAGCATGACACGGATCCCAAGACCTCCTGCACGTCCAAGTGCATTAGATTTATCTCTTTGTTCGGCTTCAATTCGACTAGATTGCACCTGGAAAGTATTTCCTGATTTACATGGTAGCGATCATTTACCAATCATCATCTCAATTAGCAGTAACAAAGGCATTGCTAATTCAGTTAATATTCCATATGATTTGACAAAAAATATTGACTGGATTAAATACCAAAGTAATATTTCAAGTGTCTTAACTTCAATGGAAGAGCTCCCCCCACTTGAAGAATGCGACTTCCTCGTTTGTTCGATTCTGGAGGCCGCAGAACAAGCCCAAACCAAACGATTTCTTGGTCCATCGTCTAACAGAAGGCCTCCAAACCCTTGGTGGGACAAAGAGTGCTCAGATGCTAAGCACGCGAAACAAAATGCAAATGACGTTTTTAAAACGAGGAGGAGGAACTCCTCAGAATTTTGAAAATTTCTTGACTTTACAAACCAAGTACAAGAGCATACTTCGGGCCAAGAAATGTAGCTATTGGAGACATTTTGTCGAAGGTTTGTCAAGAGAAACCTCAATGAGCACTCTTTGGAATACGGCCAGACGAATGAGGAATCGTAACGTAGGAAATGAGAGTGAGGAATACTCGAACCGATGGATATTTGATTTTGCGAGGAAAGTTTGTCCAGATTCTGTTCCTACGCATAGCATTATAAGGGAATCTTTTCCAAATAATGGTTCCATTGATAGACCCTTTTCAATGATGGATTTTTCCATAGCACTCATGTCTTGTAACAATAACGCTCCTGGGTTGGACAGAATTAAATTCAACTTGGTGAAGAATCTGCCCGACCTCGCAAAAAGACGTTTGTTGGAATTGTTTAACAAGTTTCTTGAGCAAAATATTGTTCCACCTGACTGGAGGCAAGTGAAAGTTATCGCCATTCAAAAGCCGGGGAAACCAGCTTCCAATCACAACTCATATAGACCCATTGCGATGTTGTCCTGCATCAGAAAATTGTTCGAAAAAATTATTCTACGACGTCTCGACACTTGGGTCGAGACGAACGGTTTGTTGTCAGATACTCAATTTGGCTTCCGTAGAAATAAAGGGACGAATGATTGCCTTGCATTACTTTCGTCTGACATCCAAATTGCCTTCGGTCAAAAGCAACAAATGGCATCTGTATTTTTAGACATTAAAGGAGCATTTGATTCAGTTTCCATTGATGTTCTTTCAGACAAGCTCCACCAACATGGACTTCCACCGGTTATAAATAATTATTTGCACAACCTTTTGTCAGAGAAACGCATGCATTTTTCACATGGCGATTTGGCAACATTCAGAATTAGCTACATGGGTCTACCGCAAGGCTCATGCCTCAGTCCGCTCCTTTATAATTTTTACGTGAATGACATTGACAGCTGTCTAGTAACCCCATGTACACTAAGACAATTGGCTGATGATGGCGATGTTTTAGTTACTGGACCCAAAGCTATTGATCTGCAAAAACCATTGCAAGATACCTTAGATAACTTGTCCGTTTGGGCTGTTCATCTGGGTATCAAATTCTCTTCGGAGAAAACAGAGCTGGTCGTCTTTTCAAGAAAGCATGATCCCGCGCAGCTTCAGCTTCATATGATGGGAAGGAGGATCCAACAGGTTTTGACTTTCAAATACCTGGCGGTGTGGTTTGATTCCAAATGCACGTGGAAAGGACACATTAGGTTTCTGATAACAAAATGCCAACAAAGAGTAAACAATAACAGGATCTTGGTGGGGTGCTCATCCGCAAGATCTAATAAAATTGTATCAGACAACGATACTTTCAGTGATGGAATATGGATGCGTTTGCTTTCGTTCCGCTGCAAACTCTCATATTATCAAATTAGAGCGAATTCAATATCGTTGTTTGTGAATTGCTTTAGGCTGCATGTACTCGACACATACAATGAGTCTTGAAGTTCTGGCGGGAGTTCTTCCATTGAAAGATCGTTTTTGGGAGCTTTCATCGCGACTGCTAATAAGATGTGAGGTACTGAATCCCCTGGTTATTAATAACTTCGAAAGGCTAGTTGAGCTTCAATCTCAAACAAGATTCATGACAGTATATTTTAACCATATGTCACAGGAAATCAACCCTTCAAGATATATTCCTATCCGTGTCAGCCTCCTAAATGTCCCTGACTCAACTTTATTTTTCGACACGTCCATGCAGCGCGAAGTGCGTGGAATCCCGGAACACCTACGCTCGACGGAAATCCCAAAAATATTTTCAAGTAAGTTCAGGCATATTGACTCTGAGAAAATGTTTTACACGGACGGATCGCGAATTGAAGAAGCGACAGGGTTTGGTATGTTCAACAATAATGTTTCGGTCTCATTTAGGCTTCAAGAACCTGCATCTGTTTATATAGCAGAGTTAGCAGCAGTTCATTATAGCTTGAGTGTAATCGTCACATTATCACCAAACCATTATTTTCTTTTCACAGATAGTCTGAGTGCAATTGAAGCTATTCGCTCAAACGCCGCTTGCAAAAATGAACCTTTTTTCTTGGGCAAAATAAAACAGTGCCTGAACGTCATATTGAATAATAATTATCAAATCACAATAGTTTGGGTTCCGGCTCATTACTCCATTCCAGGCAATGAAAGAGCCGATATTTTAGCCAAACGTGGTGCTATTGAGGGTGAAATTTATGAGAGACCGATTGCTTTCAACGAATTCTATAGCGCGTCTCGCCAAAGAATACTTGCCAGCTGGCAAGCTTCTTGGGATAAAGATGATCTGGGTCGGTGGATGCACTCAATTATTCCTAAAATATCGACAAAGGCATGGTTCAGGGGACTGGATGTGAGTAGAGATTTCATTCGTGTGATGTCCAGACTCATGTCCAATCACTACACGTTAGATGCACATCTTCTGCGAATTGGACTTTCCGAGACTAATCATTGTGCTTGCGGCGAAGGTTACCGCGATATTGACCATGTTGTTCGGACATGCGTGGAGTTTCGTGATGTCAGATCTCAACTAATAAATTCCTTGCGTACCCAAGGTAGACTATCCAATGTCCCAGTTCGCGACATTCTTGCTTGTCGTGACATTCCATACATGAAACTTCTTTATCATTTCATTAAATCCATTGGAGTTCCAATTTAAATTTTATTTTATGTTATACTGTTTTCTCTTCCATGAGTTCAACCAATAGCCAACTATAGGATATTGAATATAAGTGGTGAACTGATACAAACAATCCTGAAATAGTTATAAGATCATGTACATAATAAATGTATTTTATTTAATGTAATTTAAAATAGCAACTCGCTTGATAAAAACAGTGTTTAGATTAACTAATGAGTACCAACATACTAATATGATATTCGAAATGTATTAGGTTTAAACTACTATGTATTGTGGATGCCACGGCGAAGAAAAACTTATGTATATTGCCTATGAAATAAACGTATTTATGAAAAAAAAAATATACAGGGTCCGCCATGTAACTTTATTTTTTAAACATGCAATAAAACACAAACGGTTCATCCGATTTTAAAATTTATTTTTTCATATTAAAGTACAATCCTTCCGGTTAATTGTGGAATATAATTTCATTCAAATGGCTGCCTCGGCTGGCCTTGCAATACGCCATACGGTCGGTCCAGTTTTTTAGTACATTTTCGATTGTATGCAGCTTTATTTCAGCTATGGCTGTACGAATGTTGTCCTTCAAGGCTTGAATTGTCTCTGGTTTGTCCACATAACACAGTCTAACGGCGTCAAATCACAGCTCCGAGGCGGCCAAACGACATCCGGATTTCGACAGATAATTCGATCTTCGAAGACTGTGCACAGAAGATCAATCGTAGCGTTGGCTGTGTGGCACGGAGCGCCGTCTTGTTGGAACCAAATGGTGTCCAAGTCTTCCTCTTCAAGAAACGGGAAGAACCAATCACTATTCATGGCGCGGTAGCGCTCGCCATTGACCGTGGTGGCGGCTCCTGCCTCATTTTCGAAGAGAAATGGCCCAATGATGCCGCCAGACCAAAATCCACACCAAACCGTCACTCTCTGAGGATGCATCGGCTTCTCCATGATAACGTGCGGGTTTTCCGTCCCCCAGATGCGACAATTTTGCTTATTAACATACCCGCCGAGATGAAAATGTGCCTCATCCGAGAAGATGATTTTTTGACAAAAATCGGCGTCTTCTTCAAGCTGATCGCAAGCCCCCTCCAGCACTATTTTCACGCATTCCTCAAGCGTATACACCACCATTTTCGTTCAGCGGAAGGATAAAACGAAGTGTCTGTCAAATCAGAAGTGACAATGTCGAAATAACCGTTAGTTAAAAAAAAAAGTTAGATGGCGGACCCTGTACATGTATTGACTAATATGCTAACAATGTATATTATGCCTGAGTTTAGCATCAAGCATAGATTCTCCTTCTGAAAAAAAAATTGAAAACGAGAAAATATTCAGGTATTTTCCGTATCTTTACCAGTGCCAAGTTCTTTCTGGAATTCTGGACATTCACTGGACAACGAAAATGCACTTAATAAATACACTGTACAAAAACGTAGTATTTTTGAATTATGATTCTGCCACCAGGTTATATAAATGTTGTTTGTTTCAATGCTCTAAATGAATGATAATATTTAGTTTTTATTCATTTCACTCAGTATCCTCTCTGGGTTCAATTTTCAGTTTTACTACAATCGGAAGTAATATCTAACGTCAGTTATCTTAGAAAATAATCGATTTCTAATAATACCCATTTTATTTTTTTTTTCATAAATACGTTTATTTCTTAAGGCAGTTTACATAAGTTTTTCTTCGCCGTAGCATCACTTTTACATAATATTCTTATCCTAATTTAATTCTAACATAGTCACAACGTTTTGCATTTATTAAAACATATTCTCTTATTACTTAAATATCATCTTAGGTAACTCGTCATTAATTATGAAATCTACTCGGAAATATTATTTGAACCAAACGATTAACTTCTATAAATTATAAAATAAGCTGTTATTTTCAGACATTTTGTTAATAATTTCATAAACTGTTTCGAGTTTGTTTGTATCATTACATTATTTTTATTCTAATTTAGCTATTGGTTGAACTCATGGACGCAGCTGGGATCAGAACTAAGTCTTGAAAGGGGCCTTTATTAAATTGAAACTCCAGTTTTCTTTATGAAATGATAAATAAGTTTCATGTATGAAAGGTCACGACAAGCAAGAATGTCTCGAACTGGGATATTGGATAGTCTACCTTGGGTACGCAAAGAATTTATTAGTTGAGATCTGACATCACGATACTCCACGCATGTCCAAACGACATGATCAATATCTCGATAACCTTCGCCACAAGCACAATGATTAGTCTCGGAGAGCCCAATTCGAAGGAGATGTGCATCTAACGTGTAGTGATTGGACATGAGTCTGGACATCACACGAATGAAATCTCTACTCACATCCAGTCCCCTGAACCATGCCTTTGTCGATATTTTCGGAATAATTGAGTGCATCCACCGACCCAGATCATCTTTATCCCAAGAAGCTTGCCAGCTGGCAAGTGTTCTTTGGCGAGACGAGCTATAGAATTCGTTGAAAGCAATTGGTCTCTCATAAATTTCACCCTCAATAGCACCACGTTTGGCTAAAATATCGGCTCTTTCATTGCCAGGAATGGAGCAATGAGCCGGGACCCAGACTATAGTGATTAGATAATTATTGTTCAATATGTCGTTCAGGCACTGTTTTATTTTGCCCAGGAAAAACGGTTCAGTCTTGCCAGTCATGTTTGAGCGAATGGCTTCAATTGCACTCAGACTATCTGTGAAGAGGAAATAATGGTTTGGAATTAATGTGACGATTACACTCAAACTATAATGAACTGCTGCTAGCTCTGCTATATAAACAGATGCAGGTTCTTGAAGCCTAAATGAGACCGAAACATTATTGTTGAACATACCAAACCCTGTCGCTTCTTCAATTCGCGATCCGTCCGTGTAAAACATTTTCTCAGAGTCAATATGCCTGAACTTACTTGAAAATATTTTTGGGATTTCCGTCGAACGTAGATGATCCGGGATTCCACGCACTTCGCGCTGCATGGATGTATCGAAAAATAAAGTTGAGTCAGGGACATTTAGGAGGCTGACACGGATAGGAATATATCTTGAAGGGTTGATTTCCTGTGACATATGGTTAAAATATACTGTCATGAATTTTGTTTGAGATCGAAGCTCGACTAGTCGTTCGAAATTATTAATTACCATGGGATTCAGCACCTCACATCTTATTAGCAGGCGTGATGAAAGCTCCCAAAATCGATCTTTTAATGGAAGAACTCCCGCCAGAACTTCAAGACTCATTGTATGTGTCGAATGCATGCACCCTAAAGCAATTCGCAAACAACGATACTGAATTCGCTCCAGTTTGATAATATGAGAGTTTGCAGCGGAACGAAAGCAAACGCATCCATATTCCATCACTGAAAGTATCGTTGTCTGATACAATTTTATTAGATCTTCCGGATGAGCACCCCACCAAGATCCTGTTATTGTTCGAAGAAAATTTACTCTTTGTTGGCATTTTGTTATCAGAAACCTAATGTGTCCTCCCCACGTGCATTTGGAATCGAACCACACCCCGAGGTATTTAAAAGTTAAAACCTGTTGGATCATTCTTCCCATCATATGGAGCTGAAGCTGCGCGGGATCATGCTTTCTTGAAAAGACGACTAACTCTGTTTTCTCCGCAGAGAATTCGATACCAAGATGAACAGCCCAATCGGACAAGCTATCTAAGGTATCTTGCAATGGTTTATGCAGATCAATAGCTTTGGGTCCAGTAACTGAAACCACGCCATCATCTGCCAATTGTCTTAGTGTACATGGGGTTACTAGACAGCTGTCAATGTCATTTACGTAAAAATTATAGAGGAGCGGACTGAGGCATGAGCCTTGCGGGAGACCCATGTAACTTTTTCTGAGTGTTGCCAAATCGCCATGTGAAAAATGCATGTGTTTCTCTGACAAAAGGTTGTGCAAATAATTATTTATAACCGCTGGGAGTCCATTTTGGTGAAGCTTGTCTGAAAGAACATCAATGGAAACTGAATCAAATGCTCCTTTAATGTCTAAAAATACAGATTTTACAAAATACAGACAGCCATTTGTTGCTTTTGAGCGAAGGCAATTTGGATGTCAGACGAAAGTAATGCAAGGCAATCATTCGTCCCTTTATTTCTACGGAAGCCAAACTGAGTATCTGACAACAAACCGTTCGTCTCGACCCAAGTGTCGAGACGTCGTAGAATAATTTTTTCGAACAATTTTCTGATGCAGGACAACATCGCAATGGGTCTATATGAGTTGTGATTGGAAGCTGGTTTCCCCGGTTTTTGAATGGCGATAACTTTCACTTGTCTCCAGTCAGGTGGAACAATATTTTGCTCAAGAAACTTGTTGAACAATTCCAACAAACGTCTTTTTGCGAGGTTGGGCAGATTCTTCACCAAGTTGAATTTAATTCTGTCCAACCCTGGAGCGTTATTGTTACAAGACAAGAGTGCTATAGAAAATTCCATCATTGAAAATGGGTTATTAATAAAACCATTATTTGGAGGAGATTCCCGTATAATGCTCTGCGTAGGAACAGAATCTGGGCAAACTTTCCTAGCAAAGTCAAATATCCATCGGTTCGAGTATTCATCACTCTCATTGCCCACGTTACGATTCCTCATTCGTCTGGCCGTGTTCCAAAGAGTGCTCATTGAGGTATCTCTTGACAAACCTTCGACAAAATGTCTCCAATAGCTACATTTTTTGGCTCGAAGTATGCTCTTGTACTTGGTTTCTAAAACCATAAGTTTTTCAAAATTCTGAGGAGTTCCTCCTCCCCGTTTTAGAAACGTCTTGCAAGCATTTTGTTTTGCGAGTTTAGCCTCTGAGCACTATTTGTCCCACCAGGGGTTGGGAGGCCTTCTGTTAGTCGTTGGCCCAGGAAAGCGTTTAGTTTGGGATTGTTCTGCTGCCTCCAGAATCGAACAAATGAGGAAGTCATATTCTTCAAGTGGAGGGAGCTCTTCCATTGAATTCAAAATACTAGAGATACTACTTTGGTATTTAATCCAGTCGATATTTTTTGTCAAATCATATGGAATACTAGCGGAAGTAGCAATGCAATTGCTACTGCTAATTGAGATGATGATTGGTAAATGATCGCTACCGTGTAAATCAGGCAATATTTTCCAGGTGCAATCTAGTCGAATTGATGTTGAGCAAAGAGATAGATCTAATGCACTTGGGCGTGCCGGAGGTCTTGGGATCCGTGTCATGCTACCCATATTTAATACCGTCATGCTAAAATTGTCACAAATGTTTTGTATTGAAGATGATCTGCTATCATTGTAAACGGAACCCCACATAATACCGTGCGAATTTAAATCCCCCAGAATCAATCGTGGTGCAGGAAGGGCTTCAACCATTTCATTAAGCTGTTGCTGTCCAACTTGTGCTTTTGGAGGAATATAAACCGAAGCTATGCAAATATCTTTGCCTTTAATGTTTATTTGGCAAGCAACAACTTCTATACTAGAAGTTGAAGGGATGTTTAATCTATAAAAGGAATAGCATTTCTTAATTCCCAAAAGCACTCCACCATACGGAGAGTCTCTATCGAGACGTATAATGTTAAAATCATTAAAATTTAAAGCTATGTTTGAAGTAAGCCATGTTTCGCATAAAGCAAATACATCACATTTTTGACTATGCAATAATATTTTAAATGAATCAAGTTTTGGCATGATGCTTCGACAATTCCACTGCAGGACAGTGATTGTATCATAATACCCATTTTATTGTATTCATTCAATTGTTATTCCAACAATAAACCCAAAGCATAAATTCGTGTCATTATTTTACATGTAATTTTTTCTCACGATATAACGCCACCGAACCCACCGTGCATTTCTCACACCACCACCATACTAAACAGCAGCGCGCAAGCAATATAGAAAATGATGAAAAGATTATGAAATTCATTTGAAACTTTTTTCAAATTTCGGTTATTTCGGCTAAACTTTTATGATTTTGAGTTGCCCTTTCGGATTCTTTGTGAAATTCAGCTTAAAGAACCTTTTTTAATCCACCTAGTGGTGTAGCGATACCTTTCTCATATTACATATATTTTCAAAAACATCACTAGAATACTAGCAGTCCTAAAGTAGATTTATAAATCCACTAACTAACAAAGTCTGCCAACAATATTAATTTACCAGTAGATTTTATAATAATCTGCACCTCGTTTCGCCATCACTTTTGGAAAAATCTTAATTAAATTTAAAAAAATTAACTTATCGTGCTTTAATACCGTAACCAAAAGTCGGAACTGGATCATTTTTTCGGTTTTTTTTAAAGATTTTCAAGACCTTTCATTTGCATCTTAGTTTGTAAAAATCGGTTAAGAAATTTCCAAGCAAATTGCGCATTATCTCATAGATTTGCACATAAGGAGTGTATCGATAAGTAGTTAGCAACATTCAAACAGTTTTTACTCTGAAATGGCTTAATTTTTTTGCAGCGTGTTTTGCGGTGACATGTTTGTTCACATGTCAATAACAGCTGCGCAATCAATTGGTTTCGGTATGGTTTATCGTTTCAATGATGAGTCGAATTGATCCAGAAACGCAAAAGAAAATTCTGCACACTTGGTGCTCAGAAAGTGGTGTCACGTACAACGAAATTGCAAAACGAGTGAAAGTGCACCACACCAGTGTCAAAAATATAATCGAGAAGTTCGGTAAGACCCTTTCCATGAAGGATTTGCCCCGATCCGGTAGGAAAACGGGTCCCAGCCAGCCCGGCCGGGACTTAAAAGTGGTTGAATACATCAGGAAAAACCCATCGGCATCGACGCGGGATTTGGCCAAGCAGTTCGACACCAGCATCGGGATGATTCAACGGATCAAAGTTCGGAACTCCCTGAAAACGTACAAGAAACAGAAGGTGCCGAAAAAGTCCCTGGTACAGCAAGTTCAGGCCAAAACAAGAGCGCGAAAACTGTATAACCGGATTCTACAGAATAAAGACGGATGCATCCTGATCGACGACGAAACCTACGCCAAGGAAGACTCTCGAGCGCTGCCCGGACCGCAATATTATACGAAATCGGTGTACCAGGACCTGGACGACGCTGACACCACGGTGGCGATGGAAAAGTTTGGGCAAAAGGTGTTGGTCTGGCAAGCAATTTGTACCTGTGGTTTTCGTCGATTTTCTTCACGAAGGGCACAATTAACACCAAGGTGTACGAGGCAGAATGTTTGAAGAAGAGAATGCTGCCACTGTACAGAAAGCATAAGGCTCCTCCTCTCTTCTGACCGGATTTGGCTTCAGCCCACTACGCCAACTCCGTTCTACAGTGGTTGTCAAAATATAATGTACAATTCGTGGAAAAGGAAATCAACCTACCGAACTGCCCGGATCTTCGGCCAATTGAAAGGTATTGGGCAATTATCAAGCGGCACTTTCGGAAGGAAGATACATTGTCCCAAAACATGCAGGAGTTCAAAAAAACTGGACAGCTGCCACCAGGAAAGTCACAAAAGTAACTGTGCAGAATTTAATGAAGAATGTCAAGTCCAAAGTGCGAGCGTTTCACAGAAACTGGAATTTTCTTCAATATGTGAAATCAGTGAAATGCATAAAAATGTAATTTTTCTACAATATATCGAAAACTGATGTTAAAATATGTTTTTTTTCGATTTTTTATTCAATAATCAATGTTGCTAACTACTTTTCGATACACTCCTTGTTGCCCTGTAATCCCGTAACCGGAAGTCGGATCGGAATAAAATTTAACAGCGATCTATAGAACCATAAGACCTTTTATTTGAAGCGAGCTGAGCCGAATGGTATATGGCATTCGGCCCTCCGGGCATCGGTTCAAAAGTCGGTTTTCGCACAGTGATTGTAAAAGGTGATTTTTTTGAGGTTAGGATTTTCATGCATTAGTATTTGCTCAGATTTTTTGAGGTTATGATTTTCATGCATTATTATTTGCTCAGTATGCTCTGACATTTCATCATGAATAGACTTACTAACGAGCAACGCTTGCAAATCATTGAATTTTATTACCAAAATCAGTGTTCGGTTCGAAATGTGTTTCGCGCTTTACGCCCGATTTATGGTCTACATAATCGACCAAGTGAGCAAACAATTAATGCGATTGTGACCAAGTTTCGCACTCAGTTTACTTTATTGGACATTAAACCAACCACACGAATGCGTACAGTGCGTACAGAAGAGAATATTGGTGTGGTTTGTACGCTGGTGGAATCATTGGACCGTATTTTTTCAAAGATGCTGTTGGACGCAACGTTACAGTGAATGGCGATCGCTATCGTTCGATGCTAACAAACTTTTTGTTGCCAAAAATGGAAGAACTGAACTTGGTTGACATGTGGTTTCAACAAGATGGCGCTACATGCCACACAGCTCGCGATTCTATGGCCATTTTGAGGGAAAACTTCGGAGAACAATTCATCTCAAGAAATGGACCGGTAAGTTGGCCACCAAGATCATGCGATTTGACGCCTTTAGACTATTTTTTGTGGGGCTACGTCAAGTCTAAAGTCTACAGAAATAAGCCAGTAACTATTCCAGCTTTGGAAGACAACATTTCCGAAGAAATTCGGGCTATTCCGGCCGAAATGCTCGAAAAAGTTGCCCAAAATTGGACTTTCCGAATGGACCACCTAAGACGCAGCCGCGGTTAACATTTAAATGAAATTATCTTCAAAAAGTAAATGTCATGTACCAATCTAACGTTTAAAATAAAGAACCGATGAGATTTTGCAAATTTTATGCGTTTTATTGTTTAAAAAAGTTCTCAAGCTCTTAAAAAATCACCCGTTATAACTGTTATTTCTGTATGAGAAAGGCAAAACTATTTTTCGGTTCTAGAATCATCCACATAGAACGGAACAGTTACCGTTTACAAATTTCGAAAACCATTTACGGCCCGACAAAGAAAAATTTTAAAATACTAATACTAATAGTTGTGAAAAAATTAATTGTGAAAACTTAAGTGTTTTTCGTTTTTCGAAATTTCGTCTAGTTTTTGAATAATTGATCAAAAACGCGACGCGCGCACTCTGCTACATTTCACCTTCAAATCTATGTTCATGGTAATGTTTAGTTACCATATGGTAAACTTTTTAATGAATTTCGACAAATCGATGTTGATTGAATGTGAAGAAGACTTTAAACAATAATCACTGACATCCAGTCATCGAGTAAGTGGACGTGCTCTGATTGACACGTTTAAACATCAATCAATTTATTCTAATTTCTTCCAAATACTTGTTATAAACAACAAATACTTTTGCTGTGCTTGTTTGAGTTAAATGTTTTCGAACCTACTGCTTGTAAAATAGTATAAATCTATTCAAAATCACCTAGTTTTAAGCTTTTAAGATTGCGGTAATTCTGAACCTACTCTGTTAGTACAGCTTTGTGTGCAACCCAACCTTTCTCCATTTACGTGTCACATTTCATTGCATTTGATTGACAAATAACAAGGATGTGACAGTTCTTCCCCAACAGTTTTTCATCTGATGTTGAAATAACAAAATAGAATTTAATGACCATTCTATTAAATTCAACTCCAAACTTGGTTTAATCTTTTTATATAATTTTCACATTGGTTGAAAACCAATTTGGGCCTAACAAAAATTCCTTTTCCGGAATAAAATAGAACAAAAAAGTTCCGATAGGAAACCGCTGCTATGAGGATGATATCAAATCAGTACAAATCATAGCAAATATAACCAAACCAAAACGATGCCTTCCGGGCGCTACAAATCAACAGGGTCTAACAATCGCTGGATTTATTATTCGCTGCTATTTATCGCTTTTTGGGCGGATTTTCGAGGGCTTTGAGGCTTGATCGTCCAGTTAAGGTGAATTTATAGTCCAATATATATACACACACACCCATACTCATACATAGTTTGAGTCGCATCCTGATGGTGGCTTCCGATTTTGCCATGACCGCTCCTCCGTGTGATAAAAACGTGAACCATTCACCATCGAATAATCTTCCATTAATCAGGCCGAGTCCTGACTGGTTTATGACGAGTGGTGTGCTAAGCGGCAAGTATACCAGCTGTGGATAGTTACATACCGATCACTATTGTTGTGGACCGGACGGAACTTGTACGTCCTCGTATGCAACATTCTCTGGCTTCTCGACTGTGGAACCGCTAGGCTGAGAAGCATCGTCGATGGGTGTGAAAATTGAAACGTTGATGTGGGTCGGATTTTTTCAAGTGAATTTCAGATTATTTATTGTCAAAATATTGTATAATGCCATTAGAATCAACTCTAGAGTAGGTCAGGAAACGTTTTGTTCGTAGCTTCACTGTTGGATGAGGGTTCGAATGCCATACTTGAGAATCGATCCCAAACAGTAAATAAAAGATGCCTTCGTTGGAAAATCATCATCATCATCATCATCAAAACACGAAGGTGTTTCCACAGCCTACGTCGTGCCGAATGGCCATTTGCCAAAGATTTTCAAAGCTGAAATAAGATTCGACTTTCGTGTTGTATCCTTTGCTTTCCGTTCGTTGCCAAGACGATTTATGATTCCATCGCACGTCCATTGTTATGCGTTATGCTGTTACGTGAGTGTGCTGTTGTTAAGAAAATTACGTGGAAATAATATCCAGATGGAAAAATTCTTGTGAGAATTTACGTCTCCCGGTGCCTGTCACATACGAACGTCAAAAGTGACAAATTATTACAATTTACCATTGCTCTGACGGTAGATTATGGAAACTGACGGCTTTTTGTTTGTTGATAAATTTTATTGCATGACACTGTAAGTTAGGTATTTTACTGATTATTTAGTTTATTGAACATTTGTTTGACACTGACGCAATAAAGTTATTCGTAAAACAACGAATGAATGAAAATTCCCAGAAAAAATGTTTAGGAAAATATCGCACAGGCTTGTTCGACTACTGTTTACCTACTTTGCTTTTCTCATATAGAAAGGCTATGCAATCGCTGTGAAAACCGATTTTTTAACCGAGGCCCGGAGGGCCGAATGTCATATACCATTCGACTCAGCTCGACGAACTGAGCAAATGTGTGTGTGTGTGTGTGTGTGTGTGTGTGTGTGTGTGTGTGTGTGTGTGTGAAAATTAGAGAAAAAGTGTGCATTCAATTTTCTCTGAAGCAGCCCAACCGATTTTCACAAACTAAGATTCAAATGAAAGGTCTTATAGGTTCCTAAAAATTTTTAGAACATTTTATCCAGATCCGACTTCCGGTTCCGGAACTAAAGCGTGATAAGTGGAAAATTACTAATTTCAGTAGTATTTGTTCACGAACGATGATCAAAAACAGGTACAAATCCCATAAAACTTCTGGTTTGCGGAGATTGTTAGTTTGTGGCATAAAAGAATAATTCGGCACTACTGGTCCCCCCTTTTCCTGTTCCGGAAGCACCGAAAGTAGTGCAGAAAAACTTAAAGAGTAGAACTCACTTCGATTTCACTGCGATGCTTGAACCGATTTTCACATATCTTGATTTGAATTAAAGCTCATAATATCTTTAAAGCTACTGTGAAATTTCATCCGGATCCGACTTCTGGTTCCGCCGTAACAGGGCGATGAGTGTCAAAGTTTTCAAATCGCCATATACAATGACATAATGTACCACACCGAAAGAAGAAGAAAACACAAAACAAACGATGCGTCCTTTGTTCTAAAGACAATTGTTTATTCGTTTTCATTAGTTTGTTTCGAAATGCGTAGACTTTCAGCAGAACAACGTCGAAAAATTGTGTACAAATGGTGCACAGAACACGGACTGTCACTGAGAAAGATAACAAAATGGAAGTAAGTAAAAAAGCCGTGCGAAATGCAATCAGGAAGTTCGGTGAGGATAACACCTTTGAGGATAAATCGAAAACGGGTCGAAAAAAAGGTCCTACTAACCCTCAGTTGGATAAACGAACACTGAAGGAGTTCGAGCAAAAGAAGGAGTTCTGGATGTGGCCAAAAAAGTGGGCACTTCGAAGTCAAATGTTCTTCGTGCTAAAGAACATTTGAATCTTCGAACCTATAAGAAGCAGAAACAACCAAAAGCTGTACAATAAGATTCTTACTGGAAATTCGAGCTGCATAATCATGGACGACGAAACCTACGTGAAACTCGATTACAAATCTTTGCCGGGACCACAATATTATACGGTGCGAGAAGAGCAAGTGTTAAACCAGTCCGAGACATCGATTGAAGTCGAAAAATTTTGTAAGAAAGCTATGGTCTGGCAAGCAATTTGTAGCTGCGGTAAGATTTCGAAACCCTTCATCACCACTGCATCAATGAACAGCGAAATATACATCAAGGAATGTTTACAAAAACGACTTCTACCCATGATTCGAAGCCACAAGAATCCTGTTGTTTTCTGGCCAGATCTTGCTTCTTGCCACTACTCGAAATCAACGGTAGAATGGTATACTACCAAAAATGTCACTTTCGTCCCAAAAGACATGAATCCACAAAATTGCCCACAACTTCGAACAATTGAGGAATTTTAGGTATTAACGAAGGCACATCTTAGAAAACATATCTCGGGAGCCGAAACCATTCAACAGTTCGAAAAAGATTGGAAAAAAGTGTCAAAACTTGTCGCTAAGAAGTCTGTACGGAATTTAAAAAGGAATGTTCGCAAGAAGGTGCGCCAGCTAGTCTACAATGGCTAAGTAGCAAATGTTGAGAAGAAATATTCTGTTCTTGTAGTCTAATATTATCAGTATATCGAATAAAATTTGAATATCTAACATTTGTGAATTATTTAGAGCGAAATCAAAGTGCGTCCATACTTTATGGGACAGTCTTTAGATTCATATGAAAAGAAACTACTGAATGATATGCGTAATGAAATTAACATAATGACACTCATTATTTACGTGGATGGCAGAACCGATTTTTCTCCATCTAAAGATGGCTACACTGATTTTCAAAAATTTCGATTCAAATGAAATGGTTTACAATTATTTAGGTGCCGAAAATATCGAGAATAGAGGAGCTGAATCGTTTTCCCGAAGAAGGCCAAATCGAATTTCATGAACAAAAATTCAAATTAGAAGACTTATGAAATTGGTGAATTTTATCCGACTCCGACTTCCGATTAAAGAATTGTAGGGTTATGAATTTTTGAAATTTACACCGTCATAGAAGATGTAGATATCCAAAAAATAGTTCTCTATTTGTTATCGTTCGAAAATTTTTTGCTTTCTGTTTTGATTGTTTAACTGTTGAAACGACCAAAACATTCGACCAAATCGAACATTACTACATGAGTCTTCTATTTGATTTCACACACTACTCGGGATGCGAGTGATATGGGAAAGGCATCATTTCCTTCTGCGTGGTAGATTGATATAGGTTTTTCGTTTATGCACCGGAAAACCCCTTAGCTGCGATTTCATGGCAAAATACCAAAAGTATACCATTCATTGTGTATGAATGTATGAAATTTTTGTTCAATTAAACACAAATGTCACTTTAAAATGGCTATGATTTGAAGCTTCCATTCGCTAAAAAAGGAAAATCGATTTGTTGAATTTGTTAGTCTCACACAGTCTGGAAGACTTCTTGACACTAAGGTTCGCAGCACTAAAGCTTGCTTCAGATGGAATTGGAACAAAGACAATTGACTGTATTTCAGTTATTTATTATTGAATTCAAGATCTTTTTACCTTTTTTTATAAATATAAAAAATAGGTATACACACTTAAATTTTTTAGCTGAGTCTCGGCAAAAAAATGCCGAGATTCGCACAGCCGAGTAATCAGCAATCATCTCGGCAAAAATAAAATAACTGAGCGTCTCGGCACCCTCAAATTTGACAAACGTCAAATATTGCCGAAATCGCCAGCATAAGATTTACTGTTTGCTCAGTGAAACGTTCGCTGAATATTCGGCAATAAAATAAAACGAAAAAATGAAAAAAAAAAAAACAAATTACCGAATCATCAGTAGTTAAAAATCTAGTCAATTAATTTTGTTTGTAATTTCTAAACATTATAAACACACCATTCAGGATCAAAAATTCATTTTATTAACACTTAAAGGAGGCTTACAAATTTGTTGCCAGTAACGCTTAAAGCCTCTACCTTAAAACATGTAGCATAAAAAGCGGCGTTTCCGGATGCGGCCACCTTGAGTCGAGCTGGAAATATGAAAACAAAAATAAATATACAAAAAATTTCAATATTTAATGATGTATATACGGTATTGTTCAAAAAATAAACTTACTTTGATCTATTGAATTTGTCCATGCATTGGGTTATTTTTTTGCATATCCCCCAAAGTTTTGTCTCGAGGACTCTTTGAGCCCCGTGTTGGGTGTTTTTCCCTTATAAGGTGATCTGATAAAGTCGCTTTTTATAAAGCGAAACATGTCACTATATTTATATTATATTTTTACTTGCAAGTGGTTCCACGTTTCTTCGAAGATTATCCATTTTTTCACTCGAGAATTTCAGCAGAAAATAATCGCGCAATGCGAAGCGAAAATGTAACGCGGCAATAAATGACAGCTGTCGTGCTGAATCTCGGCAACAGCTAGCGCATATTCCGAAATCTCGGCAAACGTCTCTGCTGATGTCGGCATATCTGTTGTTTACTGATAAATTCAGCAAGCAATTATGCATAATTTCGGCAAAGTGAAGCATTTTACCGAAATATCAGTGAATGCATTTAACGAAGTTCAGAAACATGCGTATTGATTACTGAGCAATCAGCAAATTTACGTGTTGCTGATCAGTTTCGGCATTTTATTATGCCGAGCTCAAGAAATGGTTTTAAGTGTGTAGAATTCGCTCAAACTTTAGAAAAATTTTCCGAGGCTCGGAGGGCCGAATGTCATATACCAATCGATTCAGCTCGACGAACCGAGCAAATGTCCGTGTGTGTGTGTGTGTGTGTGTGTGTGTGTGTGTGTGTGTGTGTGTGTGTGTGTGTGTGTGTGTGTGTGTGTGTGTGTGTGTGTGTGTGTGTGTGTGTGTGTGTGTGTGTGTGTGTGTGTGTGTGTGTGTGTGTGTGTGTGTGTGTGTCTGTATGTGTCTGTATGTGTGTTGTCAACTAAGAGGTCGAGATCTCAGAGATGGCTGGACCGATTTTTATAAAACTAGTCGCAAATGAAAGGTCTCCCCGTCACCCAGAACGCTATTGAATGGTTTTGAGATCGGATGTTTACTTTTTGAGTTATACGAAGTTTTATGTCAAAATTTTCAGTTTTTTGACAGTATCTGTCACAATTGACCTTGAAAACAGAATATATTTTCAGACTTAGATTCCGCACGGTAATACCTATCCAACAAGCCATAGATTGTTAAAATCCGTCCATTTTTAACGGAGATATCGAAAATTTTGGGTAACCGACTTTTTCCCCTATTCAAGCAGTAGAAGTTTTAAGCGCTTTTTTATACCGTTACATACATTTGTTTCTAAGTACGCAAAAGACTGTGTACATAATTATATTTTACCTCGGACCGATTTTAGCACGGTTCGTTTTTGGCAACATAATCGTTCGAATATGCCATATGTAAAGAATTTTCGAGTTGAAAGCAATTCTATAATTATATTAATTTAAACTACTTACAGCAATAAATGCTGGAAAACATAACAACCATATACCATTCGATTCAGTTCGTCGAGATCAGAAAATGCGCGTGTGACAAATAATTTCACTCAATTTTTTTCGGGGATTGATGTTTTCTCAAAGAAAAGCCAAATCAAATTTCAGAAACAAAAGTTCAATTGAAATAAATCCAATTTTATCCAATTTTGACTTCCGATTCTGGAATTGTAGGATGATGAATTTTTAAAATTCAAAGCTATATAGAAGATGACAATCCCGAAAAGCTTTAAAGTTGGACTCAAAAATATTGCAATTTATTCGTCATATGGCCATACGAATCGGTTTGAGTTATGCTGGTTCCTGAATACCGGATCTGGAAGTACCTTGAATTACCCTAAACTCTAAAGTGGAAATTACTTCGACATATCATGGAATGTTTAGTCGATTGTTATACTTTTAGATTCAAATTCGATCCGATTTGCAGTTTCGACATTACAGAGTAATGAGTGATTGAAATCTCAAATTGCCACTTAAAACGACGGACATTAGAATAATGTCATGAAAACTGAAACAACAAAGAATATTCATGCAAAAAACACATGCGGATTGATAAAAAAAAGGTATCATCTCACTGCTAGGTGGATTAAGCACGTTTTTTATACAAATGTAGCGTTTTCTTCATACTTTTAAGAAAAAATACGGATAAAATTATTCGTCACGGTTTTGAAGGAATTCTCGAATTTTTCCTGTAACACGGCTCAGTAGGCGGCGCACACCTTCTTCGTCCATCGTTTTAGCTATCTTATTCCACCAGGTCGTCATCTGATTGATGTCGTTGACAACCTTTTCCTTTGCCTTGAGTCTCCTCTTCATGATTGCCCAGTATTTCTCAATAGGGCGGAACTGGGGGCAGTTGGGTGGGTTGAGGTTTTTCGGAACAAACTGGATCCCTTTCCCCTCTGCCAAATCTGGCCAAAACATCACGGGATGGTCGTGGGATCGAATGAACGGCAAAAATCGATTTTGAAGATACTCTTTTTGGTATAGTTTCGATGTCATTGTCTTATTTGTAACGAAAATTTTCGTTTTTTTTTGCCACAGCTGCAAATGCCCTGCCAAATCATAAATTTTCTTGCAAATTTGTCGGCAAAAACAAAGTTAAAATTGGCTGGAACATCCCCCGATCCGTTGCCAAGTAAAAATTTTGAGCTGGGATTTGCCCGAAGTCAGCCTTGACATAGGTTTCATCGTCGATCAGAAGACACCCGTCGAACTTGGTCAGCACCTGGTCCTATAGTTTCCTAGCACAAATTTTGACCACACTATTCTGTTTGATGGTCCGATTCGGATGTTTGCTAGCTCGATACGACTTGATTCCTTCCCGGAGTCGAGTTCTCCTCACGATACTATGGGCAGCACCGAATTTTCTGGCCAAATCACGGTCCGACAAATTAGGATTCCTCTTAATCGTCTTCAAAATCTTACCACGCAGTGTCCGGTCGACAGTTCCACTCCGACGATTGGCTTGAGGCTTCCGAATCGTCGTCAATGTTTTTTTATACTATTTGTAACGCGCCATACGGTATTTCTGGGCAATTTCAGCTGTTTAGCTAGCCTAGAGGCAGACCACAATGGATTTTCCAAATAACTGTGCACAATTTTTCCCCTTCTTTCGGCTTCCATGTTGATTGTTTACAAAGTACAGTCGATTTGCGGAATGTCAAAAATCATACGTGAAGCTGACAAATTCCCGACACGTGGGCGCCAAGAACTTCCAAATCCGTCCACCAGGAGCGCCACAATATGAGCCAAAGTTTGTTCCAATTCTAAATGAAGCAAGCTTTAGTCATACAATGGTTCTGCATACTGAGAATCGACTGCAAAATCTGTTTAAACAAAAGGTCAAATTCCACAAAAGAAATCAATGCTTTACTTTTTTACCTTTCTTTAAACAAAAAAGATTTATTTTCAAACCGGTTTGTTGAATGCTTCATCCAGGATTCCGGTGCGAAATACCAACCAATTTTGCTGCAGTGCAAAATTCCTCGAACACGGTTCGTGATTATCCCGGTTAAATTGTGCAATCAGACCGACGATCTTATCGTTCACCTTTTCTTTGTTCGAACAAACTTTTGAACAGTTCTGTAGAACTTTTCCAATTTATTACTTCGCCCCTAACCTGCTAGGCGCACAACCCATTCTCTATTCAGCTGAATTGTTGAATACAATTAACGGGTTTCCGGAAAATTCCCACTTTCTTTCTTCTCACTTCAACGGGAGCAAAGTACGATCTCTTCCGTCCCATCAGTTCCTTCCCGATCCATCTTGACCTCGGTCCAAAGGGAAGGGTCATGTTGTGGCCGTTGTTGAAATTATGCAGCATTGCATTGCACCAGCGACTTCTGTTCCTGGAAGAGCCGCTTCGTAGAAACATCATAATGATTTATACAAATTTCCATGCAATCCTGCACTTTGGAGAAAGTTTAGTTTTTACTTCCCGGACCGGGCGAAACCCGGTGCTCTTTCTGCCACTTGGCCATGTAGATGTTGGCCAGCCGGTATGTGGTCGTGATGCTGCCACATTTAATTATTGTTATGAAAATTTAATGCTCATGATGCCAACTTCAGTAGCTTAAGATAAAACGGACCACAATCATCTGCATTCAGCAAATTCTTATTCATAGCGCACCAACCGGGAATGGACGACGAGAGGTGGAAAAAAACCCGGAAGTTCTGAACTTTATTATTTGGCTGGTTTGCTACAAGTGTAAAGTGCTTGGTCCGCAGTGCTCTAACAAATGTCGGCTTTACCAAGATGACCCAGTTCAACGATTTAAAACATACCATACGGCACGATTCGTTATCCGGAAATGGAGAAAAGAAGCGTGGTCTCAGTGTTTCTTCTTTTTGTGTTTGGGAACGCCTTTATGCACCACATCACGTTGCAACAATCGAACAGAGACCACCAAGGATACGAAGGAGCATCTTGAAAAAGTCTTGTTCTCTCGTTACAGTAATATTGCTATGCCACCAGAAAAACCGGATCCGAACACGTTTTATTGCACACGTACCGCCCAACCGGAATTGTTTGAGCAGCTCTGGTATTGAAGTTTTTGCGGCTCCCGTTCGAACGGACTTGACAACTGTTCAATTCAATTAGAGATAGCCTAACACGATTTGTGGGTGCAATGTTTCATCGGGACTCTCTCTCTCTATGCTGTTCGATTGAAAATTTCTGCTAAGACGGGGTCGGTTACTCAGAGTTTCATGAGTTAATTAGATTCTCGGTTACAGTTATTTGAAATTATTCATTAGGAAGTTTTGTTCAGTACCACTATCAACAATATATTTATAATTTATTCTACTTTTCGTTCACACTAAAAACTGATCCTTCAATCATACTTTCGAAAATTATGAATTATTTAATTTAAACTATTTGTAATTATTTATTGAGTTAGAGCCACTTAGCTGAAATTGTAGAATACAATCTTCCAGCCACTACCTAATTTTGGGTCGAAACCTACCCAAAATCTACTAAACTACATCTCCGCAAGTTTTAAGTAACTACCGTATTACAGTCTGTAACATAAGAGCGTGGTTACGATTACTCGCGATCGGTAAAGTTAAATGGTGTGATATTTTTTGTAACACAGAGGGCAGTAGTGTCCTTGATGCAATACGAGAATAAATCAGCTGACTACTGTTTACGGTTCGATTTCAGCATTTTCCCAAAATGAGTACCGTTTGGAGGTTTTTATGCTCGCACCCGAAAGGTCCCGAAATGACCTAAGCTGCAGCGTTGAAATTAATGAAAAAGTCGAAACAGTTTGTGAGTAAGTGGGTGAATTGTTTTAAAGAGGTGAAAAATGTCGACGACTTTCCAAATCACGGCTCTGTCGATGTATTGTCGGAAAAAGACGAAAAAGTGATTTGTGACCTTTTTCCGAAGAATCCGACATTAACTTTACGCGAAGGTGCTTCAAAGTTGACCAACAAAGGTTTAAATATATCATACGAAACTGTTCGCAGACATTCGATCGCAAATAATTTGAAACTTAGAAGTACTTTGCCAAAATCGATGTTGAGTGAAAAACATGTCCAAAAACGTCTTGAATGGACAAAGGAGCAAAATGATGTCGTGACCTTGGATTGGCCCTCTCAGTCGCCCGATGCCAATCCAATTGAGAACGTTTGGGCTCAAATGAAGATGAAGTTTGGGAAAAACCAACCACACAATTGGAAACAGCTTGTTCGCCCAATTCACAAATTTGGAGGTCGTGCAAAGTCTCGCTCAGTTCGCTTTCACATCTCATCCAAGACAGTCGATAAAACAAAACCGCTTACGTTCGGGACAGAAGAAACCAAGTACAGTATTGTGTAGTGAACAATAGAACGACCTCGAAATGAGTGAACCAAACGAAGAAAAGCTACCGCCGACACGAAAGAATACAACTGTTGTTGACTTCAGACAGTGCAAAATTCGACCTTCGATACGAGAACTTGAGGGTTTGCTTAAGAAGGAAATGCATCTTGACATTTACTTCAATGCAATAAAACGAATTATGTTGTTTACATCCAGTTTTATAAAGAGTTGGATGCAGTTCAATTCGCTAAAGACAATAATAATGTATGTGGAGCACGAAAACATTAAGTACAACATTCCAGTATATATGAAAGATAGTGCTATAGAAGTGCGTGTACATGATCTTCCCTCAAGCGTCATCGATCCTTATATTCGTAAAACTATGTCCCAATACGGAGAGATTCTCTCTATCGATAAAGAAAAGTGGAAGAAATTTTTCCCCGGTATTCTAAATGGCGTACGTTAATCACGCATACACTTGAAGAAGCCTATACCTTCTTATGTGATTATCGGTCAAGATACAAGAATTCCGTGCAAACCCAGTACACCTGTGACAGCCGCCAACAACAATGAAGCATCCCCTTCAACGAAACCATCAGTATCCTCTATAGAACAAAGTACACCGGCTGCAGTTAACAACTTACCCTTCAACCAACCAGCAATTGCAACGAATATACAACAAGGTGCATCTACAGCAACTAGCAACGAAAAGAAGACGGAAATCAACAACAATACCACCGATGCGGCAATGAATGACGAGACGAACCACGAACGAAGTGCCTCTCAATCCTCGCAGGAAGGAAATGGAAGCTCCTCTCCCCCTAAAAAAAGGGTGACTGAGATCCAACTCAAAAAAAAATTATTTAAAAAATCGGCTCAATCGGCCAAGCTTTACGTACGCAAATAGGCCTGAATAAAAAATATCTTTTATTAAAAAAAACTTCAACGAGAGCTCTTCTCTTTTACATATATACACCACTATTGTATAAAGTGTGCACGCATCATGAGTGCGCGTGTTTATTTTCTTTTACCTCTAGTACTGAATCGCACCAAAGTGCTAGAGCAGAGCTATCAAATTCTCCGAGGCGGATGCAGATATTTTCATGGAGTTGTACACGCCGGTGAACACTCTGGTGTATGGTTTGCGTAGAAGAAGCGTGGGACACGTAAAATCGGAAAAAAAAATTATTTTTGAATTTACGTTTTGCTGCAAGTTTTCATAGCAAGGCCACATCTACTCTCTATTAATTGAAGTTCACAGAAGTGTTCGCTCACCATCACTTGGGTGTTTTTAGGCAAGAGCACGGGAGAGCGATTCATGCGAAGAGAATGTGGTTCTCTCGCACCAGCTTCTTTCAACGCAAGCACACACTCAAAGTCTGTCTAATGGACACTGAGTGCGCTTTACTTTTTGTATGGAGCCCACCGAACGCATCCGTAGTGTAGAAATGAAACTTACACACTGGTGTATCACTCTAGTGAAATGCCATCACTGCTTGGGAGCAACGTGAAACACGATTTTTTTAATTTTTTATACTGTTACATACAATTGTTTCTAAGTGCCAAAAAGACTGTGTAGAGCATCCTTTTATCGTGAAATTTTACCTCGGACCGATTTTAACCCGGTTCGTTTTTGGAAACACAATTGACATATTGACAAATATGACATATGTAAACCAAATGATGGCAGCATTTTCGAGTTGAAAACAATTCCATAATTATATTGATTCAAACTAATTACAGCAATAAATGCTGGAAGAACATAACACCCACATTCCATTCGAATCATTTCATCGAGATCAGCAAATGCGTGTGTGACAAATAATTTCACTCAATTTTCTCGGCGACGACTCAACCGTTTTCTACAAACTCAGATCATATGAAAAGTCGTATGCTCCCAAACAAGGTTCCTGAATTACTTTTAAATCCGACTTCTGGTTCCGAAACTACACGATGATATGTGAAACGAATTAAAATAGTGTAACTCATTTCTCTCGTAGATGCTGGAACCGATACATTCAAATGAAAGGTCTTAAGATCCCATAAACATCTTGCTTTTTAGTCAGATCCAACTTCCGGTTTCGGGGATACTCAGGTTTATCGGTGTTTGCAGATTTGGATAGTCGTTAACCAAATAAACTTATTTCAGTTTTAGCGGTATTCAATTTGCGACTCGGAAAGTACCTAAAAATTTAATTCGCACTACGATTTCTCAAAGATGTATACTCTGATATTCAAACATATTGGATCAAATATAAACTACAGGTCCTCAGGTGAAATTAACTGACTTCGACTAAACCGCTTTTCGAATTCCGGTTCTAGTATCGAATCGTTTCTCAAAGCTCAATCGTTTTCTAAAAAAAAAGTCAAATAGAATTTCAAAAACAAAAAGTTTTTAAAATTAAAACCGATATAGAAAATTTGCACTCAAAGCTGCTGATTCCTGAATACCGGTTCTGAAAGTACCGTAAACTCTAAAGTGGAACTTACTTCGACATCTCATAGAATGTTTAATTGATTGTCACACTTTTGGATTCAAATTCGATTCGATTTGCAGTTTCGACAAAAAAATCGATTTTCAGTGTACTTCCCAAGGCTTTCTATCAAGATTGTTCGGCGTGGCCTACTCGGACGGAGTTTTGAACAGTATATAAAGTTTGACCAAAGACAAATAATAAGACATGAGGGTGTCGAAGAAAAACTGAAATAATTGCGATTCATTTTAGATTTCTCCCGGTACCTTATAAAAGGACTGCACCTCAACAGTTGGTGGTGCGCAAGAATAAGTGTGTCGTGAGTGAAAATAAACAAATGTCAACGTTGTCGCTAATGGTAACAAATTGCTTATTATTGAAGACGGAGATCTCCCACTGTTTCTTTGAACCAATTCCCAAAGGACACCGAACGGAAATATATTTTATTTTCGTTATATTTCTGTGCTGTGATTCAATGGTTGTAAAATGCGCTTATGTTTCCTAGTCTTAAAGAATGGATTCGGTTTTGTGATTTCGACGAACTTCAAATGACGTTTTGTGAAGCGACGACTTCAAACATAAAGCATCGAAGAATATGTTCGAGGAATTTCATGCCTTCATGTTTCAATGATTAATCGCATACAGCAAAAGAGTAAAAATATTATTATCTGAATTGATGATTAAGGGGCGGGTAGGGTCTAACACTTTTGAAAAATCATTTATTTTTTTTATATTTTCTTATAGTTTCTCATTTATATTTTCTTATAGTAAAACATTTGAAGAATATTTGTTAAATTTTCAAGCCAATTGGAACGAAACTCTGGAAGTTATGGACCTTTATATATGGCTATCTCATTCTACGAAGAAGCAAAAGCTCGGCGCACAGGCCCAAGATTTCTACTTCGATTGACTTCAAAACTTGACAAAACATTCTCGAAATGTTTCGTTATAATAAATTATAAAAGAAAAAAATTGATTTTTTGAAAATGTCAGACCCTACGGGCTCCCTGGAGTAATAAATTGTTTCCATTGATTTTATAGACAAAAACCTTTAAACGCGTTTTCCTCGAAAGCAGGTTTTGAAAGTCCGTGTCCATCGTCATTCAAAAACTACTGCGCGAATTTTTTTCAAATTTTCACACACTTTCTACATATGAAAAACCAGTCCCCAACGTTTTCCTTTTCGTTGTATGTTACATTGAGGAGGTTTAACAGCTACAAAATGGTGGATTTTTTCGTGAAAAATCGTAGTTTTCACTTTGAACAACCACCAAAAATTAAAAAAATTAAAAAAAAAATCAAACAGAAACATCGGTGTCTAGAAAAACTTCTACTCTAACTATGCTGCATTCATTTGTTCACTTCTGACTAGTCTGCGTTGAGATACAGTGGACACCGCAAATCATGATTTTTAATAAGTGTTTTCGAAAATACCTCTTTACCGACTTATTTCTCAATATTTTTCCATGAAAAAATTACAAAATGTTGTTCGAATGATGCTTTATATCATGCAAAACATTTGAATTTATTTTGTTGAACGATAATTCTGGAAAAAAAAATCGCAAGAATGATGATTTTTTTCATCGTTTAGACCTGAATCAAAAAAATAAAATAAAAATGAAGTGAATGTTGTTTTTGTGAAGGTAAGTCGATTTCTATGGAGGCGCCATTTTTTCTGCTCCAGTTCCCTGGTAACGTAACGAAACATGAGAGAGCAATAAAATCGGCTCAAAAAGGCTGCCAAACAAGCGGTAGCTTCATTTAACTTTCTTGACCACCCGGCCACATCGAGAGTCATTTTGCACTTTTGCGAGAGAGCATGGAGAGAAATGTAATACGCACAGCGAGCCACGTGGTTTTACGCGACCTACTGTCCTTAGCCCTTAATGTCCTTATAGTATTCAATCCAATGTAGCTTGAAGTCAGATCCCTACCGAGTTTTGATCTAATGAGATGACTGCTTTGTAACGGTTCAGTTCAAATTTCAAAAATTATAAATGGTACTTTCATAACAGATCGGCTGAAAAGTTCGTATCGTTTCTATGAGAGGGCGCCACTAGAATTAAATCCATACCATTTTCAATTAGTACCAACCTTCAAAAGATACGTGTATAAATTTGACAGCTGTCTGATTATTAGTTTGTGAGATATTGCATTCTGAGTGAAGCTACTTTTGTTATTGTGAAAAAAATGGAAAGAAAGGAATTTCGTGTGTTGATGAAACACTACTTTTTGATGAAAAAAAGTGCCGCCGATACAAAAAAATGGCTTGATGAGTGTTATCCAGACTCTGCACCGGGCGAAGCAACAATTCGTAAGTGGTTTGCAAAATTTCGTACTGGTCATATGAGAACCGAAGACGATGAACGCAGTGGACGTCCAAAAGAGGCTGTTACCGATGAAAACGTGAAAAAATCCACAAAATGATTTTCAATGACCGTAAAGTGAAGTTGATCGAGATAGCTGACACCCTAAAGATATCAAAGGAACGTGTTGGACATATTATTCACGAATATTTGGATATGAGAAAGCTTTGTGCAAAATGGGTGCCGCGTGAGCTCACAATCGATCAAAAACAACAACGAATTGATGATTCTGAGCAGTGTTTGGAGCTGTTATATCGAAATAAAACCGATTTTTTCGTCGATATATAACAATGGACGAAACATGGCTCCATCACTTCACTCCGGAGTCCAATCGACAGTCAGCTGAGTGGACTGCACGCGATGAAGCGAACCCAAAGCGTGGAAAGACTCAACAATCGGCCGGTAAGGTTATGGCGTCTGTATTTTGGGATTCGCATGGTATAATTTTCATCGACTACCTTGAAAAGGGAAAAACCATCAACAGTGACTATTATATAGCGTTATTAGAGCGTTTGAAAGACGAAATTTCAAAAAAACGGCCTCATTTGAAAAAGAAAAAAATTTTGTTTCATCATGACAATGCACCGTGTCACAAGTCGATGAAAATCATGCTGAAATTGAACGAATTGGGCTTCGAATTGCTCCCTCATCCACCGTATTCTCCAGATTTGGCCCCCAGTGACTTTTTCCTGTTCTCAGTCCTCAAGAGAATGCTCGCTGGTGAAAAATTTAGAAGCAATGAAGAGGTAATCGCTGAAACTGAGGCCTATTTTGAGGCAAAGGACAAATCGTACTACAAAAACGGTATCGAAAAGTTGGAAGATCGCTATAATCGCTGTATCGCCTCAGATGGCAATTATGTTGAATAATAAAAACGAATTTTGGAAAAAAATTGTGTGTTTCTATTAAACGATACGAACTTTTCAGCCGAACTGTTATATCAAACTTTATTATGAAAATCCTACTAAAACTAGTTCTATCGATTCCCTCAAAACAATTCAGATAATGGATTTTAAGAAATATGGACAATTTCGATTAGGAAATATGGTCATTCAGTTAGTATTTTATTTGTATAATGATTGGTTTATTAGGTATAGTATTCGATTTACTGCTGCCGCTTTACTAAGGATATGAAAAAGGTCGGTTTTTCTAAATGCCTCACATGCAAAAACTAACGTCATCGCCATCGAAGACAATATCCAAACTGAAAAAACAAATTGCGGAGAGCTTAATCGTTAGTCGCCAAACCATTTATTAATATTATCTAGAACAGATTCAGCAGGTGAGAAAATGGGTCCCTCGTGAGTGAAATGATAGACAGCAAGAGCGAAATTTTGTTTTCTCCGCATGAAACAAATGTCTTTCTGCAGCGGATCGGGGCGAGAAATTAGAAATGGATATATTTTGAGAATTCCTAGCATGGATAATCCTCGGCCGAATCTAGTCAGTAACAAACAGCAGCAATATCTAGTCGCTTCGGAAAGAAAACGATGCGATGTATTTGGTGGGATCAAACAGGTGTCTTAGACTACGGGCTTATAAAACCAGGAGAAACTGTAACTACTAATAGCTGCCGAAAGCAAATGATAAAATTGGCGTCAGTAAATGATGAAATACATTTATTTGAAAGGTTGGTTCATGAAATTTTTATGAAAAATAATTTCGTTCAATTGACCCTCACGACTGGCTTGGCAGTAGCCAATCCGATCCACCAATTTTTGAGAACATTTTCAATTGTTTCTGGCCTTATGTCATCAAAAGCAACTTGAGTTTCATGCTTGAGGTCTTCAATTATTTCTGGATGGTTGGCGTAATATTTATATTTACCCGCTCCCAAAATAATTCAGTGGCGACCAATTCACATCATAATTTCTGCTGATTATTCGATTTTCAAAGATTGTTCGCAGAACATCGATTGTTTCGCCCTTCTGTTGAAACCAAATATTTTACTTAAATAAGTTTCATGAATCAATCTTTCAAATTAATGTATAATTGAAATCTATCCAAACGTTATTTAATTATTGTATTTTTAAATTCGAAATTTTTAGCATTGCTCGAAAAACAACCAGAATGCTCCACCAGACACGAGAAACTCATTTCACAACGAACATCATTTTATAAAAAGAATCATACGCTATACTCTCCGGATTTGACCCCCTCCGACTCTCCTATATGGTTCTTGAATGTTTCACGCACTTGGTGATGATGTGGAAAATAGCTTCACCACTGTAGCGCTTTGAAAGATGAACAGTTCGTGAGTTGGTGGAACGATGACAAATTAACTGATACAATTGGTACGTTTTAGTTATGTGCGAAAATTATAAGCCGTCGCTTCCAAATATTGAATACAAACTAAATTCAATTCGAACCTACAAGCTCGAATGGTTTACAATCTGCTTCGAAAATTTCATACTTTTTTGTGTCGTCAAATATATGAAGGTTAGATATTTTTTTCTATCCTTATCCAGGAAGTCGGATCTGGATAAAGTTTAATCTCATGCAATAGGATAATAAGACAATTATTTGAATCAAAGTACGACCGATTCAACGAAGGTTAGTTTGTTTGGTCATAAGCTATGCAGGTCAGACCTACATGCTAGAATAATTAACTGGCTAGTTTTAAAGAATTTGTTCCATTTTCAATACCCTCCAACAATTCCATTCTCATGTGCTATTTCGATTGAACTAATTATTCGAAAATAAATGAACCAAGCGAAACTTTGCACTTATGTTACGTTTGTATATGCAATTCAAGCTAAACAGGATACTATTTTTAAACCAGTTGCATGAAATTTACTTTGTGATTGGATTTTCGGCCAATTTTGGTCACAGCATGTGTGTAAATATTATCATATGAAATCGAACATCACACATAACGTGCTTCGTGGCGGTGTTGTGTTTTCCTATTCCGTAGAGTCGCATGTACGTAACGGTTCGCTTTATAAAACGGTTTGAAATTTCGGACTCTCATCACCTTGCAATTCCGGAACCGGAAATGAGATCCGGGTGAAATTCGCGAGTTATGTATGGAATCATAAATCCTTTCATTTGAACCTAAGTTTGTGAGCATCGGCCACGCCATCACTGAAAAAAGTGAGTACGTTCCATTTTAGAGTTTGTGGCCACCATTACCGGTACTTCCGGAACCGGAAGCCGGGAACTGGTTTAGCCGGAATGGATACGTTTGGCCGTCAACTTATAAAGCCTATCGATTGGAACTGATTTGATCCCCTCGCAAACCCACTTGTCTATGTTTTGCATCACTGCTCTGTATAACTGCTTGAAATGTTCAACACTCTTTATCTTGCAATTCCGGAAACGGGAAATCGGATCCAGATAGAATGTAGAAGTTTTGTATAAGACCGTAAGATCATTTATTTGAATCTAAGTTTGTAAAAATCGGTAACGTTATCTATGAGAAAAGTGAGTGAGTAATATGAAATTGTAATTTTCACATTAACCACCCTGTAATTCCGGAACCGGAAGTAGGATCCAAATGAAATTCAGGAATTTTCTATAGTACCATAAGACTTTTCATTTGAAACTAATTTTGTGAAAACCGGAGACGGTATCACCTCCGAGAAAAGTTAATGAAAAAAATGTACACATTTTACCGCATAACTCCGGAACCGGAAGTTAGATGCAAGCAAATTTCAGAAATTTTTTATGGAACCGCAAGACCTTTTATTGAATTTAAGTTTGTGTAAATCGGTACACATACACACTCAGACATTTTGCGTACTCGACGAACTGAGCCGAATGGTATATGATACTCGGCCCTCCATGTTTCGGTTTCAACGTCGGTTTTCACAGTGATTGCATGATAGGGTGGGATCAAATTTTGTTTTCAGCTCCACCAAACCTTTCGTGTTCTCCTATATAGATTCTCCTATCCTATGTTGGTCTTATAAGAACTATGTAGAATTTTAGCTTTTAGAATCTCATTCCTCGATATATCTTCGTATCTAACGCTTGTTTCATATAAGTTACTGTCATTGAAGAGTGCTACTTGTAAAAGAACATATATCCGAAATCGTTTGCTCGATACGTTACAAACTATCGATCAACTAAAAAAAATAATTGCTTCCTTTTTCCGCAACCTGGTATTTCGAACGAAATTGATTCATTATTCAACAGGGAGGCTGCTCTGATTGAGTTTCGTGTATGAATTGTCATAATACCAAATCCTCAGCGCCACCAACTATGTTTTCCAGCTCAATTGATTCCCATCTATTTTGAACGTCTTCGTCTGGGCAAAGCTCCGTCAAGCAGTGATAAAATCCCTCCATCAATCCGATACTCTGCGTCACTCAGAACGAGGCTCAGCGAGCCTCGTGTCGCATAATCCATTATCGATCCACCCGAATAGCGTCCCAAATTCAACCGGAAGTGCGGTTGTCTGTTGGATGTTGCGAGTGCGACCGAATGGGAATGCGTGAGAAATGATGACAAAAACCATTTCCGCTTTCGCACCAACTCCCGTTGGGCTCAATCTCCAAAGCCGTGCTTTATTCGGATCATCAATCGTAGTGTTTCGTTTGGCTTTCAGAAGCTTATGAAAACTGCGACAGAAACGTCAACCGTGTGTGCGTGTGTGTGTGTGTGTGTAAACCTGTCATGTTCGTTTATTTCAGCATCAAGAACATAATTTCGTTTTTTTTTTTTGCAGGCTTGACTTCGAACGAGTCGCTTGTTGTCTGTGTCGGGAGATTTTGGGAAGATGGGAAAGTCTTTAATATATATATTCAGGATTCTGCTTTGCTTGCTGTGGCCAGTGCCCGCCATTTGGCAGCGGATGAACTGAGCTTGGAAGCGGATCAAAGCGAAACCAAAGCACAGTGCCTTAGTGCCCTCATTTGAATTCCTAATAAGTGAAGTTTGGATTGAATTACTTAACGAACGATTTCGTTACGTAATGTCTTTTTTTCCCTTTCGAACTGACCACGGTCGAGTGCTGGATGAAGGGTTCTCAACTATCGATTGGGTTATTGCCATTGTGTTCGGGTCAATTTGCCGGCGAATACGGCCGATTGATGTAGGATTAGTGCTCATTTTTCGTTTTCAGCCAAAACAAGAAAAATATTCACCGTCTGCTGGTGGACTTGACTGGAGGAAAAAAAAACACGGTAGAAAGTGTGGCTCTTACATTAATATTTATTTATGAATCTTTCGGGTTTACGTTGATCGTTCAGTCGGTGGTTGTTTGTCTGAAATGGGACTAAAAATGTGTCGAGTATGAACAGAAGTCAGGAGTTGAATGTACCCGGGCACATTGGAATTCCCTTTACGATTGAGTTGAATGGGTTAATTGATTATCTTGAGCAGACATTTGATGAAGCCAGTCTGACTTTCCTTGGTCCTTGACTTGGTCCAACTGAAGGGAAGAGATATGTTTTTAATGTGTTTTGACTGTTACGAAAAGGATTCCATTATTTTGTTGCTGTTTACTCTAAAAGCCCATTTTTCAGTCACGTTTTGACTATGCTTTTGATGGTTCATGGCAAATATTTGTTTACGGAGATGTTCGTAGAATGTTTTTAGTAATTGTTTCTTTTTAATCTTTCCTTTCCAGGTACAATTACCAACCATATTATCTTCATTATCGATTTATAGTTCTAGTCTGGAAAACTATGCAGTTGCAGTTCGGATTTAATTTTGTTTCCAGTGTATTTATGTGCAGTCTGTTTCACAAGGAAGGAGGCGTGAGTATTTCAAAAGTGAATTTTTATTTTACGGATAACACATCACTCAATAAGTCATGTGACTATCTAAGAAAAGCATTTTTTTTAACAAAAATCGATTTTATTTATCAATGTTCAACAGCAATACAATCATTCCAATGCCTGCCGTGCTTGTAGACTAATGTACGATTCAGAGGATCCGGCTTCTTCCGTCACCGTCACCGGAACGTCAGCCTCCGTCAAAATTAGTCAAACGAGTTTTCCCTTTGCGCATTCACACGATCCAGCAGAGATCCGGAACGTCAACGTCCGTCAACGGCAAGCTCCGTCAACATTTCTCCGAAAGAATATTTGACGGACTGTGATTATCGCACACATGCACGATTAATATGATTACGGTATTGAGCTGACGTTTGTTATGTATGTATTCGGTGTCAAGATCCGTCCCACTCTTAAACAAAATATACCACATATAGGTGATTAAATTTATCAGTAGATTTGCTAAGTACGTTACGTTGGTGAGTGGAACTCATTGTTTTGTTTTTTCTTCTTTCTAGCTAATTTTGAAAGTTATTTATTCGATTAAAAGGTAGGAAAACAACAGATTGATTGGCTTCAAAAGCTCCCAGATTTTGTATTAGTGGAATAAAATTGTGCGAAACTAAGTTCTTAAAATTCTGCGTGTAAGAAAATGACATGACGGACACGGATAGGAAACCGGATCGTGTGAATTAGAATGACGGTGACGGACGTTGACGTTCCGGTGACGGTGACGGAAGAAGCCGGACGGTCTGAATCGTACTTAATTCGGAAGTTGAAAAGTTGTCTTCAAAAGGGATATTGAACTAATTGTTGCGCTACTAATATGGTTATTCCGAACTAGTTGGCCATGATAAATCTATGAACAGAAGTTTTCATTATCTCGACAACCATTCGCGACCACGAAGTTGAGTTTGACAGCTTATGTGTGTGAAGTGGAAGTAAACAAGCAAAAGCAAAAAGTGATAAATTTTCAAACGTACCGTTTTCTTATGTCGTTTTTCATTGAGAACACTCGTGAAGTGTTTTGCTCGATTCGTGCACTTTTCGTGCAGTCGGGCAATCAAAACAGGTGCACTGTGTTTCATTGATTTGCATCACACGAAAAAATGCACTTTCGGGGCAATTCGCGGGCAACTATTTTGCACCCGTTTTCTTTTCAGAGCAGCAAGCGTGCAAACCAAACTTTACAAAACCGTTTCATTGATCAACTGTCAGGGCAAAACACTGGCACCGAGCGAGTGGAATCAATGAAAAACGACATTAGATTTTAATTTTGCTGTTTGAAACGGTAAATACTAGTGTTTCTTAAAATCTTTGAAAATACTAAATCATTAATGAATATAAAATAATCGCTTTGAGCGATGTCTATTTTCTCGAGTAAAATACAAGTGATCGGTAGGAGGAAAAACGTGATCAATCCACCTAGCAGTGAGATGATACCTTTTTTTTATCAAACCGCATGTGTTTTTTTGCATGGATATTCTTAGGTGTTTTAGTTCTCATGACATTATTTTAATTATCGTCAATTTAAACGGCAAATTGAGATTTTAATCACTCATTACCCTGTAATTTCGAAACTGCAAATCGTATCGAATTTCAATCCGAAAGTGTGGCAAACGATTGAACATTCCATGAGATGTCGAAGTAAGTTCCACTTTAGAGTTTTTCGTCATTATTTATGGTACTTCCAGAGCCGGTATTCAGGAACTAGCATAACCCAAAATGATTCGAATGGCCATAAATTAATACGCCAAACAATTTACATCTTCTATATCGGTATGAATTTTAAAAACGTGCTTAATCCACCTATCAGTGAGATGATACCTTTTTTTATCAATCCGCATATGTTTAACCTTTTTTTCATGAATATTCTTCGGTTTTCATGACATTATTTTAATGACCGTCGTTTTAAGCTGCAATTTGACATTTTAATCACTCATTACTCTATCTAAAAAGGTTACAATCGATTAAACTTTTCATGATATGTCGAAGTGAGTTCCACTTTAGAATTTACGGTAATTTAAGGTACTTCCAGAGCCGGTATTCAGGAACCAGCATAAACCAAACCGATTCGTATGGCCATATGACGAATAAATTGCAATAGTTTTGAGTCCAACTTTCAAGCTTTTCGGGATTATCATCTTCTATATCGGTTTGAATTTTAAAAATTCATCCTCCTGTAATTCCAGAATCGGAAGTCAGCATTGAATAAAATTAATTAATCTTGTGTGGGACTATAAGTTTATTTTAATTTTAATTTTTTTTCTGAAATTCGATTTGGCTTTATTTGAGAAAACGATTGAGCTTTGAGAAACGATTTGATACTGGAGCCGGAATTCGAAAATCGGTGTAGCCGAAGTCAGACAAATTCACCTGATTAGTTTACATTTGTTTCAATATGTTTAAAAATCAGTATAAACATCTTTGAGAAATCGTAGTACGAGTTAAATTGTTGAGTGCCTTCCGAATCGAAAACTGAATACCACTAAAACTGAAATAAGTTTATTTGGTTGTCGGCTATTCAAATCAGCAAATCTTAGATGATTCTTAGATATCATTTGAATCTTAGATCGGTTCAGCCATCCACGAGGAAAATAAGTTACACAATTTTAATTTCGTTTCACATATCATCCTGTAGTTCCGGAACCAGAAGTCGAATCTGAGTTTGTAGAAAACGGTTGAGTCATCTTCGAAAATAAGGTAAAAAATTGAGTGAAATTATTTGTCACATACGCATTTGCTGATCTCGACGAACTGATTCAAATGGTATATGGGTGTTTTGTTCTTCCAGCATTTATTACTGTAAGCAGTTTAAATCAATATAATTATGAAATTGTTCAGAATTCGGAAGTACTGCCAACTTTCCAATATGTCATATTCGAACGATTATGTTGCCAAAAACGAACCGTGCTAAAATTGGTCCGAGGCAAAATGTTATGAAAAATAATGCTGTTCACAGTCTTTTTGGTACTTAGAAACTATTGTATGTAACAGTATAAAAAATCGTGTTTTACGTTGCTCCCAAGCCTTTCTTTGCCATACAGCGCTCAGAACTTCTACTGCTGGAATATGGGGGAAAAGTTACACGCTTACACAAAAAACTCGATATCTCCGTTAAAAATGGACGGATTTTAACAATCTATGGCTTGTTGGATAGCTATTACCGAGCGGAATCTAAGTCTGAAAACATATTCTGTTTTCAAGGTCAATTGTGACAGATACTGTCAAAAAACTGAAAATTTTGACATAAAACTTCGTATAACTCAAAAAGTAATCATCCGATCTCAAAACCATTCAATAGCGTTCTGGGTGACGGGGAGACCTTTCATTTGCGACTAGTTCGATCAAAATCGGTTCAGCCATCTCTGAGATCTCGACCTCTTAGTTGACAACACACATACAGACACACACATACACACACACACACACAGACATTTGCTCAGTTCGTCGAGCTGAATCGATTGGTATATGACATTCGGCCCTCCGGACCTCGGAAAATTTTTCGAAAGTTTGAGCGAATTCTATACCTATTTTTTATATATATAAAAAAAGATAAAAAGTAAACATAATTTCAGACCAATATTTATGAATGATAATCTACTGCTATTTTTGAAAATTCTTTCAATTCTATTAAAACTGCATGTTTTCTATTTGTGGTGTAATTTTTCCGTAGAAGTGTTCTCTTTAAATGTGAAAATAATGCATTTTTCGATTCATCTTTAGGAGCCTTCAAAAGGTGATACGTGCACTGTGTTGATGAACTTTTCGGATGTTTTTCAACTACGCTGCCGGAGGAAACCGTTCGAATAGTTGGAGTAGATGAGATCTACAATGATGGATTTGGCTTATTTTCGACTTGTCTACAGTAATCCTCTTCAACTGTTGAGCCGCACGCAATAAAAGTTTGCACTAGAAGTGACCCTTCTGTATGGTTATTTTCATGTACTTGAAAAGCCAGTAAATGAAAATGCAAACATGAAATGGCTGTTTTGAATCTTTTATATGGGGTTGTTTTTTTTTAACATCCGTAATTGAGATTACAAAATTATTAACGTTTGATTTTTTACAGTAAATCGACTTTATAGAACGATTAACATCCAACGAGATTACACGAACGGCGTTTGGATATTCCGAACCTATAACATTTTAAGGACATTTGGCATTTGTTCATTAAGTATATTGTATTGTCAAATGAATGAACTAAATAAATATATAAGTAAACAAATTGGCGGGACGCATTGAACGACAATCGATGAAGACAACGGGTGCAGAAGAAGTCCTCAGAATTACACGTTCAGTTGTACGGTTCATATATGGGAAAAGAAAAAGAACTACAGTTGTCTGAATTTGAACTAGAATAATATTTGGAACTTACTTGGGGAAACGAAATTTATTTTCGTTGGCTCGATTCTGAGTCATTGAATCTATGTTATGCATCGTTTATTTCACATGTTTAGAAATGATTGAATCGATATACCCGGTCGATACCATATTTTAGCAATCTGGAACATAACATACAATTTGGCTCAACAATTTGCATTTGTTGTTGTTCTCATCAGCATAACAAACACTGTCAGGGAATGTTTCTGCAAGCCCATTCGAGCAACTTTTCAGATGCATGATCTACAATATTCAGAGAAAATTTTTCTTAAATAATTATCAATTACCTCCATCTGTATTGTAATGCACTGGTTTGCCGCATTAAAATAACTAACAATAGTTGTTTTATCACCAAATTTCAAATATTGTATTACCTATGCAAATTACTAGTGCCGGAAGAGGAATTTTTTCCGCTATTTACTGACGAAATATCAGCTACGATACACCGCACAATATGTTCTAATAACTAAATAGGAATCATTTAAGCTTTTTCATATTTCAACGAACAAAATATCAAATGAGAAAACCGAGAATTAACTAGTTTTACTTGAGTAAAAAAGTACCCTGCTTTGTTTACATTCACTTCACACACAGATTAAACTTTCATAGATACCAGCACTGCTCCTTCTAGGTCGCAAATTCAAACAAGCTGGTGCAAGTTAGAAAAACACAAAAAAAAATTATCCAAATCGTACCGAGAAGCCTATAACACTGGCCCTTCTATCTCATCGACTTGTGTGCCGAATAACCTGTAACAACCGGAAAACGACGCACAATGAGTTCTGATTAGAATAAATACATTCTACTTTAATGATTGCTGCTAAGAGTAATAATGACATTTTACAGTAGGTATATCATTACAGAATTTCCAAATGCTGAAGAAAGCTCAGTACTTAAGCAGATCATTTTGATGAAGTCAATTGATCAATAGCCGGAATAAGATAAACGTCGACGAATTTCTAAGTAACACTGAGAAAATACGAGCGTTGTATGTCTCGTTGTATGGCTGGTATCGACTATAACCAGCTGCTTATAAATTGTTGGTACACGGAGCCACGATAATTACACACTTCGAAAAAAACCTTGTAATTTTACATATTATAAGATGCACATGAATGGCGCGTCGCATTTCACATAAATTTACGTTCAAGAAAATGTATATGAAATTCATGAAAATAAATACTGATGCCGAGAGCGGTGACTTGAACCGAGAATCATTGGATCACAAAATACGTCCGTTATTCGACTGAGCCACAGAACGCACACATCTGCTTGGCTGGTTAGTAGTGAATTCAGCTTCATCAAATATTAAGCCATTACAAATGGAATATTCCGTCATTTAATAAATTAAGTCCGAATGAATTGCATCATATGCGGGATTTGATCACCTGTGAAATTCAAAAATGTTTTGTGTTTGAGCACGCGTTTTTATCCTATTGGTATGGTTAGTGAAGAAGCTCAGGAGACTCGAAATGAAAGTATCCGGAACTTCGGAGAGCACCATGCTAGAAAGTTCAGCATAATCGTGAATATCGAAAATGTTTCTAAAAGGCTGCTGTTAACTTCAGACCCTATTTTGGCATTGTCGAACAAACAAAATAGGAGAAGTTCAGAAGGCTTACCCTAATAAGCAAAATATTTAGTTTTAGATAATAAAATAATTCATTGTTTCATTTATTCAATACATACCATACCGCCATCAACTGTAGTCCTATGTTTTGTTTTGAATGTTAACGATACAATTATGGCGATAACGGAATCGAAATTATTTGAATCAGTTATTTTGGAGGTAAATTTGATAAAATTGTTCAGCAAAAAATCTATTTTCGGCTGTAGTTTTTGTGTATCTTATTTCTCGAATGGACAATGTATGGAACAAGTGAAGAACTAATTTGATGCTATTATTTTACTAAAGAAAGTATGTTGATATCAGGTGTACAACTTTGTTTCCACCGTTTTTTCAAAATTAAAAGCTTTATTGCGAAAAAGTGCTTACAGATGTATTATTCAAAGTATTGTTCGTCGCTAGCGACAACTTTCTCCCATCTTTCCGGCAATTTTCGGATCCCGGCTCGAAAAAAGGAGTCCTCTTTTGACGCTATCCATGAAGCAATCCATTTTTCCAACTCTTCGAAGGATTGAAAATGTTGATCTGCCAGGCCGTGTGCCATCGAACGGAATAGGTGGAAGTCAGAAGGGGCGACATCTGGGGAGTACGGCGTGTGGGGCGAGACTTACCATTTCAGTGTTTCCAGGTACTTTTTGACCACTTTTGCGACGTGAGGCCGAGCATTGTTGTGTTGGAGGATGACTTTGTCATGTCGCTCTTGATATTGTGGCCGCTTTTCTTTCAGCGAGACGTTTTGAAATGGCTTGCTGACCCACTCCCAACGATTCGGCAAGCTCTTCTTGGGTTTGGCACGAATCTTCATCAAGCAATGCTTCTAGTTGTTCATCTTTGAAGGTTTTTTCTTTTCCACCACCATGTTTGTCTTCGACATCAAAATCATCATTTTTAAAACGTTGAAACCACTCACGACACTTTGTTTTACTCAGAGCAGCATCACCGTAAGTTTCTGAGAGCATTCGATGCGCTTCAGCTGCATTTTTTTCGAATTGTAAGAGAAAAGTAAAACTTCCCGCAAATGGCGAGAATTGGGCTCATAAACATCTATGTATTTTGAGCAGCCTCAGCCGGTACAGCCATCTATCGGAAAACGGCGGAAGCAAAGTTGTGGTATATAATGTGCATCCCAAAATACCTAAGCCATAACCTTCCCAGTTGACTGTTTTACTATTGGAGGCTTTGGACGTAGTTCACAGGCAGCAGTCCACTCAGATGAAGATCGTTTTGATTCCGGAGTGAAGTGGTGGATCCATGTGTTATCCATTGTCACATATCGATGAAAAGTAAACGATTATTATTTGTTAACATGGTCAAACATTGCTCTTAATCATCAACCCGTTGTTGTTTTTGATCGACTATGAGTAAACGAGGCACCCACTTTGAAAAGAACTTTCTCATGGTTGAATGTTCATGCCCAATTGTAAACACACTACTTTCTGAAATTTTTACGGCCTCGGCTATCTCACGTAATTTATATTCACGATTAGATACAACCAAATTAGGAACTTGTTTTGAATCTTTCTGGAACAACCACCAATCCAATTCTACGACCAGAACGTTCACCATCAACAGTGTCTGTACGACCAAGCTTATATTCAGCGAACCAATGACAAATGGTTCTTTTAGATGGAGGAGAATTCGAATAATACTTTAGAAGCCGTTGCTAAGCATGGACATTTTTTTCATCAAGAAGCAATGATAAATTAACACACGAAATTGTTTTGAAGCCATTATAAGTAGCTTCACTTGAATGACTGTTACTTTTTCTGTCTAATCAAAGTGTCACACAATTTCACACATAGTCTTTTGAAAGTTGGTACTTCGTCGAAAGTCGAAAATCGCGATTGAAAATTTTCACAAGTTATTTATAGACAAAAGAAAATCATCGATCAGAAAACTCACCGCAGAAAAGTACTGTGCTGATTTTTTGACAACGCGATTCTCACTGAAATTGATTTCGCATTGCAAAAAAAAATCGGTTGTGAAAAGTTCACTAGCGAACATTCGATGTTAATTAAGAAAAAAGTTCGCACATTGAATATCTCTGATATGATTTTCGAACAGAAAAGTTGGGAAATGAATTTTCATAGCCATTTTATCTGAACCCTTTGCAGAATACATGAGGAAAAAATTCGCCGATGAACAAAAACTGAACCTTTCTGAAAATATTCAGTGTGTGTGTCTTTTTCATTGGGAATTTAGCGTTCTTTCATAAAATTTCGTTGAACAATATAAAAAAAATATATGTTTGTCATTATTTTGAAAATATTTAACTTTTTCAAATATTATTTCTCCATTCTAGAATTTTGACAGTATTTTACTTTGGATTTCAGCTACAACATATGGTTGTGAGAACTCGCGCATATAATCAAAAATTCCAAGAATAATGGGATCGCACAAACAAAAATACGTTGATCATACCATCCTCATTTGAAATCTTTACATATTTTGAGATAACGTCTGGTTTTATGCTGCAAATAAACAAAAATACGCCTGAAGTTATACCCATGAGTGTAAGATTCGTTACGCTTAAATTTCAGTGAAATTGGTTCAAATAGCACATGACCCGAGAACATTTAATCATGCTGTATTATCACAACATGAAAATACACTCTTTACCCGCAATCATGACTTATTTTGCTCATTTGTGGAATCGAAATACCGCCCGTGTGCCTTTGCACGGTCTCCATTACTCTCCAAGGTAACTCCCCCCGGATGGAACGGAAGCATTCATTTTACGGGTGAAAGTTTGAACGGTTTTCCGGTTCAGGTTTTGGTTCAGAGGTGTCCCGGTTTACCTTCCGATTCGTTTCTGTCTTGAAAGTAAAACTCCTCACCATACTTCCGAATCACGTTACGAACTGCTCCGATGCTCACGACTTCCATCTCACGCTCACCAACTGGCACAGTGAAACGTTGGTAAATGGTGCACCTTATTGTTTACAATCCGTTTACGTTAGCTTTCCCAGGAAATGGCTTCATTTTTTACGTGAAAACTAATGTCAACGGCATCTGAGATTGTAAACTATGATACATCCATCTAGTCATCTAGCAACGACAGAGGCGCAACAAAACAGTGCTTGGATTTTCTGTGTTCACAAAAGGGGGTTTATAGTCAACGTGATTGACTCTTGCCAATGAGTTGTAACAGCTCGACTATAAGAAGAAGCAGAACTTTCTGGGACACTTTATAAGAAGATTAGTAAGTATAGACATTATTGTTGTTTGACATAAAAGCCGTTGAGCGCAGAGAGAACTGAATTTTATTAGTAAGTTTTCATTGAAGATTTTATGAATTGAATATTAGCTTTAACAAAACGCTTACGAGATTCCGGTTCTTTTAATTTTTCAGGCATTTTGGATGTCATGCTACACAAATAGTTAGGAAGTAAACGTGGAAATTGATGAGTTCTTAACAGAAGAGAAAGTGAACAAAGAGAATCAGTCACTTGGCTGGAGTAACATAACAAAGCGAGAGAGACACAAAACTCTGAACCTCGAAGTTCACAGGTAATTTTTTGTGTCAGCGAAATTTCATGACGAATTTTCACTCAAAAAAAATATCGCTAAAGAGATAATCGAAAGAGAGAAAAGTCTCCGATGACTTACTTCGATGCTATATTTCCACTATGCTTCAGTTCGACAGGGAAGTGATTCGTTCAAGATTTAATTATTATATTTTCATCAATAAAAAAATCTCTACTGAATAAATTCTGAGAAATTATGACTGCAATATTTTCGATGCACTCAAGGTGGATAATATGAGCAACAATATTTTTTCCACATTCCAAATAGTGTCGAAAGATTGTTTTAATTCCAGCTAGATGATTATTCTGCACTATTTAGATCCAAACACAAGAAAACGCTATTTAGCATGAATTTGATTCATAGAAGTAACAGGAGTGCAGCATCGTCAGCTAGTATCGAACACACAGTAGGCGCAGTGTTTGAATAACGCGTTTGAATTGGCATAGCGGTTTTCTGCGCTCCTGTTACTTCTGCGTACGATTCAAGCTAAATGGCATGGCATGGCTAATATTTTTTAATTGGCTGCATAACATGCTTTGTGATTATTTTTATTATCATTACAACTATTATTACTCACAACACCTGCTGCATTTATTAATGATGTATGAACTTATCAGCCACCCTACGCACACTGAATATTTTCAGAAAGGCTCAGTTTTTGTTCATCGACGAATTTATTCATCATGTATTCTGCAAAGGGTTGAGATATAACGGCTATGAAAATTCATTTCCGAACTTTTTTTCTTAAATATCATCGAGCGGAATGTTCGCTAGTGAACTTTTTTTTGTTTGAAAGTCACTTGTAAAAAATTTCAGTTGCGATTTTCGAAATTTTGTTTTTTTTCAAACACTGCTGGTTGATGAAACCCAAACAGTAGATATATTCTAAATCTATTACACTTATTAATCAATTGGCTTGACACTTACAATTTTATAGTCAGCAAAATGCATTTAAACTAACGAAAATGTTTAGATTTCAACAGGTTTTAGACTTAAATATCATGTAAACTACTGATATTGAACACATGATAATTTGTTATTGAATTGATATAAATATACGCTGAGGTCTTTTTTTATGCGGTTTTTGACTCGACTTTTTATGCGAATTTTCAGAGTTATGCGGTTTTTTTATGCGAAGTTTCAGAGTTATGCGCTTTTTTATGCGAATTTTCAGAATTATGCGGTTTTTTTATGCGAATTTTCAGAGTTATGCGGTTTTTTTATGCGGTATGTAAATTCGCATAAAAAAGACATCAGTGTACTTACTGTTCACAATCTCTAAAATATGTAACTTTGACCAGATTAAATCAGTAGCAATCAGTTGCACGAAGATTCATGCAGCCATTTTATTCAGAAACTTTTCATTTTATTTTCAATATTTAACATTGCCGCAATTTTCAGAGAGTATGAAAATTATTGAGAAAACATACTAAGTTACACACTCCAGTCTTATGTTCAAAGTATTCGATATCAATATAAACGAGCAAAGTCTTGGCATTGCATTCCTTTTGTGGAATTTGGCCTTTCTGTCTCAACAGACTTCGTAGCCGATTCATAGCGTACAGAATCAGTGCAGGGCTAGTACTATGGATTCTACTGACACTATAAATCCTTCTAGGTCGGGGCTCGAACATATGACAACTGGCTTGTAAGACTAGCCCCGTATGCATTGAACCACCAACCCGGGTTGATCTCAATATGCCAACACTTAGAATCAACCCAAGTAGCAAACGTAACTTATTGAAATTTCAAAATGTTCTACAATTGTTTTAGAATTGTTATTTATGGTAGATATGTCTAGAAAGATTTTCAAATACATTAAAATTGGTTGTGCAACTTATCACTGTTACGTTACATAATTCTACCGAAGAAATCGCTGTAGAACAACTTTAAGTACATCTAAAACAATTGTGCAGCAAATCACCAACTTGTTCATGTTTCACTAGCAGTTATAGAAGCTCTGTAAAAATTTTCACATCGTCATGTAAAACGGGAGTAATTATAACAATTGTGCAACTTATCAAAAATATTTCAAACGGCTGTCATAATTGTATCGGACACAATATATATATTGAAATTGCGATAAACCTCTTGTGGAAGGAAAATTAGTGAAATGATGCTCTCCGCAAGGCATGATAAGCCGAATTGAGAACCTTGCTGTAAAAAATATTTTTCTGCTGAGGCCGCATAGTTTTGGCAGCCTCATGAATTTTTCCGTCAGTGTGTGCCGTTTTCTTTAGTTTTAGAAAAAAAACAATGATATAAAATTCAAAACTTGTAAAAAACTTGTGCAAGATTTATATGTTTGAAATGAACGCAAAACTTGCAGACACGAGAATATTATATTGGCACATGGGCTTACCAAAATAATACCTACAGTGCGTATCACGAAAGTCGGGTCCGCTAAAATGAATATTGTTTTATTGTATTGTTGGTTAATTCAACTAGAAAACACAAACTGATAAAAAAACAAATCGTAGAGCATTTCTTTCTTGTTTGCTGTTTTTTAAATAACATAAGTCATTACGTTGCGTGAACCATTTTCTATTCATCTCACTGTTACCATCGATGTCATATTGGAAAATATTCGAGAAAAATTCATTTCGAGATTTTTCAGTTTCAATAAAACATTAGATTGATCCAAATCGTCTGAAAATATTAAGAATGTGAGAATACACATGTTTAAACACCATTCCGATGCTTCCCACTAAAAATAATAGACTGTTATTTTCACAGAAATTGGTGTACAATCATCAAAACACGTTAATTCAAAGACGCTTGAAAATTTTGGGCATACGAATACATGTTTCACCATAAAAACACATTTCGTTGTCGAATATTTATTTACAAAAACACAAAAGATCAACTCTACAATATGTAGCATTATCATTTTTCATGTGCAGATTATTTTACAAGACTCATGTTTATGTTAAGAGCAGTTGTATTGAAAATCATGTATGTAAAATGTAAAATTTATTTAATTTAAGTTCGCATATTTTTTTTTCTAACGTCATTCCATTTTTTGTGTTCATTACTTAGTATTTTTTACGAGTTTCACAATTGTTTTTTTCGCTGATTTTATTACTGCCCTTGTGAATGGGATCGACGAATGAGTTTTTGTTGCAGTAGCGCAATCGTTGTCAACAAATATTCGTAATAACGGAAGAACTTTAAGATATGTTGCACAACACAGAAAAAATGCGCTTTTTCCATAACACAACAGTTACTAGAATAGTAATATAAACTAATTTGATAAATTGCACATTCAGTAGAAACATACAGGACAGCAACTTAACATGCTACTTGGGAATATGCCCACACTTAAGATTAAAGTAAATTATTGCGACTAGAAATATGAAATTCACGTAGAGAAAATCCTTTTTAAAAAAAGTGTTGATTTTTAGCAGTGTACATTGTAGAATATTCTGTCAACGAAATTAATGTTTTCAACTCTGCTTGCTGAGAAACTGAATTTCCGTGGAACGAATTCTGAGTAGGCCTAGATTTGAAGATTTCCGTTCAATTATTTGAATGGGTCATAGAAAAGCGAATAATTAAGTTGGAATGGTGAGCGTTTGTAATGTCAAAAGCTCTTCTTTCGATTGGTCCCAGTGTAAATCCAAAGAATTCGAATTCAATTAAATTAACAATTACGTTACTGTAAAACTCGTCAAAATGTAAGGAAAATAATCAATTTAAAGGTAAATATTCTTCATCACTTTCCAGTAACTTCAACTGAGCACCGATGGTCCTAAAGGCTCTAAACATTGAAAAGCACTAAACTATTACGCATTAATACTAATCACATTTCATTACCTCGTAGCCAGTATAGTCTCGCATGGGTCTTTTTGAATGCGTGAAGAGCAGCACTAATTTTTTCCTGCCACTTGTTGGACGGTCACGTCACGCAGCAGGAGCCTCGTGCTGGCCAGCAGAGTGCGGTTGCGGTGCGGTTGGTCTTGATGGGTAGTGTGAGAGCCGTTCAAATTTAATATATGTGGAAGTGTTTGCCCAACTAATGCGGCCGGGAGTTCATCTACTGTGATGTAGGTATTGGCGTAAAAGTACCGTCGCTGCAGGGGAACCGTGGGCCAAACAATTCTGGAAAGTTTTCACGTTTGACTCTTATGCTATGTATCAGGAATTAATGCTCGGGTTTGTATGGTATGAAATTTTCGAAGCCCCTTAGAATCCTTCTAGATTCAACACACTGAAGCTGGAACGAGATGAGAAAAGATCGACGACTATGTGCAAAAGTAGTACAAATGCAATCTGTTACATGGAATCCCGTGATGATGGTTAGTATCCTGTTGCTGAAGGGCTACATGGAATGATTCCTGTAGAGTTGTTGGTAAAGTCCTGACTGTTAGAGCGATACACTTTTCCATTCCATGCACCATCGCTGAAACCATACCAGTTTCTGTAAAATCCTGCCCTGAAAGTTTTTTTTGTTCCCTTAAAACCGCATTGCGACGATGCAACCCTGCTTCCCTATCGTACGGATTTTCTTCCCGGGACTGTAGTTAAGGTTCCATGGGACCATAATATCTTCTAAAGTTTCATCGCCCTATTGGGTACCACCTAAAAAGGAAACCCTAAGTTTAACACACCGAACATGAGTCGTCCTTTCATGTTTGACCGAGCGTTGGGTCGAGAGTGTACAGTTTCCTCGAGACTTAAGCATTTAATCACATCAGTAGACCCTTCTGGTTCCACTTCCGGTGCCTATGGTGTTCACGGGGTAGGCTCACTCGTGTGCTACACGGCAATTTCAGCTGGCAAACCGAATTCCATGTGAGCCGATGTTGTTTCTGGAGTACGGATTACCTGCATAATTTTGAAATTGGGTGGAAAATTACTTGCTACAAATTAAGCTGTGCTGTTAAGTCGTTAATTGCGCTTCTGGAGTAGATGATTACTGCATTAACAAAGTTTGTAGTTCTCGGTACGAATATGCAAATGGAGAGAGCTTACAGTTTTAGTTGTCTTTCTGCTGGAGTACTAGTGAAGTATGGGCATATTGTGGACCCATACAAAGATCCTAAATTTCATTTGGACTCGACCTCCGGTTTTATTTAATTCTTGAATAAGAACAAAAAAGTTTTCTTAACAGTTTTGATCCAAGATGTTAGGAACTCTTCATTTTTTGCATTCTCGCTCTACGTGACGGTGCAAATTTTAAACACACTTCATCCTGTTGCTCCAGAACCGGAAGACGAATCCGAACAAAAGTCAATAGCAGTCTATGAGACCAAAAAACCATTTATTTGAGTCTAAATTAAGTCTAAGTATTTGGTTCGATTTCTCAGTGTCATGTATAAACACTTGGGTGCCAATATTTTAGGGTCATCTATAATTTTGTTGGGCGGTAGTGCTCAAAATTTTAGGCCCCTCAAGTAAACGCCCTTATTCTGAATAACGACGTATTGATTTTTCGATCGAATGTGGTTCGATCGAATCATAGCTACCTTTGATTTTGCTAGCGTTATGGGGAATACAAATGAAATACGAGCGAAAAAACGATACGACGTTATTCAGAATAAGGGCGAAAGTCTCTAAGAAAAATTTGAGCTAAATCGGATATGGGTAAGCGGTGCCACCCGGCGGTCAAAGTTTGAAAATTTTAGATCTTGAAAAATCACCATCACATGAAAATTCCACAATCGAATTTTGATGTTGATGCCAAAAGTCATAGAATTGCATGAAACGTCGAGATTTAGTGTCACTTTGCAAAAAACCTTTTTTAATCCACCTAGTGGTGTAAGAATGTCTTTCTCATATTACTTATACTTTCAAAAATATCACTAAAAGACTCTGTCAAGATTTTTTTTTCAAACTTGAATAAAATCAAAAATTTTCTTTGGTATAAACTACCATCAGCATTGCTATTTGTAAACAGTTATGTCAAGTCAGTATAAATTTAAATGTGGCAACCCTGCACGCTATACAAAATTGAACAAAGCACGCTGTGTGTTTGACGGTGGCTTATTCTTCTTCCGTACCAACACATACCAATGAGTCATTTTGTATGACAGTTTTAAAGTTATGACACTCATTGCCCTATAATTTCGGAAACGGAAGTCGGATCTGGATGAAATTGCTCAGTATCTTTTAAGACAATAAGAGCTTTAACTTGAATCACCATTTTCGAAAATCGGTTCAACCGTTGCTGAGAAATCGAAGTGAGTTCCGTTTTTGGAGCTTTTCTTAACTATAACCGGTGCGTTCGGAAGCGGAAACTGTGACCTACTAGTCCCAAAGTAGATCTATATATCCACCAACTAACAAGGTCTGCCAACTAGATGAATTTACTAGTAAATTTTATAGAAATTAGTACCTCGTTTCGCCATAACTTTTGAAGAAATCCTCATGGTATTGAAAATTTTTTACTTATCGCGTTGTAATACCGGAACCAAAAGTCGGATTTGGATCAACTATTCGGGGACTTTTTATAGAATTTCAAGACCTTTTTTTGCATCGTAGTTTGTGATCTGTTAAGAAATTTCCGAGAAAATTGAGTGCGCATTTTCTCATAGATTTGCACATATTGCCTTGTAATTCCGGAACCGGGACTCGGACAAAGATAAAATTGAATAGCGATCTATGGGTCTATAAGGCCTTCGACTCAGCTCGGCAAACTGAGTAAATTCCTCGCGCTCTCTCTCTCTCTCTCTCTCTCTCTCTCTCTCTCTCTCTCTCTCTCTCTCTCTACGTGTGGGTGTGTATGTGTATGTGTGTGTCAAATAATCTCACTAGGTTTTCTCGGAGAAGCGGCTGAACCGATTTTGACCAACTTAGATTCCAATGAATCTAGTTCCTAATTTTCATCCTGATCCGACTTCCGGTTCCGGAGTTAAAGGGTTAAGTGTGATCAATATTGTACACCGTCACTTAACCCGGCGAAACAAAAACAGTAAAAAATGTTGTAAGCTGGACTCTACCGTTATTTCCAATCTTAGGGTAAAATGAAAGTTCCTATGGTCCTACCAAAAATTACTGCTTATTTTCGGATATAACAAACATTTAAATCGTCATTTCGGGTGCGATGGCGAAATTGTATAAAATCTTCAAAGTTTGAATAAAAACTAGTAGAGTTTGTACGTCATGTTAGTTGGTGGTTAATGCACAAACAATCCCTTGGTTTCTTTCAAAAATCGAAGAGAAAATTTTTGAATAGAATACCCCAAATATTATACATGAGAAAGGCATAATTACATCACTAGGGGGTGGTTTTTTTTCTAAATTCGACTCTGAGACTTCGAAAAATTTTGAGATTTCCGAAATCAAAAACTTATTCAACTTATCAAAAACTTAAAATTGTTTGAAGCGAATTTCCACCAAATGCTTCACCGCTAGTCTGGTGATATTACTTAGTCGTGTTTGATGAATGTTCGTAGCATGACAATTACAGGATTAATTTTCAATTAACAATTTACCGATAAAATTAAACATTCTTCTGTCTATTCTTGTGTCCATTAACTTTTACATGAACACTGAATTCGTTTAATGATTGTATCAATAGTTGTCTCATTAGTCGAGTCACCACATCATTTTGCTTAGTACTCGATCTACAATTAACGTATGGTTGAGTTCGGTCCTGTGGAACAATATCAGAAAAAATTATATGAAAAAATGTGCAATATTTCTGTTCTAGCGGAGTGAACATGAGGAGTGATTATACCAGTATTCTTCTTATCGTTCAGGCCAATGAATAAAACGTTTCTCCTCCTCATTTACATTTGGTAATTGGTCAAGTGATGCAATGTTCTGAAAATGGAATGATTTGGCTTAAGCAGCTTACAAATGTAATGAATAGCATCCTAAGCAGTCCGCTTTTAAGTAATCCATCCTTGAAAATGTACCCGAAGCGACTGAACGAACTGTAGCATGCTAAATGCAAAGAAATCTCTTTATTTTACCTCATTATTGCAACAGCAGAATCCTATCATTGATTCGTATAATAAATCGTTCTATAATGTGATTTGTTCAACTCACGTCTACGATGGCCAACATTATTCACTGATTACATTGCACACAATGAATCTACTGGGTAAACGATATCAGAGCTTTTTATCCTTCTTACGGTATAGCAAGAACAGTCATATGCGTTCCACGATTAAGTCATTTGGCAAACAATAATTTTGGTATCCAATTAAGCACGTGGCTCGAAATGACGAATCGCATGGATCAAACTGCTCGTTGCGCGCCAAACGATTTCCCAACGATCTAGTATTCTTTTCTTCAACAGCGAAATACTGAGCATTTTGTTGCGCACCAAACATCAATCAATCTAGCAAGCTAGACGACTTTTTCATCGGAAAATTCCATTGTCCATACAAAACAATTTTATGGATTTTTCACACTTCTCCGGCAAGTTTTCCTAATTTTTTTGATGTACGAACCCGGTGGTGGTAATAACTGTTCAAACAAAAAAAGAATCATGTAAATCCGTCCATCCGTTCTTACGTGATGCGATTACAAAGAATGAACTCTGCATTTTTATATATATACTAGCTGACCCGTCGAACTTCGTCTCGCCCGTTTTTTTTAAATTTATGTTTTCGGACAGTAGAATTGTCAAACGTTATGCTGTTAATGTATCTTTCCATTATTTTACTGATTACTTGGCTGCGATGAATTCATAAAAAAATTGTGAATATGTTAAAAGCTTTTGTTACGCAAAAATAAAGCGAATGCACCGCGAATCATCTTTTTGAGTCAGTGCATCGAATAGCGATTGTTGATCTCTCTCAGACTATGGTTTCGACATATGGAATAAAAAGTGAAGCAAAAATAACTGAGATGACTACTTTAAATTGATTAGAACAAATTTACAAAAGCTGCCCTCGCGACTTGTAGTTCGTCACTTCTCGCTAGTCTGGTGATATTATTTAATCGTGTTTGATGAATGTTCGTAGCGTGACAATCACAGGAAAAAATTTCCATCAACAATTTAGCGATAAAACTTTATTTTTACTTTTAATGTATGACTTCTGGTCAGTCAGTAACTATTTAGTAAATTTTTTGGTGTGGGGGAGTGTGGTGGGCAAAAAAAATTAACATATCAGAGACTCGGATGTTTCGCATCGCTAAGTTCGACTCCTCTGGTAGACGGTAAAAGTTTAGATGCGAGAAATATTCTTCTTACTTAAATCATAAATCAAATAAACATAGATTTCTCACTGTACGGTGACACTAACAGCACCTCTAGTGACAAACGGGTGTACTTTTTTCCATTAGCTACTGTGGTTGTGTTAAATGCGCAGGCAACTTTTTGAATGCATTTTAGGACCAGACCGACGACACGACCTGCCACTCGCTTTAAAAACTGTATCGCAAATTTAACTACCCCTCAGTAACTGGTACTGTCAAAACGTAATCGCTTGGAAAAAGTTGAAACTGGCAACACAAGTTGATAAATTATTGATTTTGAATAGCATAACCATGGTTACTGCATATTGCAGAAATGTAATAAGTAAACAAAACAAACTTCATATCGGGTATTTTTAAAACGATAAATTCAAATGGATTTGCGGAGTGGAGAATCCTCTTCTTGTGGTAAATTGCAAATGCTCCAGCATCATACCAGTGGATCGATTTGTCATTCGAAATAACTGACAAAATTCTTTTGTTGGGAAACTTGAAATGGGCCCACTTGCGATTAAACGATAACTGTTGTTTTGGGAATTTACTATACTATACAAGAGTGAGTTATAGAAGTCTTTTTGTGATTTGTATCAATATATTTATATTTATAATCAGCCTCGCACGAAGTTTTCATGTGCCACACAGTAGATTGAGATAAGAATAATGCGGGTTATGAGTGTATTTCCCATTTACAAGCGATAATCAATGATTGTAAGATGACGCAAGGATATCAAATGATATAAAGAGAACAACTCCAGAGAGCTTGAAAATCTAACAATTTCTGAGAATCGAATCAATTTTGGTTGGAATGTACATAACAATCAGTTGTTCGGAGAAAACAGTAGGAAATTGATGAATAAGTGAATGTCGAAATTATACTTTGAATACGAATAATACATTATGAAAATATATTGATAAATAACTCGTTTAATGCTATTTTCAGAATAAACCAAGTGAGGGAGATATTTTTCTTAAAGAAAAAAGCTATGCAATGAATGTATTTGAATAATAAAAATAAAATATTTGTTTTGTGTATACAAATGCTTTCAATTTACATACTTTCCAAATTTTATTTATATACTATATTGCTTATGTAGCAGTTCAGCTTCATTTGTTGTACTGAACACCACCTGAACAGGTCGACCGGGTTTCACGAACCCAAGCAACGAACGAATCAAACTTTTCATCCAATTTTCATTGCCGTCAATTTTAAAATGTTTCACATCTAGACTAATATCTTCAGAAGAAGCATCTTTCCGTTTATTATCGACACCACATTCTGTTTCATTTTCATTGCAATCTATTTCGAAAATTCGAGCGTCATCTTTATCACCAGTTTTTTTTCTTCCGCCAGAAATAATATTCTTTTAGTTACGTTTCCAGAGCTTTGATTTTGTATTTGTAGTTCATGTTCAACTTTAGGAGCACTACGAGGAATAGAAATCTCTGTTAGGAACGTAAGGATGGTTAGTTTACATACAAAAAGTTAATGTTTCTCTACTCAGAAAACACAGACACAAAATTTCGGGACTCACCTTCTTTGTGATAATGACTGTTGCATCTCTACATCCATGAGTCGCTATCAGGAATTCCACAAATTTTCCAAAATGTTTGTTTATTTATTCTATGGATCCTAGGTAACTAGTTCGTAGCAACGAAAACAGTGTTACTCGAGAAGATTATTTTTATCATTTACAAGGGGTCGCTATTTTTGTGGTAACTGGCGGTAAATCGTTAACGGACAATTTTATTGCTGATTTTTCTTCGAAGTGTCTGGTCGTGTCGTCGACCAGACGGTGCTTTTGGTGTCACGGGTTGCTCAACTACATTACTATTACACTGGGAAATCTATGTTTATTTGATTTATGCTTAAATGAACCTTGTTACGTCGAATTTTCCGCACTTTATCTTCAAATCCTTACTCCTCCTTGAGTACTATGGTTAGTTTGATATTGTTAAAAAATCGAATGATAAAATGAGTAATTCTTGGACATTCGAAAGTTCAAGTTACCATTCTTTTAAATATTGTATCCTTTAACTTTCACATGAACACTGCATTCGTTTAATAGTTTTATCAATAGTCATCTCATTAGTCAACACCACATAATTTTGTTTAGTACCCCACCTACAATTAATGAATGGTGGAGTTCGGCACTGAGAATCTATATCAGAAAGTTTTATATGAAAATAATGTGCAGTTCTTCTGTTATAGAGGAGTGAAGATGAGGAGTGATTGTATGCAGCTTATCGTTCGAGTCAATGCATAAAATCTCACAACTAATGGTTTTCAATCCACCAGAATTTACCCGACTCAAACGTATTTCAGCATGCTAAATGCAAGGCAACGCTCTTTGTTTGATCTCATTATTTAAACAGCAGCATCTTATCATTGATTCGTACAAAAATCGTTCTATTTATAAGGTGATTTGTTCAACTCACGCCTACGATGGCCAACAATAAACAACTAACTGATTACATTGCACACAATGCATCTTCTGGTAAACAGTGTCAGAACTTTTGATCATGTTAACGGTATAGCTAGAACACTCATATGCGTTCCATCATTGAATCATTTGGCAATCAATAATGTTGATACCCAATTAAGCACGTGGCTCGAAATGACGAACCACATGAATTCACACAAAACAACTCGTTGCGCGCCAAATGATTCTTTCAACGATCTAGTGTTCCTTTCTTCGACGGCCAAACACTTATGCAACTCGTTATGCGCCAAACACCTATCGATGATCTAGCAATCATTGGCGACTTTTTCAGTGGAAAATTCCATTGTCCATACAAAATAACTTTATTGGTTTTTCCCACTTTTCCGGTAAGTTTTCCTAATTTTTTTGATGTACGAACCCGGTGGGGGTAAAAACTGATCAAACAAAAAAAAAGCATCTCAATCCGTCCATCCGTTCTTACGTGATGCGATTACAAAGAACGATCTCTGCATTTTTATATATATAGATAGATGTCTTAGAATTTCATGAAACATGAAGATCTGGTATTATCTCGAAAAGATTTCATTCTAAGACATTCGACAACAACAAAAAAGTTCCAGAGACGAATTTAAAAAGTTCGGGATGACACTAGATTTCAACGTTTCAGACAATTCTAAGGCATTTGACATCTAAAAACTTTATTCGATTTTGGAAATCTCAAAATTTTCCCAAATCCCAGAAAGTTGATTCCATCAACAAAATTTTTTCTCGGGATGACACTAAATCTCGACGTTTCATACAATTCTAAGACATGTTTCGGGATTTGACGACTGTGATTGATGATTAAATAGCGAATTTCGGTTTGTCAGTCTAATGGAACAGCAAAAGCGACTTATTGATTTAATGTCCGATAGTACCAGTATCACGCATAGTGTAGTGATTACTGTAGTGTAAACAACTCATTTTTTCAACAAAATGTTGATGACGCTATGTTCATAATGACATCAAGTTCATCCAAGTAATTAATTTTGTCTCTGAAGTAACTTCCGTAATAAGGACCTACATTCACTTCACTTGATTTCCACCGTGAAGTGATACTGGTAATCAAGGATGGCTTTTATCGTATCATAGAACGCTCGCTCGCAACTCTTCCACGATTGAATCAGTGCCATCAAAGAGAAACGGAAATCATCGCAACAACAAAAACCTGACATGGCTCATTTAACATAGAATCGACACCAGTGCGAGAGCGAATTTCTCTCGATGACAATTCTGAGAATCAAAGGTTAGCACGCTGCTGTGGGGATCCTTTCTGACGCAACAAATAGTCGCTTATTCTCGTTTCGCGATCCGATTCTATACAAGCAGTTGATAATTGCGGTAGAATCATTTTACTATTGCCGCTTATTCTAACTATGTGCATATAACCTTTGTGCAAGTTGTTTCTATGAAAATGTATGTGAATGCTCCACACAAGGGTTTTGAAATATTGCAACCTAGTATGAGAATCATGAAGTTGAATCAACGACTCGATTTTCTGCGATAATTGTCAACTTGCGATTCTCTCTTGGGAAATTCCACACAGCAACGATCATTATCAGACTGTAATTTTTTTTAAGGGCCGTGAAATACTCAGAGTATGAAGTGGAGCGAAGGAATGTAGAAAAATTCTCTCGCGGTTCATGCATTGAGAGACTCGAGTTCTTGTAGCATCTTCTATCGGATTGAAAATGTTGTATACAATATAGATAGCAATATAGCAGCTTCTGTGAAATTTTCGGCAATCACCAACACTGCTGGTAATAAGGGCCTCTATTAAAAGAACAGGGTATTTAAATTTTGTAATAAACGCAGAGTTTCTGTAAGTAGACCTATGTGACAGCATTGATGTTTATAACTAAAACTAAATACTCTGTTCTTTTAACAGATTCCTTTAAAAAGGTACAATAAATCACCGAAAATATCGGATATTGAAGTAACAAATCGTTTTTGCTGTTCTACTAAGACTTTTGGCATAAAAAAATCGATTTGGAAAATTTCATGAGATGGCGATTTTTCAAGATCTTAAATTTTCAAAACCGTCAGGCAGCACCCTGTACCCGTATCCGATTTAGCTCAAATTTCGCATTTCACTTTTTTGATGTTCTTAAGGGGTGGGTTGGGTCTAACACATTTGCAACATCATTTTTTCTTTATATTTTCTTATAGTAAAACATTTCAGGAATATTCTGTGAAATTTTTAAGCCTTTCGGAACAAAATTCAACATGCTATGAACCTTTATTTTTTACTTATCTCATACTGCGAAGAAGTAAGAGCTCGGTACACAGACCCAAGAATTTTGCTTCGATTGACTTCAAAACTTGACAAAACTTTCTTGAAATGTTTCATTATAACAAATTATAAAAGGAAAAATATGATTTTTTGAAAATGTTCGACCCTACGAGCTCCCTTGAGTAACAAATTGTTTCCATTTATTTTATAGACAAAAAACTTTAAGCGCGTTTTTCTTGTAAGCAGGTTTTGAAAGTCCGTGTCCATCGTCATTCAAAAACTACTGCAGCAATTTTTGTCAATTTTTGCACACACTTTCTACATATAAAAACCAGGCCCCAACGTTTTCCCTTTTCTTGTTTGTTACTTTTGGGAGGTTTTATAGCTACAAAATGGTGGATTATTTTATGAAAAATCGTAGTTTTCACTTTGAACAACGATAAAAAATTAAAAAAAATTAAAAAAAAATCAAACAGAAACGTTGGGGTCTAGAAATGCTTCTACTCTAACTATGCTGCTTTGATTTGTTAACTTCTGATTAGTCTGCGCTGAGATACAGTGGACACCGCAAATCATGATTTTCAAGAAGCGATCTCAAAAATACTTCTTCACCGACTTATTTCTCAATATTTTTCCACGAAAAAAATTACAAAATGTTGTTCGAATGATGCTTTGTATTATGCTAAATATTTGAGATTATTTGGTTGGACGAGAGTTCTGAGGCCATCGTCCAAGTACCATGCGCGCGGGTGGTTTAAGAAAATTTTTGATGAAAATCTTTAAAAATTTGCCAAAACCAAAAACTTATAGACTTTTGAAAAGCTTTTATTTATATGCAATGCAAAAAAAAGGCTTAAAAATTCCGAGGATTTTCCGAGTGTTATCAAAATCAGCTCTGAAAAATGAGTGTTTTTGTGATCATTCACAATTAATTGGAAAAATAATGCGATGACATGATATTTTTTTCTCGAATAAACCATTTTCTGGTTGCAAGGATCACATTCAGACATATTTTTGGAAAAGCTTTTCATGCTTGTCATGGAAAATCAACGAAGTTCATAACCGATTTCGTTGCGTTTTGACGAAATGGAAATACTAAATGGAATACAAATTATTTCGCAACAATACTAATTCAATTTATAAACGGAATAATGTTAGTTTTGTAAAGTTTTCTAAATTCGAAGTTTGAAAGTTTGAATGTGTGTAATAATTGTGAAAGACTCATTTTTCAGAACTATTTTTGATAAAACCCTCCGAATTTTTCAGTCAGTTTTGCCATACAGTTAGATAAAAGTTTTTCAAAAATCTGTATGTTTTTGGTTTTGACGAATTTTTCTAATTTTCCATCGAAAATTTCCCAAAACCACCCGCGCGCATGATACTTGGACGATGGTCTCAAACATTTGAGCACTACAGTTCAACGAAATTAGAGATGACTCTAAAATATTGGCACCCTAATAAACACGCTATTGAAAATGAAATTTTTATATTTATTAAAGACTGTCCCAGAAAGTATGGACGCAACCAAAAACCACTGCCATTTCGCAATGGTTCAAAATCTGTCAATTTTTATGGCTGCGTCCTGTTGTTTACACTCTTCTCTAACCACTTGTGCAGTTGTTTATTCGTTTTCAACAGTTTGTTTCGAAATGCGTGGACTTTTAGCAGAACAACGTTGAAAAATTGTGTACAAATGGTGCACAGAACGCGGACTGTCACTGAGAAAGATAGTAAAAATGGAAGGAGTAAGTGAAAAAGCTGTGCGAATTGCAATCAGGAAGTTCGGTGAGGATAACACCTTTGAGGATAAACCGAAAACGGTTAGAAAAAAAGGTTCTTCTAACCCTCAGTTGAATAAACGTATACTGAAGGCATTCGAGCAAAAGAAGGAAGTTTCAGTTCGGGATGTGGCCAAAAAGGTGGGCACTTCGAAGTCAAATGTTCTTCGTGCTAAAGAACGTTTGAATCTTCGAACCTATAAGAAGCAGAAACAACCAAAACGTAGTCCGAAACAAGAAGCATCGATCAGGCCGAGGGTTCGAAAGCTGTACAATACGATTCTTGCTGGAAATTTGAACTGCATAATCATGGACGACGAAACCTACGTGAAACTCGATTACAAATCTTTGCCGGGACCACAATATTATACGGTGCGAGAAGGGCAAGTGTTAAACCAGTCCGAGACATCGATTGAAGTCGAAAAATTTGGTAAGAAAGCTATGGTCTGGCAATCAGTTTGTAGCTGCGGTAAGATTTCGAAACCCTTCATCACCACTGCTTCAATGAACAGCAAAATATACATCAACGAATGTTTACAAAAACGACTTCTACCCATGATTCGAAGCCTCAAGAATCCTGTTGTCTTCTGGCCAGATCTGGCTTCTTGCCACTACTCGAAATCAACGGTAGAATGGTATACTACCAATAATGTCACTTTCGTCCCAAAAGACATGAATCCACCAAATTGCCCACAACTTCGACCAATTGAGGAATTTTGGGCATTAACGAAGGCACACCTTAGGAAACATGTCTCGGCAGCCGAAACCATTCAACAGTTCGAAAAAGATTGGAAAAAAGTGTCAAAACTTGTCGCCAAGAAGTCTGTACGGAATTTAATGAGGAACGTTCGCAAGAAGGTGCGCCAGTAGTCTACAATGGCTAAGTAGCAAATGTTGAGAATAATATTCTGTTGTTGTAGTCTAGTATTATCAGTATTTCGAATAAAGTTTGAATATCTAACACTTGTGCATTATTTACAGCGAAATCAAAGTGCGTCCATACTTTCTGGGATAGTCTTCAGCCGGTAATTCCGGAACAGGGGATAAAATTCAATAGGGTTCTATGGGATTCAACCTAAGCTTGTGAAGATTGGTTGATCGGTCTTTGAGAAATTTATATTTATATTGCACATTTTACCCCGTTACTCAGCTACCGGAAGTCGGATTAGGATGAAATTCAATAGCAGGCCATGGGACTAGAGGATCTTTAATTCGAATCTGAATTCACCTACAAATTCACTGTTTGAGCTGTCTTGTATCTTTCAGGATTGAAACCCGAATACCGGTAAAACTGAAATAAGATTATTTGGTCGTCCACTCTCCAAATCTGTGAGCCCGATAAACCCGATTAATTTATGTAAAATTTTTACGCTAATCACCCTGTATCTCCTGAACCGGAAGTCGGACCTGATTAAAAAACAAGCAGTTTATATGGGACCTTTAGATCTTTTATTTGATGGTTAGATGAACGAAATCAGTTCAGCCAACTACTAGTGAAATAATGAGTGACATTATTTTATATTCATCACATATATCATCCAGTAGTTCCGGAACCAGAAGTCGGATCCGGATGAAATTTAGAAACCTGTTGGCTGTTGAAATAAGTCTAAGTTCGAAGAAATCAGTTAAGCCATCTCCGAGAAAATAATAAAATATACGAATTTGCTTTTCTCGACGAACTTCTTCAAAAAAAATAAGGATGTCAGAAATTGTGTTTTTCCAGCAATTAGTGTTGCTAGCAGTATAAACCAATATAAATATGAAATTGTTTTGAATTTTATAATACTGCCCTCTTTCTAATACATATGTCATGTTCGAACGATTATGTTGCCAAAAACGAACCGTGCTAAAATCGAAACGTCATGAAAAAGAGTGCTATGTATTGTCGTTTAAGTGCTAAGAAACAATTGCTTAAAACAGTATTGAAAATCGTGTTTCACTTTGCTCCGAAATATCGCTTTATCATCAAGCGAGTAAAATTCCTACTACTGGAATAAGGCGAAAAGTCACTTACTTGGAATAAGGCGAAAAGTCACTTATTTATCGATATCTCCGTTATAAATGGACGGATTTTAACAATCTTCGACTTGATGCCGAAAAAATTGTCGAAAAACTGTAAATTTTGACTTAAAACTTCGTATAATTCAAAAAGAGCCAACATTTTATCTCATAATCATTCAATAGCGTTTAGGATGACGGAGAGACCTTTCATTGCGACTAGTTTGATCAAAAGTAGTCTAGTTATCTCTGAGACCACGATCTGACCTTGTGGACAACACACATAACGACACACACACGGACATTTGCACAGTTCGTCGAGCAGAATCGATTGATATATGACAATCGGGCCTCCAGACCTCGGAAATTTTTTCTAAAGTTTTAGCGAATTCTATACCTATTTTGTATATTTATAAAAAAAGGTTAAAAACGAAAACATACTATGGAATCTAATACAATGTGTACTTCCGGTACACCACCTGATTCTGATTCCTGAAACCGAAGATTGCAGCATATTCAACTACTTACAAACTAAATTATTCGAATATAATTGTACAACAAATAGAAACTAATCTGTTGAATTATCTTCGGGACTCAGAAATCTTCAAGACTCTTCATGTCAACTTTAAATCCCAAAGTTTTAATGCATGAAAAAAGACAGTTCTACATCCTTAAGTGGAGGTTTCCCACTGATTTCCAGAAGATGTGCTCAGTCAATTGTTTCCGAACGACAGGACAAAACCGGTAAGCTCGCGTCATCGTTTTCAGTGATTTATGATGATTTACATCTCCCACACAAATGTTTGAAAGCAAACAATGCTTCGAGCGTCCCATTCCACAGTGCAGTGTAAGAGAGTCACAAATGGCAATCCATTGAATCCTGAGTAGGAAAAAAGACGTCTTCGCCAGCGGCACTTTGCCGTGAAAGACCAGCACGCTTTCCGCTATTTCTTTTCATCGCATCATCTCATAGAGAGAGTAGTGTCATGTTGAAGTAGTCCCGTGTATGACCAAAACCCGGAATCCATGGCAGTGCACCCTGCATGCATGGTTCTTTCTAGGTTCGAGGAAGAGAGTGCATCCGACAAAAACGTAGTTCCACTAGCAGAACCACTTGCCCTTTTTTTGAATCCGGCAGACTGAACAACCTTCGAAACTAATCTTTCATGGGCAAAGGAGCGTGATTTTCACGTTCATGGGATGGGAAATTTCTTTATGGGAAGTACTCATATCCCGGTGATATATGACTAGCTTTTTTTTTGACTCGATCCTCGAAAAAAGGGACGAGAAATGTTTCCTGGTTTTTTGATGAAGTTTTCGTGGTTGGGTGATTGTTAGATCGGAACCTATGATTTAGATACAGTAATAAACTTTTTAGCAGCGACGACAGATTGTTGGTACACAGGAAATTCTGGAACGTTGTTGATATAAAAAATATTTATTCCTAAAATCCAAAAATGGCTTCAATAAAAAATAAGTCGCTATTTCATTTTTTTATCAAATATTGTCAATCTGATTCTGTTTGATAAATGAATATATTAGCCAGAAGAAATATTCATATATTCACATATTCACATATTCACATATTCGAAAACAATTCTCAAAACAAGAGTATCAGCAATAATACATAGGTAACTTTCTGAAATAATTATGCGGATAGAAAAAAATTATTTGCCGATTACGTCACTTGTACGATTAAATCTCCGAAACTTGAAATGTCAGCCATATGATCTTCGAAATTGAGATTTTGAATCATCAAATTTAGTCTGTGATGTGACAATAAAAAGTGCAAAAACTTCTACTTCCTTGACTGCCCACATTTACATATCAGCTCTATATTGAAAATCGACAAGTGGAGAAAAAGTTGAATAGATATTTCGGTAATAATTCGCTTTTTTCACTACTGTGATGCTTGATCCGTGATACTATTGAATCTCATAGATATTTGGAATGGAATATTGCATTTTTGTCATTCGTTTATATAAAATCTGTTACGCCACAAGATGAGACCCATATGCGAGTACTGTTGTTAAGGAACGAAAAAATACTCGCATACCGGTCCCATCTTAGCATGCTATGCTTCTCTCGCACGTCACCAAATTTCATGTTTGAATTTGCATTCGTGTGAAATTTTTAATCGTTCGATTTAATTAATTTTGTGGTATCATGTCAGGTCTTGTTGCAATTGAATTGTATGGTGGAGACTCTTCCACGGAGCTCAAACAGTGAATTTGTAGGTGAACTGAGATTCGAATTAAAGGTCCTCTAGTCCCATGGCCTGCTATTGAATTTCATCCTAATCCGACTTCCGGTAGCTGAGTAACGGGGTAAAATGTGCAATATAAATATAAATTTCTCAAAGACCGATCAACCAATCTTCACAAGCTTAGGTTGAATCCCATAGAACCCTATTAAATTTTATCCCCTGTTCCGGAGTTACCGGCTAAAGACTGTCCCAGAAAGTATGGACGCACTTTGATTTCGCTGTAAATAATTCACAAGTGTTAGATATTCAAACTTTATTCGAAATACTGATAATACTAGACTACAACAACAGAATATTATTCTCAACATTTGCTACTTAGCCATTGTAGACTAGCTGGCGCACCTTCTTGCGAACGTTCCTCATTAAATTCCGTACAGAATTCTTAGCGACAAGTTTTGACACTTTTTTCCAATCTTTTTCGAACTGTTAAATGATTTCGGCTGCCGAGACATGTTTCCTAAGATGTGCCTTCGTTAATGCCCAAAATTCCCCAATTGTTCGAAGCTGTGGGCAATTTGGTGGATTCATGTCTTTTGGGACGGAAGTGACATTTTTGGTAGTATACCATTCTACCGTTGATTTCGAGTAGTGCCAAGAAGCAAGATCTGGCCAGAAGACAACAGGATCCTTGTGGGTTCGAATCATGGGTAGAAGTCGTTTTTGTAAACATTCCTTGATGTATATTTCGCTGTTCATTGAAGGGTTTCGAAATCTTACCGCAGCTACAAATTGCTTGCCAGACCATAGCTTTCTTACCAAATTTTTCGACTTCAATCGATGTCTCGGACTGGTTTAACACTTGCCCTTCTCGCACCGTATAATATTGTGGTTCCGGCAAGAATTTGTAATCGAGTTTCACGTAGGTTCCGTCGTCCATGATTATGCAGTTCATATTTCCAGCAAGAATCGTATTGTACAGCTTTCGAATCCTCGGCCTGATCGATGCTTCTTGTTTCGGACTACGTTTTGGTTGTTTCTGCTTCTTATAGGTTCGAAGATTCAAACGTTCTTTAGCAGGAAGAACATTTGACTTTGAAGTGCCCACTTTTTTGCCACATCCCGAACTGAAACCTCCTTCTTTTGCTCGAACGCCTTCGGTATACGTTTATCCAACTGAGGGTTAGAAGGACCTTTTTTCGACCCGTTTTCGGTTTATCATCAAAGGTGTTATCCTCACCGAACTTCCTGATTGCATTTCGCACGGCTTTTTCACTTACTCCTTCCATTTTTGCTATCTTTCTCAGTGACAGTCCGCGTTCTGTGCACCATTTGAACACAATTTTTCGACGTTGTTCTGTTGAAAGTCCACGCATTTCGAAACAAACTAATGAAAACGAATAAACAACTGCACAAGTGGTAGAGAAGAGTGTAAAAAAACAGAACGCAGTCATAAAAATTGACAGATTCTGTACTATTGCGAAATGGCAGCGGTTTTTGGTTGCATCCATATTTTCCGGGACAGTCTTTATTGACATATTGCACTTATGTCATTATTCTATCGTTCCAGTTGTTTACCACATGTGCTGAAACGTCCCGAGCTTAACACATAGATGGCGCTAGTTTAATTACAGGCACCTTTTTTCAGTTGATACAAACCTTTTCAAAGACAACTGTTAAAATTTCATGTTATTCTATTCATTAGTTTGTGAACTATTGTGCCAAGAGTAACGCTACTTTTGTTATTTTCAGAACAATGGATCAAAAACAATTTCTTGTTTTAATTTTCACTGCTTCTCTATGAGAAAATATTCCGTTCAAACGAAGCAATGGCTTGAAAACTGTTATGGAGACTCCGCTCTATCAGAAACAACAATAAAACGTTGGTTTGCTGACTTCAAACATGGTCGTAGATATCAAAAAAACATGTTGGCTTTATATTGCATGGGCATTTGACTATGAGAAAATTATGTTCAAAGTAATTGCCGAGTTTGTTTACTGTTGACCAACAACATAAACGTGGCAATGTTTGGTCATGTTTAAACGTAACAAACCGGAATTTTTGCGTCGATATGTGACAATGGATGAAACATGTGGAGGAACAAACGACCAAATTTACCGACCACGTTGAAACCGCGTGGATACAATTGTACAGACCGAAGAGCTCAAGAAAAGAACGTGCTGTCTCGCAGGTAGAATTCAATAGACTGCTTTTATTATAAGTTCATGAGTACAATGATATGATCGGTTTGATTGGTTTGAATGTGTGTGTCAGGCGAAGCATCGTATTCACAGGTGACGTGAGTTTAGATGCTAGGTAGTAGCGAGGGTTGTTCATCGATTACGTTCGAACATAAGCCGCCCACCAAATTCCGGTCCGGAATTTCATTACTTAATCGTCTTGAAACGTATTCATCGCTGTCCATGGGTATCAAACGAATTCGCCGGATGTCTCGTTGTGTGATTCCGTTGCCAGTTTTCAGAGATGCTACTCGGACCAATCCATCAGGTCCTGGATGAACTTCCACTATCCGTCCAAGCGGCCACTGCTTCGGCTTATCGTTTTCGCCAACCAAAAGTACGAAGTCACCAACCTTCACGTTAGATGCAGATTTTTGCCACTTCGTGAATACCTGCAACGATCGTACATATTCCTTCTGCCATCTTGCTCGAAACTCCTGAGATACACGCTGAACAAATTGCCAACGCGACATAGAGCTGACACGGCGTTCGAGTTGGTTGATTTCCGGTGCTGTTGTCAACGGCCTCCCAATCAGAAAATGCGCGGGGGTCAATGGCTGCGGGTCCGTTGGATCATTGGAAATCGGTGTGATGGGACGAGAGTTCATGCATGCCGAAACCTGTGCCAAAAGAGTCGACAATTCCTCGAACGTGTATGTGAAATTACCTGAAATTTTACACAGCAGCTGCTTGGCGACCTTGATACCAGCTTCCCAGAGCCCTCCATGGTGAGGAGAGCGTGGCGGAATAAAGTTCCACTCGACACCCTTGTCGGCAAGAAAATCTGCCACGATCGATTGGTGTGCATTGGAATTGAAAAGATTTGCGACGTCCTTCAATTGCTTTGCTGCTCCACGAAAATTTGTAGCGTTGTCGCTATATACCTTTGCTGGCATACCGTAGCGACTGGTGAACCTGGTAAACGCCGCCAGAAACGATGGTGTACTGAGATCCGATACTGCTTCCAGCCATACCGCCTTTGTAACGAAACAAACGAACAAGGCTATGTATCCCTTGCTCGATGCAGCTCCACGTACCTTACGGCTTATGATATTCACCGGACCCGCATAATCTATTCCTACTACAGAGAACGGAGGCTGTGGATTCAAACGAGATGATGGCAACTGACCCATTTGCTGACGTAAAGGTAGAGGTTTCATTCGAGCGCATGTTACGCATTGCCGAGTGATTTTACGAGCCGCACTTGTCCCATACGGTATCCAAAAACGTTGACGAGAAATTGCTAGCAAAGTTTGCGGTCCGCAATGAAAGTTGTTGATATGGGCGTCATATAATATTAGAGAAGTGAATATAGAACGCCGAGGTAGCAGTAGCTGGTGTTTTGTATCATAATTTAGCTTCGATTGACGGATACGGCCGCCCACCCTGAGAAGCCCGTCTGCATCCAAGTAAGGATCGAGTAAACGAATAGAACTTCCGCTAGACACAAATTTTCCTTCTTTCAAGCGGTTGATATCATTCGAGAAGTGAGATTTCTGTGTGTGCGATACATATATTAAAAGAGCCTTATCCAACTCTGCAGATGTTAGACGTTCAGGTCCACGGGAGCCGAATCTCAAAAGACGAGCAGTGACACGTAGCAACATTTGTTTGTTTGGGTAGTAACGATTTAACATCTCATCTAAAAAATGATTTTGATATGCGACCATGAGACCGACTGCCATAGATTTTCGTTCACGGTCTACTTGTTGCCTTTGTGCATCGTTAAGATCTCGATGTGGTGATGAATGCTGCCAATTTGGACCATGCCACCAAAGATTATTCGTTTTCAAATTAACAGGAAGAGCACCTCGCGATATTATATCTGCAGGGTTGTCGTGGGTACCAACGTGATACCAGTTGATCGACGGCAAGAGAGTTGCGATTTCGGCTACGCGATTTCCAACATATGTTTTCCATCTAGACGCTCCGCCAGATATCCATGCCAATGCTACCTGGGAATCACTGTAGGCTCGAATTTCGTGAAACTGTTTTGCCAAAGCTGCAGTAACATTGCTGATTAGACGTGCCAAGATCACCGCCGCATTTAACTCCAAGCGAGGTATGGTCGACCGACCCTTCCCGATCGGTGCTGTTTTCGATTTTGCACAAAGAAGATGCGATGAGTGGTTGCCATCTTCGTCGACGGATCGAATGTATATGCAGGCGCCCATTGCCTTCTCGGAAGCGTCACTGTAGCCGTGCAGGTAGAGTCGTGTAAGGCTTCGAGCGTAGACGACTCTTCGTGGTATCTGAAATGAATTGAGAGCGAACAGATTCTGTGCTAAAACTATCCAATCATCAATCAACTCACCAGGGGGAGTTTCATCCCAGTCCACCTTCAGCTCCCACAAACGTTGCATCACCAACTTCGCCTTGACGATGATTGGAGCGAGCAAACCCAGAGGGTCGAACAGGCTGGCGATTTGCGACAAAATGATACGTTTAGTGGGCTGAAGGATCTTAACTGGTTGATAGGAAAACAAGAGCTCATCACTGCACGGCTGCCAGTGAATTCCAAGGGCCTTGATGGTTTCGTTTCCATTTAATTCGATCGGGATCCTAATTTCGAGGTCTGCTTCGGATACACCTTCAAGGGCCCTGTTACAATTAGACGCCCATTTACGCAGGTGGAAACCTCCAGATGCAAATATTTCCGAAAGCTGTTGTCGTAACTGTTGAGCTTCTTCAGGAGAATCTGCACCGATCAAAACGTCATCAACGTATGTCCCCTTCAATGCCTTCTGGACCGCATCCGGGTAGTTTACAGCAAAGAGATTGAGCAACTGTTGAACGCATTTTGTCGCGAGGTACGACGCCGGTTTTGTTCCGTAGGTGACGGTGTTTAGAGTGTACTCATCGATGTCATCTTCAGGTTTCCATCGCCATAAGATTCGTTGATAATCACGATCCTCCGTTGCAACTTGCACCATACGGTACATCTGCTGTATATCACCAGTAAGTGCAATAACTGGGAAACGAAACCGTAGCAGAATGTCGATGAGGGAATCTTGTAGGACAGGACCACTCATTAGCACGTCATTAAGTGATTTTGAACTAGTCGTTTTGGCCGAAGCATCGAAAACGACACGGCATTTGGTTGTAGTGCTGGACTCCTTCAAGACGCAATGGTGTGGGAGGTATACTGATCCAACCGGTGCTGGTGTTTTGGCGAGAGACATATGGCCTGCCTCGAGATACTCACGCAGAAAGGAGTGATATTGTCCCTTAAGCTGATGATTTTTGGCCAACTTTCGCTCAATTTGCTCAAGCCGTTCAGTAGCGATTTCACGAGATTTTCCTAGTGATTTTGGATCTTCTCGGAAGGGGAGACGAACTTGGAATCGACCATTGTTGTCGCGAACGGTGTTCTGTTCGAAATGTGCCTCACACATCCTTTCTTCTTCACTGAAGTGGGGACCTGGATGCGTGTATTCCTCCATCTCAAAAAATCTTTGCAATTGTTGAGAAAGTGTATCATCAACGAAGGTGATTAAACAAGTAGAACTGATAGGGGCCGCTTGCGGTGGTGTTTCATAACGACCTGATACCACCCATCCTAGCTTCGTATTTTGAAGAATAGGCAGACGACCTGCTGGATCGAGAACAATTTGTCCAGGTTCCAATAGCTCTAAAAACGGTTGAAGGCCCAAAAGAATGCTGATTCTTCCAGGATTATGAAATTGCGGATCAGCCAAATGTACGGAATGTGGAATTGGCCAATCTTCGATATTCACAGGACGCAATGGAAGGTCGGCAGAGATTTGATCCAATATGGCACACGGAAGGCTAAACTGGTAATTTGAGCACCTGGAGGCAATTGTTACGGTAGCGCCTAAACTGGAGTGTGTGCTTGTAGACGATATTCCTTGAAAATCCAGGTTTATAGGCGATTTTTCAACACCGAGCTGATCGCACAAATCTTTTCTGATGAAGCTAAGATGTGATGCACAATCGAACACAGCGCGAACTGAATGTGGTCGACCGTATTTGTCGAAAACGTCAATAGTAGCCGTCAAAAGAAGCACGTTCGTACCATCGAGATGATCAGATAGGTTAATAGCTGATATAAGCGCTTGCGGTGATGCAGAGGTATTTTCTTCGAGTGGTGTCACTTGGGCTGCTGGTTGAAAAGCGTTGTGAAGCAACGTATGATGCATCTGTCCACATTTTCGGCAGAAACCCGCCTTGCATTCTTCTCCACCATGGTTCCTTAAACAATTCTGGCATAGCTTCTGTCTAGAAACCATAAAGAATCGATCAGCTGAGCTAGCGTGTGTGAACTTACCGCATTGGTACGGTTGATGACCAGGTCTCGAACAAATGCCACAGATGACTTGTGTTTGTTTAGTAGCAACTAATGCAGAAAGTTGCTTAGATTGGGGCCTTAATGCTGGAACCTTATTAGCTGGGATGGTGCTAGAGATCCGGGACCGTTGTGATGATTGCAGGGCTGAGCTTCGATTATCAATAAATTTCAACAGTGCGTCAAAACTTATATCATCCTCTTCAAGGTCCACAATCCTTTGACACCACAGTTCTTTAGTGTTCGAGTCCAACTTTTCATACAGAACGTGTAGTAACCAAATGTCTCTTTCTTCGCGTCCGAGAGCTGCTAAAGCGCGAATCACTTCATCCGAAACATCGTGGAGGGAGCGCAAACCAGATGGGGACGACGCTGTCAATGATGGTTGGCTCAAAAAACGAGTGATGTGCAGATTAGCGATTGCACGCGGTTTATTGTATCGCTCTTTTAACTTTTGAAGAGCTGGTTGATAGTTAGCATCCTCAACATTTAGATGCGAAATCAGTGTAGCTGCTTCTCCCGCCAAATGCGTTTTGAGAAAATAGAGTTTCTGACTGGGACGAAGTGATGGATTTTGATGCACTGATCCACTGAACAGATCGTAAAACGATTGCCATTCCAGAAAATTTCCGTTGAAGATCGGAAGACTCATGCGCGGCAGCCTTAAGTCCGGCAGTGCGGTATTATCGGCTGACGTTCCGTTGCTTGATGGCGGAACTAAAGTCGTTGACGCTCCTACGTTGGATGTGATTGCTTGAAGAAGCTGTGTTTGTTGCTGAACTAGTGCTTCGATGACGCTAGTGTTGCCACCATTTTGTTGGTTGAAAGTGACCTCGTGTTCGACTGGCTCCAAACGTTTCTGAAGCCTACCCAAACCCTTTTTCAGTGACAAATACTCCTCTTCGAATGCGATCTGATGCGTCATTGCTTCCTCGTAAACAGCTTCGTCGTCTGCCAAATCAAGAATTTTATGATGAACAGATAGATACGATGACCAAATGCTGTTGAGGTTATCTATCTCCGTGAGAACATCTTCGGCTTCAACATTTTCGGAGTCTTCCATTTTTTCAAGACAACGACCTACTCGTTCCAGCCGCGGGGCATACGATTTTCTTGTGCGGATTAATTTATCCATGACGATATTTAGCGGCAGTATAACTCCAATACACACGCGGAGTGCTTGCACACGTTATCTTCGCTATCAACTCGTAAATGTCCACTAGTCGTACGAGAGCAACGTAAAATCGACAAATAAACTCGCGTTGCTGGTCAAATTATGGTTATCCGGTTCGAAGGACCAGCTTTTTGGAGGAACAAACGACCAAATTTACCGACCACGTTGAAACCGCGTGGATACAATTGTACAGACCGAAGAGCTCAAGAAAAGAACGTGCTGTCTCGCAGGTAGAATTCAATAGACTGCTTTTATTATAAGTTCATGAGTACAATGATATGATCGGTTTGATTGGTTTGAATGTGTGTGTCAGGCGAAGCATCGTATTCACAGGTGACGTGAGTTTAGATGCTAGGTAGTAGCGAGGGTTGTTCATCGATTACGTTCGAACAACATGGATTAATCATTTTCCTCCGGAATCAAAATGATCGTCATCTGAGCGGACAGCAATTGGCGAACCTCGTCTAAAGCGCCCGAAAGCACAACAATCGTCTGGAAAGGTTATTGCCTCGGAATTTTGGGATGTGCGTGGAGTGATATTTATCGAGTATCTTTAGGAAACACCTTTAACAGTGAACATTGTATAACTTTGAATATGAATATGAAAAGAAAAAAAAATTGTATCATCAATACAACGCACGTCAATCAAAACAATGACAAAACTACTTTTTTTTCGCCTACCACACTCCCCCACACCAAAAAGCTTCAATTTGGAGCCCCCTGGTAGTGCACGCAACTAGTCTCAGCGGAAAACAAGAAACAAATAAACACTGGCAATAATAATACTAGAAATACAAATTTAATTTTGATAAAAAGTCCGCTGAGATTCTATTTTTTTTTTTTTTAAAGTTATATTTATTAAGGCATAATCCATTAAGGTTTACGATGCCAAGGGCTTGTCTATGTCTGTGTCTTGAGAATACAAAAAAACACAGAGAAGTAAATGTTGTGGAAAACGGAGTGAAAAAAGGGGGTATGGAAACGAAAAGACTAAGAACGACAGAGTTCTAATTAGTTGACATCGAGATGGTGAAGAGACATGGGAAGGGGAAGCAAAAAATTAGTGACAGCAGAAAGATCTTGTTAGTTTCGATGAAGATGGTGGACAGTCGGGGGATGGGGAAAACCGGGCGGATGTTAGTAACGAACCTGTAGGTGAAATTTATTCTTAGCCTCAGTTGAAGTAGCGTCAAGGAAAAGGAGCAAATTAATGAGTAATATAACAGATTACACTTGTACGTTAATGTGTTTAAGGTACTTATAAATGAGGAGCATATAAAGACTATCCCGACTCGCCAATACATCTCGGATCGGAACCTCAGGTGGTCTACCTCGGGCCCTAAGGGATTTCTTAAGCTCAGACCTGGCTTCACGATACTCTACGCACGACCACACGACATGCTCGATGTCCTGATAATCCTCGCCACAGGTGCAGAGACCGTTCTCCGTGAGCCCAATACGCCGGAGATGTGCGTTGAACGTGTAGTGGTTTGATATTAGCCGAGACATCACACGAATGAAATCGCGACTCACGTTCATCCCCTTGAACCAAGGTTTCGTCGATACCCTAGGGATAATGGAATGTAGCCATCGTCCCAGTTCGCCATTGCTCCATGAAGCTTGCCAACTTTCAAGAGTTTTCTGATGAGAGATACTGAAAAATTCATTGAAGCAAATTGGCCTTTCATAAATATCACCTTCTAATGCGCCCATCTTAGCCAATGAGTCTGCCTTTTCATTGCCTGGAATGGAACAATGTGAAGGGACCCAGACTAACGATATTAAATAAGACCGTCCAGATAAAGCTCTCAAGTGTTCCCGTATTTTCCCCAGGAAATATGGGGGATACTTTCCTGGCTGCATTGCCCGGAGAGCTTCTATTGAACTTAGACTGTCCGTGACAATGAAGTAATGGTCTTTGGGCAAGGTTTCAATGATCTCGAGGGTGTACTGAATAGCAGCTAATTCTGCGACGTAGACTGAAGCCGGATCATTGAGTTTGTACGAAGCGGTGATGTTTTGATTGAAGATACCAAAGCCTGTGGAACTGTTGATGTTTGAACCGTCAGTGTAAAACATCTTTTCACAGTTGACTGCTCTGAATTTATTATAAAAAATATTAGGGGCCATTTGAGGGCGTACATGATCCGGAATTCCACGAATCTCTTTTCTCATGGATGTGTCGAAAAACACAGTAGAATCAGAAGTATCCAGGAAATGAGCACGGTTGGGAATAAACGAAGAAGGGTTAAAATCCTGGGCCATGTAATCAAAATACAAGGACATAAAACGGGTTTGAGAATTGAGCTCGACAAGCCTTTCGAAGTTTTCAATCACCATCGGATTCAAGATTTCGCATCGGATTAGCAAACGATATGAGAGTTCCCAGAATCGGTTTTTCAACGGTAAGATGCCCGCGAGCACTTCGAGACTCATCGTATGAGTCGATTGCATGCAACCTAGGGCAATACGCAAACAACGATACTGAATTCTTTCCAGTTTAATGAAATGGGTGTTCGCGGCGGATCGAAAGCAGAAGCATCCATATTCCATTACGGACAATATCGTTGTTTGGTACAGTCTGATCAGGTCTCCTGGGTGGGCACCCCACCAAGTTCCGGTTATTGTGCGAAGAAAATTAATTCTCTGCTGGCATTTTTGTTTCAGATACCTAATTTGACATCCCCACGTGCCTTTGGAGTCGAACCAGACCCCGAGATATTTAAATGTGAAGACCTGAGCTATGGTTTCACCCCCTAGTTGAAGCTGTAATTGTGCTGGTTCTCGCTTCCTTGAAAATACGACCAGCTCAGTTTTCTCCGTAGAGAACTCGATACCCATTTGAAGAGCCCATGTCGACAAGTTGTCGAGGGTATCTTGTAATGGTCCTTGGAGATCGGCAGCTTTGGGTCCTATAATGGACACAACGCTGTCGTCGGCAAGTTGTCTTAGCGTGCAAGATGTGTTGATACATTCATCAATGTTGTTTACGTAAAAGTTGTATAAAAGGGGGCTTAAGCATGAGCCCTGAGGAAGACCCATGTAACTGAATCGTATTGTCGACAAATCACCATGCGTGAAATACATGTGTTTCTCAGACAATAGATTATACAAAAAGTTATTCAAAATTGGTGAAAGACCATGCTGATGCAACTTCTCAGATAGGATGTTTATGGAAACTGAGTCAAAAGCCCCCTTGATGTCTAGAAAAACTGACGCCATTTGTTCTTTACGAGCAAATGCCATTTGAATTTCGGTTGAGAGCAACGCAAGACAATCGTTCGTTCCTTTACCCCTGCGGAAGCCGAATTGTGTATCTGAAAGTAAACCATTAGTCTCGACCCAATTGTCTAGACGAAACAGAATCATTTTTTCGAACAATTTTCGGATACAGGAAAGCATAGCAATCGGCCGATACGAATTATGATCGGAGGCTGGTTTCCCTTGTTTTTGAATGGCGATAACTCTCACTTGTCTCCAGTCATGTGGGACAATATTATCCTCAAGAAGCTTATTGAATAATTTCAACAAGCGCCTTTTGGCAGTGTCAGGCAGATTTTTTAACAAGTTGAATTTGATTCTGTCTAACCCTGGGGCTTTATTGTTACATGACAAGAGTGCAAGTGAAAACTCCACCATCAAAAACGGTGTTTCGTTCCTGTTTGATGACGCGACGCGGGTGATCTTCTGTTCCGGAACAGAGTCGGGACATACCTTTTTAGCAAAATCGAATATCCAGCGGTTAGAATATTCCTCGCTTTCGTTTGTGTTGTTTTGGTTACGCATTCGTCGGGCCGTATTCCAAAGAGTAGTCATTGATGTTTCTCTCGATAAATCATTTACAAATCGACGCCAATAACCGTGTTTCTTAGCTTTAATAAGGCTTTTCATTTTAAAGTCTAATGACGCGTATTTTCGATAGTTATCTGGTGTTCCATTTTTTCGAAATATTATGAAGGCTGAAGTTTTTTCAGCTTTTAGTTCTGAGCACTCTTTGTCCCACCACGGATTGGGAGGACGGATGGTATTTTTCACGCCGGGTACTCGCTTCGTCTGAGCTTGAATCGCAGTATCGAGAATCAAGCCAGCCAGAAATGTATACTCTTCCTCCAGAGGAAGCTCTCGCGTTGTTTCTAGTTTCTCAGATATCGAGTTTGCGTAACTTTTCCAATCAATATTTCGTGTGAGGTCATACGAAACATTGACTGTCTCCAATGGTCTCGAACTGCTGCTGATTGAAATTACGATCGGCAAATGATCGCTACCGTGAGGATCAGGGATTACCTTCCACGTGCAATCCAATCGTAACGATGTCGAACAAATAGAAAGATCCAATGCACTTGGTCTCGCTGGTGGTGCCGGAACCCGTGTCATTTCTCCCGTATTTAAAATTGCCATATTGAAGTTATCGCATAGGTCGTAGATTATAGTTGATCTGTTATCATCATGAAGACAGCCCCATCCCGTACCATGCGAGTTGAAGTCTCCTAAAACCAACGTTGGTGCTGGAAGGAGTGCCATTAGATCGCAAAGCCGTCGGTGCCCAATCGAGGCCCTTGGAGTAATGTAGACGGAAGCAATGCAAAGGTCCTTGCCTTTCATTGTGACTTGACATGCGACAACTTCAATACCTGGTATCGAGGGGAGGTAAGCAAATGTGTCACATTTCAAATTGTTTATTAGAATTTTGAAAGAATCTATTTTGGGAATGATACTTCTGCAATTCCACTGTAGAACAGTGATCAAATCCATGACCTCGTTCTGTAAATTAGCTATCGAAGGATACAATCGCTGAGAGGAGGGGCCATTTTGCAGTCAACTGCTTTAAAAATGTTTTAACTGTTGGTATAAAAGTCATCAAAAGATTTTTCAAGGCGTCGGAAAAATTGAATGTTTTGCAAATCCAGTCCACAATATCAGAGAATTTTATAAAACCAGCATTTGGTAGATTCTCTGGTTGGTATTTGGGGACGTTTGGGGGTTTTAATGTCCCAGGAAGTGCTGGAAATTCCTTTTTAGATCTAAGTTTATCCAGATCAGGAGCTGTTTGCTTTGGTTTTTTCATTTTACCAGCACTTCCCATTGATGTTACTTTTGGAGGGCCCTCAGAAGATATCTTCGTACCCTTACTAGGGAGCTTGTGAGAGGAAATATTTCTCCTCTTTCTAAAGCTCTGAGGGACAGCCGAAGATGGACCTTCGAGGGGATCGTCAGATTCATACTCGTCAGTTGACAGGCAAGTGTAGATGTTTTCTGTTAGTTTAGGTGGCTTAGCATTCTTGAGCATCTCGGCGAAAGAACGCTTGGAGCGTGCTTGGAGAGATTGTTTCAATTTATCCCCTTGCAATTTGTACGCGGGGCATATCGAGAGGTCATGCGGGTCCTCTTTACAGTAAAAACATTTTTCAATGTTCTTTCCGCAAGAGCCATTCGCATGTGCTTCTCCACAGTTAGCACAACGAGGTTTATTGCCACAACGAGAGGCTGTATGTCCCAATTGTTTACAATTGGTACAGTTCATGACCCGCGGTACAAACAGACGAACAGGCAGACGTACCCGGTCCAAGAGAACGAAATTGGGTAAAGCCGAACCGGAGAAGGTCACTCGATAAGAGTCTGATTGGGGATAAGATTTTGTTCCGTCCCCAGCGACAAACACTGAATGTAAACGTTTACAATCCAGTATTTTTACCTTCTTGAGTAGGGGGTCTTTGAATTCGCCAACCCCGTGCTCAAGAATATCTTCACATGTCAGACTCGCATCTGTGACCACGCCGTCAATCTCCACTTCGCGTGCTGGCACGTAGACACAATACTCCCGCGCAAAAAGATCACTTTGAACGATCTCGTTAGCCTGCTTTGAGCTGGTTAACAAGACCCTAAGCTTCCCTGGGCGTACTTTATCAATACGTGTAATAGTAGAGTATCGTGAAGTCAATTCGTGAGATATTTTTATAAGGTTAAATTTGTTGTTGTTCTTGGTCCGGAAATAGACCACATAGGAACCGGTCGAAAGCAAAGGATCATCGGGATACTTCTTTACCCTTGAGATCTTCTTGTTGTTATCAAGAGGTGGTTTTGGATCTGTATCCATTACATTATCAGGATTAGGGGGATTCATTATAACGATGCTTATTAAAGCACGGAGTTATCCCCGCGCAGGTTATGTAATTATATGAGGTGGAATGCAACGATAAGCAATGGTATCAGAGGAGAAAAAGGAAACAATACTTAGCTTGTCTGGCAATAAGGAATGGCCGCCAAGACCTGGTCTTGATCGATTGCCTCTTTAATATGTGCCAAAAACCTCCTTGAGGAAAAAGCACAATCTCAACTGTTTATCTGTTGCACCGGCCATCGGCTGTGTGACAGTGTGAAAAACCTCCGCGAGGAAAAAGCACAAGTCACAACACTTATACAATCCGCGCGAAATTAACGTCAGACGTCACGGCACGGGTTTTCTGCTGCTGTAACACGTTCTAATCGATGCTGTGTCGGTATCCGAACAAAGACACGGTTGTAGGATTTTCTATCGTTGAAAATTTCCACTGAAAAAACTTGACAGAATTTTTATCGCGTGAGATTCTATTTATTCATGGTTTGTTGTGCAATTTATAATTAACATAAAGTGGAGTCCCAGTGGAAAAGATTTCCTTTCGAGGGATCCATATCAGGCGGAAGTGCATTATATTTAGTTGGACCAACAAAAAGGATCCGTCTTTGACCAAGGCTTGTAATTGCTCGAACTCGAAAAAAAATGTTACTACGGTGTGTTGTTCTAGAATGGGATATAGTTGGGAACTGTAGGTTATGGTGAACTGTGGAGTTATGCAAATTATCATGGATGAATAGCAACGTTTGGACATCTCATAAGTATGTTATTGGTAAAACATTATGGTTTCTGTAATAGTATAATAATAGGCTCGAGAATAGTAAGGGTTTATTGAACATGATTGTTAGGCATCTGTTTTGTAGAGTTTGGAGTTTATTCAGATAAGAACTAGCGGCTCGCCCCAACACCGATACCAAGTAGTTGAGCTGTGAATGGATGTAAGCAAAATAAAAGTTTAACAGAACACGCTGGGGAACAAAGGACTTGACTCTCCATAAAATACCGCAGTACGACGCCACGTACTTGGCAACAAACTTTATGTGGTGAGCCCAGGTTAATGTTAATGTTAATACTTGAAATAGTCAACTTCTTCAATAATATTGTGTCCGAGCTGGGGATGATTATGCGTTGGTATAATTTTCCTTATGGAACGGAAAATCATATACGCAGTCTTTGTGGCATTTAATGATAATAAGTTCGCATTGAAATATTGATCATGAGTTCTTAAATCATTTTCCATTGAGTTAATAATAGCATTGATGTCACTGTCAGGATAGAACAGAGCTGTGTCGTCGGCGAATAGTCGTGGAGTTCCTTTAAGATGTAAATTACCTATATCATTAATATATAAAAGAAACAATAGTGGTCCAATATTACTTCCTTGTGGAACACCAATGTTTATTGGAGCAAGGTTGCTGCTGTCACTTTCGATGGATACAAATTGTTTTCTATTAGTCAAGTAACTACGGATAATTGAATTAGCAATGCCCCTGATCCCATAGCAATCGAGTTTGTCCAAAAGTATACTATGATCTAATGTGTCAAAAGCTTTTTTAAGGTCTAAAAATAATGCACCAACTATATTTTTACTATCGATCTCGCTTACAATTTCGTCAACTAACTCAATTATAGCGGTAAGTGTGCTAGAACCTTGTCTGAAGTCATATTGGAATGTAAAGAGGATATTATGCTTACTTAGGAATTCGATAAGTCTAGTGACTAGAAGTTTTTCAATTATTTTGTTGAATATGGACAATGTAGATATTATTACAATCGCAACGGTCACCCGATTTGAACACAGGAATGACTTTAGCCACCTTGAGGCAATCAGGGTAGTAGCCGGTCTGAACAATTACGTTAAAGCACTGAGAGAGTATTTTAGCGAATGCAAATGAATTATGTTTTAGTACACTGACAGAGACGTTATCAGGGCCGTTACTCTTCTTATTATCCAAACCTTGTATAAACAGTATCACTTCATTCACAGATGAAGGACGTAGAAAAATAGAATCACAAACACGACGAACGTTACTTATTGGACAAAAAGATGAGTTTACAGGAATAGCTTTAGCTAATTCGTTACCGATATTTGAAAAGAATTTGTTGAAAATTTTACAAACTTCCTTGTTGTCATTAATGTTGTTGCCCCTATCGATCAAGCGTATCTTATCCTTTTCTTTTGTTAGTCCAAAGATTTAAGATTTGTCCAAAATTTCGAATAAGGTAGGGTAGTGAGAAGGTTTTCCTAATAATTTTTTTTATTTTCATAAAATCGACCTTTTTAGAGATATGTGATAGCATTTGTTTGAGATGCTGATCGTGGGGGCTTGCCTTAATACGTTTGAGGTAATTGCTTTTTATTTTCACTAGTGTCCATAAATCAAAGGTCATCCATGGGCAATGATTACCTTTCACTGTGACTGTTTTAGTTATTGTTCTTGTATGTTGTTCGAGTAGAGAGTTATAAACGAAAACTATAGATTGAAGAACTGTTTCAGCGTTCTCAATGACATCAATACTACTAATAAAATTGGAAAAATCAAGATTTACCTGACGATAGTTTATGATTTTTTTTCGTTAACGTCAGATTTTTTTCGGTTCTTTATCAGCCAGTATTTTGAAAGTTGTTAAGATTTGAGAGTGGTCACTTAGTTCATTAAATATTGTGTCGTTTCGAATCCGATTAACGTCGTCAAGTTTACAAATAATATGGTCAAGTATATGGTCGCTAATTGGTCTTGTAGTAAAACAATTTGTACACGAAAAGTCATATGATTCTAGCAGAGCCTTATATCTTGTCACAATGTTGTTATGAATGAGATTTATAGGAACATTTATATCACCTACAATAGAACACGTATGCTTCGGTTGGATTGAACACATCAAGCTTTCTAGGTAAACGGAAAATTCGTTAAAATCAAAGCTAGGGGGACGATACACACAATGAATATTATAAAAGTGTCCTTTGATACAAAGCTCGATGTTTATATGGTGAAATCCATCGGACGTGTAGTTCTTAATCAGTCTATGTTCAATATCTTGGATAGAACTTCGAATTGCTCCCACATTCACCGTATTCGCCAGATTTGGCTCCCAGCGACAACTGTCTGTTCGCAGACCTGATAAAAATGCTCGCCGATATAAAAATTTCACACGAATGAAGAGTTATTTGCTGAAACTGAGGCCTATTTTGAGGCAAAAGAGAAATCGTTCTACAAAAGTGGTATTGAAATGTTAGAGCGGCGCTGGAATGAACACCGGCTTGCTTTTGATAGGGAGAAGGAGGAAAGGGCAGGCTATCAAAATAGCCTTCATAGGGTCTGTCGCTGACGATAGCCAGGCTGCGGCTGGCACAGTAGAGAAGGCGTAGAAAATGTTGGAATTTTGGTGAATCCTGAATAGAAAGTTCTTTAATTAGCTGCCCGAAATTGGATCTTTCGAAAAAACAACGAGTCGAAGCATCGATGCTCTGTCGGAGGAAAATTACATCGCTACTTTTGACTGGTATGTCCAATCTTCTGACGCAATTTTTATTAAAAATGTTACAGAGGAAATTTTCCGGAAGTCTGGTTCACATTTTGATATCATTATTTGATATAACCACAAAAATGAACCACAAAAAATAAACCGGAAATTGAAAAAAGATGTTGAAAAATACCACCACCAGCTTTTCTTGGTATATTTGTGCCAATTGTGTACGTGCCAATCGGTTGAAATGAAATTGAACAACACATATTTCAATTTTGCATATTTTGTAGGTCACTTTGCGTCAACTGGCCCCCAGGTTATATTGCATTACGTGAGGGTAATTGAAAATTGAACACATGCTCACAAGTGATTCGAGCGAACCGGAATGTGGACAGGAGAACACCACATCGGTGACAGGCATGTATTGCCCGGAAAATTTACCACCCTTCACATCGACTGCAGCAGAGTGCGGATGATTCTAGCAGTCGAGTAATAATGCAGCATTATATTAACTTCCGGTCACTGCAGGCACAGCAGGCCGCGGCGCACTTCAATTTCGTTGTTTTGGTGAAAATAGCCAATAGCCGAATCCTTTGAAGTTTATGACAGTGTTTCTCATTTCTGTCGCTGAGTTACAGACCGACTCTGTTGTGTTTCCCAGCTAGCGCGGAAATATTTTATAACCAAAGCTCAACAGCACCGAGAGACATGACGTTAGCTCGAAGGCATCGACGCACTGTCGGCACCTAACAAGGTAATGACGTGGGGGAGGGTACTTCTATACAGTAGAGATTGTTGTTTATGTACCGTGCGTGGTCTCTACCGGGACGAGCTTATTTTATGACATCCAAACTGCCAGAAGTGTTTCGGTATTCATCGAACATCAGGGAGGCCGCCCGATTTCCGCAAAGTATGAGTTGGTGTTCCCGGGGACCAAAAGGGAAATTTTATCAACTGAAATTTATTGGTTGTATATTGTCGGGTGGTTCAATAATAGTATAGATAGGATTATTTATTGCAAGTATTTTTTAATGGAAATATTGCAGCATGAATAGTTTAAATTTATTGTAAAAGTGTAACCGGTAATGAATCGAGTATAACTCAAAAATGATACTAACAAAGGCAAAAGCAATTCATTCAAATTTATTCTTTTTATACTCACCAGAATGCAGCAGAGCAAAACTTTTCTATTTGAAACAACATAATTCATAGACCAAATGAAACGGAAGAAGGAAACAAAGCTAGTCGGAAGCCATTAAGCCGAAGCCTACTGGGAGCGAAAAAAAAAGAAGACTAGTTTTGCGAAAAATTACCACTCTTTTAAACTCGTTTGTAATAATTAGCAAACACATTCCTGCTACGTGGAAACCATAGCAACCGAGCTGGGAAGTCTTTTCATTAGGCAAGCACAATAAAAACTTTTATCCTGCAGCCATCCAGTGATGATATTGTCGTTGACGGAACTGCACTGACGGAACCGTCCGTGTCCGACTCATGCGGAGGTGGTTCATTGGTTAAATTCCATCGCATTGTTCCTCTGAAGTGGTCTTGAAGCAAAAGGAAACCATTTTCAAGCCAACTGAAGTGGACGTTAAATTGCTACAACGGAAAAACTGTTTGAAATAATTAGATTTCCTGGTTCTCCTATTGTTGTGAACACTTATAATTTCATTTACGGTCTTACCGGAGTGTTTCCTGTTGAATGTGAGACACAGACTGCGGAAGGAACGTGAACGAAATTGGCCTTCTGCCATTTCTTACTCAAATAGACAATGAGAATCGCTGTGAAAATTGAGTTACACTAGGCGGACGTTCTTTTCCATATCAGCATTATATTGAACCAAGTTGTCCCGGAGAACTTCGTCCCTGCCAAAATTTATATCTGGGTTCAAATTATTTCTTGCACCATACTCAGACTGCCGAATTATTAAAGAACCTAAGTTATTTTCACTGTCAGCAAAGGCTCAGCTTTGTTTTTTGAACGGTGCAATTTTGTCTACCGGATATCATGTAAAAATCTTTCTAAGCATTGATAGCAGTTTCAATGCATAATTTTCTACAAATCCATCATACTACTGCTACAAACCTGCCCCCGGTTGAATCCTTTCTAATATATATTAAATTTTTTTTCCATAACTTGACTTGACGACGTTAAACACAATTTATATGACCGGAAAATGACTTAGGAAATATGTATGCTGTTCATGTGAGTATCACACTTATGTCGTTTTCGCTTGAGAAAACCGAAACTGACCCAGGGTAGTTTCATCAAACAAACACTTCTCACGAAACTGTGTTGATTTCGCACTTAGCAACGGGGGTTTGAGCAAACCTGATATAACAACCAGGTTCAAAATTGACTCGATTTTCAGTTCAACAACGTTAAAACTAGGTTCGAAACTAGCTTCAAATCAAGCATGGGGATCGAAATAGTGGAGCACTTGGATCAAGTAGGCTTAGCAAAATAGCCACACAACACAGCTCGTTGCGCGCCAAACGATTTTTCATATACATAATCTAGTATCTAGCTCTTCAGTTGGCAAGCATTGCAAAACTCCATGCGCTTTAAGTTGTAATCGAAAATCTAGCATTCATTGAGCGGAAAATTTCCAGTTTTCTAGATTTTCTTCACTTTCTTGATGGATTTTGCTTATTATTTAAATGCTATATTAAAGTCGAGGCGGCTTTGGTTTGGTTTGTCAATAGTGGTATTTATTTATATATAAAACTAAACAAAAAATGTTGCATTTTAAACATTATGGTTAAATTATAATTATTTTTCTCTTACTCTGTTTACGATACTCAATTTTAAACCATTTAAAACACAACAAAGTACGCTGTGTACTAGGTGGATGCATTTTCTCCTTCTCCCGTACCAGCACGTACCGATGCGTACCGATTTTACATAATTTTATATGACAGATTGAAAGTTTTGATAATCATTGCCCTATAATTTCGGAACCGAATCTGGATGAAATTGCATAGTACCTTGTAAAACACTGAGAGCTTTAATTTGAACCATGATTAGTGAAAATCGGTTTAACCGTTGCTGAAAAATCGAAGTAAGCTCCGTTTTTTGGAGCTTTTCTTCACTATTATCGGTGCGTTCGGAAGCGAAACACCGAGGACTAGTAGTCCCAAAGTGGTGTTATATATCCACCAATCGTTTTCTATATAGGGGTGCAAATTAGAAACACTAGAAAAATACACGAAGAAATGTGGTTAGGTTTTGAACAATTACAGCTCTGCCAATTTTGTATCAATTATTAATATTATGTCACCATTTGATTGGAAATATTTCTACGTATTGATTTGAATATTCATAGCCATGTATTTTTAATTGTATATCATTGAAATGTTGATTAATAGCTAGCAGTGTCCTATTTTGTATGCAAAAAATATCCGGCATACCGGAGTGCATAAGGTGAATTTCCAATTTATATAAGATGAACTCAATTGATAATGAGAAAAAGTTTATCGCTTCAACTGCAATCGCTGAATGGCAGTAATTGTCGAGAAACGCTATAAAAATAACTGCTTGCATACAAAACTTGAACACAAGCTTTGCGAAGAGAAGCTTAAATATCGATATCCGTATCGCCAGCGTGTACAAACATATAATTGCATACATTTGGGCTATTGATGTAATTTCTTCGGCTACGAAACGAATAAAAATCACGACAAATAGAGTCTACATTCTCGTGCATTTGCGAATTCAAAAGTGTGACGATTGATTGATTGAACTATTTGATTATAGATCATTAGAAATTTTGGTTGCCTTGTTCCACATCAATGGCTCGAACAACCCCATGGGGCTGATCCTTGTAGTTTTTAAAAAATTTCTAGACCTTTCAGTTCCATTTCAGTTTGTAAAAATCGGTCAAGAAATTTCCGAGAAAATTGAGTGCGCGACTCATGAATTTTCACATATTGTCTTGTAATTCCGGAACCGGACGTCGGATCGAGATAAAATTCAATAGCGATCTATGCGACCATGAAATCTTTCATTTGAATCTGAGTGTGTGAATATCGGTTCAGCCATCTCTTAGAAAATCGAGTGACATTATTTGTCACATATACACATACATGCACACATACACACACAGACATTTGCTCAGTTCGTCGATCTGAGTCGAATGGTATATGACATTCGGCCCTCCGAGCCTCGGTTCAAAAGTTAGTTTTCACAGTGATTGTATAGCAAAAAGGTAAATAAAAATAATAGAAATAAATTTGTGTCGAATCTTACCAAAAATTTGGAATAATTGCATTTTTTATGATACAGTAAGTAAAATAATGGCGACCACCGAGGTATAACTTGAAAAATAATTAAATAAAAATAAAGTATAAGTATAAGTATAAGTATAAGTATAAGTATAAGTATAAATATAAGTATAAGTATAAGTATAAGTATAAGTATAAGTATAAGTATAAGTATAAGTATAAGTATAAGTATAAGTATAAGTATAAGTATAAGTATAAGTATAAGTATAAGTATAAGTATAAGTATAAGTATAAGTATAAGTATAAGTATAAGTATAAGTATAAGTATAAGTATAAGTATAAGTATAAGTATAAGTATAAGTATAAGTATAAGTATAAGTATAAGTATAAGTATAAGTATAAGTATAAGTATAAGTATAAGTATAAGTATAAGTATAAGTATAAGTATAAGTATAAGTATAAGTATAAGTATAAGTATAAGTATAAGTATAAGTATAAGTATAAGTATAAGTATAAGTATAAGTATAAGTATAAGTATAAGTATAAGTATAAGTATAAGTATAAGTATAAGTATAAGTATAAGTATAAGTATAAGTATAAGTATAAGTATAAGTATAAGTATAAGTATAAGTATAAGTATAAGTATAAGTATAAGTATAAGTATAAGTATAAGTATAAGTATAAGTATAAGTATAAGTATAAGTATAAGTATAAGTATAAGTATAAGTATAAGTATAAGTATAAGTATAAGTATAAGTATAAGTATAAGTATAAGTATAAGTATAAGTATAAGTATAAGTATAAGTATAAGTATAAGTATAAGTATAAGTATAAGTATAAGTATAAGTATAAGTATAAGTATAAGTATAAGTATAAGTATAAGTATAAGTATAAGTATAAGTATAAGTATAAGTATAAGTATAAGTATAAGTATAAGTATAAGTATAAGTATAAGTATAAGTATAAGTATAAGTATAAGTATAAGTATAAGTATAAGTATAAGTATAAGTATAAGTATAAGTATAAGTATAAGTATAAGTATGAGTATAAGTATAAGTATAAGTATAAGTATAAGTATAAGTATAAGTATAAGTATAAGTATAAGTATAAGTATAAGTATAAGTATAAGTATAAGTATAAGTATAAGTATAAGTATAAGTATAAGTATAAGTATAAGTACAGGGTGATTTTTTAAGAGCTTGAGAACTTTTTTAAACAATAAAACGCATAAAATTTGCAAAATCTCATCGGTTCTTTATTTTAAACGTTAGATTGGTACATGACATTTACTTTTTGAAGATAATTTCATTTAAATGTTGACCGCGGCTGCGTCTTAGGTGGTCCATTCGGAAAGTCCAATTTTGGGCAACTTTTTCGAGCATTTCGGCCGGAATAGCCCGAATTTCTTCGGAAATGTTGTCTTCCAAAGCTGGAATAGTTACTGGCTTATTTCTGTAGACTTTAGACTTGACGTAGCCCCACAAAAAATAGTCTAAAGGCGTCAAATCGCATGATCTTGGTGGCCAGCTTACCGGTCCATTTCTTGAGATGAATTGTTCTCCGAAGTTTTCCCTCAAAATGGCCATAGAATCGCGAGCTGTGTGGCATGTAGCGCCATCTTGTTGAAACCACATGTCAACCAAGTTCAGTTCTTCCATTTTTGGCAACAAAAAGTTTGTTAGCATCGAACGATAGCGATCGCCATTCACTGTAACGTTGCGTCCAACAGCATCTTTGAAAAAATACGGTCCAATGATTCCACCAGCGTACAAACCACACCAAACAGTGCATTTTTCGGGATGCATGGGCAGTTCTTGAACGGCTTCTGGTTGCTCTTCACTCCAAATGCGGCAATTTTGCTTATTTACGTAGCCATTCAACCAGAAATGAGCCTCATCGCTGAACAAAATTTGTCGATAAAAAAGCGGATTTTCTGCCAACTTTTCTAGGGCCCATTCACTGATTTGCAAGCGTTGCTCGTTAGTAAGTCTATTCATGATGAAATGTCAGAGCATACTGAGCAAATAATAATGCATGAAAATCATAACCTCAAAAAATCTGAGCAAATACTAATGCATGAAAATCCTAACCTCAAAAAAATCACCTTTTATAAGTATAAGTATAAGTATAAGTATAAGTATAAGTATAAGTATAAGTATAAGTATAAGTATAAGTATAAGTATAAGTATAAGTATAAGTATAAGTATAAGTATAAGTATAAGTATAAGTATAAGTATAAGTATAAGTATAAGTATAAGTATAAGTATAAGTATGAGTATAAGTATAAGTATAAGTATAAGTATAAGTATAAGTATAAGTATAAGTATAAGTATAAGTATAAGTATAAGTATAAGTATAAGTATAAGTATAAGTATAAGTATAAGTATAAGTATAAGTATAAGTATAAGTACAGGGTGATTTTTTAAGAGCTTGAGAACTTTTTTAAACAATAAAACGCATAAAATTTGCAAAATCTCATCGGTTCTTTATTTTAAACGTTAGATTGGTACATGACATTTACTTTTTGAAGATAATTTCATTTAAATGTTGACCGCGGCTGCGTCTTAGGTGGTCCATTCGGAAAGTCCAATTTTGGGCAACTTTTTCGAGCATTTCGGCCGGAATAGCCCGAATTTCTTCGGAAATGTTGTCTTCCAAAGCTGGAATAGTTACTGGCTTATTTCTGTAGACTTTAGACTTGACGTAGCCCCACAAAAAATAGTCTAAAGGCGTCAAATCGCATGATCTTGGTGGCCAGCTTACCGGTCCATTTCTTGAGATGAATTGTTCTCCGAAGTTTTCCCTCAAAATGGCCATAGAATCGCGAGCTGTGTGGCATGTAGCGCCATCTTGTTGAAACCACATGTCAACCAAGTTCAGTTCTTCCATTTTTGGCAACAAAAAGTTTGTTAGCATCGAACGATAGCGATCGCCATTCACTGTAACGTTGCGTCCAACAGCATCTTTGAAAAAATACGGTCCAATGATTCCACCAGCGTACAAACCACACCAAACAGTGCATTTTTCGGGATGCATGGGCAGTTCTTGAACGGCTTCTGGTTGCTCTTCACTCCAAATGCGGCAATTTTGCTTATTTACGTAGCCATTCAACCAGAAATGAGCCTCATCGCTGAACAAAATTTGTCGATAAAAAAGCGGATTTTCTGCCAACTTTTCTAGGGCCCATTCACTGATTTGCAAGCGTTGCTCGTTAGTAAGTCTATTCATGATGAAATGTCAGAGCATACTGAGCAAATAATAATGCATGAAAATCATAACCTCAAAAAATCTGAGCAAATACTAATGCATGAAAATCCTAACCTCAAAAAAATCACCTTTTATAAGTATAAGTATAAGTATAAGTATAAGTATAAGTATAAGTATAAGTATAAGTATAAGTATAAGTATAAGTATAAGTATAAGTATAAGTATAAGTATAAGTATAAGTATAAGTATAAGTGTAAGTATAAGTATAAGTATAAGTATAAGTATAAGTATAAGTATAAGTATAAGTATAAATATGACTTATACATAAGTAAAAATAGGAGAATACAATATAACAAAATTTCATAGAATCTATTAGGTTTTGTCTATTTGAATTTGGAAACTCGAGATTCAAAAGAATGTTAAAAAAGCATTTTCTAAGATTCATAATAATTGATCGAACTCGTCAACTCAGAAAGTTGCAGTGTATTGTTATGAATAGCCAAAGTTTTACTGCTCGTATTGTCTATGGGATCTATCATGTATCTGTGTGTTACAGGGTTTTTTTTTACGGAATTTCATAGATGTATAGGTAATCAGTCGACTACAATAAGTATCATACTCAGCATTTACATCTCTCGATTATGAACCGAATGAGCAGAACACAGTTCATGCCAAAGATTTTGATTTGTAACACAGAATGAACAATTTCGAAAAAATTAATTATAAGGACATGTTAATTATGCATTGAATGACTAAAGTTACCGTCTTAAACAACATGCACAAATACGTCTCCCTCATACCAGTCGTTTCAAAATACTTATGGTTTATTACCATCCGTAAATCAACTCAATTCAATCACTGAAAATATGAGAAATGTGTCGGTTTTGCACGATACGGTTTGTGCGTATGTGTTTGGAATATTGCGCGTCTTATTTTGGTACTGAATTTCACCTTCATTGTCGTTTATACCAATTTTTTTTAAATTTTGTGTTATTTTTTGATATCACATACAAAAGAAAATTGTATCATAAATTGCTGAGCACATTTCCTATGGTATGGAGAAGAAATGATGTTGCTGCCTTAAATACAGCAAGAGATATTCCCGATTAAGTTGTACCCATTCTTGTACACGGAAAGACCGTAATCAGCATTTTGGCGAAAAAATTAGTTGATTTTCTGATTTTAGTTAGTTATTTATATTTGTTGAAATGGCTATTTTTTTAGTTGAATTCACCAATTAAACGTGCTGTCATTTCTTAGCTAAGGCGTACTTCATTTCCATTCAACTAATTTTTTAGTTGAATTAGAGAAATAAAACGTTGCTTTCAACCAACATAAAAGGTTGAATTGGCTTCTGCAATTTGCAGCTATGTGGTCAACTTTTGACGCATATCGTACGATTAGTTTTTGTTTGGCGTCTATACAAAGAAGTTGAAAAATTTTCGTGTGACGATTTTTATAATGGATGAAAATTTAGAACAACGGCTCGCCTTCGAAGCGCCATTCGGTCGATTGTTGTACGGTTTCGACGTCATATTCATAGATCCACACCTCATTACCAGTTATGATGCATTCGATGAATGTGGGGTCACTATCTGCGTTGGAAATCATCTCTTTGGCCACATCAACACGACGCTGTTTTTTGAATGAAATTCAGCTTTTTTGGCACCAGCCGAGAAGCGACGCGTTTCAAACCCAAAACATCAGTTAAAATGTGTTCGGCTGATCCATAAGAGATGCCCAACAACACAGCAATCTCTCTAATCGGTACAGAACGATTTTGCAACACGATTTGCTTCGCCGATTCAATGTTTTCTTCAGTAACAGATGTTGTTGGGTGGCCAGGGATTTCATCATGATCCAAGCTTGTACGACCACCTTTGAAGCGTTTATACCACTCGCATGCCTGTGTTTTTCCTAGACACGATTCACCAAAGGCCTTTTCTAATATTTTCAACGTTTCGGAACACAAAATTTGATGCACGCACGTTGTTCTAAATTTTCATCCATTATAAAAATCGCCACACGAAAATTTTTCTACTTCTTTGTATAGACGCCAAACAAAAATTAACCGTGCGATATGCGTCAAAATTTGACAGAATGTGTATAAAAGTGTTGCCAACGTTGAGGAAATAAAAGTATACCGATTGGACAAGCGCGAGAATTTTAAAATGAAAATTCCGGTGACTGTCATTATAAGCTTTTCAATGGATTGTTTTGCTCTGACACTTGTAATGAGTTTTTGGCTAAAAAACTTGTTAATAAAACCAATTTCATTTCTGTTTTCTTTATGCTGTCCTTCAGCAATGCTGGTGATAGATAAATAGAAACAAATTTTCTTATTTTAATAACAAAATTAGTAGTCAATTAGAATTTCGTGTTGGATTGAAATATTGCTGGTTTGTGTCCAGAATATTCGCAAACTAAACACATTTTATGAAAATAAGAGTTTTTTCCAACAAAATAAATTATCAGTTTTAACTAATTTCATTGTTATTTTGGAAATTTTGTTGTTAAAATCAACTAATTCAAAAACACTAATACGAATTAGGCGCAGAGCTAATTTCGGTCGTTCCGTGTACAGGATAAATTTTGAAAAGGCGTCCCAAAGTAAATAAATAACTGTTTGTTTGAAGGAGCTCCCCTCGGACAGTTCCAGTTTTCTAAAGCGAAAAGAATATAACACGTTTTACCTTTTTTTATATATATAAAAAATAGGTATAGAATTCGCTCAAACTTTAGAAAAATTTTCCGAGACATGGAGGGCCGAATGTCATATACCAATCGATTCAGATCGACAAACTGAACAAATGTCCGTGTGTGTGTGCGCGTGTGTGTGTGTCTGTATGTGTGTTGTCAACTAAGAGGTCGAGATCTCAGAGATGGCTGAACCGATTTTGATCAAACTAGTCGCAAATGAAAGGTCTCCTCGTCACCCAGAATGCTATTGAATGGTTTTGAGATCGGATGCTTACTTTTTGAGTTATACTAAGTTTTATCTCAAATTTTTTTTTTGACAATGACTGTCACAATTGACCTTTAAAACAGGATATGATTTTAGACTTTTATTTCCCTTGAAAATAGCTATCCAACAAGCCATAGATTGTTAAAATCGGTCCATTTTTAACGGAGATATCGAAATTTTTGTGTAAGCGACTTTTCCCCCTATTCCAGCAGTAGGCGTTTTGAGCGCTGTATGACAAAGCAATGCTTGGGAGCTACGTGAAACATGATTTTTATACTGTTACATCCAATTGTTTCCAAGTACCAGAAAGATTGTGTACAGCATCCTTTTTCATGACACTCGGACCGATTTTAGCACGGTTCGTTTTTGGCAACATAATCGTTCGAATATGCCATATGTAAATCAGATGATGGCAGAATTTTCGAGTTGAAAGCAATTCCATAATTATATTGCTTTAAATTACTTACAGCAAAAAATGCTGGAAGAACATAACACCCATATACCATTCGAATCAGTTCGTCGAGATCAGCAAATGCATGTGGGACAAATAATTTCACTCAATTTTCTCGGAGATGGCTCAACTGTTTTCTACAAACTCAGAATAGTATGAAAAGTCGTATGCTCCCAAACAGGGTTCTTGAATTATGTTTGAATCCGACTTCTGGTTCCGAAACTACAGGATTATATGGGAATCTAAGAATCATCAAAGATTCAAAGGAAAAGTTTTATGATCTTATCACATCTCAGATCTTCCGATTTAGGGGAATCGTCCGTTTTGAACTTCGTCGCCTTTCGTGGACCATCCAAGCTACGAAGATCGTTGCAAGCTGATTGACCTAGATTTGCTCTCTGTTCGACGTGACGTCTGTAAGGTAATTTTTGTCACTGATTTACTACAAGTTCGTATAGACTGTTCAGATCTTCTACAATTGTTGCACTTAGACAGTCATCGCCATACTCTTCGTTTCCAACCATTTCTCATCTCATCTAGAACTAACTACGGTTATTACGAACCTTTGACTAGTATGTGTCGCCTATTTAATAATTGCTCCAATGTATTTGACTTCATCATTCTCGTAATGTTCTAAAAAAGCTGTTTCTCAGTTATCTGTCTCGATAGGTTCTACTAACTAAAATACTATATTTAGTATTAGTTTTCTCTCATCATTGTATAATTTCTAAGTTTTAGTTTTAAGTTATTATGTATTACGTATTATTTGGATCATTCTAATCTGTTGATGCAAAAGATGAGGAGGTTTAATGCCTGTTGGAGAGAAAGTTTTAACTAAACTGGCTCCACTGGGCTTTTCCCTGCTCCACAATTACAGAATGATTAATTTTTTAAATTCAAACGGATATAGAAGATGATAATCCCGAAAAGCTTTAAAGTTGGACTCAAAACTATTGCAATTTATTCGTCATATGGCCATACGAATCGGTTTGGGTTATACTGGTTGCTGAATACTCATGCAAAAACACATGCAGATTGATAAAAAAAAGGTATCATCTCAATGCTAGGTGGATTAAGCACGTTTTTTAAGTACATTTTATATCGTTATCTGTTCTTAGATTTGGACGGTCTTTTGTTAGAAATGGATTTACGAACTGCACAAAGTTTTTTTTTCTATTCCGATAGGCAAACTTCCAAAAGCTAAAACTTCTACAATCAAAACAGAATAAAATAATATTCAGAACATTCATTCGCCTAGCACTAGAAGTTAAAACTGAAACCCCAGTTTGCAATTGATGGAATCCGCACCGGAAAGTTTTCCCTAACTGGCATCTAGTTCAAATTCGGTAATTCCCAGGCCGAAAATCGATTCGAATGAGACCGTATAAATAATAGGTTTAGAGAATCGTTGGAATTAATTACCATAATTTATTTAACCGATAAATTGCTGGTTTGGCCTGAAAACATTCCAATTATGCTGACCATGGAAAATCGACAAATCACTCATTTATTACATTAGCATTGATGAATAATTTTAGGGTTTTGATTTGAGCTAGAATAGCATCATCTCAACGATAATACTGTACCATTATTAACTTACTAGTCACTAGATGATAACGATAACGTCTAAGTAAAGACAAGGCAGGGAATTGAAAGACGCAAACTGAATACCAAAAAGGTCAATTTTCCCGATAAGCTATGCATGCACCTCAAAATCGCACCATGTGCCGTCCCTTTATAGCCGTTGAGTGTTACTTTAGCTGAATTGATTTTCGTCCTGCCATCGTCGCGTCGTTCCGTTGTCCTTGGCATGCGACAGCACATTACGGACATCCAAAGGCACCTTCCAACTACTTGGCGAGTTCAAATCCTCCGTCCCAAAAAAAAAACGAATAACACTCGTATGTCTTTCGAGCTCAATATCAGTGTTGTTTATTCTCGGTCGGGATGTGAGAGAAACAGAGATGAAAAGTGATGCATCATAATGAAACGATGTAATCTCCCGCTAATCAAACATCCAGCTGATGGCTATCAGTTGGACTTGGCATCCATCATTCGCCCGACCGAACTTTCCTGTGCTGTGTTTCCTGTGCTGTGTTGGTGCAAAGGATCACATATGGTGTACCCGCAGTGGACTGGTTTATTCGTTGAGTGCAGTACGTGCCATTCCATGCGCCTACTGCGGTTGAGGTTCGATGGAGAAATGTGATTGTTTGTGTTGCTGATTGGAATACAACAGCAGCAGTGTGTTCGGTTTTGCATACTTTGTTTTTTTTTTCCCGCAGCAAGGCTTTTCGATTGAAACACACTTTCGAATTTTCTGCATCGTACTCGGAAAAAAATGAAAAGAATAATCCAATTGCCAGACAATGCAGTTTAACTCCCCTTAGGGCAATTGGCTCAAGAAACACTGCATACCGGTACAGGTTATTTATTTTGCCACAATTGAAAAGAGCATCATCCGAGTGAACAGCTAGAAAAGTCACCTCTAGCCCCCAATCGACACAAAACTTTCGAAAGTCATTTCCATCATCAGTCGACAGTCGACAGCCGGCGGGGGAGAGAATATTCATCGGGTACCAATTTGTTCGTTCACCGTCTCGATTATTGTCCCTTGAGGGGAGCGGAAGAGAAAGAATGCAGTACGGTGTCGCATCGCATTCAGGTAGCAGAACTCGTTCCGCAGCTACCGGATCCATTCATTTCTACTGAAGAGCGCTCTATCAGGTATTCCACAAAGCTCTCTCTATTATTTTCCAGCTGACATTTTCTACCATCTCTGTTAGGTACGTGATTGTCCCGATCAGAGAAGTCGTCGGAAAGAGTGAGCAGTGAGCGACCGCATAGGCCACTTATGCGACCACCTTTGTTCCTGATTCCCACGATGCGATATTTGAGAACTTTGAAAGAAGCCGAACGATGCCATCGAGAAAAATTTATTTGCATGGTTTTCGGAAAGTTGCATGACATTGGAGACAGCATAGGACACGGCATATATATCTAACTTTTACTAGGTATCAGATTAGCTTTTTGCTGGTAAAAGTTGTAAAACTGGCTTCACATAACCGGCACAATTGCGGATATCACATTGGATGGGGACCGGTACATTACCAAACCCCTCCGGTCGACGATGTTTTCGGAATGGGGATACAACGAAAAAAGATTTTCATGTTACCTGTCCTCGTGTATGCACCTGAAATTACGTAATAATTTAGCATCATCAGCTAATGGGAAAGTGGTGTATACACAAGAATGGAAGGGCTGGTAACAATTGGAGTGTATTCGTGCAATGATTCTTTTTTCGCCTTCTTTTTGTATCTAACTAACACAAAATTTTAATAGAAATTAGAGTTTTTCCCAATGGAATCTAATTTACGTTGAAGAGCGAAGGAAAATTAAATTCATGTATGCTCTATGCTAATTTAAAAACAATTTTCTGCACTGTATAATTCAAACTGCCGTACTGGGAAATCGCAAATACATCAGTTTTTTCCCGTTGCAGTGAGACTGTTGAAAAGAAAATAAAATTAATGGGTGGATAATGTCAGAGACATAAGAAACGAATAAAACTTACATACTTTTCCACACTTCGGGTCATTTTTCATTAGTTTGAGACCGACGTATAACATGTAAAAATCATAATTCATAAAAGCGAGTGATTGACCAGAAATATCCACAGTAGGTTTGCGAAAAAGGTGTCATGTTAGCACATGGGCTGAAAAGTTTCGGGTATAACAAAAAGAACACGATTTTAATGGTTCAAAATTAACTTTATTCATCAACGTAATCTCCATCAGTGATGGCATTTCACCAGAGTGATACACGCTGGCGTCACATTCCTGTCTACACAGGGGATGCAAAAAGCGAAACATCGCACAAAAGGGAAAGCGCACTTCTTCCCAGTGTCGAATAGACAGCATTTGAGTGTGTGCTTGTGGTTAAAGCAGCTGGCGCTAATGAAACACATTCTCTTCACGTGAATCGCTCTCGCCTAAATACACCCAAGTGACCACTAGTGCGTGCTAGTGAGCGGACACTTCTGTGATTTAATTTTCAAATTAATAGAAGGTAACGATGGCCTTACTATGACAATCTTTTTCGCAGCAAGGAAAAAGTAAACTTCAACGATAAATTGCACTTTTGCTGAATATGCGTGCCCCGCGTTTCTTTTATGCGAACCGTACACCAGAGTCCTCACCGGCGTGCGCACTTCGGAGAAAATATCTTCATCCACCTCAAAAAATTTCAGAGCTCTGCTCTAACAATTTAGTGTGATCGAATGCTACAGTTGAAAAAAATAAACACTCTCTCTCATGTTGCGTGCACACTTTGTATAACAGTGGTGTATATGTGTGAAAGGGAATAGCTCTCGTTGATGTTGTCAGTGCGAGGGGAGAAATTGTACTTGCTCTTTGTAACACAGAGGAGATGGACATCTCTGATCTCCATCAACAGTAAAGCTATCATTCCAGCGCCGCTCTGACATTTCAATACCACTGTTGTAGAACGAATTATATTTTACCTCAAAATAGACCTCAGTTTCAGCGATAACCTCTTCATTCTGGCGAAATTTCTTACCGGCGAGCATTTTTTCAGGTCTTCGAACAGCCAGTGCTGGGAGCCAAATTTGGCGAATACGGTGTATGTTGGAGCAATTCGGAGTTCAATTCATGTAGTTTTACCATTGTTTTGATTGACGTGCGTTGTCTTGATGAAACAAAATTTTTTTCTTTGCATATTCATATTCAAAGCTATGTAATATTCACTGTTAAAGGTATTTCCTTTCTCAAGATACTCGATAAATATTACTCCACGCACATCCCAAAATTCCGAGACCATAACCTTTCCAACCGATTGCTGTGCATTCGGGCGCTTTGTACGAGGTTCATCAGTTGCTGTCCGCTCAGATGACGATCGTTTTGATTCCGAAATGAAGTGATGAATCCATGTTTCATCCATTGTCATATATCAACGCAAAACTTCCGGTTTGTTACGGTTGATCATGGCTAAACACTGCTCAGAATTATCAACACGTTCTCGTTTTTGATCAACATTGAGCAAACGCGGCACCCACTTTGAACAGAATTTTCTCATAGTTAAATATGCACGTTTCTATAATAACATTTGAATTGATGAAGCGAACATAGAACAAATGATATAAATCCTAGCCGCCTCACGATCTTTATCCCTATATCCAAACATCTCCAAACATCTTTGTTCATCGGACAACAAACACTAGTTTTCTCGCTAGATACTGAGTAGGAGAGTATATTTTTAGTTTATAACTCATCATTGTGCTTGAAAATCGTCGTGTTAGCATTAAAGACTGTCCCAGAAAGTATGGATGCACTTTTATTTCGCTGTAAATAATTCACAAGTGTTAGATATTCAAATTTTATTCGATATACTGATAATATTAGACTACAACGACAGAATATTATTCTCAACATTTTCTACTTAGCCATTGTAGACTAGCTGGCGCACCTTCTTGCGAACGTTCCTCATTAAATTCTGTACAGACTTCTTGGCGACAAGTTTTGACACTTTTTTCCAATCTTTTTCGAACTGTTGAATGGTTTCGGCTGCCGAGACATGTTTCCTAAGATGTGCCTTTCTTTAATGCCCAAAATTCCTCAATTGGTCGAAGTTGTGGGCAATTCATGTCTTTTGGGACGAAAGTGACATTTTTTGTATTATACCATTCTACCGTTGATTTCGAGTAGTGGCAAGAAGTAAGATCTAGCCATTCTGAATTCTAGCAAGAAATTGAAATTCTGAACCATTGCGAAATGGCAGCGGGTTTTGGTTGCGTCCATACTTTCTGGTACAGTCTTTAGGAGCTTCATTTTAAATCAAGATTTGTGAAAATCGGTTTAAGCATCACTTAGAAATCGAAGTGAGTTCTGCTTTTGAAGTTTTTCTTCGCTTCCTTCGGTGCTTCCGGAACAGGAAATGATAAGTTCTGCAAACTAGACATGAGTACACCAAATTGCCCACAGCTTCGACCAATTGAGGAATTTTGGGCATTAACGAAGGCACATCTTAGGAAACAGGTCTCGCCAGCTGAAACCATTCAACAGTTCGAAAAAGATTGGAAAAAAGTTCAAAACTTGTAGCCAAGAAGTCTGTACAGAATTTAATAAGGAACGTTTGCAAGAAGGTGCGCCAGCTAGTCTACAATGGCTAAGTAGAAAATGTTGAGAATAATATTCTGTTGTTGTAGTCTAGTATTACCAGTATATCGAATAAAATTTGAATATCCAACACTTGTGAATTATTTACAACGAAATCAAAGTGCGTCCATACTTTCTGGGACAGTCTTTACTGTCTCATAAGTTACTGTGAAATTTCATCAGGGTCTGACTACCGATTCCGCAATTACAGGGCGATGAGTGACAAATCTTTCAAACCGCCATAGAAAATGACGATACAAATCAGTACGCACCGCACCGTCAGCTGGTACTGAAGAAGAAAACACAACTCATCATGATATGCGGTGTCCACTGTATCTCAGCGCAGACTAATCAGAAGTGAACAAATGAACGCAGCATAGTTAGAGAAGAAGTTTTTCTAGACCCCAACGTTTCTGTTTGATTTTTTAAATTTGTTTTTATTTTTGGTGGTTGTTTAAAGTGAAAACTAGCTGTTAAACCTCCCCAAAGTAAAAAAACAACTAAAAGGAAAAAGTTTATATGTAGAAAATGTATGCAAAATTTGAAAAAAATTGGTGCAGTAGTTTTCGAATGACGATGGACACGGACTTTCAAAACCTGCTTTCGAGAAAAATGCATTTAAAGTTTTTTGTCTATAAAATTAATGGTAACAATTTATTACTCCAGTGAGCCCATAGGGTCCAAAAATTTTCAAAGAATCATATTTTTTCTTTTATAATTTATTACAATGAAACATTTCAAGAATGTTTTATCAAGTTTTGAAGTCAATCGAAGTAGAAATCTTGGGCCTGTGCGACGAGCTCTTGCTTCTTCGCAGAATGAGATAGCCATAGATAACTTTCAGAGTTTCGTTCCAATAGGCTTGAAAATTTAACAGAATATTCTTGAAATGTTTTACTATAAGAAAATAATAAATGATTTTTCAAAAGTGTTAGATCCTACCCGCCCCTTAAAGGTCTATGATCCCATACAAAGCTTTAAAATTTTCTATCGAATATAACTTTCGGTTCCGGAATTACGGGGTAAAGTGTATTAAAAAAGTAATAGCGTCGCGAAACCAAAAACCTGAAAAAAAATAATTCTAAACTGGACTCAAAACTATACCAACCGTTAGGCATTGTTAGTAGACGGCCTATCAAACTAATTCCGGCTGTCCAGGTTCCTGATTTCCGATTCCGGAAACATCGAGAATAGTGTTTAAATACTCTAAAATTAAACTTAGACTATTTTCATCTGGATCCGACTCCTGATTCCAGAACTACTGGGTAAAGTGTTAAAAAAATTATACCACTACCTAAAGCGACGAAGCAAAAGAGGGACATTTTCTTTTCAATTATGTTCAAAACTGTTCCAATTTGTAGGTCATATTTGTTGCTGGTGATACGAACCAACTTCGCCTATGCCGGTCCATGAAATTAAGTTTCGGAAGTCTTGGAAATAGTGGTCAAAAACTGCAAAAAGGATCTATCTTACTTTTTTCCAGATGGCCAAATCGATTATCACAAACTTATATATTTAAAGGAAAGGCTTACGGTTACATACAGAATCCCTGAATTCGTTGTGGATAAAACTTCCAGTTCCGGAACTATAGGGGTGTTATGATTCGTTGATTTTTCTTGATAACGTTCGAACAAACTTTCCTGTTTCTATTTGATGAACGATTATTTTTAGAACTCTACAGTAATATTTATGACGGTATGAGTAATATGAGAAAGGCATCATTGCACCACTAGGTTAATGAAAACAGATTTTTTTTTAAATCAGTCGGGGTCAATTTTTTGATCAGAATGTATATACAATTCTATAATAATAATGATTAACTTGCGTTTTCGTTAACATTCTGTATACCATTCCTCGTGAGACCTCTTCTTTCTTTTTGTTTCCGGCATTTATTCAACAAATCCGTATTGAAAATACGCATATTGTATGGGATTTTGAAAATCATTGAAACGGAAGACGCCATCTTGGATTTTTGAAACATCATTTTCATATAATTGGGGTTTACCCCACGAACAAACTCGTTTTCGGACCTCCGCTTTAGTTCGCGAATGGAGGTTTAGGTGCACTGCGACAAAATACAGTAGCTCTTTTTCTTATTCGATTCCGAAATGGTGTGCGTAACTCATGGCAAACTAGTTCGGCTGGTGAAATGCTTTGTATTTGTGTAGTAACTATAAACAAAACCACTCACTCAAAACAACAGGAAAGAGCAAGCATGCGAAGTTTGTGTGTGTGTTATGACCGAGTTACACAATAGCAGTGCCGTTACAGTCAATATCATATTGTTCAATTGGTTGAAAATGAACTAATCATTCGCCATTTTCATTCTTCAAATTCTTGCCAGTCGCAAGCCACATTTATTTTTGTTTAAGCATCCGATCGGGGAATAAGTGAAGTACTTGGTTTCAAACGTAACTAATAATCGTGGTGCTTTACCTGAAATGTACATCGAGGACGAGTTCACGGTGTTCGCCCACGGTAGGTTTCTTCTAGCCATCGAAGCACGTGCTCAGCAGCTGCTAGACGAGATTGAAGGCACACAACTGGAGAACTACAAACCGCGGTACCACTGCGAACACTATCTGAATCTCATCGATGAGCAGCGAGAACTCTACATGGTCTGTTTGGCGGACATTTTGGAACTCACCATCAAAGAGGATGCAAAGGAACATCGGGAAACGGTCCAGCGAATAGAAGCGCTATTCGACAAATGTAGAATGGAGCTGCTTCGGCTCAATCGTCGTAACAAACAGATGAGGATCCCGGACAAGCAAGAGAATGAAAGTACTGAGAATGGAAGCACCCTGAATGCAGTACCAGTTTTTGATGGACACGCATCGGGTTGGACATTATTTCGGGTGAAGTTTGAGGAAACTGTTTTGAAAAATCCTTTGTTGGATGATCGTAAAAAGCTGGATATTTTGCACAACACCGTTAGCATCCAAATAAAGGATGCATTTACTTACTTTGACTCTCTGGCAGATACCTGGAAGGCACTTTGCATTAAATATGACAAATTAGCTGCCAACTATCACGTGGATAGGCTTTTTCAACAAAAAAATTTAACTATAAAAATGGACGAGAAAATTACGGTCGAATTCGTCCGTGATTGCCAGAGTCACATTGATGCACTCGGGATTCTTGGTTTCCCGCTGAACCCACTGTCGGAAGTAATTCTTTGTCGGATAATAAAACACAAAATTCCCGTACGATTCCGGTCCGGTCTGAACGCGGGCCAATGGGAAACGGTCAAGGCTAGTTTGCTAGCGATCCGCTTCGACACGGCCGGCGGTTCCTCCCAGCGAAGCTCAGTAAATCAGGAAATGATGTGCTTCCATTGTCTGAAAGCTCACTGTATGCGAGTTTGTGACAAGTTCCTGAAGCTACCGTTCAAAGTGCGCTATGAAATAGTGAAGCTGCGCAAACTCTGTCCAGTCTGCTTCAACGGCGATCACCGCGGGCGCCGTTGCACGATCGCTATCAGGTGTCGCTTCTGTCTGGGAAATCATAACACCGCACTACATCCGACCGATGGAGACCCGACGACGCTGGAACTGTTGGAAGAGATGGTCAATTCGAGTTATTGATTTTTTTATATTCAATTATGTATGATGTTATTTAAATAAAGATTTCACTGATTAATAATGTGGTTAGGTCATTTAACATTACATTAACGTAATATTGCTTCTACAGCAGTTGACGTATGTTCAAGTCCCGTCCTGGATATATTCTTAGCGTCAATAGAATTATTGCACTAGCCATGCAATGCTAACATTCAATTGCGAAATCTACATAAAAAAGAACGACAATTCTCAATTGATACCTTTTCACCAATTTTGCGATAGTCCGCCAGCTCACAGAGTCATCACTTCCAAATTTCAGAAATTGCGTGATGGAACTAAATTTGGAACAATAATAATGGAGCTAGATTTTGGAACCAAATTCAGTTCAGAATTCTATGATCTGATTTCTTGATCTGGATTCTGAACCTGAATCTTGCAACTGAATTCTGAGCCTGTTCCAGATTTTGCATTTAGTTCTTGATTTCAGTTCCAGAATTCAGTCCTGGCCCAGAATCTTGACCCTGGTGTAAATGATGGCAAAAAAGATTCAAAAGTTGTAAACATTGGATTAATTCCGCAAATCGGTTTTTTTAGAACCAATCAAATCTTCCCAAAGGGTTATGCGTAGTTTGAAACTACTGACAATAGAAATCTGCAAAATAATCTATAGTTTTTTCGTGTTATTTGTTTAAGTCGCAAGTTAATATAAATTGCACCGTTACAATTCTGAAGGCTTCGAAAGCGATTATCTATATTCGGAAGTGTGAAAGAAGCATGTCCATTTTATTCATATTCACGTTCTCCAGTTGTGTCTGTGGATAATGTCCGCCTTTTAAAATTTTGATTGTTGCCTTTCTCATAAAAAGGATATGCAACGAGAATGTGAAATTTAAAAGGAGGTTCTCGTAGTCTCATAGCCTGCCATACAATTTCATCCGGATCCAACTGCCAGTTTCGAAGTAACGGAGTAAAATGTGCAAAAAAACAGAGAAATGTACATTCAATTATCTCACAGATTGCTCAACAGATTTAAATAAACATAGCTGTAAATGATAGTTCTTGTAGTTCAATATCCTGTCCAGTGGTGTACCAAGCAAAAAAAAAGGTCCCAAGGATTGGTTTGCATCGAGGAAAATTTCCTGGCAGTTATTTTGATGATCTACCGTAACAATTATTGACATCGAATATAAAAAGGAGGGAATATATATGGCTATCATGTTTAATTTCCATAATTCCTGCGCAATTTTCGACGCAGCCAAACTGATTTATACTAAAATGACGATGAATCACAAAAGAAAATATTTTTTTAAATTGTACTGACCGAAACCGGATCATTTTCAAGGCGATTTGCTATAATTCTTTTTTTGTCTATACATTCACGATAAAAATAAATGTGTACTCTTTTTTTACATTCAGAGAAAATCTCAAACGTAAATATAATCTAAGATATTTTTACCATGGAATTATCTTACCAAAATAACATGACACATACATATTCAAGCAAAAGGTTATAATTAGAGAATTTATTTCATCCGAATCTGGGTTTTAAGCTTTAAATCATTCTGAAATAGATCTAACGGAAATTCACACTGATTCTTCATTTTACTATATAAACCTTATGAAGCATGGTCCACTTAGCAGGAATATGATCTTATAGTGGTTCTCAGTAGTCTTTTGTAGAGTTTAAAGTTAGAATGCTAGGTTCATAATGTAACACTGAAGGCGGCTACAAGTATGTATTTAAAATTAAAAATGTTACTCGGGTAAATCAATACAATTACATCGGGATCTGACTTTCAATTTCGGAGTAACGAAGTAAAATGTGTAAGCAAAATGGATAAAAAAGCACTCGACGTTCTCGGAAACCGCTGGATATATTTTCGTATACTAAGATTCATATGATCCCATAGTATGCTATTGATTATTTTCCAGATGTGACTTTCTGTTCCGAATTAACGGGATAAAATACACAAAAGAATGAAAATAAAGTACACCGAATCGATTTTTGCAAACTTTGATTGAAATTTAAGGCTTTATGGCCACAAAACCTGCTGTGAAATTTGAGTCAGATCTGACTTCTGATACCAGAAAAATAAGGTAGAGCGTGGTAAATATTTCAAACCGTAATTAAAGGTAAAAACTTTGAGAAAATGCTAAAAATTGTAGATTTGTAAAGCTTGACAGTTAATAACCCAGATCTACTGGAAATCGTAGTCACAAGGAACGCATGTCGTGTTCTCGAAGGGGGTTAAATTATTTTGATCACAAACATAGCCTAAAACGAAAGGTTAAGACCTTTAGCTTCACACGTTGTTATGAATTTTTATCCAAGATTGTTGAAAATTTCGAAACTTCATTTAAGGAGACGATGCAGAGAACGTAAAAACTTAGCGAAGTTTTGCTAAAAATTGTAACATTGTTTGTCCAAAACTACCGCCGAAAACGGAGATAGCTTCGATTTTCACCAACGTTGGTTCAGAAGATTATAAATTGATATTAAATTTGTTGACGGATTCAACTTCCTGTTCTGGTATTATATAGGGGAGAGTGTAAAAAATTTCATGTCCAAATTTAAAATGACGATGTAAGGAACTCAAAAAATCGTTTAAATCTAATATATTCGAAGTGTTAGCAGATTTACAAAAAAATGAAATGAAACTTGCATCAATTTCTCACAATAACGATTATAAGAAAGGAATCATTACACCACTAGGCGGATTAAAGTAAGTTTTATCAATAATTTCGCTTCTTTCTGTGAAACGCATTTATGTATTCAATTTCGTTCTTGCAGAATATTTTTATGTATGATTTTGACCCTAACGGAAGTTGACTGTGACGGTCTCTGAATCGTACACGGAAAATAAAAAAAACTACCTATTATTTGACTTCTTTTTACTTAATTCTGAGTTCTTTTGAATCTTTTCTTTCATTCTCTCCTTCTATTGTTGTCAAAATACAAAAAGCAAAACTACCCAACAGCGAGAGTTTCGTTTAATAAGCTAAAATTAAGTAAACCGTATAAACCTGAAATTGAGTCGATACTCAACTGTAGAGTAAATAAAACTCATCTTTGAAGCTTACAGAAACTACCTAGAGCCACTTTACCTAAAATTAGATTATTGAACGGAACCCCCAAATTGGGTTGAATGTACTCAAAATTAGGTTGTTTTGCGGTTCCGTGTACGTAGAACTAATTTTAACGGACGCACGCTTTTCGCTGGACTGTCTGAATCGTAGAGATTTTTATTCATCCTTCTCACGTTGATCCTATATTCATGCTATTAATTAGCAGCTGCGATAGCAATCAAAACAAAATGTCGCACTATTACACTCTCAGGTTTAAAATTTCAGAATTAAACGTAAACATTTCAAAAAAACCTAAAAGCAATTGACAGTTTCTCTTTCGACTATATTTGCGTTATTATACACATGTTCTTTACATATCTAGTACTTTTAGAAAAATGGAAATACAAGGTGAGATGAAAAAACTGCAACAAAGTAAAACGCCATAATTTTTTCATTTTTTTTTTAAATTTTATTGAATGAAAGCAAAAAATGTCGGAAATAACATCAAATTTGAGAATCGGTTTAGATTTGTTCGAATTGGCCACCTTTGGCACGAACTATGGCCTTCAAACGGCCAATGAAACCATCACACGCTGCCCGAAAGTGGCTCTGCGGTATTTTGTCCCATTCTCGGCGAAGCGCTTGCTTGAGATGATCGACACTTTGGTATTTTTTAGTGCCAACCTTGCTTTTCAAAATACCCCAGGCACAATAGTCAAACGGATTGGCATCCGGAGATTTTGGTGGCCATTGTGCGGTGGAAATGAAGCGAGGAACCTCATTTCTTAACCATTCTTGGGTGGCGCGTGCTGAGTGCGATGGTGCTGAGTCCTGTTGGAATGTCCAAGGTCTGCGGCCGAAATGTTTGCGTGCCCAGGGCTTCAGAACTCCCTCCAAAATATTTTCGCGATAGATTTGCGCATTTATTTTGACCCCACGGTCGATGAATACGAGCGGCGAGCGACCATCGGCTGTTATGGCGGCCCACACCATCACCATGGCCGGCTTTTGAGTTCTGGTGGCCAGCCGAAGTTGCAAATTTTCAGCTGACCTCTCTGGCAAGTAAACACGATCATTTTGTTTGTTTACAAACTGCTGGATAACGAATGGTTTCTCATCGGAGAAAACCAAATTCGGCAGTTCACCACTTTCGGCCAAGCGAAGCAACTCTTTAGCTTTTTCGAGTCTAACTTTTTTTTGCGCATCAGTAAAATCTTGCACTTTTTGGAACTTCAATGGCTTTAGTCCAAGCTCATTTTTCAATATTTGCCGAATGGCATATTGCGATATGTTCAGCTCACGAGCCATTTTTCGGCCACTGCGACGCGGATTTCGTTCAATTCGCTTCTTCACTTTTCGAACCATTTCTGCCGATGTTGCTGTTTTTTTTTCGTCCACTTCCTTGACGTCGGGCTACGCTACCAGTATCACGGTAACGAGCGATGGTACGAGACACAAAAGATTTATTCACTTTTAAATGCTGGAGGGCTCTAACGATAGCCACTTGTGGTTTTCCAGCCAAATGCAAAGCAATCACACTATCACACTTGAATTCCATCACAAATAACTTTTTTTCTGAAAAATTCCCACCAAAATGCTTTTGTGCGCTTGTAAATAATATAATGAGCTGTCACTAGAATAAATCTGACAGCTGTGGGACGAGCGGTTTAGAAATGACAGCAGTCTGAAGTTGGTTGCAGTTTTTTCATCTCACCTTGTAATGTCTCAGTTTACACGAATATTTTGTGAGTAAACGTGAAAATTAATGGGTTATCAATAGAAGAGAAACTCTCCTTGGTTCATGTGACCTCATGAAATGTTCACGTCAAATTCTTCTTCTAGAAGGCCTAATGACAAATGTGAGACTACACAGGATATTCTTAGAACTAGTTTAGAACCAATCCACTTCCGGCGAATTTCTCAACGGGTGAGCACGTTGAATCGTGTTACTGCGGTGAAAATTTGAGTATTTCGCGAGAAAGAAAGAATTTTTATCTGTACTGTCGCGACTCGCTGTGTGAGATTTTCGCTTGCAGTGAAAAGAAAGTCCATTGGACTATAAACGAAAATTAACTGGCAATATAGCCTAAGTTTCTGTGCCATCAATCGGCGATTTTACTGTAAGGTTAATCTGGATTGGCCCTTTCAAAAATATGAAAATATCAGATGCACAGCCGATGAAACTCACACACTTAACAGCGTTATGTTGACATATATCGGAATGAAATCAGTGCTACTAGATTTGCCATAATGGTTTTTCCTTAGTATTTAACACGCACTTTCTTGTATTATTCGAAGTCGAAACAGTTTCATTGAAATATAAATATAAACATGAAATATAATAATAATAATAATATAACTAAACTAATGTCACGGATACCAAAAAATACTCGTTGAAGTTAATTTAGAAAAGATACATTTTTTTCATAAAATTATGAGAAAACTTGGCAAGCTTGCGATACGAAATGTCATGAAAGCAAAATGCAATCAAGTGAACAAATTTTAATCTCATATTTTAAAGATCTTTAGATTGCTTAGTGGGTAATTTTAGAAGTTTTCCATCGTTTATTAAACATGTGAAAAGTCAACATTACCAATTATTAAGTCATCCTACATTGAATAGTGGTGTAATTATGTGAAATAGTGATCATGTTTCAAGACAAATCAGTTAGTGAATATTCAGAAACATTTCACATTTTGGTTTAGGTACGTTGAAAGATAAATTCATGTTCAAAGATATTAACTTTAACTATTAACTTAATAATTTATTTACCGGAACGTGTTGCCCGTCAAGACGTTCCGTGACGGTGACGTTGTGTGTGAATGTCTTCATAAGAATGTTAAGCAACCCATACAAGCTCAGCTTTCCGGACATTCCCAATGAACCTTAGACGGAATAAAAAACTGAACGATTAACTAAACTGAGCGTGTGTGGTGACCTTTCAGTTTTGGGTTTTGTCTTCAAGTTAGTTTCATCAGTTTTTTCCATGGAGGTACATTATTCTAATCATAAGAAAACTGACGGACTGAACGATTAACTGAAGAATCGATCAGTTTACCGGATGAAACTGAGCTCGAGAGCTTCAGTCCAAAAACCGGACGTTTGGCCGGATGAACTCTTCAGTCACTTCAGTTAATCGTTCAGTTTACGAGAAACTGTCCGGCAAACTAAGCGTGTATGGGCTGCTTTAGAGTGCTAATGACTGGAGTGACGACAGCTGTTCCTTTGGAATGACAGCTTTGTTCCATACTAGCAAACGACCTGTCAAACACAATGTGAAACGAACGAAACTGCCAAATTTTCGGATTAAATGTTTCGACTTGTTGCCAACATTACGGATGAGATGTCGTTATGGGCACTCTAAACAATTTTTTCAACTAATTCTGACGGTGACGTTGACGGAAGTTGACTGTGACGGAATGTGACGGACCGTCTGAAAATTTCGTATTATTTGATAAATTAGCTGATTGTGTTAGATTTTTATCCTTCGTCAGAATCATTCGTTGTACATTTGCACAGAAAAAAAAGAGGAAATAAAAAAAATTTCGGTTTGATTCCTTCAATTGTTTGTCGAAACTACCATCTTTCAGTTTAAAACAACAAAATTGAAATATTAAATTTGGTTTGACACTGCTTAAAAAAAGTGCGGGTGTGTAATGTCAGAGACATAACTGGATGTCGTGAATACGAATAAAACTGACACTCTTTCTTTATACTTTCGAATATCAATTAGTTGTTCGATTGTGTGCATTGTGCAAGCTTTCCTCTTTTTCACTACTAGAATTTGAAACGATACTCCTAAACTAAAGTACAGATTAGTTATATTAAACATTCTGACACACAATTAAATATGACGAAGTAACCAGTATAGTTCTTTATGATAAAATAATGGTGGTTCTGAAAGGAACCTTTCATTAATGGCTTCTATGTCGGTGCTATGCATTTTATATGGCAAATCAGCAGAAAGTTCTACTACAAACTACAAGTGGTTGAAAAATGGGCCGTATACAGTATAGTGAAGAAAATTTCACATAATTCTTTGGGTATACAATTATTGTTCTAAGTAGAACTATACAGAATTTTGATGTCAATCATTTCGTTTCGGATTTAAATATTTCAGTGAAAAAAGTTATCAAAATGTCATAAGAGATGAATTTCTGGCATTCAGAAGGGCCAAATTGTGTAATTCTATAAGATATTAAACACTGTTGCGAATTTAGCACTGCGAAAATTGCACAAAGCTTATCAAATTACCCTGAAAACTGGCTCTGTGACCACGCAAAAGGTCTACTTTCATTGCCGACTGCTCCTCCTGACGACCGAAGTCCAAATGAGACTTTCACGCTTTATACTTGGTTTGTTCTTACTGTTGTTGGTGGGAGAACCTCACCTCGACATCCAGTTTCATCTGTAGCAATAAAAGAAATGAACAGTTTTTATTCAAAGATTTCCTTTTCTATTTGTTCAGTAGATTTTGATATGTGCCTGACTACCTCGAAACCGTCGTCCGGATGCGAAAAAGGCAAACAAGCGTGATGAATTTTTTTCAAGAGTTTTAGAAAACTTTGTTTTTCAATTATTTTTAGGGTTTTTTTACCGATAGCTTGTAGAAAAAAATATGTTGTTGGGTTAAGTACATCAAAAGATATTCGTGGTAAAGTTCTGCCCATTATTTTTTTTTTATAAAAGATATTTTATTCAGGCCTATTTGCGTACAAGCTTTACGTGGCCGATTTAGCTGAGTTTTTAGATAATTTTTTTTTTGTATTGGATCTCGTTGTCACCCTTTTTCTAGGGGGAGAGGAGTTTCCATTTTCCTCCTGCGAGGATTGAGTGGCAGTTTGTTCGTGGTTCGTCTCGTCATCCATTGCCGTGGTATTGTTGTTGATTTCGTTGCTAGTTGCTGTAGATGCGCCTTGTTGTACATTGTTTGCAGTTGCTGGTTGGTTAGATGGTAAGCTGTTAATTGCAGCTGGTGTACTTTGTTCTATAGGGGATACGTTGGATGGTTTCGTTGAAGGGGATGCTTCACTGTTGTTGGTGACTGTCACAGGTGTACTACAACCAATTCTTTAGTAAATGCACACGTTTAATGTCAAGATGCATTTGCTCCTTAAGCAAACCTTCAAGTTCTCGTATCGAAGGTCGAATTTGGCACTGCCTGAAGTCAACAATAATTGTATTCTTTCGTACCGGTGGTAGCTTTTGTTCGTTTGGTTCACTCATTTTCGAGGTCTATTGTTCACTACACAATACTGTACTTGGTTTCTTCTGTCCCGAACGTAAGCGGTTTTGTTTTATCGACTGACTTGGATGAGATGAGAAAGCGAACTGATTAGTAGATGTTATTTTGCTGATTATTCGACTTTCAATCAACGGATTTAGATGAAATCGTATACAATGGCCCTTATTCTGCGAGTCGAGTGAGGTGAGATAAGTCGAGTCACCCGAGTCACGCGATTCTGACAGTCGAATGAAGTGATAAAAGTCACCAGGATGAGCTCTCACCGTATTCTTGCAGTCGAATCTGTATGACAAAAGTCACCGGGGTGAGTTTTAGAGGCGATACCTGTGAGTTAAGTCACAGCAGAAATATAAAACGAAAAATTTCTGCTATAACAAGGTGATTGATGTACGGAAAAGGATTTAATTGTTTTTGTTAGGCAGAAAAACCGAAATTGTTAATCTTTTTAGATATTCTCAATATATGCGCTCGATCGGAATCGCTTGCCTTGCTTGCTAAATCAAGTCAAAAAACATTCTGGATATTCTGAGATGAGGAGTATTAACTATTTCCATTTCTTATGAATAAAAAATGGCTATCAATTTAATTTTGTTTTATTTGCAATGTCCTAACAAAATAGAATGTATTATGTATTGCCATTGAATTGTATTGATATGCTTTGCAGTTATACCTGACTATCCTTGTTCGCCTATTTGTGGTAGTCAAGTTTGGTATATTTTTGCCTTTCTTATACAGAGTGGCCATGTAATTACTTTGAAAATTGACTCAGAAATCTTGAAGTTTCAAAGTCGATATCAGTAGGTCTAGTACGAAAAGAAATTTTGGAGAAAGCGTTTTAAAGATTTATGCTATAACGTATTTGATTCGAATTTAACGGATTTGATTCGAAAAAAAAATTTTGAGTTCTATTTCGGAAATAAAAAATTGATTACCTTTTTATATTCAAAAATAGAATAAAATTAAAAAAAAATTGTTTGAACCTATCAACTAAAATGTGTATTAAATTCACATTTCTACTTTATATCACATGCACATGCTTGAAAGGAAAATTGAGAACAAAATTGCAGAGAATTTACAATTTATACCATGATAATTGTTAATTTTAGTGGGAAGTAAATTCAATGAATCTTATTTTGAATTTTTAAATACACTGCATAATTATTGTCAATTGTAATTTGTGTTTTAATGATAAAACACCTAAAGTTCTAATTGGTCATTGAAAAACAACTCATGTAACTCATCGCCAACTGTTTTATGTTAACTTTATATGGCGTAATAACGTACGGAATAACTTAGTAACTGGTGAAAATGATGCGGTTACAGGTTTATAATTTTTGCCTTTCTCACAATACAATCAATGTGAAAATGGGCCTTTCAACCGAATTCCATATACAATTCGATTCAGCTCGAAGATCTGAGCAAATGTCTGTGTGTGACAAATATTTTCACTCAATTTTCTCAAAGTCACAATAGTGAGATTTGGACACACACATCAAAACGACGCAGAGAAGCCAAACTAGGCGCACTTTGATATTGATATAATAAGATTAAAAAGTACTTTTTTTACATTGTCTTTCAGAACAGAGCTTAGATCCGGATGCGATTCAATAGCAGGCTATATCGAACCATGAGACTTTTCATTATATCCAACTTTTGTGGAAATCAATTCAAAAGTATTCATGCAAATTGAGTTCTAATGCGATTTTATTACACATTTAACCTTGTGAATCAAAAACCATTTTGATCTAGATTTAATTTAACAGTACACTATGTTACTATAAGATCTTATCATTTTATTCATAAATAATTTTGGAATGCTTTTCTACACGGAACGACCGAAATCAGCATTTTCGCGAAAAATTTAGTTGATTTGCTGATTTTAGTTAGTTATTTTTTGAGACAACTAAAAAAATCTTACTTTTGCTGATTTAGATTTTTTATTCTCATTCCCTTAATAATAATAAAATATTTGTTGAAATGACTATTTTTTTTAGTTGAATTCACAAAATAAACGTACTGTCATTTCTTAGCTAAGGCACACTTCATATCCAGTCAACTAATTTTTTAGTTGAATTAAAGAAATATAATGTTGTTTTCAACCAATATGAATGGTTGAATTGGCTTCTGCAATCTGCAGCTATATGGCGCCCTGTCACCGAAACGGTAACACCTTAATGACTACTAGCCACTAGATGGCACACTACTGCCGAAAAATATTCAGACGCGGTTGTCTTTTCTATATTGGCAGGTATAAATACGATGTTGTGTTGGAGAAAAAGACATAAACGAAACGTAAACATCTTTTTGAATTTTTTTTCTTCTAAATCACTGTTTCTTCATTCGCACAGAAAACTTTGAGCACTCGGAAAACAAAAACCGAATACAAATAGTACACCGGACGGCGCAGCTCGGAAGGTTTGAAGATACAAAAAAACTTCATCACAATTAGAGTGAAACATTCGAAATTCACTTCACTGTTCCGCGTAAAAACATTATTACGCACAATCGCTTCAAGTGCGCACAAATTCTGAATAAATACGATTTCCACTAACAGTTTACGACATTTTTACATATCGGTTTAGAAATTTAAATAAAGATATATCGAACACATGCGAAAAACATCAAAACAATGTTCAAGCAGTTTCAATAAGACTGTCCTTTTTAGCTTTTTAATGGATTGTTTTGCTTTGACACTTCTCATGAGTTTTTGGCTAATAAACTTGTTAATAATACCCATTTCAGTTTTGGTTTTTTGTGCTGTCCTTCAGTAATGATGGTGATAGATAAATAGAAACAAATTTTCTGATTTTAATAACAAAATTAGTTGTCAATGAGAATTTCGTGTTGGATTGAAATATTGCTGGTTTGAGTCCAGGATATTCACCAACTAAACACATTCTCTAAAACTAAGAGTTTTTTCAGCAAAGTAAATTCTCAATTTTAACTAATTTTATAGTTATTTTGGAAATTTTGTTGTTAAAATCAACTAATTCAAAAACAGTAATACGAATTAGGCGCAGAGCTAATTTCGGTCGTTCCGTGTATGGTTATTAATATCAAGACCATTAGTATTATTTCGTCTAACCGAATGATGTTCGGCTGTGCCCTATATCATTCAAAAGTTCGTTCACCTTTCCGAATCTAGAAGTAGATTTTTTTGTTTGTGTAAAAAAATACATGAAGCAATCTTTTTTCTGTAAACCGCTTTCAGACAGTTGGGCTGAAGTTTTTCATGTCAACTTAAATAATACCTGCATTTAACTTATCGAATTTGCTACTTTCGGTGGTTACAAATCCCGCTTGATCTGTCAGAACCAATATTCAATTGCAAGCAAAATCATATCGTACAGCGTACACACCTCCTGGCCATCGTCGGAAGCTAACTTCACCAACATACGACAATCAACTTGATACGCTAATGAGTGCGGTTGTGTTTTGCAACAATTTGCTCTTTTAATTTTTCACAGCGTCACCGGCTACAGCGGCTATCAGTTTATCGAAACACGTAGTAAAATCGAGTGTACCGGCCATCGTAACCAAGTTCATGAAGGAAACTAATCAAATATATTTTGGCAGGAACTATCAGCGGCTTCCACGACCCATTAGGCAAATTTCAACTGTGTTCCAAATCATTTTCGATGCTGGGATATTTATCGCGAGCATGCACTAACGTATTTGTTATATTAGTGCACTCAGATTATTTGTTATGTTAGAAAAACGCATGCAAATAACAAACCCTGCAAAAATATAAAGATTTTCATTGAATAAGTTTCAATCGAAATAAATAATTTATTCACCTCACAACAGCCAATTCTTACCAAGGCGTCATTTCAATTGTTTTGACGTTTGGGAAATGAATCGTCGCCCGAGTCGACTCGTGGAACTCCCGAGTCGACTCTCACGTCACCCGAGTCGACTCGTAGAATAGAGTGACTACAGTCACGTGACAGCGAGGTGAAGGTCGAGTCACCTTCGACTCGCAGAATAAGGGCCAATATCTTTGTTTAAGTTTTAAGAAGCAACATCGCAGAAAAAAGTACTGTTATAACGACACCAATACTCGAACCAAATGCACCTAATTTCATCTTACATTTAAAGTCAATCTATTGAACAGAGACAGCAGATCTCGCTCGGTTTCCGTATACAGGGTCCGCCATGTAACTTTTTTTTAACATGCAATAAAACACAAACGGTTCATCCGATTTCGAAATTTATTTTTTCATATTAAAGTACACTGCCCATACTTGCATATCAGTCCCATATGGAAAATTGGCATGTCGAGAAAAAGACGATTAAAATTTTATTTTCGAATTTTTTGATTTATTGTGCTACCTAATGCTAAATCGTGGTATTGTTACATGTAATATCGGTACTACACCTTTGCTATTCCAATATTGCAACAAATGAAATGATTGATATTTGCACTGAATGGGACTGATATGCGGGTACTTTGCATATGGGACATACATAAGTTGATATTTTTTACACATTTTCCTGAACAAACCATAAACTTTTATTGCAATTTTTGAGAGTATATTAAGGATAGATTGCATTCCTGAAGCTAACTCAATATTGGCGAAAATCGATATGGGACTGATATGCGAGTATGGGCAGTACAATCCTACCATAATTCGACATTCGAAGACTGTGCGCCGAAGATCGATCGTAGCGTTGGCTGTGTGGCACGGAGCGCCGTCTTGTTGGAACCAAATGGTGTCCAAGTCTTCCTCTTCAAGTAACGGGAAGAACCAATCACTCGCCATTGACCGTGACGGCGGCTCCTGCCTCATTTTCAAAGAAAAATGGCCCAATGATGCCGCCAGACCAAAATCCGCACCAAACCGTCACTCTCTGAGGATGCATCGGCTTCTCCATGATAACGTGGGGGTTTTCCGTCCTCCAGATGCGACAATTTTGCTTATTAACATACACGCCGAGATGAAAATGTGCCTCATCCGAGAAGATGATTTTTTGGCAAAAATCGGCGTCTAAGTTTCTGTGAAATCAGAAGTGACATTAAGGTTACCAATGTCGAAATAAACGCTAGTTCAAAAAAAAGTTAGATGGCGGATCCTGTATGAGATAACTACTGAAGCAAAGATAAATGAGAGTACCGTGGTTTGACACATCTTCATCAAAGAATATCTTACTCCTTTTGAACAAGTTGGATTTTTCTACGAAAACAGAAATCTTTCCGAACGATGCGAAAACCGATGAAGCTGTGCAAATTTACTGAACATAGTTTGCTTATATTGTAGAGTCAATAGCTAGAGTTCGCTGTAAAAAGACCGAAGAGTCAGCAGCACATTAGCATAGATGAGAATGAAGCCATTGTTTGATGTTTGATTCTCTTTGACAGGCGGTAAATTCAAAGAATTCGTTCGTTGGCACTTTGCTTCTACCGTTCCTCTTGTGTCCGTGTGAAACTGAGATTTTCACGATAAACCATGTTCCATAAAATGGAAATTTCCGAGCAATTAATGACATCACTTCTGCAACTTCCGGGTACGATAAAATATCCTCCCGTCATCTCACACACATACGGCTCGCTTAAAAATGTCCCCACCGAGGAACTACGCCTCCCCCGACACCATCTCGATGTAGGCTTGGTGAACTCCTCCACTGCACATAACCCAACTACAGTGTTGACAACGATCAAGGCCACAAAGTGAAGAAGGATAGTGTCCGAAGGCGGTTTCCGCCACCATCCGTGCCGAGTGTTACTGCCACAGCTGTCATGTGGGCCAGACAGAGCAACAAGATACACTTTCATGCCACGTCACCTCGCACCCATTCGGAATTGCTACAAGTCCTACACTCTATCATATCAGAACTCTCGAGACCAACTCAAGGGGTATGCCTCTTCATAAATCGTCGCTGCCAACCGGCCTTTATCCGGTTTTGTTGAATGTTTTTCTGTGATGGATTTGTGCTCAGAGCTAGTTATCAGTTCTCGTGGGATGTCTGTCCTTCAAATCATATGATATTGATGCTGAACTTCATATCAGCGACTATTCATCCTTTAGTGTGGACGGATCCACAGGAAGTCACATCACGTCAAAGAAGTTGGTCAAAAGTTTTTCTTTTATTTCTTTACAGAACAAAAATCCACATTCCAATCCATTCCACCCGGTTGCAGAAGAAAGCTTTCAAGTGGAAGTGATCCCCTCCCCCGGGGTAAAAGTATTCGGTTTACGGTTTCGATTTGAGCTTGACAAGCTTGGTTTTATTCCGGTCGATGGTTTTTGCTTTCTTTCACTGTTGGCCGTCACCGCCGCCATATTCACCGTATTCAATGATTGGCCCAGTAAAATTGGAAAACGGTAGCATGATGTTTATGCTCTCCGACGACCGTAACCTCGGAACCGAATGGGACCATGGTATCGGTGCTAACCAGAAACGTTTTACATACATCAGGAGCTTTGTGATGCAACCAATCTTGGGAATGTATAGTTTTTCTTTTGTGTGTGTATGTGGAAAGGCAAATGTTTTCAATTTAGATTCTGTCGATAGCATTGATTTTACCCATCCAAATTGAAATTGAAAACGGAATTTTCGGCAATGTCGTTTGTTGCATGATGCCTGCTTATGTTGTTGGTAAACCTATGAAGTTTATTTACAAACAACAGGATGGTTTTTCTCTCTAGTTCAATTGCCTGTGGTCAAATATGTCATATAATCAATCTCAAATCGTTGCTAGGAAAATTGAAAAATTAGGTATATTAGCTCAAGGAACGCCAAATCGTTTACCTACGGAAGTTCGCGAGTTCGTTTATATTCAGAGTCTATGCAACATTAGTTAACTTTCATATTCAAACTCATTTTCATACAACCATGTTTCACTCTAGCACACATTCAGAATATAAAGAACAGGATTTCAACTGTTATAGTAGCCGGTCGTTTCAAGACGCCAGCCAGCGACTGGCACCATTAAAGAAGGTGACAAGCGATTATAAATACACTCTCCTACTCAATGCTTGATCGGAGAAATAGGTACAAAGCGAGAGGACTAGTGTTTGATGGACAGAGAAGATGTTTGGATATAAGGTGTCGGTCGGGTGACGGCCAGGATGTAGACCATGTTCGATGTACGTTGCTACCATGTCTGTGAGTTTTATTGTGGCTAAAGCAAGATCAGAGTGGCGAAATGGTAGCGCATAAGCGCGAATAGCGGAATGCATAAGAACGCAGGTTCGAGTCCTGTCTCTGAGCGTATCTTTTTCCAAAAATTCATCTTTTCTGTTAGTTTTTCTTCCACTTGGCTTCTCCAATGTATATTTCCGCTCAGTCATTGCAAAAACTGAACTATACTCGTTGCTATCCCGATCAGAAGAGAAAATCAAACGAAGACCATATTATGTCATTCTTTTCGGAATAGCTAAATAGCTTAATTTGGTATTGGTTAGGTTGAATTAAAAGCTAAAATATCAGAACTGAATATCAAAAACTTACACCATCCATACCAAATTCATAACATGTGGAGCTATTTAAGATACCACAACAATACCACAAGAATATTAGTTTATACCCAATTTCTTTCTTGATGTCTATTTGAACCCAATTTTGATTACTACGAGTTAGTCGTGCTGATCTAAAAATAGAATCACAAGCTTAATGTATTTATAGCCAACATTTAGGCGTATGAAATCTGCCATAAAAATAATTGAGGGGGAGAGCTTAATTGCATACTTGAAGGCTAAAATGAGTTAAGAATTATATTTAACATGTTTGTTAAAGATGAAACAGTTTCGAACCTGCGCTTTTGAAGTGGAAGGCGGTAGCTTCAACGCAAGGCCATGGCATCCGATTGTTAGTGAGTGAAAATACGGATCAGGGTCATTTCGCCGAAAGCCATTTCGCCGAAAGCCGTTTCGCCGAAAGTCATTTCGCCGAAAGGGTTATTTTGCCGAATGACATTTCGCCGAATGGGTCACTTCGCCGAATACCATTTCGCCGAAAGGGTCATTTTGCCGAATCCTGAAATCGTCTTGAAATCGTAATTAGAATTGATTGTTGTACTCTTGAATAAAGATTGATTCATGAACCTCAGAAAGTAGTTCCCAAGAAAACTTGTTGACTATTAGCTAGTAAGTATCTACCAGTTTGTATCTACCAGGCAAATGTAGGTGGTATTTTCCGTTTATTAAGTGAAAATGAAAAAATACTAATGCGGCTACGCCACATCGTTTTGGTTCATGTGCTGTCCGACCTCGCTACCGCTCGTTCGGACCTAACTAAAGCAAAGAAACCTAGCTTTGAGTAGACCGGGTAAACGAGGCGATTACAGGTTTGTATGCAAGAGGCCGCCGCTTCCGACGGCGGATCGGCGGCCGACTCAGCTGGCGTCGGCTCGGCGGCTTTGTGCCGCCGAGCCATCTTGGCTTCGGTTATGTGGCTGCGCCACATCAGTTATACAGGAGACATAGCATGCAGGAGATATGACCCTTACGGCGAAATTACCCTTCCCGATCAGAAGAGAATAGCAAACGAAGACCATGTTATGTCATTCTTTTCAGAATAGCAAAATAGTTCTGTTTGGTATTGGTTAGGTTGAATTAAGAGCTAAAATATCAAAACTGAATACCAAAAATTTACACCATGCATACCAGATTCATAACAAGTTGACCTATTTAAGATACCAAAACTATACCACAAGAATATTAGTTTATACCCAATTTCTTTCTTGATGTCTATTTGAACCCAATTTTGATTACTACGATTTAATCGTGCTGATCTAAAAATAGAATCACAAGCTTAATGTATTTATAGCCAACATTTAGGCGTATGAAATTTACCATAAAAATTATTGAGAGGGTGAGCTTAATTGCATACTTGAAGGCTAAATTAGTTATGAATTATATTGAACATGTTTTGGTAAAGATGAAATAGTTTCGAACCTACGCTTATGAAGTGGAAGTCGGTAGCTTCAACTCAAGGCCATGGCATCCGATTGATAGTGAGTGGAAATACAGCCATTATATTATAAGCCCTTCGACTTCGTCACACAGATATGAGAACGCTTTCATCGCTGCATCGAACTGTTTAATTTTTTGTCTCTTTCCTTCCGTGGTAATGAATAATCGAATTGCAAAATCAGGTCTGCGTTTACTATTATCAATCTAAAAACAAAATCAATAATTTCTGGAGCATAAAAAAATACTTTGCCAATTTTAAATGTGAATGAGGTGATACAGATATTGAATTTACTTCAACAAGCAACCTTCTAATCCTTCTTGGAATATGAACGGGATGGTTTTGGTTACTATCACTTATTATTTGTTTGAGTTGCCCTTGGGTATTAAGAAACGTTTATCGCCGTCAAAGGTTCTCATTTTCTTTCATCAATAAATGTGATGCAAAAATATACAAAGATTAAATAAGATTAATGAACTTTTGTGTATGTATTCCAAGTACATCCATGTGATTCTCAAATATGTAGTAAAAACATAACTACTATATTAAATTTTTCAGAGGATTTAGTATATAGCCACGCAATGAGTTTTCGTTCATCGCACCTCTGCGAAATTATAATGCTATTCGCCGTCGCCCATTTTGCGGTACACTGCTGTAGTTTCTAATTTTTTAACAGAGTTCTGGATACACATATAATTTTATGACAAGTGGGTATTGCAGACCGTAATTCGACAATACAAAGAAAGAAAATATCTTAAATGTCCATAGAACTAGTATGGAGTAAGACCTATCCCCCAAAAAACACATTTTGTAAAGAATAAATATAATATATGTTAACCGGAATCCATTTCGTCTATTCCCTTTTTGTAAACGTTTGTAAGGGACACACTAAGAGAAAATCATGTAAGTTTACGTTTCAATTCACTTAAATTTACAACCAAAAGCATGTACAAATTTATCATGTTTCTAAATTAACTTACAACTTTTAATATGTATATAATTTATGGATGAATACAATTAAATTTAGAAAAGCAGTTTAAGTATGTATATTTGAATGCAGAAACCGAACACGGACTTAAGATTACTAAAATTTTTAGAAAACATGTATTTTGAGAGAACCGAACAAACATTTCTATCGAAAGAACAAGTTTAGTTTTGACCGAATTTTACTGCGAATGAAGAACAATTTGTTTATTTGTTACGTGATCTGATCCACGCTACGTTCCTAAACGACAGTCGGCCCAAAAGTAATCGGATATAGGCATTTGTTTCGGAAGAACCAGCTAACCAGAAGCTATAAACCTGTTCTTGTGTACAATTTTTTTGCACGGTTCTAGAAATGAAGATGTTTTAGAACAATTTTTGTCTGTTTTTTTTTACACCCAATGTTCAAAAGTACTTCTCCGATTTTTGCATTGATTTACAAATTTACATTCGCTGATTATTGTGTTTTGCCTTTCCCATATAGAAAAGTTGTGCAATCACTGTGAAAATCGACTATTAAACCAAGACTCAGAGGGTCGAGTGTCAAATCCGAATCCGTGTCAATCTCGTCAAATCTCGAATCCGTTCGTCGAGATCGGCAAAATCTGTATGTGTGTGCACTTTCTCTCAGAGTTGGCTGAACTGATTTTCATAAACTTAGATTCATATGAAAGATCTTGTGATCCTATACAATGCTCAAAAATTTTATATGAATCCGAATTCTGGTTACGGAGTTACAGGGAGATAAGTTCAAAAAATTTGATTACCCTCATAATTGACTTTTTTAGCTTTTCATAAGTGACCATGTAGAGAGCTGCGATTTGCTTGAAAATTGATCATAATTTTTTCTAGTAACTAGATCTTGCTGATAGATCACCAAATAGTCTCACTACAGTTATACCGGTCCCCAGTTTCCGGTTCCCTAAGTACCGAAAAATAGTGAATTTTCTCCGTGAAGATTTTTCAGAGATTAACTGGTGGATTTTCATAAACTTAGGTGTAAATGAAAGGCATTATAATTTTGTACGATACTCGTAAACGTTGTGCAGATGCGACTTTCGGTTTCGGAATTACAAGGTGATGTAGGCTTAAACTTTAAAACAGTCGTCAAAGAGCGACGATGTGGGAAATGGACAAAACCGGATCCCTCGAAAAAAAATTCTCGAATTCATAACTTAGACGGCAACCCGATTAAACGATTAAACAATACGTACATGTTCAGATTGTTCACGGTCAGTGTCCCATCTCAGATCTCACAATAATGTTAATTTTCATGGTATCCTCGTCAAATTTGGTCAGTTTTATGTTGTTATGTTTTCTGTAAAATTCAATCAATTCCACCTTACACTTCTCATGTTTGGGGCACTTGCTACAAAAATAACCTTATAATCTCCATTGAAATAAAAGTAGTATCTGTATTTGTCAAGAAACATCGTTTCTCGTTGAATAAATTTTATATTGAACTTCCTATTTTTAGTGAACTTGCTACAGCTCTTCTCCACGATAATCCTTAACTCCACCTCTGAATAGTGTACAAAGTATCCGTGCTCTTCAAAAAGTATCGATTTCCACCTTTGGTACATGCGCCAAGCTTGGCGACGACTTGTTTGGTTGTTTCGTAGTTATGCTGAAACTTGCATACACTCGCTTTTATAGGCAGATTAAGATTATTGTCTCTTAGTTTTTTAATTTTCTCTTCGAAATAGAACCAAATCTTTTATTTTTTTTTAAACTTGCGTTCCATTCAAATTAACAATATTAATACTATCTAGCAAGACCTAGAAATTCTTGCCTCTCTCTTATTTTACAAAAAATGAGAGATAGAAATTGATTTTCAAGGCCCCTTCCTCATAGTCTGAATCCTTCCCCCTCTCTTGTTTGTCGACAAATAAGAAAAGAGAGAGGCAATTGCTACGAATTACACCCCCTTTGCAATGAATATTAAAGCTCGTCGAGAAAAATCAAAATATACTCTAATGACACCCTCTGAATTGTAAGAAATACCTGTGCCAAGTTTGGTGATAATTTACTGAGTTGTTATGGAGCTTTGCTGAAATATATCGGTTCTTTTTAAATTAGATAAATTCCGTCGTTGCTCCATTTTAGGGACACCATATTAAGGACAGTTGCTATACACTCTCTCCTATGAAAATGTCCTAACGATCATATCTGAAGAAAGAAGTATCTGTGCCAATTTTTATTGTAATCCGTTGAGTAGTTCCGGAATTATTCCGTTACAATCATTACACCTCTTTTTAGAGGCCCTTACTACAACAACCCCCCTTATAATCCTATCTAATTCGTACAAAAAAGTATCCATGATCTTTGAAAAGTATAGATTCTCGTCAAATTAGATAAATGTTGTCATGACTCCCCATGTTAAAGACACACTCTCCCCCCTAGGAATATCTTTATGACCATCTCTGAAGAGCAAGAAGTATCTGTGCCAAGTTTGGTGGCAATCCGTAAAGTCGTCGGAGTTATGGCGTTACAAACATACAAACATACAAACTTACATCCTTTTTTTTATATAAAGGTAGATGCAAGGCGAAAGGTAGATGCATAAACGAGTGACTGCATACTCGACAGCCGGCTGTCCGGAGTTTTGTCAATTTCGGAGATTGACTGTTTCGTGCATTATATTGCCAGCACAAAGTAACACATAAAACCATAATACTTTAAAACATTCTTGGTAGCCGGCTACTCAGAGCAATAAACACATGATAACATTATTAAAACATTTACTAACAAAGTATCCTCTCCTGTGATGCATGTGGGAATGCAGAGGATTCCTCGGTTCCTAGTAGCAACATGCATCGAACTAACAATCCTTTCCCTCCCAAGTAGATCTGCATTCGGACGTGGCCGGCGTCGGTATTGATCAGCATGCATGGTTCAATACAGTTTGCACAGTGTGAAACAATGTGTTATTCCCAAACATGTTACTTCAAAAAATCATTTTGCAATCTCAATTGGTCCAGATCAATAACGGAATAGCAACACACGGGCGGTCTCTAATGCTAATGCTAATGCTAATACAATCTGTTTTAGCCATAATTTATTCTCCAACGAATGTTAAGCCTGAATTTTTGGATGAAATATCAGTTTTGATCAATTTTCCACCAATGTTTGATGGAAAATTGCTTACATTTTATGACGGTAGATTTTACTTTTTTTTTTTTAGATTCCCTAATAGTTAGTTAGTTAGTTGTTTATTTTAGCTAACTATCAGGGAATCTAAAAAATAAATAAAAGGGAAATCTACATTCATAAAATGTAAGCAATTTGCCTTCAAACATAATTGAAAAATTGATTAGAACTGATAATAGATTCCCTAATTAAAAAGTTTGCTACACTGCTCCAATGCATTTATATTAGATTGCGCCACATAAAAAACAAAACTAAATGTTTTCTGTTAAAAAGCAGTTTCCCGGAAAAATAAACAGTTTTACGAAAACCTTCCATGTCCATTGCTTTATGCGTGTTAAATTAATGGTTCCTATTTTGCGGGATAGCTTAAAGAAGGTACGTAAATCTTTATTTCGCAATAATTTCTGCAAGAGAAAATTTATATAGGAATGTGCTAATCAAATGTGTTAGTAGAAGCAAATACAAATAGGGTAAAGTGTTAGAATATGCCTCCCTTAAGAAAACATTGAGATATTTCCAAGTGTTTTGATATATTTTCCTCGAGAATGTAAGTATTTCACTGCACGGATGAGGAACATAATTTTCAATGACTCCAATAGAAAAGATGAGAATTGATTGATATAAACACATTTTCCAAAACGGCTACATTCTTAGTTTTTTTCGCTCGCCTCAGACATAATGCCCCAGCAGCCGTAAAATATGTCTCACAACAAATCAGTGGCATGACACACAACAAAAGACATTTTATCCCACAACAATGATGCATTATGCTTCTTGAAATGTCCATAAAGTTACTGTTTTGAGTTAATCAGTATGTCAAATAAATGGCGGATAAAACATCTATTTAGTCGAAGCAAAACTTTACATCGAAAAGCTGCCAAATGAAATTTTTAGTTTTTTCATATTTTTCTTCAAACGACAACCACCAAACTTGCATAGCAGAAAGATCCTATGCAAAGATAGTGTTAGTGATAAAACTTTGGTTAAGAAAAGCCTTCAATGCTTAAGAAAGGAAAGGGGGCATTTTGGCTAGCAGGGGCGCTTTATAAGACTTTCCCCTAATAATACCCCTAAGTCCCATACAAACGAACCGCCAATGTTTGGTTCATAGCATGAACAAGTAAGCCTAGCAAATATCTCCCTTTCATGGCGATAGTTTGAAAATGTGGAAGGAGATCGTTTCTGGCAACGCTTTATGCTTGTTGCTACGGTGAAAAACAAACTTGTTTGTTTATGTTTTTCGTTGCTGTGTTAAACTGCAACAATCAGTCTAAATATCACCGGCACTAGCACAAAAGATGAAAAATGAACACAAACACCCACGAATCTACAAATATCAATACAATCAAAAATACGATCCGCTAGTAAAAGGTGATTTTTTTGAGGTTAGGATTTTAATGCATTAGTATTTGCTCAGATTTTTTGAGGTTATGATTTTCATGCATTATTATTTGCTCAGTATGCTTTGACATTTCATCATGAATAGACTTACTAACGAGCAACGCTTGCAAATCATTGAATTTTATTACCAAAATCAGTGTTCGGTTCGAAATGTGTCAAATTCGACAAATTTTGTTCAGCGATGAGGCTCATTTCTGGTTGAATGGCTACGTAAATAAGCAAAATTGCCGCATTTGGAGTGAAGAGCAACCAGAAGCCGTTCAAGAACTGCCCATGCATCCCGAAAAATGCACTGTTTGGTGTGGTTTGTACGCTGGTGGAATCATTGGACCGTATTTTTTCAAAGATGCTGTTGGACGCAACGTTACAGTGAATGGCGATCGCTATCGTTCGATGCTAACAAACTTTTTGTTGCCAAAAATGGAAGAACTGAACTTGGTTGACATGTGGTTTCAACAAGATGGCGCTACATGCCACACAGCTCGCGATTCTATGGCCATTTTGAGGGAAAACTTCGGAGAACAATTCATCTCAAGAAATGGACCGGTAAGTTGGCCACCAAGATCATGCGATTTGACGCCTTTAGACTATTTTTTGTGGGGCTACGTCAAGTCTAAAGTCTACAGAAATAAGCCAGTAACTATTCCAGCTTTGGAAGACAACATTTCCGAAGAAATTCGGGCTATTCCGGCCGAAATGCTCGAAAAAGTTGCCCAAAATTGGACTTTCCGAATGGACCACCTAAGACGCAGCCGCGGTCAACATTTAAATGAAATTATCTTCAAAAAGTAAATGTCATGTACCAATCTAACGTTTAAAATAAAGAACCGATGAGATTTTGCAAATTTTATGCGTTTTATTGTTTAAAAAAGTTCTCAAGCTCTTAAAAAATCACCCTGTAGTATATTCATGGTGGCTTAACCATTCTAGGTTATTTTTAACTTACATTTTGCTTGTAATCTTGATTATCAGATAATGTTTGATTATTTATTTTTCACTATAATAAACAGTAACTATGGTGAATTTGTTTTTACCCTTCAGTGTTGCTAGTTTTATAGAAAACTCGTTAAAGTACATTGTCACTCTGACAGTGTATCATGACGGTGCACCGCACGATGCAAAATGTGTCCTTGAAAAATTTGTCGAAGCATTCCGTATTATAATTAGTATTTGGTAGAAGTAAGCTGAAACTGAAAAAATTTTCTTGAGCAGTTTCCAGGAAAACGGAAGAGTTTTAGACTAAGATTTACGCTTTTCTTGTGGAATTCTAGGCTGAATGAACTGATTTGTTTATGTTTTAACTATATAGAAGATTTATTGATTAAATTCAGGAAAAGCAGCTCAGGAATTTGTATTTACGCACACATTGTTGACATTACTCATACGCTTGCAAGGTGTCTTGCTTCTTAATTCTTAATGATGATCTGTGGAACTAAAAAGTACCTTGAATTGTCACGACCAACAAGATCTGCATTTAGACAGAATCAGGGTTGCGAACGGTACTGGAGAATGACACGACAAAGCAGACAGTTAAACCCAGCCCGGTGGCAACAATAAGGCGCTCCTGCCAGTGCTATCGTAACCAACATCTCAGTCCTTCGAGGCCATCGAAGCTAGCAAGTCAGTGAGAGCAAAGTAAACAAAATGAAGTAATACAACACTTCATTGATTGTGAAAGTCAGTATTACAATTTGGCAGCGCACGTTTCATAACGATATCACATTTATAATTAACATAAAAAAATCAACTTTCACAGCTAAATATCACAGATATTTAGCAACAACGAACTTATATACTTCTTCGTTGTTTTCGTCTTTGCGGGAAAGATGATGGTCACGAAAACATGGCGGCCTAGCAGGGACTTGATTAAACCGCACAAATGACAGCAGTCGCCGATTGTACTTCGCCGTGACTGTAGCAGATGAAAAATGTCATAGGTCTCATGACATTTTCTCTCGTGAATGTCGCCGTTTGCTCCCATCGATAGCTGTTCTACTTTTTTCAATCTGAGAATAGCTAGCCATAATAAACAGTAGTTCTTTCTAAATTCAACAACTTTCGAGAGACAGACGCCAACAAGGCTCAACTTTGAAATTCGTTTTATGACGATTCTCATAAGGTGTAAGGGGACATGCACAAGAACGTCTTGCTTCCCAATGCAGACATTTTTTTGTGTCTCCCTACGTGTTTTGTTTCTCTGCACTCCCGTTGGAAGGAAGCGGTTCAGTAAGAAAAGCAAAGTAAATGCTTTGACTTCCAGAATTTGGATGGTGGGTTCGTTTTGGCAGTTCGGGTGATTTTGTTTTATTTCCAGTTGGTTGATTCACTCCAATGCACTTTTTCGATAAAACAATTAATCAGCATGATTCAGAATTGTAGAAATAATAGGAGCGCAAATTTTATTGTCTCTGCTGTAAGATCTCTTGCCTTTGCGTCGTACTATAAAGGCAAAAGCTGCGCTCCTGATACTTCGTGTATGAAATTTTAGTAAATAGTTGTAATATTTTCGTAACATGCTTGTTCATGCAGCAAGCTTTGTGATTGAATTTTTTTAAAGCTGAAATTGAACCGATCATGAAAACATCACCGTTCGCATTTAATTTATAGCCACAGATCGGTCATAGCGGATATGACAGTTCCGTTATGTAAATGTTATGACATTTTGAGCTCGTGACATTCTCGAAACCGGTGACCGAAAATGAACAAAGCAGCTATTTATCCAGTATGTACGTACACTGCCACAAAGCGAACGCTGTGGCTTTGACTGCTGTGAGAGAGTGCGACAAAATTAACTGCTCTCAATATTGCTGTCGTGTGTCGTGGCTCTCATGATTGCGCCAAGCTCTCGTGTCATTGCGTGTTGGCTTCTGTTGAACGTAGCAGCTGCGCGTATCGCTGGCAGTGACTGTCCTATGCTTGGCGACAGTTTAAAAAGATGTCAAATTTTCGCACCCTTAGACAGAACTGAGATGACTCTTGGCTTGTACACTCGGTAAATTCGTCCGAAATTTAACTAGGAATACATTGCGATTTCCAATTAGGTTCCGAAGTAGATGAAACAATCCATTTCTGGTGCATTTTGAACTCACAATGAAATCCGGCTCTAATTCCGGACAAATAAACTGACAAGCACTCCCATGACGACTGACGACTTCCACTGGCAGGCTTTTGGTGTGTGCCCGACCGCGGCACAATTCTTCTGTACGATGCTCGCTTCATTCCAAAAGCGTGAGGTCTTCGATGTTGCTCCCCGGTGGGTCTCGCTTCGACAAGGGTTGCTCAGAAAATGATGCAAAAAGGTAGAATATTCATCTTTAATATCGATGCAGTTGTATGGCAGCCGATATTTTGTTCTCGTACTCAGGACACGTTCTGATTGACTGGTACTAACATGGATCAAATCAGACTGGTTTTGTCGTGAATACGACTTACTTTACTATGGGGTGCCTTTTCAAAATTAGCCATATGGAAGAATGGGCAGAACTTAATCGTGAATATCTCGACTTGTATTAATGGTAGCAACATAATTCTTTCACCATTTCATCAAAAATATGATCAGGAATTTGGGATAATATTTTGAACAGTGTGAGATAACCACAAACAACTCAAAAATTAAGTTTTCTCAAAATTTCAAAATAATGCGGAAAACTCTTTACTTTCGCTTGGGTTTTTCGCGCAAGGACGACGATTTTGAAGTAGTCAGACTCATATCTTCAACTGAATGCGTATAAAAGGGGAACCGTGGTGAAAATCAATCATTTCTTTTCGTGCGTTCGATGGGAGCAGACGTCGTGGGAGTTGAACCTTCAACCAGCAGCGACGGAGAGAGCGCCTTCTGCGTGGTTAAAACCTCAAACGCTCAGGTAGCAGCTTGCATTCGCTTGCTGGCCTTCAAGGCGAGCAGACTGCCATCGCGAGAGTTAAACCATCAACCAGCAGCGAAGGAAAGAGCGCCTTCTGCGTGGTTAAAAACTCAAACGCTCAGGTAGCAGCTTTCATTCGCTTGCTGAGCTTCAAGGCAAGCAGACTGCCATCGCGGGAGTTAAACCAGCAGCGACGGAGAGAGCACCTGCCATCATTTGGTTTTCGGTAGTCGTAACAAGAAGTTCAATTTTCAGATCTTAGTTCCGCAATATAGGTTTAGAATTCAGAGCCTGCGTGCTGCAACTGGATCTGGAACTGTATTCCGGAACTAATTTGAGTTTCGAAATTGCAATTCTAGGATTGAAACTGGATTCTGAGTCTGTTATTGGTTCTAAATTTAGTTCTTGAACTCAGGATCCAGTTCTTTATTCCAGACTTCTTCTATTCGGTTCTTTTTAGAACCATAATAATACTCCTAAAGAATTATGCGGAAATTTACTTTACTGTACTCTATAAAACCCATTCTGGTTGTCATGGCGAAAAATCGTCTTCATGTTTTAGAGCTTAGTTCTGGAATATGGGTTTAGAATTCAGAGTCTGCGTGCTGAACTAACTCAAATCGTCACCATTTTTTTATTATAAAGAACTATACTGCTTATTTCATAGTATTTAAGTGCGTTTCAGAATGTTTAATGTAACTAATCTGTAATTTAGTCTAGGCGCATCGTTTAAATTTCTAGTAATGAAAGAGGGGAAAGTTGCACAATTCAAACAATCGATGAACTACCAATTCGAATTCGGAAGCATAAATAAAGTGTGTCATATTCGTATTCACGACATCCAGTTATGTCTCTGACATTACACACCCGTACTTTTTTAATAGTGTACTATTGAAACACTTCAATGTTGTTGCAATACACGTTCAAGTTTAAAAATTTCGAATCTGTTGGTAGTTAGAATCTGTAAATCCTTCTACAGAGCTATGAGCTTTCAAAATACGAGAAAATACCAAATAATTTTGAATTATTTGAGATTATGTCAAACAACTGAAATTTTTTTCAAAAAATTACGATCATATTTCCAATGGCATGTAGCAAAAATTATTTTGATACTTTTCACTCTCTCAGAGGGTTAATTTTGAAAAGGCGCCCCATAATGAAGCAAGTCGTATTTGCGACAAAAACTTTGAATGCAAAACCGGATAAAAACTAAGCCGGTTCTTCCAAAAACAAATGATGATTAACGGAGTACCTGAAAAAAATTTTGTTCACTTTCCTGAAGCAACACAATCGTTCGTGCTTCTAGGCTACTATGATGATGTCTATAATTGTGGCGTTAAGTCTCAAAGCCTACTTATTAGTTTTCATTGTATGATATTATTCGCAGAGTCTTCACCATTTCCCCCGGTAAAGATCGAGATAGGACGCTGCAAGGAGTCTAGTTTAAAATTGTTTATCGCACGCCATTTCCGACTCTGCTCGTAGCATCCGTGCATCCGTTCGAAGAATGTTTTCCGGAAAACGTGCGAACTTTTCCGGAACAATAAAACCGGCAGCTCGTATGCATGAGAGGAACCTGCCATCGTTTATGCAAAACACACATGGATTCCCTATCGGTTCCGCTTGGTCCGCAGATAGGGTGCAAAAGGAAATTCCAAATTGAAAATAAATTAGATTTCCTACCCACACACACACGCACACGCCCACGTAGCGCAACCACTATCCTTTGCGGTCATCCCTCCGCAGAAGTGCACTTCGGTTCGTGACGTGAGGGTGCATAACGGACAGATGGGCGAGCGGCAATTGCTTACAAATGATAGTAAATATGCACACATATTTACGAGGCGACACATTATGATTTTTTTATGACCCACCACAACCGATTTGTGTCGTTATCGCGCATTTTCATCACTGTCGTATCTGCAGAACAACGGCAACAGCCACAACTGCGTTGCAAATATCAGCACCAACTGTTGTAGTAACCTCGGATAATGGATACTCAAACATATTGCTTCCTTCTGGATGTGGATGGGGTCACCAATGCACAAAAATGTAGCGCCTTAAGGGCGATCTCGTTAGAACAAGTGCGACTTAATGCGGACGATGAGCGTATCGCCGCGCGCGTATGTAATTTATCAAAAAAGAAACGTCGCCCCAATTACTGTAATCCGTGCAGGATACTGTAGTAATTTCTCGTTAGTGGTCGCCTTCAACCTTCTTACGACTGTTCTGTCGACAGCTGTTGGACTTGGTTCGGATAGAACCCGTCAGGCAGGCGGGTAGGTGGGCCGACAAGATGGGAAATTACCACCCCGTCAGTGTTCTAGCAGTGATGAATTGTGCATACAAGTGAAAGGATAACGATAGCGTTGCCAACAGAACTGTATTCCAGACTCGAATGATTGTGATTTTTACTAACCAATTAAAAATGTATCATCATGGCTTGAAGTCGTAAAAAGTCACATATTCACTAATAAATAATATCAAAGTGGGAGCCGCACTCTATAATAAACATGGCAACACTGATGACCGTGTTTCTCTTCCAGCTCACATATAGAAAATGATGTACTGCGATTTGACTTGCTTGATTGAAGAAGATAGAATGAAAAGACTTATCGCGTACCCGTTGAGAGTTGATAAAGCTCTTGTGAGATGAGTAATGTGTAATACGTTTATAATTAATCACACTCTTTTTGAACAGTTTTTGATTTTTGTTCAGGGAGTTATTATACATTATAACTCTTTGAAATTGGATGTGATTAGATATCCGCAGATACTCTCGACTAATAATTCTAACAGTAAGGGAATTTCGACAAGTAGGCTTGTCGTCGTATGCGTTAAAGCAAAGAGATCTTTTGACGAATATCACATGAACAAGTAATGCACAGTGAGGAAAAATTGACCAAAAACGCGTAATCCTATTTTCAGATTTTTCTTTGTAACATCAATCGATTTTCATCAACCGCAATAAGTCTGATTTCGGTATGCAAGAGAAAGTTTAACCAGAAATTCGACTATTGATATAAATTGGGGTAAAACGGGTTAAACAGGCTAGTACTGTCATTCCCATTGTGTTTAATTGGATCACAGATGTTTTGCACGTAATATGAACCAATATTGGTAGGTCATATTGGATCTGCTTCGGGATTGTAAATCTGAATTCAACATAAAATTATATTTGTGGGAAAATTGGGGTAAAACGATGTAGCACGAAGCATGCGATCATGAACACTATCTGTAAATTATTATTTGAGGTTATATGCGAAACATAGAACTGTCTTGTTTAACCAAAATTGGTCCAAACACCGATCAGTAGAACATTTTTTGTTCTGTAAATTCATGGAAGAAGATGACTGGGGGGTAAAACAGAATACAGTTGTTTGCGGTTAATCTTATTAAAAACAATCCATTTATCTAACTTATGAGCATGTCAGGAATACCTTCCGATTGGTTGAATTGAGTTTTTTCCTGAGTTTCACAGTTAGTTTTTAAAGTAAAGTCAGAAGAAAGAGGAATCGGAGCAAAACGGGCATGATAGTGAATTTTGCGGATCTTGTAACTATCATAAATCGATTCTACAGAAAAATTTGCATAAGAAATACTAATTTTGAAAATATTCTCTTATGTTTTTATAAAATTATTGAGCAAAGTCGCGTTTTTGATCGTTTTTTCCCCACTGTGTAATGTTTGAAAAGTTTGTATCTAGTGAATCAATGTTCGAATACTTCACAGACGATCTGCACTCGATAATATTTTGTGAGATAATACAGTCGAACTTGATTATAGACTGCTTGCTACTAAATAGATGACGGCACCTCTGGAGGCATTAAAAACCTTTCAATTGATATCACATCAATTTATTTGTTGCACTATCCAATTGTTCCTGTAAGTACTCTGTATCAGTTGCGGATTTAATGACCTAAAATAGTTTGAAGTCATCAGCGAAAAATAGTTTCATAAAGGTAATCGAAAAATTTCTATCATTGAAATGGCGTCAAAATACAAACGGTTCAAGGTGACTTTCTCGAGGAACCTCGGAGGTAACAGCGAACAGGAGCTCGTCCATTACAGTTCTTTGGTTCCGAGGTTGCTGTAGTTGATTAAGTTCAATACGTCTGGCTTGTTCTCGATTCATAACTGAATTGGTCTGCTGACATTGACTTGAGGATTAAGAGAGCTTGCATGGCTTTGTGCAGACAAGTGAAAGGAAAACCATATACATGTATTGTTAGACCAAATTTAGCATATATACGGTGATAGGAGGGAGAAGTTGCGACAGTTCAGCCAAAACTCAATCTTCTCCAAAGAATGGTCCTAACAAACGATGACAGGAGTATTCACAACAACTCCTACTGCTGCACTAGAGGCGCTATCGTGCATTAAATCACTACATGTGTTCCTAAAACAAGAGACATTTCATTACAGAAGAATACTGAACTAGCCACACTCGCTAGTGGTCTCAAATCGTTACTTGGGAATAGTATTCACTCCGTCGTAAGGAATGTATCGAAAATAAGCTATCCACATACATTTGTGTTGTACGCATGTATTTGTGATGGTTTTTTATGCTCAGATCACAGCATGCTGTGTGTGAGCTTTCGTTTGTTTACTTGTTTGTGCGGTTGAAATTCTGCGTTTTCAAAATATCGCGTATTGAAAAGGAAGTGAAAATTAAGGTTCTGCACACATGGCTAAGTGAAAAGGGTATTACTATGCGAAAATTGACGAAGAGTGTTAAAACAATCATTAATCAGTTTTAGAAACACTATTCTTTGGATGAGCTACCAGGAAGAGGCAGAAAACCCGGTTCTTCCAACCCGAAACTGGACCAGAAAGTGGTATCTCTAATCATGAAGAACAAATCAATGTTAATACGTGATTTGACCACAAAAGCAGTAACGAGTGTCGGAATGATCCAGCGTATCAAGAGGCGAAATCACCTGCAGACCTACAAGAAGCAGAAAATTTCGAAACAAAGTGTAGAACAGAAAAAGTGAGCAGCAACAAGGGCCCGGAAATTGTACTCGCGTCTTTTGCAAAGTCCGGATGCATGCGTTTTGATGGACGATGAGACTTATGTAAAGGAGGACTCAAAAACCCTTCCAGGTCCACAATACGTTACTGTCGTCGTTGGGGAGGATGTGAGCGATGCGGACAGGTCGGTTCAAGTGGAGAAATTTGGTCAAAATGGTACTGGTATGGCAAGCAATATGTTCCTGTGGTTTGAAGTCGACCATTTTTTACACTACCGGAACTATAAATGCAGAAATCTATCGATCTGAGTGTTTCCAGAAGAGATTGTTGCCTTCATATAAGAAGCACTGTTTTGGCCGGATTTAGCGTCGGCTATTTATGCCAAAACCACTCTCAATTGGCTTGCGGAAAAGGGTATAAATTTCCTTGAGAAAAATATCAAACTACCAAATTGCCCTCAGCTTCGACCCATCGAACGTTACTGGGCAATCGTGAAGAGGGAGAACTGGTAAGGCAGTTGGGAATATGCAGGAGTTCAAAAAAGTATATGAAAAAATCCCATACAAACTCATATCAAATTCAGTATTAGTTCCATGTGAACATTCCAACTACTATCAATCTGAAAGTGCAGTAGATATTCCAAGTGAAACACAATTCTCACAAGCAACTTTTAGTAACTTTAAGTTTTCTGAAGCACACCAGCAATTTGGAAGAAGAGCAAATGTTTCACCTGGTATTTTTAGTAAAGTGAAAGAACAGAACAAGTTCGATTATGAACATTTTAGAAGCTACACGTTCCAGGAGACACTAAAAACTTGAAGGTACAGAGCAACCTGAAGCTCTTCGTGACATTTTTGGTAACTTGACAATACAGAACACGTTTCACGGAAACGTGAAAGTACGATAGAAGTTTCAAATGACACTCTTCGCTGCTTGAACAATATAAAACCAAATGTTTGTCATGATTTTGAAAAATTTAAATTATTTTGAAAATATTTAACTTTTTCAAATATTATTTCTCCATTCTAGCAATTTGACAATATTTTACTTTGGACTTCAGCTAAAACATATAAAAAATTAAAAAGATCAAAAGTACAATAGAAATTTGAATATAATATTTGATATTTGAACTTTTGAGTGTTCTTTTTAAAATGAAAATCAAACAAAAATTTTTTTGCATAGTCCTTATAATTACCAAAAACATTGCAGAAGACACTAAATCGATCGGACCCACCGTTTCTGAAACTTATATTATTGAAAATTTTCAAGGGATTTTTGCTTAATCCCTTCTCAGAAGTAAGGCTACAGTAAAAATGACAAACTTCTGATGCAAATTATCTCTTTTGATCATAAAGAATGCATATGGAAAATTTGAGCCAAATAAAGAAATACAAGAAAAACTCGACCTTCGATATCGTATGGAGTTGCTCTATTTCTTTCACCACAACGAACATCAGGTTTGACTTCAGTGGCCAAACGAAACTGGGCCCATAACCTTTAGATAAAAACGTGTGTGCTCGGGAACAAGGTTGGTTTAAAAATGAAATTTTTTTTATTAAATCTACTTAAGAACATTATTTGCACCAAACGATAAACTGCTATATATTATAAAATAAGCTGAAATTTTTATACATTTTGATGTTAATTTCGTAACCTATTTTGAGTTTGTTTTTATCAGCACATCATTTTTATTAAAATTTTGCTTTTGGATGAACTAATGGACGCAGTAGGAGTCAGAACTAACCCTCAAAAGAGTCAATTATTAAATTGAAACTTCAATTGTCTTTATGAAATGATAAAGAAGTTTCATGTAATAAAGGTCACAACAAGCAAGAATGTCGCGAACTGGGACATTGGATAGTCTACCTTGGGTACGCAAGGAATTTATTAGTTGAGATCTGACATCACGATACTCCACGCATGTTCAAACGACATGATCAATATCGCGATAACCTTCGCCACAAGCACAATCATCGGTTAGTCCAATTCGAAGGAGATGTGCATCTAACGTGTAGTGATTGGACATGAGTCTAGACATCACACGAATGAAATCCCTACTCACATAAAGTCCCTTGAATTATGTCTTTGTCGATATTTTAGGAATAATAGAGTGCATCCACCGTCCCAGATCGTTTCATTTCCAACGAGCGTAGGTGTTCCGGGATTCCACGCACTTCGCGCTGCATGGATGTGTCGAAAAATAAAGTTGAGTCAGGGACATTTAGGAGGCTGACACGGATAGGAATATATCTTGAAGGGTTGATTTCCTGTGACATATGGTTAAAATATACAGTCATGAATCTTGTTTGAGATTGAAGCTCAACTAGCCTTTCGAAGTTATTAATAACTAGGGGATTCAGTACCTCGCATCTTATAAGCAGTCGCGACGAAAGCTCCCAAAAACGATCCTTCAATGGAAGAACTCCCGCCAGAACTTCAAGACTCATTGTATGTGTCGAGTGCATGCAGCCTAAAGCAATTCACAAACAACGATACTGAATTCGCTCCAGTTTGATAATATGAGAGTTTGCAGCGGAACGAAAGCAAACGCATCCATATTCCATCACTGAAAGTATCGTTGTCTGATACAATTTAATTAGATCTTCCGGATGAGCACCCCACCAAGATCCTGTTATTGTTCGAAAAAAATTTACTCTTTGTTGGTATTTTGTTATCAGATACCTAATGTGTCCTCCCCACGTGCATTTGGAATCAAACCACACCCGAGATATTTGAAAGTCAAAACCTGTTGGATCATTCTTTCATCATATGAAGCTGAAGTTGCGCGGGATCATGCTTTCTTGAAAAGACGACTAACTCTGTTTTCTCCACAGAGAATTCGATACCCAGATGAACAGCCCAAACGGACAAGTTACCTAAGGTATCTTGCAATGGATTTTGCAGATCAATAGCTTTGGGTCCAGTAACTGAAACTACGCCATCATCTGCCAATTGTCTTAGTGTACATGGGGTTACGAGACAGCTGTCAATGTCGTTTTCATAGAAATTATACAGAAGCGGACTGAAGCATGAGCCTTGCCGGAGACCCATGTAGCTAATTCTGATTGTTGCCAAATCGCCATGTGAAAAATACATGCACTTCTCTGACAAAAGGTTGTGCAAATAATTATTTATAACCGATGGAAGTCCATGTTGGTGGAGCTTTTCTGAAAGCACATCAATGGAAACTGAATCAAATGCTCCTGTAATGTCTAAAAATACAGAGGCCATTAGAGACATCGAAGAATAATTTTTTCGAACAATTTTCTGATGCAGGGCAACATCGCAATGGGTCTATATGAGTTGTGATTGGAAGCTGGTTTCCCCGGTTTTTGAATAGCGATAACTTTCACTTGCCTCCAGTCAGTTGGGACAATATTTTGCTCAAAAAACTTGTTGAACAATTCCAACAAACGTCTTTTTGCGAGGTCGGGAAGATTCTTCACCAAGTTGAATTTAATTCTGTCCAACCCAGGAGCGTTATTGTTCTTCACTCTCATTGCCCACGTTACGATTCCTCATTCGTCTGGCCGTATTCCAAAGAGTACTCATTGAGGTTTCTCTTGACAAATCTTCGACAAAATGTCTCCAATAGCTACATTTCTTGGCCCGAAGTATGCTCTTATACTTGGTTTCTAAAGTCAAGAATTTTCAAAATTCTCGCGTTTTAGAAACGTCTTGAAAGCATTTTGTTTCGTGTGTTTAGCATCTGAGCACTCTTTGTCTCACCAAGGGTTTGGAGGCCTTTTGTTAGACGATGTACCAAGAAATCGTTTGGTTTGTGCTTGTTCAGCGGCCTCCAGAATCGAACAAACGAGGAAGTCATATTCTTCAAGTGGACCCCCAGCTCTTCCATTGAAGTTAAGACACTTGAAATATTACTTTCGAATTGGTAAATGATCGCTACCGTGTAAATCAGGCAATACTTTCCAGGTGCAATCTAGTCGAATTGAAGTCGAGCAAAGAGATAAATCTAATGCACTTGGATGTGCAGGGGGTCTTGGGATCCGTGTCATGCTACCCATATTTAGTACCGTCATGCTAAAATTGTCGCAAATATTATATATTAGAGATGATCTGCTATCATTGTAAACGGAACCCCACATCATTCCGTGCGAATTGAAATCTCCCAGAATAAATCGTGGAGCAGGGAGGGCTTCGACAGTTTCATTAAGCTGTCGTTGTCCAACTTGAGCTCTTGGAGGAATATATACCGAAGCAATGCAAATGTCCTTTCCTTTAATGTTTACTTGACAAGCAACAACTTCTATACTAGAAGTCGAAGAAATGTTTAATCTATAAAAGGAATAGCATTTCTTAATTCCCAAAAGCACTCCACCATACGGAGAGTCTCTATCGAGACGTATAATGTTAGTCATTAAAATTTAAGGCTATGTTTGATGTAAGCCATGTTTCGCACAAAGCAAATACATCACATTTTTGACTATGCAACAAAACTTTAAATGAATCAAGTTTTGGCATGATGCTTCGACAATTCCATTGCAGGACAGTGATTGAATCATTTGCGGCGGATGATAAATTATTCATCAAATGATACAAACCCTGCGAGAACTGGCCATTGAGCTGATAACTGTTTCAAAAAAGTTCTAGCTATTGGATGGAATGCCGTTATGATGGTCTTTAGAGGTTCAGAAATATTGAATGCTGCGAAAATCCATTCTACAATTTCCGAAATCTACAGTAATCCTGATGGTGTCTGTGAAACGGAGCCCACTGGATTATTGTCTTTTCTTGTGCTAGTTCCCGAATTGGTTTGTGAATTTGACAAACCAGGAGGCACAATTTTTGGTTTCAAATTTGGCTTTTCAGATTTAACACGGGGATCTTTATTTTGAACGTGTAATTTTAGGTGTCTTTTTTGGTATTTTGTGGTTTGTTAATCTCCTCTTAACAGACCCTTGAGGGGGGACAAACGAGGTATCGTCACTATTTCCGTCAGAGTCCGATTCCGCTGGTTCCGCAAAATTTGAAAAACCGTTTTCGGATTCCAAAGGTGGGACATGAATGATTGAGCATTTCTGCATATGTGCACTTAGACCGTGCTTCTAAGCTTCATTTTGTCCTTACGGAACTAAAATGCAGCGCATACTGAAAGATCATCATGAGGACTCTCTCCACATAGACAATCATAGTTGAAAAGTTTCAGTTTGTTGATGGAATACACTTTTTTGTCTTACGGTACTAATGTTGAATTTATTTCAATTGAATGCCAGCAAACGATAGATTGGATTCCTTTTATTCTTTGAGTAAACAAAACCAAGAATTTGAAGTAAAACTTGGCAAGATGCCGTGATATCGCTGCGGTTCTAGGCCGCACCATTGACAGGCAAAATCCATTCAATGTTTAATGAAGTGTGTTCTTTTCCGGTTTTTCTTTCTTCTTCCAGACCATCTGCCCGGGTTGATTCGAGCGTTACCGTCCCGGATATAACAACCCTTCTGCCCGTCTTGTCCGTCGTCTGGCTGCTGGTAGGAACCTGAGGAATTGCATGCATATTCATCGTCGTTATCGCCCCGGTGGAATAAATTTTTAATAGCAGCAATCACTGCTCGTTTCGTGGAAACGCTCGTCATCCACCTGGAGCTGTCTGTGAGAAAATAAAAAAGAAGGGGTTGAAAATCTCCTGGAGTCGAGAGTAGATACGACGATGGCAAGCCTGGTGCAACCGTCGACGGCAACCCACTCGCAACAGGTGGTCCAAAGCCAGCAAATCGCAATCGAGATTTCTTCCGAACCGATGCCGGCGCCTCAGCAGCTACAAATTCACCATCAGGAATTGCAGGCCCATGCCCTGCTCGCCCAGTGTCAGCAGCCGCCTCCGTCCCTGACGCCGACGCCGAGCGTTGATATTGTGCTGCGGGAATCAACCCGTGCAAACTTGATCAGCCGGAAGAAGACATCCGTCGGTGGCGATAGGCGCGGCCCCGGCGGCACTGGCAGTAGATCCAGCCGGCGGGATGATAAAGACGAAGGAAAATCCGTCTACCGAAAGTTCTTCAAGCGCATCAAGACGATACTGGATGGCAACGATCCGACGACGAAAAGCAGTGAGTATTTATTTTTCCGCTAGTGAATGTTTCCTCGCTCAACTGGTTAGCTGAAAAGTATGTTTGTATGTGTGTTTGGTCATGTATGTGTGTAGTACCGAATGAGTGGAAGATAATTGAAACGAGTTGAACCATTGAATCTGCGAAACCCGGTGGAGTGGGTTCATTACTGAATGTGCCAGCTATGCTGGTTTTGTGCACACTTTCAGCTGATGATAATTACTTTTGTCGAAGAAATGACATTTCGGTCGTGTTTTTCGAGACATTGCGAGGCGAATACGAGTCCTCAATTAAGTCTTCCGTATTTTTTTTGTTAGTTAACTTTTCAGTCAGCGGGTGAGCACTTCGCTCTGTCTTACAGGACCGTCATTATTTTACAAATTGGCTGCACAGTGGCGTAGTTCCGAACAACTTCCGGTTTTCGCTATGTTCGGTAACTAAAGTGAATTGCTTTTAGAAGGCGTTACTTCTCAAAATAGTGGCATGAATCTGGCAAATAAAATAGTTTTTTATTGTACTGAACAAAAGACGACTAAAAAAGTTTTTTGCAGCCATTCTGTTTTGTTTGGCACGAAGTTGACCTCATTGACCTTGTACCACTTCAAAACATTGTTGGAGTTATGGCACGAGACTAAATCCTACCAGAAAAGTACAGGACGATTGTGTTCCTTTGTGTAAACCTTTCAGATCGTTCCGATGATCACAAACGGAGAGCCCCGTTTCTACATGAACCAATTGAATCCTCATCAGCATAATCAATTATCATCAGTTTGTGAAAATCGGTTCTGCCATCGCTGAGAAAAATGAGTGACATTGTATGAAAGTATACACAGTCGACGAATGGTATATGACACAACTTTTACTTAATAGATTTGGAAGTGATTTCATAACCTTTCTATACGATTAATGCAAACCGGTAATAAGTGAAATGATGTACTTTAAATTTTTTTTTTAATTTGAAATTTCCGGATCCTTGATATATGACAAATACAATTTCTTATAATTGAACTGACTCTTCTTAAAATAATTTTTCTGGACTTTTCAATGTATATCTTAAAAGCTGCATTCCATACAAAAAATGTGGGTGGGTAATGTCAGAGACATAACTGAAGGACTTAAGTACGAATAAAACTGACATGTTTCTTTCACACTTTCATATATCAATAATCTCCCTTATTCTTCCAAATCTATTTCGTCTTCCTCGAAAAGACCCCCCTCCTCCCGACCCCAATACACTTGTGTAAAAGTTTCTTGTTTCAATCCTCGAAACAGTTGTTAAAGTCAATTTCCGGAATAGCTTTCGTTTGATGTCTTCAAATAACTCAAAACGGAGCGATATTTTGAGTTTGTTGAATAGCCAGAAGCCACACGGAGCTGAATCAGGCGAATACGGTGTTTGCGAAACGTTACTGGTTGAATTTTTGACGAAAAAATCACGAAATACAAGAGTTTTGGTGCAAAAACCAAGAGTTGTCGGACCTCTTTTCACAACAAGCTTCACGCAAATGACGCATAACACTCAAGTAGTATTCCTTGTTGACAGTTTGGCCGGTCGGAAGGAATTCGGAGTGCACCACAACCAGAGCTAATAAGTCATTTTCATTGACTGAAAAATAGACGAAAATGACAAGAAATTACTGTCACTCTCAGCTTCGCTTACAAACTATGAGAACGAAATCCATGTCCAGTCAATGACATAAGCGGGACAGTAGTTTCAAAATTGTGTTTTTTCTTTCATTTGTCCTTTCAGTCATTTGCAGTTTTCAGTGGAAATCCCATAGTATGCAGTGTCGATAATCAACGAAAGCTGTGAGAATTGAAAACGACAGAAAAAGGTTTCACAATAAGTTTTAACTGTTGGTGCTCGAATGTGTAGTAGTTTTGGTTTCCAAAGAAGTTCTGGGATGTAATTACTTCGATTTGCCATATTTTAGTCACTTTTTATAGCCAAGCGTCACAGATTTTCAATACATCGATGAAAGAATGAAAATTGAAATTCTGCTGTTACTACCTGAAGACGTTAGTTTGGTTTCGTCTTGTCACAGAGGAAAGAGTGACGTTTGCAATTATGCTCTCTCATTTTTTCGATTAGAAACGAAAATGCTTCGTCTCTTTTCGTTTGTTCTGGTGTCGGTCATTTACGAATGAGACAGTAAAACATTGAAAATGAGACTGCTGGAATGGTTTCTTTCATTGAGAATGCGTGACAATTTTAAGCTCTGACCACAACTCAATAATCAAAGATAACTGTCAAAACTGGACGTGGTTCGACGTCAACGCGTTCTCGGCCCTCTTTTAACAACTTGTACCAATGAAAAACACTTACTCGTGACATACAATTATCACCGAAGGCCTTTGGTAACATTCTGAACGTTTCTGCACCAGAAATTTGATTCCGTACACAAAATTTAATGGAACTTCTTTGTTGAATAATTTCACTCATTGTAAAAATCACCGATTGCACTTTTAATACTTCAGAAAGACAGACGTATACTGAACACTAATGCATGACGTTACACTTGGCACCAGTGATGCCACTTTTCCCTGAGGTGAAATCCGTAGATTTGGTTTTAAGTGTACTCATAGTCATATATTTGCATAAAGTTATTATTACGTCGTTTAATTAACCCCGTACGCAATATGGGGCTCTGAGCCATAAAAACAGGCTTCCTAAAATGAGTGATCGGTGGCGAATATATGTAAGATTACTTATATAACTTGACAGTTTAACAATAATTCTGAAGATGAAGTAACAATATTTTTTAGTGTTTGTCCGAATAATGGTCAGTAAGTCTTTTGTGGAAACCTACTTTGAAGAGTTATTTCTGAAGTATTGAATTCAACCAGACGAAAGATAAAACATTTCGTTTTCGATTACTGTTTCAACGGACTTCCAGTGAGCGCCAATAAAAAAACACTTAAAACACCTATTGTCATCCGGAATTTTTCTTTAAAGTGAATTTTGACAGATGGATCATTGGCCGTTTTCGGGGAAAAAACCAGATTTAATTATTTCCCACCGATATCTGGAGAAATTATGCAAAATCCGTAGAAAATTCAAGAGGCTCATCAGTAGATCCGTAGAAAAGGCAGAAAATCGTAGATCTACGGATACATTCATAGGGTTATTTCGATAATTTTGACGAATAAGGTTTCCGCTCGAAATATAATTCAAAAGTCTTACTAGTTTTTGCCCTCAATAGTAGTTGTTTATTTGTAGATTTATGCTGTTTTTCATTGAAAAACACTGATCGCGTGGATTGCTCTGGTTTTGCACTTTCGAGTAGAAATGCAACATTCTGACGGTGTTTTATTTGCCATCTGTTCGAAATTGCAAAACCAGAGCAATCCACGCCACCAGTGTTTTTCAATGAAAAACACCATTAAATACTCAGTGGAGGAAAAGTTCGAAGATTTTAAAAAGAATCGATTTGTGAAATTTATCCGATGTTTGCAACTGTTGACTGTTGAACACTATTTGCGAGCATGTATTTACCTACACAAAAAACTGAATTCTGGGCATTCAGGATCTGGAACTGGATCAAAGTACTAAACTCGGAGCCTGGGACTGGCCCGAATCAGTTGCCAAATTCAGGTTCGGAATCCAGTTCTCAACAATTAAATTCATGAATTTAGTTCTAAAATTCTGGAACTGAACTCATTTCTTAGAATTCAGCTTCCGAATTTAATGTTAAAACTGAACTCGGAAATAGAATTCAGTTCCAAAATCTTATTTCAGAATTCAAGCTTCGAGTTTAATTCCAGCATACAGGCTCCGAATTCTGAACCTGATTTCTGGAAATGAATTCTGAAACTGAATTGGGGAATTAAATTATTAAACTGAATTCAGGAATTATGTTATGAAACTCAATTCAGAAATTAAATTATGGGTTAGAAGTCAGTTACGAAATTCTGGTTCGGAGTTCAGATCCAGAATCAAGAATTCATATCTTGAATTTTGTCACAGAATTCTGAAGTTGAATTTCTGCATCTGAATTCTGAATATCAATTCTGAATTTTAGGTCAGAGGCCAGTGTGTTTTAGGGTGTTTTAGAGGGCTATTTTTTACGCTTCAAATCTGATTTTCTCAGAAACGGTGACGAATATCAAAAAACCCAACTGATAATCTTTTAGAAAATTAGTTTAAATTATTCTGTGAAAATTTCAGAATGATTCATTGAGTTTAGTGGGCGGGAAAGTCTTTTTTCTGAAGAAAGAATTGCATAGTTGAAAACGGCAACTTTCAACTTGTTCATTTAATATCTCACCTTCAAAGGTATGCATCAATGACGATGTCTAGATAATTTAATTTAGATGCGATTAATGCATAAAAACATAAGAGTTGTCGCGATAAAAATGAAGTGAATGTTGTTTTTGTGACGGCAAATCGATTTCTATGCACGCGTCATTGTTTCTGCTCCAGTTTCCTGGTAACGTAACGAAATACGAGAGAGAAAGAAAATCGGCTCAGCAAGGCTGCCAAACAAGCGGTAGCTTTATTGGATGGAGACACATCAAAGTCTTGGCATTACATTCCTTTTGTAGAATATGGCCTTTCTGTTTCAACAGACTTCGCAACCGATTCTTAGTGTACAGAATCATTGCATGGCTAGTACTATGGATTCTACTGACACTAAGAATCCTTCCAGGTCGGGGCTCGAACATACGACAACTGACAATTGGGATGGAGACACATATTATGCTTATATATGTCAATCCCATTCGACCGATTGATGTAGTCAAACTTGTAACCGAAAATATCTAAACTTTTTTGGCCACCTGGCCCATCGAGAGTCATTTTGCACATATGCAAGAGAGCATGGAGAGAAACAAAATCGATTGTCGATTCAAAACTTATACACGAATACTGGCCTCAGCCCTTAAGGCACTAAATTCAGTTTCAAAAGTTCCAAAAATCTAGTTCCAGAATCTAGAATAAGGAGGCAGTTCATGTTAAATGCATGTAGACCAGAACTCAGGTTTCGAATTCAGTTCCAGAATCCAATCTAAATGAGGCTTTACATTTCGCAGAAAGTCTGTTTTGGGTGCTGGTTCTCACCGCGATTTCCAGTCCCGTCTAACGCACAAAAAGAAATAATCGATTTTCGATCATAATTAATCAGTTATACTCGTCCCGTTGAACAATGGAACTGAGACTATCTTTAAAGCAGTCGTCTAAGTGCGAAAAAGGCAAGCAAACTTGATGAGTTTTCCTCATTGTATCCAAAAATTAGAGAATACTAAATTTTTGAGATATTTGTGGTTATCTCACAATATTGAAAACTTAATCATCAATTACTGATCATATTTCTGAAGGAATAAAGAAAGAATTATGTTATTGCGTTAAGCACAACTCGACATAAAGACTGTCCCAGAAAGTATGGACGCACTTTGATTTCGCTGTAAATAATTCACAAGTGTTAAATATTCAAATTTTATTCGATATACTGATAATATTAGACTACAACAACAGAATATTATTCTCAACATTTGCTACTTAGCCATTGTAGACTAGCTGGCGCACCTTCCTGCGAACGTTCCTCATTAAATTCCGTACAGACTTCTTGGCGACAAGTTTTGACACTTTTTCCAATCTTTTTCAAACTGTTGAATGGTTTCGGCTGCCGAGACATGTTTCCTAAGATGTGCCTTCGTTAATGCCCAACACTTGTGAGTTATTTGGTCGAAGTTGTGGACAATTTTGTGGATTCATGTATTTTGGGACGAAAGTGACATTTTTGGTAGTATTCTATCGTTGATTTCGAGTAATAGCAAGAAGCAAGATCTCGCCAGAAAACAACAGGATCCTTGTGGCTTCGAATCATGGGAAGAAGTCGTTTTTGTAAACATTCCTTGATGTATATTTCGCTGTTCATTGAAGCAGTGGTGATGAAGGGTTTCGAAATTTTACCGCAGCTACAAATTGCTTGCCAGACCATAGCTTTCTTTCCAAATTTTTCGACTTCAATCGATGCCTCGGACTGATTCAACACTTGCCCTTCTCGCACCGTATAACATTGTGGTCCCGGCAAGGATTTGTAATCGAGTTTCACGTAGGTTTCGTCGTCCATGATTATGCAGTTCAAATTTCCAACATTTGACTTCGAAGTGTCCACTTTTTTGGCCAAACCTTCTTCTTTTGTTCGAACGCCTTCAGTATACGTTTATCCAACTGAGGGTTCGCAGGACCTAACCAAAATTGACAGATTCTGAACCATTGCGAAATGGTAGCGGTTTTGGTTGCGTCCATACTTTCTGGGACAGTCTTTATTAACGATTGAGTTCTACTCATTATTTCACAAGGTGAATTTTGAGAAGGCGCCCCATAGTAAAGTGAGACGTTTTCACGTCAAAATCAAATCTCAACAATTCCAATTGTCTTCTCGGTTGGCAACCGTGATATCGAAACGACTGTGAACAGGGTTGCCACATATACAGATGAATCTATATTTTAAATAATTTTCAGACAAGCTTTTGACCAAGATTCTGTATATGCAGAATACAGATTTTCAGGTTTTACTGATGTTCGATAGCGTGAATTAAAAATTGAATTAGGCAGGGTACTATTTCTTCTCGAAGTAAAACCACCAAAATTTTCTTCTGATTAGATAGAAAGATGATGGCCTCGGTCATAATGTAAGGTGGTAAAAAAGAAAGATTGTTAACATTATATCCAATTAACGAAAGTGAAATTAGACAGAATAAGTTTTCATTTTTAGATGGGATTTAAACTGTTTTTCATCAAATCATTAGTTCGGGACGCTCAAACGCAAAGATCACTTCCAATGTTTTTTTTTAATCTACACCATCAAAAAATTTGGATGAAGAAATGTTTTGGTGTCTTTAAATTTGGGTTCTAAGACTATTTCATTACGTTGTGCTACAATTTTTCATAATTTTCATACACAGATTTTTGATCCCCCGAAACAGATTTTACAGATTTTTCTACTGAAAAATACAGATTCAAATGTGGCAACCCTGGCTGTGAACCGCGCGTTCCAAGGTGATTATTAGTTGTTGCTATAGTAACTTCGCGCCACATGCCCGCTTCATTGCAACGTTTATTTCATGGTCACGTAACCGCCGTGAATAGGACCGAAAATGAAAAGCTCGGTCGGAAATTGTTTGCTTCAACGACTGAGCACAATGTGCTGGAACAAAAGATTTTCCTGGAAAACAACTGCGAACGTGGCAAAGAATGAAAAGCAAACAGTCCACGCGTTTTCTTTCTCTCCCTACACAAAATAAAACCTGTTCTCTATTTACAAGTGACAGTTGTAAACAAGAAAATGTAAACTTCGTGCCGCGGTACCGCCAACGGATAGCGATAGCGTGTGGGGAATGTGTCAGTTTTTAGCCGTTATTTCTGTTAAGTAAGGAAAAATAATATGAAATAGAATAGTGTAACTGCAATAAATGGCACAGTTCGGTTTAAGCTACCGGAAACGATTATACCAACTGAAACATGTAAAAAAAACTTTAATCCTGCGATTACCTGATCCCATTCTGGAGTTCAATTAGCGACTGTCGATCTTAGCAATCAGCAGAATACTGATAAAACTGAACGTTCGATTATTCAAATACTGCAGCCGAACGATGTTTGAATTGTTCATTCAGTAGAAATGCCGTTTCCATAATTTGTTCAAAATTGATCACCAAAGCAAACAAACCCTGTGATTACTGATGCTGATTGCAGGAATACCGATGTCCAAGCGATGTCCGATACGATGCTTGTGACAATCATGTGCATTGGCATGTCTGGTTGGGTAATTTGTTTCGAACGCGAATTAATTAAATATGCCAATTGAAGCGGCCATTTGTTACATCACCTGAAACCACAATCGTACAACTGTCAATGTGGATTGTGAATCGTCAACCACCCGGTGAAAGGAATTACACGCCAGAGTGATGTGTGTGTAGCAGAGTTGCCAGGTCATTTTTTACAAAAATCTATATCCGACGCGAAAATCTATTTGTACCACATCTGAACTGTTCTGACTCGAGAAGTTGTGAGCGGGGTTCATTTTAGTGAGCAAAACTAGGTCCCAGCATCACCTTTTGTCATACCAACCAAAGGCAAAACCAAAAATCGATATTTATCTGTATGAACGTTGGTGTGTAGCAAATTCAGTACTGTCAGATTGTTGCAGTGACAATTTCGTAGGTTTGTAAAACACGAAATTTAGAAAAATGGAGGTTCATGTGATTATATTCGTTGTGACGTAATCAAAAAGAAAATGTTTCTAAACTTTCAAACGTTGCTCTTCAATCACTGAAGCTGTTCCACCACTTTCACTATCCTGGAGTGCGTTTGAACACATCTCAGAAAACATTGAATAGAGTGCTGTACGTTTAAATTTATGATGGTCGATGGTCGGAAATGTTTCGTGAAGGCCCCGAAAAAATTCTAGAAATTGTCCTGCCCATTGATACTCTGATTGCAATGAAACACAACTTAGACGACAACCCAATTGAACAATACTCCGTTCATGTTCAGATTGCGAATGATCAGTGTCCCATCTCAGATCTCACAATAATCATAATTTTCATGGTATTCTCGACAAATTGGGTTAGTTTTATATTTCAACCCTTTTCATAGGAACATTTAAAACACCTTTCTTTCTATGAATACTTTCTTAGTAATCTCCTAGTTTCATATGTATATGTTCTTGTAACGTACTTCCATACTTCCACGTCACATTCGATCTACAATACCTTTGGCTTCCATGGCTATTAACACTTGCTACTTCCTCCTCTTTATACAAATTTTTATAACATCATTATTTTCACGTAATCGCTCAAAATTTTCATCTGATAATGATTATTTTATAACGAAAGGCTTTTTACCATCATAACTACATTCGTACTATAGAATAACTTTTTTATAAAATTTATTTTACCCCGGCTTTAAGCATTTTGGTCGTTTACCGTAAAACCCGATCAATTTTCTCTTACACTTGCCATATTCGGGGCACTTGTTACACTTCCTCACCTTCAAAATAATCATATAATCGATTTTGATTTGGAAGTAGTATCTGCATTACTCAAGAAGCATCGTTTCTCATCGAATAAATTTTACATTGAACTTCCTTTTTGTTAGTGAACTTACTACAGATCTCCTCCATGATTACCCTGAGTAGTGTAGAAAGTATCTGTGCTTTTCAAAAAAATATCGATTCCCACCTTTGGTACATGTGTCAAACTTGGTTTCGATTCGTTTAGTTGTTTCGTAGTTATGCTAAATGCAATGACTTAAATGCAATCGCGTTCATAGGAAGATGTAGATGATTTTACCTTAGTTCTTGGAATTTCCCGGCGAAATGGAACCAGATCCTTTGAAATTATTTAATGAAAATTACGTTGCATTCAAATTAACAACAGCAGTATTATTTTCAAATACGCCTCCTTCTAGTCTAAATGTCGACTTACTTCAAATTTCATAAATTTTGTCATAAACCCCCTCCCCCCCTGTTAAGGACACTTGCTACACACTCTCCCCCCTGAAAATATCCTAATTATCATCTCTGAAGAGCAAGAAGTATCTGTGCCAAATTTTATAGCAATCCGTTGTGTAGTTCCGGAGTTATGCCGTTACAAACATACATACTTACATCGAATACCAAATTTCCTTGTGCCGGAGCTTTTCTTACAGTCTTTCTATTAATTTGAAAACCAGCATTTTTTTCGGGATGACATAAAACTATCTTCATTTGATACCGCTCTTGTAGCCCGAAGTGAAAATGTGATAACCACAGTGGGTTTTTTTTTGTCAGGTGACCACAATTTGTTATTTGCAAAATTTGCAGTAACTCGCTTCAATAAAAATGAGCATGTACAGCAAAGTTTTACAATTACGTAAATATTCGGAAAAAGTTTTTGTGTGTATGATTTCAACTTAATTTAAAATTCGAGAGCTAAGTTTACTAAGCGCATTAGGCTATTACCAAATATATTATATATCGATATGGATTACTCTTAAAGACTGTCCCAGAAAGAATGGACGCAACCAAAAACCGCTGCCATTTCGCAATGGTTCAGAATCTGTCAATTTTTATGGTTGCGTCCTGTTGTTTGCACTCTTCTCTAACCACTTGTGCAGTTGTTTATTCGTTTTCATTAGTTTGTTTCGAAATGCGTGGACTTTCAGCAGAACAACGTCGAAAAATTGTGTACAAATGGTGCACAGAACGCGGACTGTCACTGTGAAAGATAGCAAAAATGGAAGGAGTAAGTGAAAAAGCTGTGCGAAATGCAATCAGGAAGTTCGGTGAGGATAACACCTTTGAGGATAAACCGAAAACGGGTCGAAGAAAAGGTTCTGCTAACCCTCAGTTGGATAAACGTATACTGAAGGCGTTCGAGCAAAAGAAGGTGGTTTCAGTTCGGGATGTGGCCAAAAAAGTGGGAACTTTGAACCTATAAGAAGCAGAAACAACCAAAACGTAGTCCGAAACAAGAAGCATCGATCAGGCCGAGGGTTCGAAAGCTGTACAATACGACTCTTGCTGGAAATTTGAACTGCATAATCATGGACGACAAAACCTACGTGAAACTCGATTACAAATCCTTGCCGGGATCACAATATTATACGGTGCGAGAAGGGCAAGTGTTAAACCAGTCCGAGACATCGATTGAAGTCGAAAAAAGTTATGGTCTGGCAAGCAATTTGTAGCTGCGGTAAGATTTCGAAACCCTTCATCACCACTGCTTCAATGAACAGCGAAATATACATCAAGGAATGTTTACAAAAACGACTTCTACCCATTATTCGAAGCCACAACGATCCTGTTGTCTTCTGGCTAGATCTTGCTTCTTGCCACTACTCGAAATCAACGATAGAATGGTATACTACCGAAAATGTCACCTTCGTCCCAAAAGACATGAATCCACCAAATTGCCCTCGAGTTCGACCAATTGAGGAATTTTGGGCACATCTTAGGAAACATGTCTCGGCAGCCGAAACCATTCAACAGTTCGAAAAAGATTGGAAAAAAGTGTCAAAACTTGTCGCCAAGAAGTCTGTACGGAATTTAATGAGGAACGTTCGCAAGAAGGTGCGTCAGCTAGTCTACAATGGCGAAGTAGAAAATGTTGAGAATAGTATTCTGTTGTTGTAGTCTAATATTATCAGTATATTGAATAAAATTTGAATATCTAACACTTGTGAGTTATTTACAGCGAAATCAAAGTGCATCCATACTTTCTGGGACAGTCTTTAGACAAAACTGCTTAGACGTTTGCTTTGAATTCCTTGTAGGCTGTCAAACTTTTAATATTCAACAAACTCTGTGCTGATAGATATTTGTTTTATTTTTTAGTAAATTAGCTTGTATCAAAATCATTCGATAAGAATTCAAAAGTACTCAGCTGTTTGCATAACTATCCTGAAAAGTTGCCGAGTATTTCTAATATTCTAAAATTTCTGTGAAAATATTTAACTTTTTTTCATCTAGAGGTTTTTCATGCGGTTTTTTTACGCGGATCTCCGGATTTACGCCGTTTTCCACGAGGATTCCCGAAGTGATAAATCGAAGATGAAACGTAAGATAAAAAACGATATTCTCAGTTAGAATATCAATACAGAAAAGTAACGACTTCGGTGAAATTACCCATTCCCGTACTATAAAACCCTTGCTTTGAACGCTGTTCTACACAGTGTCTTTTGATGTTCACCATTCTCTACTTCTTTACGAAACCGCTACTCCATGATTTACATTAATTCACTCACAAGTATCTGAATAAATGATTTTACCAATCAAATATCGATGTCGAATATTACTCAATATAACAACTATGAGCTAATGAAAGTCATTTTCATTGACTGAAAAATAGACGAAAATGACAAGAAATCACTGTCACTCTCAGCTTCGCTTGCAAACTATGAGAACGAAATCCATGTCCAGTCAATGACATAAGCGGGACAGTAGTTTCAAAATTGTGTTTTTTCTTTCATTTGCCTTTTCAGTCATTTGCAGTTTTCAGTGAAAATCCCATAGTATGCAGTGTCGATAATCAACGAAAGCTGTGAGAATTGAAAACGACAGAAAAAGGTTTCACAATAAGTTTTAACTGTTGGTGCTCGAAGTTTGAATTTACGAATAAGACAGTAAAACATTGAAAATGAGACTGCTGGAATGGTTTCTTTCATTGAGAATGCGTGACAATTTTAAGCTCTGATTAACAACAGTGATTTACGTTAGACTGCGATGTGGCAACGGCAATTCAATTAGAACTGCTAATGCACCGATAAGTCGACGATAGCATTTTTTACAGGGCACGTTTCGAACTCGAAGTGCGACAAATATCTTATCGTTAATATTACGTTTCCTATAGCGAAAATTTTTGCTAACTATTCGAAAAATTACCAGAATTATTTGAACGGTGTCATGGAATTTTCTTAAGCTTTTTTCGATTGCAAAATTTCTTTAGAAATAAGTGGTGACTAGGCAGTGATTTTAGAAATAAAACATTAAGTAACACTGAAATGGATTAATGAATTCATTGATTCAGATTGGAGATTTATCTGATATTGTGCCTTGAAACGTTTCTCCTTTCGCATGACTGGATGCTAGCGCTATAATCAGTATGAATCATGAGCATTTTTCACGTTAACTTTCGGCACCCAATTTCAAAATAATGAGTTTCTCAACCCATTTTCTATTTTTGGCCGGAATCGGTTCTGGCCATTAAACGAAGATTTACATGCGTATATTTAGCGGCAAACATAAACACCTTCAGGACGCGTAACCGACCGACCGAATTGTACGGGCGAGACGTAGGTAGGGTTGTTCTTGGCATTGGAACAATGAACGGCTTGCGATACAGCTTCGACAGCGTAATTCCAATATTGAACAAATCTTTCTTCTCGACACCAATAACACGAACAACCAGTAGATATCGCTTACGGGGCGAACCAGTCGGGTTTAATTACAGCGTGTTGGCACTAAAAATTTGAAAGGAAAAGTTTGCTCATTCCATTCTCGGGTATGAATTCCGTTGTTCCAGTGGCTCCCCCGGCATCCCGGCGAGATACATTAGCATAACGTTTTATTGTTGTTTTGTAGCTAATTGAAAGTAACGATGGACCGTTTAAAGCTACGTGCAAACGGTATCACCCGTTCTGTACCAATTAAACCGGAAATGGGTTCGTAGTGTTGCCTAATGAAAGGGGAAGTCGTGATGAGTATCATTTGACAGCACCGAATGAATTATGCTTTGACGCGTGTGATGATTATCTACTCGAGCTAAATGTTGGAAGTCTAACTATGATACGTGAACCGGAATATGAATATCCGGTATCGTAGTTCTAAAATCAGCCGATTTATTTCTTCTGAAGTCATGACTGTTATCAAGTTGTGATTAAAATGATCTATATCATGATATATGAAACTTCTCCTATGAAAATTATTTATGGTTAGAAAAAAGGTTCATTCGGAATGAGTTTCATTCTACTTGAGTGTATCACTTCGAATCTTCTGAATCAAGTGACAATAAGCCAGGTGAAATAATTTCAGGTTGAATAGAAGAATTTTTTGCAATTATTTTTCATTTGGATTTGAGTGAATTCAATTGTTAATAAAACATCATTATTCATTTCTATACAACGAATAATAGGGCATAGCATGGATCACTATTCACTTCCACGTGACTATTTCATTGTTGTAGATGATTTTTTCAGAAATACTGGGGTTGTTTGGGGCCGATGTTGAGGAAGTACCGGTGCCGTTGGGTGTAGATGACTCTTTGTCCAGTTTATCGCAGGGCATACCGTAATGAGCAGCTATCTGAAAAAAATGACATGCAGTAAGATGACGATCGTGGGTTACAAGTGATTTACATGGGATTCGTGTGTCTTGACTGAAAGTCACTAAGGAAGGTACAACGCATGCTTAATAAACGTACGTCATTAAGGATACCAGAGAAAAACTATTCCACTTTTCTTTATCGATGGAAATAATCTTTCCGTCCTGCGGCATGGTTTCGCGAATGAATTTGTCGGTGATGGCTGAAGGAAGATTATGCACGCGTACATTTTTGGCTTGACTGCCATGTTGTACTTGATGGTGTTCTCTACGTAATGCTTGTTGTTATGATCTTTAGCAAATACAATTGCTTTGCACTACTTATAGAACTGAATTTAAATTAAGTAGTTCGTGTTATAGAGCTACAGTAACTGCGCCTGTTTCGATTCGAGGTGCATTTATTACCAACGCACTCATTATCCCGAAGGACGAAAATAAATTCGATGAAAACGAAGATCCCATTTGTTCATTTGGGGCACTCATTTCTTATTGCTCACTCACTCTCGTGTTATTTTTTTCTTGTCCGTAAGCTTCCTACTGGGTCAGTCTATAGTTAGTAATATAAAGAAAATCATCTACACAATTTGTTCATAACAAAGTTATGTAGGTCCAATTGGTGCCATTAAGAGAATACGAACTATTTTTCAAATATCTTAAAACGTGCATGAATATAATGTTAGATGGTAAATGAAACGAAATCAGAAAAAAGTACACACATTAGCTTACCGAAACACTTTCAATGGAAACATTGTTTACAAAACGTCATATAAGATATAGGATGCGGACGATGTCAGTTCACCACCATCTGATCTGCTACAGGGCAAGTTGTAGTTGATAAAGTCAGCTACTAGCTTTGTTTAAGTGAATTTTATACTATTCACGTCGTGATTCAGACTATCGTCTAGTTCATTACAGCGTAAATGGTTCAAATTCTGATGGCATCAGAAGCGTATTGGATAATTAGAGACCCTGTTATAATCACAGACCCGCGGAGAGGAAGCCATAAGGGACCAAACGAACCGTCAAATATTGAACCAGATGAGCAAAGTTAATAAACATGGTGCATTTTTAAATGGCATATTAGCAAGTGACAGCTTCTCTCTAGTTTCTCTTCCAATTGTGGAGGTGCGAGTACCAACTGATAGGTATTTGAGAGGTAAATATAAACAAAGAGAAACTGTCATTTTCGGAAGCTACGGTGCTTTGAAAGCTATCCGACAATTTAATGAATATGAATTCGCTGTAAATAATTAGAGTGTTAGATATTCAAATTTTATTAGATATACTGATAATATTAGACTACAGCAACATAATATTATTTCCAACATTTGCTACTTAGCCATTGTAGACTAGCTGGCGCACCTTCTCTCGAAAGTTCCTCATTAAATTCCGTACTTCTTGGCGACAAGTTTTGACACTTTTTTTCAATCTTTTCGAACTGTTCAATGGTTTCGGCTGCCGAGACATGTTTCCTAAGATGTGCCCAAAATTCCTCAATTGGTCGAAGTTGTGGGCAATTTGGTGGATTCATGTCTTTTGGGACGAAAGTGATATTTTTAGTAGTTTACTATTCTACCGTTGATTTCGAGTAGTGGCAAGAAGCAAGATCTGGTCAGAAGACAACATGGTCCTTGTGGCTTCGAATCATGGGTAGAAGTCGTTTTTGTAAACATTCCTTAATGTATATTTCGCTGTTCGTTGAAGCAGTGATGATGATGTGATGAGCAGTGATGATGAAATCTTACCGCAGCTACAAATTGCTTACCAGACCATACCAAATTTTTCGACTTCAATCGATGTCTCGGACTGGTTTAACACTTGCCCTTCTCGCACCGTAGAATATTACGGTCCCGGCAAGGATTTGTAATCAAGTTTCATGTAGGTTTCGTCGTCCATGATTATGCAGTTCAGATTTCCAGCAAGAATCGTATTGTACAGCTTTCGAATCCTCGGCCTGATCGATGCTTCTTGTTTCGGACTACGTTTTGGTTGTTTCTACTTCTTATGGATTCGAAGTTTCAAACGTTCTTTAGCACGAAGAACATTTGACTTCGAAGTGCCCACTTTTTTGGCCGCATCCCGAACTAAAACCTCCTTCTTTTGCTCGAACGCCTTCAGTATACGTTTATCCAACTGAGGGTTAGCAGGACCTTTTTATTTCGAGCCGTTTTCGGTTTATCCTCAAATGTGTTATCCTCATCGAACTTCCTGATTGCATTTCGCACGGCTTACTCCTTCCATTTTTGCTATCATTCTCAGTGACAGTCCGCGTTCTGTGCACCATTTGTACACAATTTCGACGTTGTTCTGCTGAAAATCCACGCTTTTCGAAACAAACTAATGAAAACGAATAAACAACTGCCCAAGTGGTTAGAGAAGAGTGTAAACAACAGGACGCAGTCATAAAAATGGATAGATTCTGAACCATTGCAAAATGGTTTTTTTTACGTCCATACTTTATGTTGGTTGTACTTGAGAATAGCACCAAATCTTTGGATACTTCTGTTTGTTAGTATTTTTCTGAAATTGAATATTTTGGACTTGTTCTTTAAAATAAGCATTTGATCAAAATTCAGAGCTATGTTTTTGACTAATATAACATTTGTCTATGTGTTTTCAAATGATAAATAATCGCATGCTTTAAGGGGAGAAGCTTTTTAAAATGAATAATTGTCTCTGCTGGCAACAGAGGAATGTATTATTTATAACAGGGAGCAATCGGAATTAGAAGAGAAATATTTTTCTGGAAAAAGAAGCCAGTTGTCTGGTCCTGTCCTAGGTTCTAAGACAAGACCTGACAATCATTTGTAAAAGTTTATCTTGTAGGTAGATCATTTTATCACAGTTTCATCGCCTAAATCGACTTCATTTAAAGAGGCGAGTGGCATTGAAGGAATATTGGTAGGTAGACTGCCATTAGAACTGCTATTAGAAGAAGATGATTTGGCTGATCTACTTATCAATAAATTGTTTTCGTTAGAACATGAACTGCAAGCCGTTCCTGTGTTTTGATTATTTACATTAGAACAATTAAGTGGTAGATTTCTACCTGTTACACTAGCATAACTGTCATTAGAAGAAGATGATGACGAGGTCGATCTACCTGTCAACAAATTGTTTTCGTTAGAAGACGAATTGGAAGGCGTGTTTGTTTTTGTTTTAAATTCGAAGAAATAAGTGCCTTAGAAGAATTAGGCGTGGCATTTGTAACGGTTTTTTGATTTTCAGGTATGTGCTGTAATTTCAAGGTCGTTGATTTGACTTGTTGTCTAAGCGAACGAGCGTTTAAAATTTTTTCCCTGACAGGACATTTCAAATAATTGAATTTATGATTTCCATCGCAATTTGAACATGAAAATTTATCAGTGGTTTCATTCATTGGACAAACGTCTTTCGAATGCGATTTACCACAATTCAAACACCGTATATCCATATGAAAATTTTTGGTTCCATGACCGAAGCCTTGGCAACGACAACGACATTGCGTTAAGTTTGCAATACGATTATGACGTTTATAATGTTCCCAATGAATTTTAATGTGGGAAATGAAACGTACTTTTTCTAAAGTTTTCAAATTATTTACATCACTTCGATTGAAGTGTATTAGGTAAAGTTCATGGGAAATTCCAGAGCGTGGTTTAGAAGCACCATTCGCTCTTTTTTCATAAGTATTACTTGGGAAGGGGCAAAACCAAGCACATCTTTTAGTTCATTTTTAATTTCATCAGTACTTTGATCATTTGATAAGCTTTTTAAGACAGCCTTGAAGGGGTCTGTCTGATTTTATATCATATGAATAAAATTTATGAAGTTTCTCGGACAAATATCGGATAAGACGTTCGTAATCTTCCAATCCATCAACCAAGACTCGACATTCTGCTCGTCGTCCGATTTGAAATGAGACTTTTACTTCCGGTAGAAAAATAGAAAGCTCAGTACGGAATGCTTTGAAGTCGGAAATCATCACCGTCACTGGTGGCATAGATTGTTGTTTCTTCCCAGAACGACAAGCGTCCACTTTTTTGATTTTTTGAAGAATTTTCTTCTATATCGCTACAATCGGTTTCAGGAAGAATCTCGTAAGTATTGTTAGACGGCATAGAATCAACGAAAGGGAAATCCGTCCGTTGTCTTTTATTTTTTCATTCAGAATCTATAAGATCGTGAATGTTATTAGAAAAATGTTGAACAACGGAATGTGATTTATTCCGTATCGAATTATTTTTAGCCTTAGGCTTGTTGCCTTTCCGGTTGGACGCAGGCATTTTTGAAATGAATGAAATTTGAAATTAAATTAACTAGGCTAAATTAGTCTTCGATTAGACTCCTAGTTTGGAAAAGTCTTGATAAAGACTGATTTTGTGGTAGTCCTAATAAAGACTGATTAGTTCGAAGAATAGTTCTTTGAATAGCTAGCCTTAAAAAAGGCTGACTAATTGTTAGTCTTTAAAAAGACAGCTAGTGATTCAGGTAGCCTTGAAAAAGACTGAAGCCTTGAATCAATGAAACTCTAGGTAGCCAGAAAAAAAAATCCAGGAGCCAAGATGCGCGTGCGGTGCGAACGACTGTTCAACACCGACTGCTCTATTTTGTGTTATTTTTCTCTTCCCCAAAAGGAGGGGCTGTGATTGCCGTCACTGAATTGAATTACCGCGCGGTGTTGTCGTGATTCAACCGGGAAGAGTCATTCCTTTGGAATGATTCAATTTATAAGTTTGGAAAGTATCATTGATTCCAGTGCATTTGGTTATGTAAATTCTGAGCAATCAAAGTAAAAAAGTTCAATAGCTGGTGCAAAATTCATTCATAATTGGTTCCCATCCCTAGCAAACCTGATGATCAGATACAGTACAAGAATTTCGTTCAATTTCGGTTGCACCATTATGGAAACATTTCATAACTTATAATCTCCCTGTCGAAATAATGTTCCCGTGAAAACACTTTCGTTTTTTTTTTGTTGCCGAGAAAACTCATTCAGAAGCAGTTCTGCTGCGAGAGACATAATAAGCATTGCACTGTCTCAACGCGCATTACTTTTAATCCTAATATATGCAAATCACGCTAGGGAGAGCTCGAAATGTTTTGCTACCACCCTTGCTTCAGCAGGTTCCCAGCTATTCTGTTCATAGTTTAAATTTTCCTCCCAAGTTAGTCATTCAATTGAAAAAAACGTAAATATTTTTCGTTTTGTACTCTCATCATTTCCTCCTGAACTGAAGAAGCCCGGGACCCGGTTCCAAACCGCAGCACAAACATAAACAGAGCATCGAAGCAGAGTCGAGTTAATTGAACAATTTTTCCGGCAATTTCCTTTCGTTCATCGCCAGAGGAAAAAAAAATGCGAATACGATGGAACAGTGTTGTGCTTATGGCAGTGCGTTTCGGTCCGTCTATACTTTGGACTTACTTATCTTATCTTATCCTCGGATCGGTTTCGGTCGGTGCAGCACTGTTGAAGATCGCCAGCTTGAAACAGTTTCCTCCGCTACACAAACTGATCATCATCAGATCATCGCAAGATTGGCTCCTCTTTTCAATACGGTGGTATTAAATTTCCCATTAGCAGCAGTCAGACCGAGTTCGTGTTCGTAAATCGCGGATCTTCACGGCTCAGTTGTTTATAATACGGATTTTATCTAGCGTTGTGAGGATCAAGTTTTGATGTACAACAAAACACCTCCGGGGAGGGGGCGAAACGAACATTTCACAGTGCAGCAGTCCTCTCAGTTGAATCCGGTCGGAGTCAAGTGGCCAGTTTGGTTGGTTGGTTGGTTCGTAGTTGGTGTGTGAAACGTCATTTCGCATTCGGTTGGTTGGTTTGTTGATTGGTTCGGTCGGTCGGCACCCAGCAGCAGCATCATCGGCCAGCATCAGTCTGTCCGCTTCCGAGGCCTAAATGAGAGGTGAGCGATTTGGTGTGCTTTAAGCATCGAACACACATTGATCGAATTATTAGCATAGGGAAATCGAACGGCACCGGTTGGTGGGATCAAATTTCCTGAAATCAAAAAAAAATAGAACCTTGACACGGACACGTTGGCGCCAGTACTCTCGAACGGCGACGGTGGAGTGATTGATTTGTGTACTGTTATCTCAGTCAGTCTGTTAATATTAGCCGGAGGCATACAACGTTCGGTTATTGCTTCTTCCGGACAAATTAATCAAAAGAGTGCGAAAGTTTGTTTGCTTCTGGCGTTTGCGGACGAAGCGTTGAATGGTCAATCAGTCGGCTCATCGGGAAAAATTCAAACTGAAGAAAAAAATGGGAATACGAATGAATATACGGCATATCATTTATGGTAAGTGGTTCTGAATAATGTGTGCTGGGACCGAGACAGCATTGGTTGAATGCATTTTGTTTAGGGATATGAAAACGTATGACTGAATCTAGACAATACATTGTTATTTATATCCGTTTTCATAAATCTTCATAACCACATACCAGCTCATATTTATCATTCAACAGTTCATCGTGTGAGAGATAATTTATTTTCCAGCATAGAATTCTGCACATCGAACAGCATCAATTAGCACATCGTTGGCTTTCAAAGTCTAAACGATTCACAGTTCTGGAATTAGTTGTTTTAAAGTGATAATATAGTTGATTTCCATATAAAAAAAAACTCAAGTGAATAGTGTTAATGCAGCATATAGATATCAAATTTTATCTAGAAACGAATTCTGGTTTCAGAGTTACGGATTCATGTGCGAGACTACTTTCAAACTTTGAATATGAAACATGGCAACAAAATCTTAATTTATTTTACCCCGCAGATTAGTATACTGCGGGAGTTTGGAAATTGAACTCTGGATAGGCTGCGTGATAACAAGCATTCTACCATTCAACACATGGGTAATCTCCATCAAGAGCAACTCAATAATTCCAGCACCGCTCTAACATTTCAATACCACTTTTGTAGAACGATCTATCTTTTGCCTCAAAATAAGGAGTGTATCGAAAATTTTTCGTTCAAATTATGATAAAAACGATATTTTATTCAAACTAAAAAGTGATCATTTATTGTACGAGGTTAAACTTGAACATAGTGAATACCGGATGAAATTTAAGTTATTCCTTCACGTATTTTTGAATTTTTGATTGAACGCTCTTCATCGAGTTCCGGACAAGTGTTGCATCGCATTTTTTGGACGCTAGAGCCGAAATTTTTTTGAACTCCTGCATGTTCCCAGCTGCCTTACCAGTCTTCTTGAAGACCCTCTTCACAATTGCCCAGTAACGTTCGATGGGTCGAAGCTGAGAGTAATTTGGTCAGGGTGGCAATTGAAATAGTGATTTCAATTTCCCGGTTTTCCCGGTGCGCGAGACTAAAAATTCCCGATTTTTTTTAACATATACAAAAAACATCGAGAGTTGAGAAACAAATATTTTTCGGGTATTTCCTTAGAACTACGATTAAAACTCTCATCCACAGTTTGTCCAAACGTTCATCTTCTGAACTAACAGTACCATCCAGTCCAATGTATTCCATCTTTATTTTGTCGTTTACTTCGCCAGTAACTTCGATGTAACAAAGGGATTAAAACAAGAAACATATCTGGCCAACGGTGATGAAAGCGATCAGTCTTGCATTTCACGAAGGAATGAAGCTTCCAAATTTTTGCAATTTTCTTGAAAAATCAAAACAATTTATTAAAACTTCTTGCTTTTTCCAATAATGCTCTTAAGAGCAGCTTTGACATCATATGGTGTTTTGTAGTTTTCCAGAAATATCATCAGTTATTTGCAAGCCTAATGATGAAAAATTCAATTTAAAGTCTTACAATTAAAATAAAGTTATTATTTCAATCTTTTTCAATACTACCACTGAATCAGTCTTTTAAAGGCTATCTGGAAAATCAGTCCTTCTTAAAACTTATGCAAGTTAGGAGTGTATTCTAGAAATGGCCAAACCGTTCATTTCAAAGAACTGTTGAAAATTTGATAGTTGTACCGAAAGAATTAGGTCTATTAAACCGTTCTTTTGTTTTTCTGAAACTTTGTGGCCCTTATTACCGTTCCCACTTCCACTTACACATTTAATTCACTTGATTTTACCTATTACCAGTATCACCCATAAGTGATCTCTGTAGTGGAAAAAACTAATTTTTTCAACAAAATGTTGGTGGCGTGATACGCGAACTGACCATCTCTAGTGTATTCCAGTTATAAGGTTGAAAATTAAAAATGAATGAACTAAAGCACAACACTCCTCCCGCAAACTCGATTCTTTCTGACAACTAGTGGCGTCTCGTGACAAAATTTACGGGTTGTGCACTGCTTATATGGTATGATATCAGAACCGTTTCGACGTTGCAACTGAGACAGCAATTTATTTTCAACTGCCATAAGCATAAGCCACTGAAGCATCTCCTGAATGTGTGCATACAAGTTCTCACAGAGCCTATTTGACCAGTTGTGCAGTGCACGAGGTACACATGAGGACAAGAGGTAATTGCTAACAACATATACGACATCGACACCTGTCATCGTTCATCGTCCTATCATCGACACTGAGCAAGCTCTTACGAACTCTGAAAAATCAATTTCAGCTGTCAAAGAAAGAAATCAAATACTCCTTGCAAACGGTGGATAATATGAAAGTCGACTGCTTTGTCGATTTCGTGAACCCTATTGAAATCAATACCAAGATTACTAAACAAGTATTGTCACAATTTGACATTACTGAGACAAATTTTGGTGAAATTAGGGAAATCATTGGCTGGCAACTAAAACCCGGCCCTTAAGAATTCTTATAAAATTTATGAAACATTGTACCTGATGTTACTTTTACCATTATGCATACTCATTCTGAAATTTGAAGAAACACTAGAAAAGGTTATAAGTGTAAATGACAGTTCCTCTTTCTAGAAATCCAGCAGAAGCATCTAAATTATCCTTAGTTTTCATTATGAGCGTTCATTGTGCTGTTACTGATGACAACTAAGAAAGCTCTTATTGATTTAAAATTGCTGAGGTGTTGACCCCATTTTCAATGGATTGTGCACCATTGAACCTGTGAGGGACAATAAGAAGTTTCAAAACTTGTACTGAACTTCTAATTCAAACACAAAATGGCCTTTATCTTTTCATTTGTTGCATCAGGAAAATTATGATGCTGAAAATCTTTACTGAGATTAGGACTAGTAATTTTTTTCCCGGATTTGCTGTAAAATTCCCGACTTTTTCCCGGTTATTCCCGGTAAAACTAAATTCCCGATTTTTTCCCGGTTTTCCCGATTTTCCCTGTTTGGTGGATGGATATTTTTCTCAACGAAATTTGTATCCTTTTCCGCAAGCCAATTGAGAGTGGTTTTGGCGTTAAATCCGGCCAAAACAGTGAAGGTACGATGCTTCTTTTATATAGATCCGGTAGTGTAAAAAAATGGTTGACTTCAAACCACAGGAACATATTGCTTGCTATACCAGTACATTTCGACCGATTTTCTCCACTTGAATTGACACCTGCCCGCATCGCTCACATCCTCTCCATCGAGAATAGTAAAATATTGTGGACCTGGAAGGGTTTTAGAGTCCTCTTTTACATAAGTCCCATCGTCCATCAAACCGCATGCATCCGGACGCTGCAAAAGATGCGAATACAATTTTCGGGCCCTTTTTTCTGCTCGCTTCTTCTATTCTACACTTTGTTTAGATATTTTCTGCTGCTTGTAGGTCTTCAGGTGATTTCGCCTCTTGATACGCTGGCTCATTCCTACACTCGTTCCTGTGTTTTTGGCCAAATCACGTATTGACATTGATTTGTTCTTCATGATTAGAGATGCCACTTTCTGATCCTGATTCTTTTCCTGGTAGCTCATCCAAAGAATAGTGTTCCCCTAACTTATTAATGATGGTTTTAACACTGGTGTGATGAATTCCGAACCGCTTCGCCAATTTTCGCATAGTAATATCCTTCTCACTTAGCCATGTGTCCAGAACCTTAATTTTCACTTCCTTTTCAATACGCGACATTTTGAAAACGCAGAATTTCAACCGCACAAACAAGTAAATAAACGAAAGCTGACAGTCAAACGCACAGCATGCTGTGATCTGAACATAAAAAACCATCCCAAATACATGCGTACAACACAAATGTATGTGGAGAGCTTTTGTTCGATACACTCCTTAGGCCTCAGTTTCAGCGATAACCTCTTCATTCGTGAGAAATTTCTTACTGGTGAGCATTTTTTTCAGGTCTGCGAACAGCCAGTAGTCGTTGGGAGCCAAATCTATCGAATATGGTGGATGTCGAAGCAATTCGAAGTTCAATTCATGTAGTTTTGCCGTTGATTTGATTGACTTGTGACACGGTGCGTTGTCTTGATGAAACAAAATTGTTTTCTTTACCACATGCGGTCGTTTCTTTGCAATTTTAAGCGCCCCTGTAACGCTATATAATATTCACTGCTAGTGGTTTTTTCTTTCTCAAGATAGTCGATAAATATTAAATCACGCATATCCCAAAATACCAAGGCCATAACCTTTCCAGCTTTCGGAGCTTTCGCTTTGGACGAGGTTCACCAATTGCTCTCCACTCAGATGACGATCATTTTGATTCCGAAGTAAAGTGATGAATTCAAGTATCATCCATTGTCACATATCGACGCGAAAATTCCGGTTTGTTACGGTCAAACATGACCAAACACTGCTCTGAACCATCACCATGTTCTCGGTTTTGGTCAACAGTGAGTAAACGCGGCACCCACGTTGAACATAGTTTTCTCATAGTCAAATGTTCATGGAATATAAAGCCAAGACGTTCTTTTGATATCTCTAGGATGTCAGCTAACTCACGCAACTTCACTTTTCGATCATTCAAAACACGAAATTGTTTTGGATCCATTGTTCTGAAAATAACAAAAGTAGCGTTACTCTTAGCACAACAATTCACAAAGTAATGAATAGAATATCATGACATTTTACAAGCTGTCTTTTAAAGGTTAGTATTAACTGAAAAAAAGGTGCCTGCAATAAAACAAGCGTTAGGCCCGGGACTTTCCAGTCCATGTGTTACTCTTCACGTTAAGCCTACTCGCACTGAGAATTTGAAATTGTTTATACGAAACGACCCCAATTTCTTGAAAAGGACGCCCAACGTTTCTGAATGAAACTTTTGACTTCAGAGTTGACTAGAAAGATTTTCGTACGATGCACGAAGTGGCATCGATTTACCACGACTTTTTGATCTTCCACCGAGATAATAAATATTTCAACAACCAAATTGATTTGATTTTGCTTCTCTTTACAAATTATTTCGTTTAATTGAAGATATCATCTGACATGAAAGAATTTTTACCGTGGCGACAAAAGTGCAGACGGACAGCAAATGAAAAACCAAAAAAAAAACAAGAAAAAGCTCGAAGAAAAAAACAAAATAAAACTGAAACAGTAGTAACACAGAAATAGTGAAAAACGGGAAAAGCATAACAACCATAAGAACAGGCAAAAAAGCAACAACAAAAAATCCCGAAAAAATGGAAAAAAGCAAATCAGAAAAACCACTGGAACAGGATAGGCATAAATTTGAAAAAGAAAAATGGAAAAATCAAACATTAACTAGACCAGAATAACTGATAAAGAAAAAGATCCAAGAAAAAACGTATAAATAATATAGATAAAATCAGAATGCAAATAAATAGAAAAACAGAAAAGAAAAAAACAACTTGCTAAACAAATAAGAGATTGGATAGAAAAACTACAAAAATAAAGGAAGAAAAAACAAAATAATAAATGTGGTCAGTGTCTAACAGGGAAAAACAGATTGGAAAATTAACAAACCGCGAAAATGTTACCGCAGAGATGGGACTCCTAACCGGGGAAATTGTTTTGCTAAGTTTAATCTTCTCTTCACATGAAAACACATAAAGAGAAAATCCAATTGTCTAGAAGAACCAAGCAGAACTTGGCCACCACAGCATTCATTTCCCCGGTTCGGGTTCGAGTCCCGTCTCTTCGGGAACATTTTCGCAGTTTTCCTTACATAATTGTATTCGTATGTCAATTTTCCAATTTGTTTTTCCCCTGTTAGATACTAATCATATTTGACACTAGCTCAAGACGTCTTAACCTAGACAAAAACACAAATCGTTGAATAAAATACTAGAAAAAAAAAACAGAAAAAAACACAAAACAATGAAATACAAAAAATTTATATATAGGTAAAAACGAAAATCATAACTGCAGATAAATGATAATGAAACAGAGGAATCGAAACTGGAAAAAACACAGAAAAACAGAAGAGCACATAAATAGAACAGCAGGTAAAAATAAAAAAAAGCAACGATACAAAAAAAACAGAAATAGAAGTAGAGAAAAACGAAATCAAACCCTTTACTACATTTTGTTTTCGACTCTTCATTGCATTAGCAGTTTATGTTGAACTGCAAACGTAAGGTGCTACTGGTAAAACCGGGCTTAGGTTTGTTGAAATCGGTTCAGCCATCTTCCAGAAAATTGAGCGCGAGAAAAACAACGCGTTTTGTTGGTTATGTTACATATGCCATTATACATCCGGAACCAAAAGTCACAGCCATTTTATCTTCCAACTTAATCAATGGTCTACTAGTACCTTTCAAACGAGCTCAAGTTTGTTGATATCGGTTTAGCCATCTTCGATAAAATTAAACACGAAAGAATCAACGCGTTTTGTCGGTTTCGTAACTTATAGCATTATATCTCCGGAACCAGAAATCACAGCCACTTGATCTTTAAACCTTGTCAATAACTCTATAGTAGCTTTCAAATTAGCCTAAATTTATTTAAAAACGGTTGAACCATCTTCGAGAAAACTGGGCCCAAAAAAAAGAGCCCGTTTTGTCGGTTACATCACTTATGCGATTATGCATCTCGGACCAGAAATCACAGCCATTAGATCTGCGAACTTGATCAATAACCTAATAACAATAGTAGCTTTCAAAAGAGCCTAAGTTTGGTAAAATTGATTCAGTCATCTCTGAAGTAATTGACCACGAAGAAAACAGAGCGTTCTGACGGTTACGTCACTTATACCATTATATACCCAGAACCGAAAGTGACAGCAACTTAATCTTCGAACTTGATCAATGACAATGCTACTGGTAAAAATTAAAAACAGGAAATCGGAGTAACGGAAATCCAAAAGAAGGGAAACAGCAAAATTGTAAATCGAAACCGAAAAAAGGGAAACAAAAAAAATGGTAAAATACGATAGAAACAGAACAACTGAGAAACAAAAAAAAACGGGAAAACAGAAAAATGAAAAACCTAAAAATCTGAAAATTAATAAAATAGAAAACAAAAACCAAAGACAGGGCACTACATTCCGATGCAGAGATTGACCTTATCTCCGAAACTGGAAGTCACGTCCATTCAATCTTTAAACTTTATCAATAAAAATGCTACTGATAAAACTTAAATACAGGAAATCGGAGTAAAAAATGGAAACAACAAAATTCTAAAATCCGATAGAAACAGAAAAACTGAGAAACCAAAAAAAACAGGGAAACAGAAGAAAAAAAGGAAAACCCTAAAAATCTGAAAGTTTGTAAAATGAAAAACAAGAGCAACAGAAAAGTCAGGACTCTACATTTCGATGCAGAGTTTGACTTTATGTTGCAACAGACTTCGCAGCCGACTCGAAAGTGTACAAAGCTATTAGGAAACTAGGAATGTTCTAGGTCAGAACTCGAACATATGACAAATGGTTTGTGAAATCAGTGTCATATACTTCGAATCGGCGACGAAAAAAAAATGAAAACAGTACAGAAATCCAAAACATCCGAATAATTAACTAGGAAAAGAGTGGAGTTAAAAAACTGGGAACAAAAACGGGAATAAGTAGAAAAGGAGAACACAGGCTAAAATAAAAACATAAAAATAAAATAAAACTCCAAACAGAAAAACGAAAAAATAAAAAATCAAATTATCGTACTATCAGAAGATCCGTGAAGCAAAAAAATACGAGAAACAGAAAGACATAGATTTAGAAAACCAAAACCATGAAACGCAAAAAACGCGTGCAAAACAGAGAAACAAGACAAAAACCGAAAAAAAACATATACACAGAGAATACAGAGGAACAGAAAAAGGACAAAAACTGGACACGATAATATAGAATAAAAATATAACAAATGAAAACAAAACGACTTGAAAACATGAAGCCAGAAAATCAAGAGAACAGATAAACAAACAAAAAACAACGAAACAAATGAACACAAAACAATGAAATTAGAAATTCGATACTAAAACAATATAGAGAAACTAGAAGGAACACAACAGCAGAAAACTAGAAAAAAGAAACAGAGAAAACTTGAAAAAAAAGAAAATCATTGAAAAAAAATTAAAAAAGGAATCTAGAAATTAGAAAATCAGAAGATGCAAATTAAATACGAACAAACGACGAATAATGGTACAGAAGATCGGAACCTGGAAAAAGAGAATAATCTCAAAACAAAAACACATTCTAGCAGAAATCATAAAATCACTTGTTAAAGTTAATATAGTTCTATATACAGTCTTAGTTATACGAGCTTATTTTGCAAGCAACTTCACCTAACTATTCTATTTTCTTACTTCTAACTCTATTTCGTTTTCTATCGATAACATACATCTCTCTGGAAAAAAACACCAACTTTCAACGCCGGTTCAGTGCAGAAATTGAAATGGAAGGATTCATAGTGTCAGTAGGAACATAGTACTGGCCACGCAATGATTCTGTACGCTAAAAATCGGCTGCGAAGGCCAAATTCCACCAAAGGAATGTAATGCCAGGACTTTGCTTTGCTTGCAATTGAAAAAATACGGCTTTTAGTAGATCTTCTTTGCATTCAGTTTCCTTTCTTTTCCCTACTTCTAGCACAAAAAAAATTGAGTTGAAGAATTCGGTTTTGTGGAACCGAAGGAATTTAATACACAAGAATAGTCTGTTCTAGCCCTGGGTTGAAAAATTGAACATGCTCAAGATGACGAACAACATTGCATGATTCCATCGTTCAATGGATCGAATTTAATCACCAACTCCGTGACCGCTGCTACGGAGGAGTCAGATGAGTCATCGTCTTTTCGTTAAATATGTAAAGCACAAACATTTCTTTGGTTTCTTTTTTTTTCAATCTCTCTGAAAACTTGTAAAACTTAATTCCGAAATTCCGTTTCCTAAACAAATCTTATAAATCAATCAGATAGTAATATAATGAATCATAATGAATGTTGGAGCTGAAGGTTAGGTTACATATCGAAAAGTACCGCAAAGCGAATCCCTACCACTACTAATCGAATCAATCGAGGAGTATACCATTTTAATGACAAAAAAAAGTTTCTCAGTTCAGTCAGGTCTGACGTTATTGAGACAATATGTACAAAAAATGAACATACAAATATCGAAAATATTTCAACTCGTGTGGGATCCGCAATAAAAATGTCTAATTTCTGTAAACAGGTTCGTTTGACTATAAAATCAAATCTCACAAAGCATAACATTTGTTAAAAACATAAATGAACCGTGTGAGCATTAAACCATTCGATCTGTGTGTCTGATGTTTCACGTATAACAAACTCCGAAACTAACTAACCGATTGGTTAGCAAACTTGCTGAAAGCAGAACAAACTCGTCGAAGTGCTTGCGGTGCACGTAAAAACCGTAGTTATTTTGGTGCAGTGAAACGCATGGAATTTCATTCGATGCACATAAGTGTAAGTTTCGAACAAAGTCTATCCGAAAGTTTAGGTGTTATAACGAGTGTTTGGAGAACTTCAAGCAGGTTTTCTGTTTTTGCAGCTTCAGCAGTTTTAGCTCAGCAGTTTTGTTTATAAATTTCCGGAGGCAAATTATTCGTGCTGTTTTATTTTTATAGCAACCAGTGGTTTTCGCGGAAGCATTGGGAGTAATTTTTTTTCCTTCTCAAAATAGACCGTTGAAAAACTGTGATTCATTTGTATGGTGATTATTTTCTTTTTTAAGTTTACTGTGGCCTCTACGTCGCTTCCGGAATGGTGTCGTGTAGTTGGACGTGTTCTCAATCAGATCAAGCGATCAGATTCGCTATCGTGAATTCCTTGACTGACTGTTGTTTGTTTGGTTTTCGAGAATCACAATCAGCTTGTATAGGCCTGTCACAGAAATTGTGACACGCTCACGTTATGCGATGAACAGCGCTAACACACGCCACTATAACTGACGTCTTCAAATGCTTGGAGGTGTTAAGGGAAACATTACGTCATGGCATACTACGCTAGAGGTAACGTTGCAAATGATTGCTATCATTGCACAGTGGTCCGGATCCACAATTTAGGGGGACAAAAACATTTGTGGCTTAGCCTTATACTTTCGAGCTATGATGTCTTCAGAACAAATGATCAGTAAAAGATAAGCCATATTTTGAAGCATATGGTATTAGGGTGGTTCTTATTATTAGGGTGATTCAAAACTTATTTTCTGTATGTGTTGAGATAGAGGACTGCACCCTTCGCCAAATTGTATTGTAGTATCTCTAACGGTTTTAGTGTTACAGCTATTTTAATAGAGCAACTTAGGGTGTTCCTAAAAAGATCAGATTTTTTGCTCTAGCTTACTTATTTTTCACTTCTCGTTTTTGGTGTCTTTGAATATCTTTTAGAGTTTGTTAAAACCATTTTTTTTATGACTAGCGCATTCAGGTAGCGTTTTCTGAACCGAAGCTATGAGCAAAACTAGTTCAAAAACAGATCATTTTTAAACTGCTATATCTAACATTGGAGCAAATGAAAAGAAAAAATCTGTTTCTTTCAATTGATAGAAAATACTGTCGAGCTATAAACATGGCGGAGGAGATATTTTTATAAACTTTTGAAATTGTTTTCAAACATTGGTTTTTTTCATTGAAAAATGCTCTTTCATGTTAGACATTTATTAGCTATATATATTAAAATAAGGTATTGTTGTTTTCTAGCGTGTTAAAACTAATTCAGCTGCATAATCGGGAAGATGGAGTACACTCACGTTGGTTGTTACTCTATTCGATAATGCTATTACAGGATCAGACGTTAAAAGAAATTGTTTGAATAAATCTTCTAGATTCGCTAAACGATTGAACTTCTGCGGATGGAACTGCCTATACTTGCGAATTGATTTATTTCGACTCTCTTGCGCTTCCTTACTGTGCATTATTTGCTATCTGTTTAGTTTCCTTGCGATTGATTGTTGAGCAAGAAAGCTGGATAATCTGGAACAACAATTATCCTTCATCTGTTTCCTTTTGCCGCCAAAAATAATCATCTTTCAAAAGGAAAACACGGAACTAACAAACTAACACGCTAGAAGACAACAATACCTTATTTTAATATAGATATATAGCTAATAAATGTCTTACATGAAAGAGCAATTTTCAATGAAAACCCCAATTTAAAAAACGTGCTTAATCCACCTAGCAGATGATATCTTTTTTTTATCAATCCGCATGTGTTTTTTGCATGAATATTCTTCGGTGTTTCAGTTCTCATGACATTATTTTAATGACCGTCGAATTAAGCGGCAGTTTAAGATTTTATTCACTCATTACTCTGTAATATCGAAACTGCTAATCGGATCGAATTTGAATCTGAAAGTGTGACAATCGATTGAACATTCCATGATATGTCGGAGTAAGTTCCACTTAGGGTTTACGGTAATTTAAGAAGGTACTTCCAGGGCCGGTATTCAGGAACCAGCATAACCCAAACCGATTCGTATGGCCACATGACGAATAAATTGCAATAGTTTTGAGTCCAACTTTTAAGCTTTTCGGGATTGTCATTTTCTATACCGGTTTGAATTTAAAAAAATCCTCATCCTACCATTCCAGAATCTGAAGTCAGAATTGGATAATATTAATTAATTTTGTCTTTGTAGATCTGGCTTTTTTTAGAAAACGATTCAGCTTTGAGAAACGATTCGATACTGGAACCGGTATTCGGAACATGACCGAAGACCGGAGAAACGATTCGATACTCGAAAGCGAACGACCAGCAGCTGGATGATGACGCAATCGCTCATATATTCCAATATTTCATTTATCTCAATATTTCAGTGAAAGAAACTTTCAAAATGCTGCCGAGTTTAATTCAGAAGAACCAAACTATAGAATTCTTCATTTCTCAAACGCGGTGCGGCAAAATGATAACTAACGTTCGTTTGGTGTAAATTTCACATAGCGAAAAATGCACAAAGCTAATCAAATTATTCAAGATTTGCCCTAAAATGATGATTTTTACCTTCGATTTGCAAAGAAGCATCTTAATAGTGCTTTGGATAACATTTATAGCCATTAGAACGGCTGATTTTGTATAATGTTCCCTACCGTTGTCCACTTTTCGTTTTCTCCAATGGAAACGACCAGCAGTTGGATCACGCAATCGCTCTTGTTTGAAACGAAACTCACACTGCGAACTTGCAACAGCAGATATGCTCGCAGAAGAACTAGTTGTTGTTTTTTCTGCGTTTAGGCTTGAGGAACGAAACCTCATATTCGCCATTGACAGAAGCACCAGTTGAATAATGCCGGATGTAGTTCCATCAAATACAAATTATAATACGGAATACTCCGACAAATTTTCGAGAACACATTTTGAGCTATGTGGTACACTGTCAGGACACACTGTCATAGTGACTCTAGAGTGTTTTCTGTACAACTGGCAATGCTGAAGGATACAATTCAACTCACCATAGTTACTGTTTATTATTCTGATCCTTGCAGTTGCATCAGAAAAAAATTGCTGTTACGAACAATGCGTATTATTGTAAAGTAAGTTGAAAAGCGTTTTGTATTCTAACATTAAAATATATTTTGCTGATAAAATATAACTTTATGTATTTTCAGCGCTGTCAAATTTTTCGCTTGTTACTAATATGTAGAGGATTCGGAATAATAAAAAATAGTTGAATCAACAAGACTGTCGGATGAACTGTAGTGATCCGTTTATATCCGAGAAATTATGAACTTTTATCTAAATAGTGACATTCGACACCTATTTCTTTGACATTGCCGTTTCAACCTTCCGAGTGAACGGACGTGCTTTGTGTTTACTGCGAAAGCGTTGAAAACCAGTGCCGTGTGTGATAAAGTGACCGGACGATCAAAACTAGATTGCTATTGTGTAATAGACAATAGTGCTTTTTCCTGTGAGAGGTTTTATGCACATTATATACTGAAGCAGTGTATTGTTGTGAGCGGACGATCGAAACAGTACCGTTAGCCGGTGATTGTTCGATCGATCAAAACAGGCCCAGCGGTGTACGTGATATCACTGTGCGGATTAAAAAAGAGTGTGCTTTTTCCTCTCGGAGGTTTTTTGCACACCATCGCAGCGGCGATACGCCGATCGACGAGGGCTAGGCCTTGGTGGCCCCCGTTGGATTTAAGTTAAGTATCATTATTTAGTTTTTTTTTCCTTCCTGCATTCGACTGTTCTATTTCTCCCCGATTCACTTATTTCTGTGCGGAGGTAGCTCCGCAACATGTCTAGTGTAAATTCTGACCCCCCCGTTCCCGATGATCAAATGGAGACTTCCCTTGACTATAAAAAGTCTCGCATAAAGAGCTATCCGGATGGGCTCGCACTACCGGCCGGTCCTTATGCGGTCTATTTCCGGACCAAATCGAAAGAAAAAAAATTAAATATTTTAAAAATATCGCGGGACCTGTCCTCGCGATACAATACTATAAAAAGTTTTGATAAGATACGTCCAGATAAGCTCAGGGTCCTGTTTACCAGTTCAAAACAGGCTAATGAGCTCGTTCAAAATGATCCTTTTACGCGGGAGTACCGCGTCTACGTGCCAGCTCGTGAAGTCGAAATCGACGGTGTGGTCACCGATTCGAGTTTGACTTGCGAGGACGTTCTTAAGTACGGGGCGGGTTGTTTTAAAGACCCCTCACTTAAGAATGTCAAGATACTGGATTGCAAGCGATTGCATTCAGTATCGATCGCCGGGGATGGAACAAAGTCCTATCCCCAATCAGACTCTTATCGTGTGACCTTCGCCGGTTCTGCTTTGCCCAACTACATCCTCTTGGACCGGGTTCGTTTGCCTGTTCGCCTATTCGTACCCCGAGTAATGAACTGTACTAATTGCAAACAACTGGGGCATACAGCTACCCATTGCAGCAATAAGCCACGTTGTGCTAACTGTGGGGAAGCTCATGCGGACGGCTCTTGCGGTAAGGATGCTGAAAAGTGTCTCTACTGTAAGGAGGGTCCGCATGACCTCTCTGATTGTCCCGCTTACAAACTGCGAGGTGATCGAATGAAGCGTTCCCTAAAGGAGCACTCCAAGCGTTCTTTCGCAGAGATGCTTAAAAGTGCCACCCCTCCTAAACAGACAACGAACCCATATGCCTGCTTGTCAACTGACGAGAGCGATTCTGACGACCCTTTGGAAGGTCCATCTTCGGCGGTCCCTCATAGCTGTAGGAAAAGAATAAATAAATCCTCTCATAAGCTACCTAGTAAGGGTTCGAAGGTGTCTTCCGAAGGGCTTCGAAAAGTTACAGCTAACGGGAATCGGGACACAACACCGAAGCAAAAAGCTCCTGGTCTCGGAAAACTCAATTCCGAGATGGAATTCCCACGACTTCCCGGGACTACAAAATCCCCAAGCGTCCCAGAAAATCTACCAGAGAACCAACTAGGTGCTGGACTTATCAAGTTCTCTGATGTTGTGGACTGGATTTTTACAACTTTCAATATTTCAGACCCTCTTAGAAGCATTTTAATTGCTTTCATGCCAACAGTAAAAACATATTTGAAGCAGTTGACTGCAAATTGGCCCCTTCTCTCAGCGATTGTATCCTTCGATGGCTAAATCATCCACCGAGGTCACGGATCTAATCACTGTTTTACAGTGGAATTGCAGAAGTATCATCCCAAAAATAGATTCTTTTAAGTTTCTAGTAAATGATCTGAAATGTGACGCATTTGCATTGTGCGAAACTTGGCTAACTTCTGAAATATCCTTAAACTTCCACGATTTTAACATTATTCGCCTGGATCGAGATGTTCCCTATGGAGGAGTACTTTTAGGGATCAAAAAGTGCTATTCTTTTTATCGAATTAACCTCCCCTCGATACCAGGTATTGAAGTTGTCGCATGTCATGTTACAATCAAAGGTAAGGACCTTTGTGTTGCTTCCATCTACATTCCCCCTAGAGCCTTGGTTGGGCATCGGCGGCTCAGTAATATCATAGAGCTCCTTCCCGCACCGACGTTGGTTTTAGGAGACTTTAACTCACACGGTACGGGATGGGGCTGTCTTCACGACGATAACAGATCAGCTATGATCCATGATATTTGCGACAACTTCAATATGACAATCTTGAATACGGGAGAAATGACACGGATTCCTGCACCACCAGCAAGACCAAGTGCGCTGGATTTATCCCTTTGCTCGACATCGCTACGGTTGGATTGCACGTGGGAGGTAATTCCAGATCCCCACGGTAGTGATCATCTACCGATCGTAATATCAATCACCAGCGGCTTAAAACCATCGAAAATAATCAATGTTTCGTATGACCTCACACGAAATATTGATTGGAATAGCTATGCGACCTCGATATCTGAGAAACTTGAAAGAACTCTACAACTTCCTCCGGAGGAAGAGTACACGTTTTTGGCTGGCTTGATTCTCGATACTGCGATTCAAGCTCAGACGAAACGTGTACCCGGCGCAAAAACTAACATCCGTCCTCCCAACCCGTGGTGGGGCAAAGAGTGCACAAATTTAAACGCGGAGAGAGCCTCCGCGTATAAAAAATTCAGAAAAAATGGAACACCTGATAATTACCGGAATTACGCGGCGTTAGACGTTAAAACTAAGAACTTGATTAGAGCCAAGAAACGCGGTTACTGGCGTCGGTTTATAGACGGCTTAACGAAAGAAACATCTATGAGCACTCTTTGGAACACAGCCCGACGAATGCGCAACCATAACACCACGAATGAAAGCGAGGAATACTCCAACCGCTGGATATTCGATTTCGCTAAAAAAGTATGCCCAGACTCTGTTCCGGAACAGAAGATCACCCGCGCCGCGACACCAAATACAAACGAATCACCGTTTTCGATGGTAGAGCTCTCACTTGCACTTTTGTCATGTAACAATAAAGCCCCGGGATTAGACAGAATAAAATTCAACTTGTTGAAAAATCTGCCTGACCCCGCCAAAAGGCGCTTGCTGAATTTATTCAACAAGTTCCTCACGGGTAATATTGTCCCACACGACTGGAGACAAGTCAGAGTTATCGCCATCCAAAAACCAGGGAAACCAGCCTCCGATCACAATTCGTATCGGCCGATTGCTATGCTTTCCTGTATCCGGAAATTGTTCGAAAAAATGATTCTGTTTCGTCTAGACAATTGGGTCGAAACTAATGGTTTACTTTCAGATACACAATTTGGTTTCCGCAGGGGCAAAGGAACGAACGATTGTCTTGCGTTGCTCTCAACAGAAATTCAAATGGCATTTGCTCGTAAAGAACAAATGGCGTCAGTTTTCCTAGACATTAAGGGGGCTTTTGACTCAGTTTCTATAAATATCCTATCTGAGAAGTTGCATCAGCATGGTCTTTCGCCAGTTTTGAACAACTTTTTACATAATCTATTGTCTGAGAAACACATGTACTTTGCGCATGGTGATTTGTCGACAATACGATTCAGCTACATGGGTCTTCCTCAGGGCTCATGCTTAAGCCCCCTTTTATACAATTTTTACGTAAGTAATATCGATGAATGTATCAACACATCTTGCACGCTAAGACAACTTGCCGACGACAGCGTTGTGTCTATTATAGGACCCAAAGCTGCCGATCTCCAAGGACCATTACAAGATACTCTCGACAACTTATCATCATGGGCTCTTCAAATGGGTATCGAGTTCTCTACGGAGAAAACTGAGCTGGTTGTATTTTCGAGGAAGCGAGAACCAGCACAATTACAGCTTCAACTAGGGGGTGAAACCATAGCTCAGGCCTTCACATTTAAATATCTCGGGGTCTGGTTCGACTCCAAAGGCACCTGGGGATGTCACATTAGGTATCTGAAACAAAAATGCCAGCAGAGAATCAACTTTCTTCGTACAATAACCGGATCATGGTGGGGTGCCCACCCAGGAGACCTGATCAGGTTGTATCAAACAACGATATTGTCCGTGATGGAATACGGATGCTTCTGCTTCCGATCAGTGGCGAACACTCATTTCATCAAGCTGGAAAGAATTCAGTATCGTTGTTTGCGTATTGCCTTGGGTTGCATGCAATCGACTCATACGATGAGCCTCGAAGTGCTGGCAGGCGTTCTTCCACTGAAAAACCGGTTCTGGGATCTCTCATATCGTTTGCTCATTCGATGCGACATTTTGAATCCTCTGGTGATTGAAAACTTCGAAAGGTTAGTTGAGCTTAACTCTCAAACCCGTTTTATGTCCTTGTATTTTGATTACATGGCTCAGAATATTAATCCTTCTTCGTTTGTTTCCAACCGTGCTCATTTCTTGGATACTTCTGATTCTACTGTGTTTTTCGACACATCCATGAGAGAAGAAATTCGTGGAATTCCGGATCACGTGCGCCCTCAAGTGGCCCCAAATATTTTTTATAATAAATTTAGAACAGTCAACTGTGAAAAGGTGTTTTACACTGACGGATCAAACATCAACGAGTCCACAGGCTTCGGCATCTTCAATCAAAACATCACCGCTTCTTACAAACTCAGTGATCCGGCTTCAGTTTACGTCGCAGAATTAGCTGCTATTCAGTACACCCTCGAGATCATTGAAACCATGCCCAAAGACCATTACTTCATTGTCACGGACAGTCTAAGTTCAATAGAAGCTCTCCGGGCAATGAAGCCAGGAAAGTATCCCCCATATTTCCTGGGGAAAATACGGGAACATTTGAGAACTTTATCTGAACGGTCTTATTTAATATCGTTAGTCTGGGTCCCTTCGCATTGTTCCATTCCGGGCAATGAAAAGGCAGACTTATTGGCTAAAGTGGGCGCATTGGAAGGTGATATTTATGAAAGACCAATCTGCTTCAATGAATTTTTCAGTATTTCTCGTCAGAAAACTCTCGAAAGTTGGCAAACTTCATGGACGAATGACGAACTGGGACGATGGCTACACTCCATTATTCCTAAGGTATCAACGAAACCGTGGTTCAAGGGGATGAACGTGAGTCGTGATTTCATTCGCGTTATGTCACGGCTCATGTCAAATCACTATACATTCAACGCACATCTCCGGCGTATCGGGATCGTGGAGAACGGGCTCTGCACCTGTGGCGACGGTTATCAGGACATCGAGCATGTCGTGTGGTCGTGCGTAGAGTATCGTGACGCCAGGTCGAAGCTACTGGAATCCCTCAGGGCCCGAGGTAGACCGCCTGAGGTGCCGGTTCGGGATGTGTTGGCGAGTCGGGATAGTTCATATATGCTTCTCATATACCAGTACCTCAAACACATTGATATACAAGTGTAATGTGTTATTCCTCGCTCAGAAAATATAATCTCCACCTACAGGTTCGACACTAACATCCGCCCGATTCTCTCGATCCCCGTCCCTGTTCACCATCTTCATTGGAATTAACAAGATCTTTTTTTTTGTCACTAACTTTTTCGTTCCCCTTTCCCTGTTTTTTCACCATCTCGATGGCAACTAATTAGATCTCTGTCGTTTTCAAACATTTTGTTCCCACACCCCTTTTTTACCCCGTTTCCCACAATATTTACTTCTTTTTTTCATTCTCTTCAGTAACATCACCATCACCGGAAGACCGCTCCAGTCAATGACCAGCATGCGGGCCACCCGCCGGGCCTTCGTAGCCTGGGGGTGTTTCCCGCGGACCCTCACGGACCGAAGAATGCGGCCAACATAGAAAATTACCATCGCCATCTGGAATCATCTCATCCTAAATTCAATTCACCGGCCACTACCGATCGCCAGATACTATATTACATAATGATACTACTCTAGTTTTAAGTTAGACGATAATTAAGATTAGTAAATACCCTTGGCATCTTAGAGCTTAAGCAGTGTGCCTTAATATTATATTATATTATTACCTATTTCTTTGAAAACGTGGTAGATGTTTATTTAGCTCATCGACTCATGGTTCGTTCAAGATATCGGATTCCATGCGAAAAAGAACACTGGATATTTTTGAAATGATATATTTTGAAAATTCCATAAAGCTCATCCTAATTCCGAAAACTTGTGGCGTTTACAACTAATGTATTAGAATCACATCTAAATCGACATTTTTGTTTTCAAATTCGAATTTTTAATGTAAATTTAAAGCGATAGATTTGAACCTAAACTGGCTGCCATTATGTGCCGATGCCGTATTCCTCAATGACTTGTATTCTCCAAGACGGCTCTATATTTATTGCTGGGCATGACAACGCCTGCATGCCCATCCATTCCGATTCAATGTTTCCTGTAGATGAACAATCCAGAATATCTCGCTTTTTCTGTGGTATTCTCCGTATGATACCGGTATCGTGAACCGAGCTGGCACCGCTAATTTAACTATCTCTTCATCTGGGACAGAACATTATTCTTCTATCCGAAACATTCCGTTCGGCTTTCAGCCTTAGTCAGCGTCTGTAAGATGAAATTATTCCGTTTACATACATATATTTACATAAAGAAAAGAACTACTGGTTTATAAGTACCTCAGTTTTAAATTTTTTTGAATATTTTCATTTTCACAACAATCACATTTTAATATTCAAAACCGAATGGGCGGAGAAAAAACGCATAGATGCGAATGTCAGAGAGCTGGAAACGTAAGGTGTTTTAGTGAGTATTTGATAGGTACCTTGCATTGGTTGAACTACGGATAACTAGTCAAATACTTTCAATGATTGGCGTGAAGTGAACTTCCGCTTTTTGTGAATGTTTTGAAAACTGACGGGCTCTCACAAACTGTACAGGAATGTGTATACAATCAATTGTTTGAATACTATTGACCAGTAAAAAACACGAAAATAACAGAACTAATAAAACCATAGCAACTTCAAGTAAAGTTGCCAGTTAAAACATTTTTTTTCTTTTTCTCCTTCGTCAAAGCAAAACGGAAGAATAGGCTAGGCTAACTTGTTCTTTCGTAAAACCAAACATTGGTGATCCGTTTGTATGGGACCTAGGGGTATTATTATTTGTATTTGGTTCCATTACCTTAACGTAGATGGCGGTCTGCGCGCTCGATGTGTCTCCATTCATGGAATATCATAGTCTAAAGCTAACAAACTTGTACCAGGTTTTATTTATAGATTCGGTTGATTTTGATGTTTCGTGTTTGGACCTATTTTTTCACTCTTGAAACAATGTTTTCGTAATAAACGTTATATTAGCAACAATCTTACATCCTTTTCCATTCGTTTAGTGAAATAGTTAGATAAAATATCAATCTGGAGTAATTTCGTTACACTTTCGCGTCGTGAAATTTTGGAAAGGCACCCAAGTGAGCGTAGTAACGAAAGACGTAGTCCTTCGTCAAAACAACAACAAACCGTTCCTGCAAACTGAACGATTATTTCGTGCAATATGCCGTTCAACAAACGCTCAACGACCAACAAAATATAATCGCTTGCTGAGTGGATATTATCTTTCACCTCTAGCACCGGATCGCAGAGTTGCCACATTTAAATCTGTATTTTTCAGGGGAAAAATCTGTGATCCTGTATCGGGAGATCGAGAATTCGTATTGAAAATCAGTATTTGAAAATGATAATAAATTGAAGCAGAACGCAATGAAAAAGTTATTTGAATCAGAATTCAAAGAGACCAACACTTCGTTTGAATTTTATCAGGTTGTAATTGAAAAAACCTGTTTTAATCCACCTAGTGGTGTTATGATGCCTTTCTCATATCAATCATACTATTATATATAATATTGTTGTATTCTTCAAAATAATTTTCTTCGATTCTTGAAAAAATAACCGAAATCGGTTTGATTTTCTGTGTTCTGAAAAAAACTATCAATTGGAGAAGATTTGAGGTCGATTTAGAAAACTATTTACGGTTTTTCACCCTTTTCAGTGATGGTATAAAATTTTTAACACACTTTAACCTATATTTCCTGATCCTAAAGTCGGATCCGGATGAAATTCATGAATTACGTATGATATCACAGAACCTTTCATTTGAACCTAAGTTTGTGAAATTCGGTCACGCCATCTAGGAGAAAAGATAGAACACATATTTTTATTTTTTTGCGCATTTTACCACATAACTCCGGAACCAAAAGCTGGATCCAAATATTATTCAGGAATTTTGTATGAGACCACAAGACTTTTCATTTGAATCTAAGTTTGTGAAAATTGGTCCAGCCATCTCCGAGAAAAGTTAGTGCAAAAAACGTTACATACACACATACGCACCTACACACACACACACACACGCATACACACACACACATATATATATATATATATATATATATATATATATATATATATATATATATATATATATATATATATATATATATATATATATATATATATATATATATATATATATATATATATGGTATGTGATATACGGCCCTCCAGGCCCTTGTCGGTTTTCACAGTGATTGCATAACCTTTCTATATGAGAAAGGCAAAACTGTGGAAGTGATTTGAATTTGAGCGAAAAACAATAAAAATCTAAGCTTACTTTGACAGCTTTTTTCTGTTTATCTTCATTTCCGTTAGGTATTATGTAATATGGAATATTTATGCCAACATAAAGAATTACGCTATAATAATTGCAAAAAAGTGAACGAAGAAAAACCGCCATTAGCAGATGGGACATTTTTATTGTTTACCGTCCTTAAACTTTCTTTTATGTAATTTTTATCTTTTATTTATTATCACAAAATCAGAACAACGGTTTTACACATTACCATTATTTAATATTTTTTAACTCAATAATTATTTAGTTTTTGCTCCACGCTATCAAATATCTGCAAAATCTGAATATCGGACCAATAATCTGTAATCTGTATATATGGCCAGAACCTTGGCCACAAATTTATGTTAAAAATCTGCAAAATACTGATTAATCTGTATATGTGACAACCCTGCCAGATCGCACCGAAGTGTTAGAGAAATGCTCTCAATTTTTTGTGAGGTGAACGCAGCTGCTTATTGATTAACATTAGAATCCAAGTACAAATGACAGATTCCCGAAAGTCGATGGGTTCAGTCGTTATTCTATGTGAAGAGTTAGAGTGAGGGATCACCGATAGGACCGTAATAATCAAAAGAGAAAGTAAACAAAGAGAAACTCTCATTTGCACTTAGGACCTTTTCTCGTGTTTGTCTTCGTTTGCACCGAAGTGTACACGCTGGTGTGCACTCCGGTGTACGGTTCCCATAAAAGAAGCGTTCTCGTTGAATTTTCGTTTCCTGCAATAAACATTATCATAGCGCGATCAGCTCTACTTTCAATAAATTAATAAAAATCACAGAAGTTTTCGCTCACAAGTGCACGCGCTAGTGCACACTTGGGTGTATTTAGGTGAGAACGTTTCATGAGAGGAGGATGAGGTTCAAGTTGAACTGTTTAAGTTTGCACTAAGCAGTTCATTTTGAATTGCTCTGCGCTGATGTCTAAGATGAAACGTAAAGAAAAGACTCGTAATCTGTTTATTCGACACTGAGGACAAGTGCGCTTTCCTTTTTTGTTCGATGTTCGCAAGCTGCATCCTCAGTGTAGGCATGAAACTAATACGTTACTTGTTTCAAGCAAAGCAAAATAAAGTCATTCTTTTCTATTCATAACGGACGAAAACGACGAAGAATAAATATTATCCAACGCCCCGACCTGGAAGGATTCCTACCCACTCAGCAAGCGATTATGTTTTGTTGGCCGTTGAGCAGGGTTTGGAATATTCATTCACCGGTGAATGAACACATAGTTTCCATTGCATTGTGAGCGAATAATTACTTTTACTTGTTTTTTAATGGTGCACATCCCATCTTCGGAACATGACCGAACGAATTGTAGCTTTCCAGGATACTCGATCTTGAGCTGCCGTTCTCTAGTCGCTCTATACTCCCGCTGCGCGTGCATCCTCTTCGATGCCTTGCCAGCCTAAAAAGAGCCACACAAACAAAAAGCTTGTGGAAGCAATTATATGCCACATTTACACAATACATGGTACAGTGTTAGAGTCTTCACGAAACACAGAAACCGTGAATATAATTTTCTCTTTCGCTGTCTGAACGTCGCTTCTCTCACAAAATAATTCATAGCAAGCAACTATCTCCACGAGACTGGATAGTGCTGAAGATTAAATATTCAGTTTTCGCTAACAGACTAATGACTGGCGCTCAACTGTCGAATGTTTCTGCTCAGTTCGGTTTTACATCTCCTCCAAGTCAGTCGATAAAACAAAACCGCTTACGTTGGAAACAGAAGAAACCAAGTACAGTATTGTGTAGTGAACAATAGACCTTGAAAATGAGTGAACCAAACGAACAAAAGCTACCGCCGACACGAAAGAATACAATTGTTGTTGACTTTAGGCAGTGCAAAATTCGACCTTCGATACGTGAACTTGAAGGTTTGCTTAAGGAGCAAATGCAGCTGGACATTAAACGTGTGCATTTACTTCAATGCAATAAGACGAATAATGTTGTTTACATCCAGTTTTATAAAGAGTTGGATGCAATTCAATTCGCAAAAGACAATAACAATGTGCACTATGTGGAGCACGAGAATATTAAGTACAACATTCCGGTATATATGGAAGATAGTGCTATAGAAGTGCGTGTGCATGATCTTCCCTCAAGCGTCACAGATTATTATATTCGCAGAACTATGTCCCAATACGGAGAGATACTCTCTATCGAAGAAGAAAAGTGGAAGAATTTTTTCCCCGGTATTCTAAATGGCGTACGTGTATTACGCATACACTTGAAGAAGCCTATACCTTCTTATGTGATTTTCGGTCAAGATACAAGAATTCCGTCCAAGCACTTGTTACCTATGACAATCAGATGGCCACATGTCAGTATTGTCAAAAGGCTGTTCACTACGGTAAGCCATGTGATAAACTGGACAAGGAGACAACTACACCAAAGGACAACGGTGCTTCCTTCACACAAACCCCAAGCAACCCCAGTGACAGCCGCCAACCACAATGAAGCATCCCCTTCAACGAAACCATCACTATCCTCTATAGAACAAAGTACACCGTCTGCAGTTATCAACTTACCCTCCAACCAACCAGAAATTGCAACCAATGTACAAAAAAGTGCATCTACAGCAACTAGCAACGGAAAGAAGACGGAAATCGACAACAATACCATCGATGCGGCAATGGATGACGAGACGAACCACGAACGAAGTGCCCCTCAATCCTCGCAGGAGGGAAATGGAAGCTCCTCTCCCCCTAGAAAAAGGGTGACAACGAGATCCAACTCAAAAAAAAAATTATTTAAAAAATCGGCTCAATCGGCCACGTAAAGCTTGTACGCATATAGGCCTGAATAAAACTATCTTTTAAATAAAAAAATAAAAAATGTTTCTGCGAACTACAATCGCTACCTGCTGTTAATGATGACTTTATGCCACGAAAACTGTTGCATATCACTTATTTCATTCGTGTCAAGCTTCTAGAGGGTGAGAATTCTTAGTTATAATTGAATATTATAAACAGAAGTAACAGGAGCGCAGGATTAGCGATGGCGATCGCAGCAAATACTGCGAACAAACAAGCGCTTCGTTTACTAGTTGCAAATTCCTGCATTTAATTGGGTTTAATCGAAATAGTGCATGATAGTAAATCAACCAGCAGTATAAAAAAATAAGTCTGTTGGTCAGTTCCGCATTGAATATATTTTCATTGGATTTTCATTGCGTATTGCTATGAGCTGTGAGTGCTGTGAGAAACACATGTCTCCATTACAGCAAAACCTCTATTATAATAAACGCTCTAGCGGTGACAGTGCACACAAAATGAATTCTGTATGAACAAATGTGAAGCGCGTTCGGACCTCGAAGAAACATTCGACAGTTAAGAGCCAGGGGTGAAAACTGAATATTTAATCGTCAGCACTATCCAGTCTCGTGAAGATAGTTGTTTGCTATGAATTATGGGGTTAGGCATTCTCTCTTACCGAGATAAGAAGAAACAGTAGAAGAGGTGAATATTGTTCGCTCTCTTCCATTTTCGTGCATGGTCAGCCATTTTAATAAAACCCACTCTGCAAGCGATTATATTTGGTTGGACGTTGAGCGTTTGTTGAACGACATACTGCACGAAATAATCGTTCAGTTTGCAGGAACGGTTTGCTGTTGTTCTTACTCCTATAAAAATAGTATGGAAATTTGGTATTATCTTCATACAGAAAGAAAATTTGTTGTAATTCTACATGAAGTAGAAGTATTCTACAGGTATATTCTGTTCATTTATAAAAAAAATAAGTGGATAAAACTTCCAAAATTCTCCAGTAAAACTAGTCCAACGGGGCTCCAATTCCTCACATTGAAAAAGGGCTCAACAATGGACCTCTATCTGCCAGATTTAAATATGTAGATTTATATATTTTGCATTTTGAAAGTTAGAACGAGCTATTTATTTCGTTCAAGTACAATTTAATTTAAGATAAAGATGAGTGACTTGCCGAGCCTTAATGTGCTTCTCGATTACCTAAGATTGATGGCATATCCAAAAAACACATAAAGCAACGATGATAACTAGAATTTACATCAAATTTCCCTATTCCTTGACGTTGTCCAATCAGCACGACTTTTGCTTTCCCGCGTCAAACTCCATCATCACTAGCAGAAACGCTCAGACGGAAGAAAATGACACTTTAATAAATTGCTCATCGCTAAAATAATGAAAACTTTACGACCATCACGGGGCTCCAGTCACTTAGGGCGTAGTTTGCGATTCCCCCCGGTCGGATTTGGCATGATTCAGCTGGCCTGCTTCCACTTAGCATTTGACGGAAAGCGAAAAATCACCCAGCTGTGGCCAACTCGCGCCAACTCGACCCACATCAGGACACAGCCCGTCAGCACTCCGTCGAGTGTCGAGCGGAGATGAATGCAAAAGTTCCGTCCGTCTTGCACTGAGCATGATAAAATATTTACCATCTTTCTTTTCTTCGCTCTCTTTTACAGAACCGGAAGCCGAGGATCTGCCCGTTCCACAGCGCTACTATCCGGACTCGTTGGGCGAACTGACCCGGACTGCCCGGTTTACGGAGGACGAGATCAAGCGGATATACCGGGGCTTCAAGGCGGAGTGTCCCACCGGCATCGTGAAGGAGGAAACCTTCAAAGGCATCTACTCCCAGTTCTTCCCGCTCGGTGGTGAGTTCGGCCTAGTGTGACAAAATGCTTTCTTCCGAATCGGTCACGAACCTGTGTGCCATTAGAGCGATGTGGCAGAGGTCATAACGGTTTCTGGGACACAGCCATTCCGACACGAAAGACGCTGATTGTCATTAGCATTTTTATTCGTCCGCCCGGCTGTATTTATTTACCAGTTTCTGAGCTACAGCAATTACTCATCCACGCTGATTTAGCTAACCATCAATCATGGAGAAATGATGAAAAGCCTCGAATTTGACCTTCAAAAGTGACCATTGAACCAAATTCACCCACAAGTATATTTATGTGGTCTGAAATAGTCTAACCAACCCGAGAGACTGTTTACTTCACGGCCGGTCTATTTATTTCAGACCTGTATCTGTTTATTTATTCAACAACAGAACTGGTTAAGCAAATCGATGACGATGAAATTGTTTTTGGAAAATGTTTGCACAGAGATGTCAGCTGGCGCTCGCACTGTAAATTATGTATTGTCCAGTTGAGAGTTCAGTTTCTGTTTTATTTATTTGTTGTTACAAATATCTCTCTATTTACCGTTTCAGATTCCTAGACAGTTTTTATGCCAGCTTGGGATAAAATAAAATGCATTCATTTCACTGCATTAATACTGAGCAAAACCAAAACCGAAACGTATTCAACGTCTTGCTTTACTATGGGGCGCCTTTTTTAAAATTTACTCAGTATTAGAATGGGAAGAACGTAATCGTGAATATCATGTGTGTTCAGCAATTTATGATAAAAAAAATGAATGGATTGGAATAACCACAAATAACTCAAAATTTAAGTATTCTAAAATGTTTGGTATGAACGAGCATTAAGGTGAAATTCAGTGCCAAACTAAAGCGCGCAATTTCAAGTGATCGAAACTTCGCACAAATTGTATCATGCAAAATCGACACATAGAAATACGGAATATATTGACAGGGCCGGTGAAAGAGGTGGGTACGGTGGGTAGTACTACCCACCCGAAAATTGCAAAGGTGGGTAATTACCCACCTGAAATTTCTAACGAAAAATAATAGTAATATTAGTATCATTTATAACAATAAAAGTAGTTTTATTGTAACTGAGAATAATAAATAAAATCAGAATTATAAAATGCTAGTAGTCAAGATAGAGCAAGGATGTGAAGATATACAACAAAAAGGTGAGGCGTGACAATGGTCATTTGAGCAATCAGAAATCTTTTAGTGACTTAACTTTTACCTTCAACCAAAGGGGTCGAGTTTTAGCATCTCATTCATGCAAATCACTCGAGTCTCTGGTATACCGGAAAGCACCGAAGAAGGTCTTTTACCATTTACTATACGAACCGGTAAAAGAAAAGTTACCAGAAGTTGTCAGTTTCTACTTGCGACCAGGGCCGGTGAAAGAGGTGGGTACGGTGGGTAGCACTACCCACCCGAAAATTCCAAAGGTGGATAATTACCCACCTGAAATTTCGAACAAAAAACAATGAAAATATTAGCATTATTCATAATAATAAGAACATTTTTATTGTTATTCGGAATAATAAATAAAATCAAAATTATAGAATGCTAGTTCTCAAGGTAGAGCAAGGATGTGAAGATATACCGCAGAAATGTGAGACGTGACAAGGGTCATTTGACAGGCAGGCAGATACCTTTTAGTAACTAAATTTTGCCCTTCCAGCAAATGAGCCGAGCTTAAGCATCTCATCAATGCGAATCACTCGGGTCTCTGAGATACCGGAAAATACCGATAAAGGTCTTTGACTCTTTACATTCCGAACCGGCAAAAGAAGAATGCAGTAACAAGTAGAAAGTAACAACTTTTGGTAGCTTTGCCGGAATAGTAAATAGTAGAAGACCTTTATCGGAATTTTCTGGCAGATGTTTAAGGTCGACTCCTCTTGTAAAAAGTGAAAGTTAAGTTACTAAAAGATTTCTGCATGATGAAATGAACCTTGTATCATCTCACCTTCTATATCTTCACATGAAGAAAATCATTCAAAATCTTTTAACGTAGGACTACGTTTTTTTTATTCAATAATATAATATAATTTTAAGGCACACTGCTTAAGCTCTAAGATGCCAAGGGTATTTTCGAATCTTAATTAACGACTAACTTAAAACTAGAATATTATCATTAGGTAATGTCGTATCGGGGTCGCGGATTCTCGAAAATTTAACTTTCTGGTGGCGATCAGCAGTGGCCGGTGAATTGAATATAGCATGAGAGTCTTCCAGATGGCATTGGTAAATATCTATGTTGGCCGCATCATTCAGTCCTTGTGGGTCCGCGAGAAAAATCATCAGGCTACGAAGACTCGGCGGGTGGCCCGCAGCCTAGTCATCGACTGGAGCGGTTTTCCGTTGTCGGTGATGGTGATGTTACTGAAGAGAATGAAAGAGAAGTAAATATTGTGGAAAACGAGGTAAACAGGAGATGTGGAAACAGCATGTCTAAATACGACAGAGATCCAATTAGTTGCCATCGAGATGGCGAAGAGACGAGGAAAAGGAGAACGAAAAAGTTAGTAACAAAAAAAAGATCTTGTTAGTTCCAATAAAGATGGTAGACAGGGACGGGGATCGAGAGAATCGGGCGGTTGAATACGTTTTTGCTTTCTATACCGGTGTGCAAATTCAAAATACTGAGAACAGCACAAACAGTGCTCAGGTTTTGAACATCTATATCTCAATCATTTTTGAATAATTTTCCATATAATTACATAAACTCCATTAAAAATATTTCTACACTTCGATTGGAGTAGATGAATCTATATCTATAAAATCATATTTCAGATAATTTGTGATCGAAACTTCAGTTAGTAACGAAAATCTTGGTCATGGTTTCTTCTAACAAATTCATACAAGTTCACGGTTTCCATCAAATTTCTGCGTTTCAATGAGTGTGTTCGCTTCTAAGAAAATCACTCATACAAACCAAGATTCTGTATCGAATAAACTTCTATTCTGTGTGGTTCAGAAAAGAAGTAAAAGTTGCTAACACGTCGTTCAAACAGTCCAGGAAAACATAATTTCGTGTGCAGGCATATTTTTTATTCATCAACATTATCATCTTCGAATGACATACAATCGTTCTAGCACTTTGCATAATTTTTCAATACCATCCTCATAGAATGATTTGTCACTGGTCTAAACATCGGCTTCCTTTGCGGCGATGACTGTGTTATTCGAGCCAAATATTTTTCCCCGGCTTGTCTTTTTCTGATCCGCAAAGGACAAGCAATCGCTGGGGGCTAGGCGAATAAGGTGGATGAGGAAACAGATCGCAGCCCAATTCGTTTAATTTTTTCATTGTTTTCATTGACTTATGGCACGGTGAATTGTTTTGGTTAACGGTGAATCACTTTTGATGGTACTTGCCTGTTCAAAATAGTCGATGTTAATTATACCTCGAACATCTAAAAAACTTATGCCATGATTGTTCCAGCTACCTGTTACGTTTTCAGATGGCTTTCCCAGTCTGAATGCTGGTATGACTCCGGATAAAAATAGTGGATCCATGTTTCGTCCACTGTTCCATACAAACGCATTCCATTTTATTGCGGCAGACTTATGTTAATTATGGAGATCCGTTTGGTGACGATTTTTTTATGCTCAGATTTTCGTACATGATCGTATAAGAACTTCCACTTCATGTGCTAACAATCTCAGCACATCTAATCTCACGAACTTTGATTTTGCGTTCATACATCACGATTATCGAAACTTGCTTATTTTTTCCGGTTGGCTGCTTCATTTAGCCACGTTCAAAATCAGAATACCACAAACCTTTATTTTTAATGGATCCTAGTGGGGAAAACACTTCTCAAGCTATAGCTGGGCTTGCGCGTTTTTTCCCTTTAAAAAGCAATGTTTTAGCAACACACGGAACTCGTTATTTCCATTTTTCATAAATGAATTAGTAACGTCACTTATATGTCGATAGATTCAGTGTTCGTGGTGCTATTGATGTTAAATGTTCTTTGAAGGTTGGTACTTTGAATTGAAAACAAATATTGACAGTGATTTTGAAACCAGGTTAAACTTTAAATGCGAAATTTTGTTTTAAAACTTAGTACCGAAAACTCTTCAAACTTCTAATTTACACGTTTCATGAAAAGTTTTATAGAATCAATACTTTATTTAAAAAAAACGACTGCACTTTTTAGGGATAAATATCATTTCCATTAGAATAGAGAAATACTTCGAAATAGTGGGTCGTTTGCCGCAGTATGAAAAATTACCCACCTGGGTTTAACATGTTTCACCGGCCCTGCTTGCGACAGCATTCTTATACACATTGAGTTCTTCACTGTATGGATATTTTTCTCAATCTCTATACAGCTAGTTGAACTTCAGAATGAAAGGTTTGTTCAAACTATTGCTTATGCCCCCAGAGTCTCAGCGTGCTGACTGTTTAGCCTAGGTTGTAAGCGGTATTCAGTAGCGCTGCACTCACCGCTACCTGATGGAAACCCATCATGCTATTTTTACTTTTTCACTATTAGGGATAGTGAAGAATCAATTGTGTGAATTAAGTAGAAAGTAACAACTTCTGATAACAATTCTTCTGTCGGTTCGGATAGTAAGTGGTGGATAGTAAGACCTTTATCGGTACTTTCCGGCATACCAGAGACTCGAGTGATTTGCATTGATGAGATGCTTAAGTTCAACTTCTCTTGCGAAAGTTAAGTTAGTAAAAGATTTCTGCTTGCTAAAATCAACCTTGTCACGTCTCACCTTTCCATTCTTTATCTTCACATAAATGAAATCACTCAAAATCTTTTGACGTAGGATTGCGTCTTTGTTTTCTATACCGGGGTACAAATTCAAAATATAGAAGTATAGGTTAGGTTTTGAACATCTAAAACTCAACCACGAACAATGTCTAATTCTCCCTGTTTTTCAAACCATTGTCATTCGTCTAATTGATATGACGGTTTCGTATACATAAGTCCGCGGTTTCCGTATGATTTCTACTCTTAAATGAGTGCGTTCGCATTTGAGAAATATACTCACAGAAAACAAAATTCAGTGTCGAATAGACTTGCACTCTGTGCGGTTCGATACTGCCGTAGAGAAGATTGCTTCCACATCGTCCAAAAAGTCCAGGAACTAACTAGGAAAACAACATTTCTTGAGCAAAATTTCTTTATTTATTATCTGAATTTTATATACTTATAAAATGATTTGTCCATGACCTTAAAATAGGCTTCAGTTGCGACGATGACTCTCTCAGATCATCAAATGACAAGTAGTCGCTGGGGGCTAGGTTATTGAGAATATGGTGGGTGAAGAAACAGACCGGTGCCCAATACTGACCATTATTTCCATTGACTTTCATCCATTATAAAAATCACCGCACGAAAATTTTTCAACTTCTTTGTATAGACGCCAAACAAAAACTAATCGTACGATATGCGTCAAAATTTGACAAAATGTGTATAAAAGTGTTGCCAACGTTGAGAGAATAAAAGTTTACCGATTGGACAAGCGCGGGAATTTTAAAATGAAAATTCCGGTTCTTTTTTGATCATATGCGTGATAAAATCTAAAAAAGTACTGTTACTTTCATCACGACATATTTGTTATCGGATCTGATGAATCGATTTTCAGCATCTATTCATCAAATCCGTTTCGAAAATACCCATATTTAAAGAGTTTTTAAGGAATATCAATAAACCGGAATCTTGGTTTTTGAAACGACCCCAAACATCACTTTCCTGCACCCACTTTTCATATCCGTCACTACCTCCATTTACGAACCCTCGTTTAGTTCGTCGAGGTAACACCAGATCTCGATATTTTATGCAGTTCTAAGACATTCGGCAAAAAAAGTCGATTTCGGAATTCCAGAGTCGAATTTTTTCCAAAAAAGAAGTTTAAGATATTTCAAAGACATTGGCACAAAAAAAAAAGAAGTTCCGATTTCGGAAATCTCAATTTTTGTTCAAGTTCCAGAGAATCGATTTTAAAAATAATTTTATTTTGTATGACTAGACTGGACTCTTGACGTTTCATGCAATTCCAAGACATTTGTCATAAAAAAAATATTTCGATTTCTGAGATCTCAAAAATTCCATTGTCAATTTTTTCAAATTATTTTCGAGATGACACTAGATCTCGATGTTTCATGCAATTCTATTACATTTGGCATACACATTTCTTAAACTTAAAAATTTGCCTGAGTTTTTGAGTCGAATTTTTAGATATCGATTCAGGGAATTGTTTTTTTTTTAATTTTAATTTCCGAAGTTTTAAATTCTAACACATTTGGCATAAAAAATACCATACCGTTCTAAAATAAATTTGTAAAAATTTTGGTGAACAGTCTAGGAAACAACTAAATGTTTTAGACCTTTTAAACATCGCACGACTATACCATCGGATATATGTTTAGCTATTTTCGATCAAATTTTCAGTAGTATGAGAATCGTAAATAACGAAAAAAAACAATTTTCTAAAACTTTTGGTCCTGGTTCAGATTTCAGCTCTGGAACTCAGGTTCAGAATCCAGTTCCAGAATTTGGGTTTAGAATCTAGGTTCCAGGTTTCATTCCCAGAACCCAGATTCAGATTTTAGATGCAGAATTCAGGTTAACAATCCACGTCCAAAATTCATATCCAGAATCCTAGTACTGGTCAAAAATCCAGTTCTATTATTCAGGTCCAGAACCCAGGTCCCGAATACTGGTCCAGATTCCATGTTGAAAATCCAAGTCCAGAAATCAGATGCAGACTCCAGGTTCTGAATTAAAGTTCAGAAGTCAAGTCCAGAACTCCGGTTTCTAGAACCAGAATCCAAGTTCAAAATCCAGTTCCTAATTCAGAATTCAGGTCCAAAATTTATTTACAAAATCCAATTCCAGAACAGATTCAGATTTCATGTCCAGAGTTCAGATACAGAATCCAGTTGTAGAATTCTACTCCGAAGTTTAGTTAAGAATATAGGCCCAGAAGGCCGGTCCAAAGTGTACGTGTAGAATTCAGACCCAAAATTTAGATCCAGAGTTAATGTTCAGATTTGAGATCCAGAATTCATTTCCAGAATTCATGAGAGGAGTCCAATTTCATAATTCATGTCCGAAATCCCATTCCAGAATTCAGATTCAAAATACATTTCCAGAATCCAAGTACTGGTGCAGAATCCAAGATTTGTGTCCAAAATTCAACTCCTAAGTTCATGTCCAGAATCCAGTTCTACAATACCTTTCCAGAACTCAGGTCTCAATCACAGGTCCAGAAATCAGATGCAGAATACAGGTCCTGAATTAAAACTCTGAAACCCGGTCCAGAATTCATTCCCAGTCGTTAGAACCAGAATCCAGGTCTAAAATTCAGTTCCTAACCATGAGTTCATTCACAGAATCCTACTCTAGAATACAGAACTAAAATTCATGTCCAGAACCCAGACTCCCAAGTCCAGAAATCAGATGCAGAATCCAGGTCCTAATTAAAAGCCCAGAACTAAGGTCCAGAATTCATTCCCAGAACCAGACTACAAATTTATAATTCAGATACAGAATCAAATTCTATAATTATAGTGCAGAATCTAAAGTTCCTTTTACAGAATCAAGATTCAGAATTTAGGTACAGAATTCTGTTTCGAAGCTCAGTTAAGAATTCAGGTCCAGAATCCAAGCCCAAAATCCAAGTCCAGAATCCAGAAGTAAGTCGAAAGTTCAAAATTAGGGCTCAGGTTCATAATTCATTTCAAGAATCCCGCTTTTAAAGTTCATACCGACATTTCAATTCCAGAATTAATTTCCAGAATCCAGGCTCTGAATCCAAATTCAGAATTCGTGTCTGAAATCCTGTTCATGAATTCGGGTTCAGTCGTAAAAAAATCTTATATATTATTACCAAAGATAAATAATAAAGACATGTATGTGCCTACAATAATTTAAACAAATCTGGTTCGTACCCGGTACTTTCTAAAATGACCGCACTCACCGCTCAATCGAGAGATTATTTGCATTGTTATAATTTCGATTAAAGTGTGCCATGAGTAGGGCAGAATCAAATGACAACATTGTCACTCATTTCGATACCATAATATAAAAAGACAATTGTTAAAAACCAACAAGATAAGCAAAACGAATCGCAAAACTGAAAAGCACAAAAAATGGGCATCCAAAGCCTGGTCATCATGCTCATTTCTTCCATATACTCGTCAACCGTAGATTTTGATTTTTTGACATTTATGCAACCTACTCTGACTTTTTCGTAGTACATAATGGAACGTTGGAAATCTACTGTTTTAGCACTTGGAATTCCGAGCTTTCCGAGCTACCTTTACTTGCAACGCGAAAATTATACAATGTAACTCACATTTAACTGCTATAATTCATATCTGCTGTGAACTGTCCTCTCGCTATTAATTTAAATACACGTGAGATCATGGTGTTAGCTGATTACATCAAAACAAACAAAATATTAAGTGTACCATAAAATCTAAATATATACAAATGAGCTAACGAATCGAAAGGTTCTCACGGTTTGACATTTGTGTTATAAATGTGATGATGGGAACTCAACAGTGCAACCAGTTTATCACCATTGTTGTCAGTTTCATGGAGGACCGTAGATGTGCGCCAAAAATAGATCGAGACTGTCATGTTTGGAAATTCATTTGTGTTATTACTATGAAATTTTAATGTTGATCGTAAAACAGGGTTTGACACTTTCTTGAATTTCGAACCATTTCGAAATAAATTTAACGCAGGGGTATACTGGTTTTTTCTTTCGCTTTATATGGTAACCCAAGTCCACTTAATTTTATTCAACAGAATATTTTTATTGAAGCACACTGCCTTGGCTCTATGATCCCGAGAATATTCCTTAACTGTACTTAAGACTAGGAGAGTTTCATGAATTGAAACGTGGTTGTTTTTGGTTCACATTGTCGTATGCTGACAACCGAAACTCTGAGGGATCCAGTCTCCAGTTTTAGTCGGCAGTGACTGATGGGATGAATCTTACATAGGGATTGTTCAGATGACGTGGGTATTTGTCGATGGTAGTCGTACTCTTTTGTTCCTGTGGGAATGGTTTAACAGTTTCAATGCGGGATTTATGATGTACCATTAAAAAAAGTTACAATTATTTACTAAAATTGAAAATCTTACTTGAGATAACCTGGTTTGTAAAAAAATTGGAGGGGCGATTATTTTTGAGTTTGCCTCAGGCGCCAGAAATGTTCACTACGGCTCTGCTTTAAGGTGACCGTGGACAGAAACCAAGGAAAATAAATGTAAAAGTATTGGTGAAACAATACTTTTTCATATAGTAATAGTATTTGTGAGTAGAGAGGAATGGAATAATAATATTTGTGTGCTGAAAGGAATACAGTTGCAAGAACAAAATGTAAACATTGAAACTATTCAAATCACCTAGCAGAACAGAATGGACTTATCTCATCTTCATGTTCATTCTGGAGTTAACAAATTGCAATCATGAGAATATAATGATTGTGCCAAAGAAGATAGTGTACTAATTGCCTTCGTTTGGTTCTTGGCATTTTTCTTACATTACAAAGTAAAAAGGAAGCTGTTACATTGATGGATTAAGTATAGTAACACCACACATCAGAACAAACTCTGTTGCAATGGCTTTTTGTATAATTTTTATTTTTGAATATGAAGCTCACATATTCAAAAAATACAAACCAACAATACAAACAATTTTGTCGACAACATCATCGTTTTCGGATAGGGAAGCAACCTCACCCAGAGAACAGTCAAGTAACACTTGACGAGAGGGCTTGATGATAAATCGGCTATTTGCTCTGAAAAGATTTATCATGAAAATTTGAAGATATAATTTCATATATTGACGAAAATATTTTAGAACTTTACCTATTGATACCAAATTATTGGATTAAGTACAGTTTCTAAATTCTGTGGTATTGTTTTGAACCAGCACTTCTGGCAGTTCTTCCACTGTTTGAACTGATGAGTCCCGCACATACTCGCTACCCAAAACACACTCTATCAACGTATTCCATCTGTTTTTCTCTTGATTTTCGCGAATGAGCGCTGCTTCCTTCTTCTTATATGGACGAGGCATTTCGAAAAGAATGCAATTAGGTTTTGCACGATGACGACACAAATGAACTGCCGATGAATCAAGTTCATCTTTGACAGTTGCCGTGTACTTGTTTTGTTTTGCGACTGCAAGGTAAAAATTGAAAAAATGACGAAAAAGTGTCTTTTAAAAAACGTATTCCACAGTGAAAATAACTAAAAAGATTGCACTGTATGTGTTTCCAGCATCAAGGAGCGATATATGTATGAATCTGTTAAGTGTGAGGCGAGTTGCAATTTTTACATTCGGACGATGAACTTCTGATGAACTTTTAAACTGTAAACAAGTACACGTCGACTGTCAAAAAAAGTTCATTCTGTTTATTTTTGTGAGGTTATGTCATGTTCGTGCAAAACCTAATTAGGTTTTTTATCGTGACGACACAAATGAACAAGTATTCATCCTTGACAGTTCAGCGGTACTGTTTACAAACAAGCTTAAACAAAAATCGAAGAGCACATCTAAAACAATCATCTTTACACTTTGCAACTAGTCTCTTTTATTTATTAAATATCAAAAACAAACCGTATTCAATCGTCAAACAATGTTTTAAAACTTTATTTAGGCGGTACGAACCGTAAATGGTCTGATCCAATTTGTGAACAAACAAACAAAAGAAATTTCTGTTTACAAACAGTACTGCAGAACTGTCAAAATGTGTTCATTCGATTGAGGTTAACAGTGACGGTAAAAAACCTAATACTTGAACTGTTTGTTTATTTTTTGCATTCCATAGCGACTGTAAATAAGACAACAGGGTTGCGGATAACTAGGAGGGGAAGCAGTATTTGAAATGGAAATTAGGCAAATGTTATCGTTTTTTTTAAATATTGAAATTTTAGATGGTGGCGTACTAAACTAGTTTTGATCCGTAATTTTAATCATATCAATGTGCGACTAATTAAAAATATTGCCATTTTTAGTGCATTGCAAGGTTTTTTTTCTCTAATTATGTATGGCATCACTGCCGATATAAAAGGGTTGTTTTACCAATACTAAAGCAGGCCGGCAAACTTTTTATCGTGGATTTTCGGAAAATTTTCAATACCAGAACTGTGAGTTATTCAATGGTTTTATAATAAAATGTTTAAAGCAGATGATAAGTTCACCAGTGAAGAACAACTCAAAAGTGTTTCATAAAGCTTTCTTTATGTCACAGAGCTATAATCAGCAGTTGAAATCTTGAGGTGAGTGAAAAATAATAACATTCTAAGAAGAAACCTTCTAATAAAGGTCCGAAAAAGTTTTGCACAAATCATTCTTCAGAATTGATTGTTTATCATAAACATATATCAATACGATGAGTGATTATGTCATCAAACTGCAGTAGCAATTCTACGCAATATATTTACCCCTACGCGTAGAAAAAATGTGTTTCATGTTTTGTTTACATCAAGAGTAGGGCAAAATAGCGGAAGGTGGAGTGGGAGGGTAGGCGGTTTCTTGGTTGCCATTTGTGGCTCGCTTCCATGGTCACCTTAAGTCTCTACAAAACTTCGATGACTTTCCGATACCTTTTTCTTTTCAATAAAAAAGGAAGTCATCACTTACCGCAAATGCCTTTTTTGGGCTTTAGGTTCGAAATATAGTAAAAAAGTTTTTAAGCGCCATCTTTGAACTTGTGCACCTGGTCCATCAACTTTTGCCGTACAAATTCCCGCGAATCGTGCTCAGTACTCTTACAGCTCATCGCTATTTTTTGGAAGTATTGAAAAAAGAATCCTAAAAAGAACACCACAATCAACATGATTTTTTCTAATTGTCCGGCACTGAACCTTCAAGCTGCTGCAGTTGTTGTCTGGAAAGATAAGCTTTATGTCAGAATGGAACAAATATTGGCAACGTAAATAAATTAACACAAGCGTTTATGCCTTCCGTCCGAGTTAGTTCCATAATAGCTTCACTCGCCCAAATAATTGTGTCATTACCAGCACTTCTCTTAATTTAAGATGAGATAATATTATTATTAGCCTAAAAGAACCAAAGGGAAAACACAAAACACAAATAATGATGTTATCCTAAGTAATCACAACATACGAAATTATACCAACAAGATTCCGGAAACCATCCGGAATTTATTCACTGACCATCTCTCGGACTCGATTCACTCGTCTTCGGGGACCCATCGTCTGGATCCGTCATTAATAATTTTCGTCTTCCACTGACTGAACCCTAATAAAAATACAAGCCCGAGCTGAGAGCAGTGATGTCAATTCGATCCATTGTTCGAGCCAGTTGTCCCTACCAATTCTAACCTCAACATCTGAACGGTCTGACTATTAATCAGCACTCCAGGTTGATATCATGGTCGAGTTTTTTTTTCGGTCTCTTTCTCTCTCTAAATTGCGATCCGCTAGGACATCGTAAAGTCCCGAAGGTGAAATTAGCACACCATAAACCTTCAAGGCCACGTGCCACCGCCGAATTGCTGCAATCAAACAGACACGCCGGTTGGTTAATCCGCACAAAATAAACGTACACACACACATTCACACAAACGGACAATAAATCAAGAGGCGTCGTCCCGTTTGATAGAAATATGGTAATGGTCCGCGTCGAAATTCGTTCGATTCCTACGTTGAGTGGGGAGAGCATTCTTGCTGACAGGCTGACTGGAAGTTATTCGATTAATTACGTCATCGTCATCCATCGAATACAGTCCGTCAGTCGGTCTGTCTGTGCATGGATGACTGACTGACTGACTGGCTAGTCGACTGGCTGGATCGCTGAATAGCGTCAAGTTCTTTCTCCGTAATGTACAGACCGTCGATTTACGGACCGACGGAAGCGCGTCGGTGGAATGAGCTGCGATTTGTAGGTCCATAAATCTTTATTACCCTCGCGCCTTCGGAGTGCTGTGGCTGAGGCTGTGGCAAGATCCGAGGAATGGAGTGAAGCCCACCACCAGTACACCGAGCAATGCAACTAGAAACTGGTAATCGAATAATAATGGGTCTTTGTCGTGGGAAAATCATGATGCGATAAGTTCATGTTTGTGGAACACCGGGCGTCTCCATTTTGGCTTTGTTCGATGCGGGCACGTGGTTGCTTCTCATAATTGATGTGACAGTTGCAAACAACGGTATCATCTTTCGGGAACTACTTGAAAATACCTTTACACAACCATCCAAACGATCTGACTTATCATTACTTATACTTTGATTTAATTACACTTAGAATGATGAAGCTAGTTTTGGAAAATTACATTTTCTAAAAATACAATCGTTTCCAGAACAGTTTTGCTAACGTGATCATTTTCAATTCAACATTCAACGCCAACTAGGACGAAGCGAGCGTTCTTCCGCAAGGGTGATTGGCATATTTTAGAGTAGAACGTACGAGGAACATTATTAATGAAGGGATTCTGACGTTTGAGTGAGGAAAAGGTCAACATGCACGTAAACGTACCAAAACGTTAACACAGACACATTGCGGAACCGTTTTTTTTACAATCCGTCTCGAAATAAATGGGTGGTGTTCAGAACCGTCATGGCGAATGTTTTCCGTTGATGTTTGGAAGAAATCTTTCTCGTTTTGGCCGTTCCAGGTACAAATTGGTACATGGCTTCCCAAGACGATGTGATTGTCCCGAAGACACATTTTTGCTTTCAGGTTATGAGTAGAAGTAGAAGCAATAAGTGGATTACTTCTGATATATTTAACACATTAACCTTTGAGCTACGGTTTTCTTTTAGTTTCGTGTACCACTAAAAATTCATTTTTTTTCAGTGCGTGCATCGCATTGACATTAAATTAACTGCACATTTACTTTGTTTACTGCCCCTTGAGTAGGAGAGTAGATTTGATTTCGCTTTCGTCCTTTTCCCTTGATGCCAAACCTAATCCAGTTTCCACCCTAACTGTTGTTAAACCGTTTGTTTGAAGTTAGTTCCGAACCTAGTTTCAACGTAGTTGAACTGAAAATCGAGTTAGTTTCGAGCCTGAATTCGCTCGAAGAAACATTAAAAATTCGATCGTAGCAGGCGTGCGTGTCGGTCGCGAATTGGTGAGCAGCTCCGAACCGATCAGCTCATCAAAGTGAATCGATTCGATAAATTAGCTCATCAGATAATTTAAATTGAGCTGGAGTTTTTTTTGTTCAATGCACCGTTCTCTATAGAAAGGTATTAGAATTGTTGGAAAAACCATGTTATATACCATTCGACTCAGTTCGACGAGATCGGAAAATGTCTGTGTGTGTGTGTGTGTGTGTGTGTGTGTGTGTGTGTGTGTGTGTGTGTGTGTGTGTGTGTGTGTGTGTGTGTGTGTGTGTGTGTGTGTGTGTGTGTGTGTGTGTGTGTGTGTGTGAGAGTGTGTGTGTGTGTGTGTGAGTGTGTGTGTGTGTGTGTGTGTGTGTGTGTGTGTGTGTGTGTGTGTGTGTGTGTGTGTGTGTGTGTGTGTGTGTGTGTGTGTGTGTGTGTGTGCACTTTTCGAAGATATTTGAAGGCGCTCAATTTTCTCAGAGATGGCTGAACCGATTTTAACAAACTTGAGCTCGTTTGAAAGCTACTGTCGAGCCATTGATCAAGTTCGAAGATCAAATGTTTGTGACTTTTGGTTCCGGAGATATGATTGTATAAGTGATGTAACCGATAAAACACGTTGATTTTTACCGCTCTTATAAATAAGGGTGCCAAAATTTTGGGATTACCTCTATTTTTGTTAAGCTCTAGTGCTCAAAAGTTTAAGCACCTCGAAAAAAGCCCTCATGCAAAATTTGAGCTGAATCGGACATGCGTAAGGGGTGCTGCTCGGCGGTTAAGGTTTGAAAATTTTCGATCTTGAAAAAGTACCATAAAAAATTCCAAAATCGAAATTTTTTTTTGATGCCGAAACTCTTAAAACTGCATGAAACATCGAAATTTAGTGTCATCTCAAAAAAAATTTTTTTTTTAAAAAATCAACTTTCTGGGACTTTTTTGATATTTTTTCTAAGTCCCAAAAAGTCGATTTTTTCAAAAAAAAATTTTTTCGAGATGACACTAAATCTCGACGTTTCATGCAATTCTAAGCCTTTTGGCATCAAATTTTTTTTTTTTCAATTTCGAAAATTTCATGTACTCCCCCCTATGGTGATTTTTCAAGATATATGAAAATTCCACTGAGTGCACTGAGAAGGGTTTTTTTTAGATTAGCATCACTGTTCTCATACAAATAGGTAACGCAAATGTCAAGAACTAGTTTGGAAAAATGATGCTGACTGTGTGACATAAACACTGAAGCATGCTTTTGTGAACTACTCGAATCAATCTGAATCAATTGGTGTCAAAATTAGTATCCGAACATATTTAATAAAAGTAATAAAATATAGTAATATAGTAATAGTAATAAAATATAATAAAAATAGTAATAAAAATTAATAAAAGAGATATATTTCATGAGACTGTTATGAAAGAAGAGAAAGGCATTATCACACCACTAGGTGGATTAAGAAGGGTTTTTTCATATATATCCAATTATTTATCTCTCATTGATGTCATAAAGGTCGACTAAATTCTATTGTAATTTTTTTAGAATTACCTTATTTGAAAACATCAGCGAAACGAAATTATTGGCACATTGTCGTAAAGCGAAATTACCAGTAGCGACATCTGCCAATGAAAAATGGAACCAAGAAAAGGAGGATTCTTTCGAAAATTTTCATATCGGCCGTAGTGATTCACAACATTTTTATCGTTTATTCAACAGTACACATAGATATCAGCAATTAAAGTACACTCGGAGTAGAAGAAAATCGATTTCAAAGTGATTACTACTACTTTTTTCGCGTGAACTACGATTAAACATGGAAAATCTTCAGAATTGTGTGAAATTGGGTAAGGTTAGGTTTTTTTCGGATCAGCATTTTTTAGAAACAGAAACCAATATAATGTTGAGTAGAAGAATGTATAGCGATCGAGTACCATTTATTTTGGATACTTTATTGGTTATTTCCAGGCATTTGAAAAGGTATTAAACCAAGTTTAATGCTCCGTACCGAATAAACGGTAGATTTCGCACAATGAATTAAGATCAACATTACCACGTAATGCTTCGTAACTCCTATAACTTTCAAAACAGTAACGTTTGTAACGCTTCGTAACGTCTATGACTTACAAGAAAGTAACGCATGTAACGCTTCGTAACGACCCTAACTTTCAAAACAGTTACGTTTGTAACGCTTCGTATCGACTGTAACTCACAAAAAATACCGCACGTAATGCTTCGTAACGCATATAACTTACAAAAAAGTAACGCATTTACAACTTTGCAACATCTTTTACTGACAAAAAAGTAGCGCTCTGTAACGCTTCGTAACGTTTGTAACTTACAACAAACTAACGCATGTAACGCTTCGTAACGCCTATATAAAAAATAGTGACGTTTGTAACTTTTCGTAACGCCTATAACTCATAAAAAATACCGCACGTAACGCTTCGTAACGCCTATAACTACAAAAAACGTGCTTAATCCACCTAGCAGTGAGATGATACCTTTTTTTTATCAATCCGCATGTGTTTTTTGCACGAATATTCTTCGGTGTTTCAGTTCTCGTGATTATTTTAATGACCGTCGATTCAAGCGGTAATTTGAGATTTTAATCACTCATTACTTTACTACATTACTGAATCTAAAAGTGTGACAATCGATTGAACATTACATGTTATGTCGGAGTAAGTTCCATGCTAGAGTTTACGGTAATTTAAGGTACTTCCAGGGCCCGTTTGAATTTTAAAAATTCATCATTCTGTAATTCCAGAATCGGAAGTCAGAATTGGATAATATTAATTAATTTTGTCTTCGTATATCTGGCTTTTTTTAGAAAACGATTGAGCTTTGAGAAACGATTCGATACTGGAAACGGAATTCGAAAATCGGTTTAGCTGGAGTCAGATAAATTCACCTGAGTAGCTGTTTAGTTTACATTTGTTTCAAAATGTTTGAAAATCAGTGTAGACATCTTTGAGAAATCATTGTGCGAATTAAATTTTTGGGTGCCTTCCGAAACGAAAACTGAATACAACCAAAAATGAAATAAGTTTATTTGGTTATCGACTATCCAAATCTGAAAACCCGATAAACCTGATTAACTTATGTGAAATAGACATTTTTATTCTAATCATCCTGTATCCCCTAAACCGGAAGTTGGATCTGACTGAAAAGCAAGATGTTTTACAGGTTCTTAAAACTTTTCATTTGAATTTTAGATCGGTTCAGCCATCTGCGAGAAAAATGGGTCCACAATTTTCATTTCGTTTCACATATCATCTTGTAGTTCCGGAACCAGAAATCGGATCCAAACATAATTCAGGAACCTTGTTTAGGAGCATACGACTTTTCGTATGAATCTGAGTTTGTAGAAAACGGTTGAGTCATCTCCGAAAAAAATTGAGTGAAATTATTTGTCACACACGCATTTGCCGGTCTCGACGAACTGATTCGAATGGTACATGATTGTTATGTTATTCCAGCATTTATTGCTGTAAGTATTTTAAATCAATATAATTATGGAATTGCTTTCAACTGGAAAATACTGCCATCATTTGGTTTACATATGTCATATTCGAACAATTATGTTGCCAAAAACGAACCGTGCTAAAATCGGTCCGAGGCAAAATGTCATAAAAAAGAATACTGTACACAGTCTTTTTGGTACTTAGAAACAATTGTATGTAACAGTATAAAAATCGTGTTTTACGTTGCTCCCAAGCATTGCTTTGTCATACAGCGCTCAAAATTCCTACTGCTGGAATAAGGGGAAAGTCGCTTACACAAAAATATCGATATCTCCGTTAAAAATAGACGGATTTTAACAATCTATGGCTTGTTGGATAGGTATTACCGTGCGGAATCTAAATCTAGAAACATATTCCTATTTCAAGGTTAAATGTGACAGATACTGTCAAAAAACTGAAAATTTTGACATAAAACTTCGTTTAACTCAAAAAGTAAACATCCGATCTCAAAACCATTCAATAGTGTTCTGGGTGACGGGGAGACCTTTCATTTGCGACTAGTTTGATCAAAATCGGTGCAGCCATCTCTGAGATCTCGACAACACACATACAGACACACACACATACACACACGAACATTTGCTCAGTTCGTCGAGCTGAATCGATTGGTACATGACACTCGGCCCTCCGTTCCTCGGAAATTTTTTTTTAATTTTGAGCGAATTCTATACCTATTTTTTATATATATAAAAAAGGTAAAACGCATGTAACGCTTCGTAACGCCTTTGAATAACAAAAAAGTAACACTTCCTTACGCTCAATAGCGCCTTTAACTTACAAAATAGTCACGCTTCATGACGCTCTGTAACGCCTATAAGTTACCTAAAAAGTAACGCATGTAACGCCTCGTAACTCACAAAAAGTAACGCGTATAACGCTTCGTAACGCCTGATTCTCAATAAGTAACGTATGTAACGCTACGTAACTCCTATAACTTTCAAAACAGTAACGTTTGTAACGCTTCGTAACACCTATAACTCACAAAAATACCGCACGTAACGCTTCGTAACGTCTATAACTTGATTAAATAAAAAATTTACAAAACTTACAAAAAAGTAACCCGTGTAACGCCTAGTGATGCCTAGTTGCGCCTATGACTTACAAGAAAGTACCGCACGTAACGCTTCGAACCGTCTATAACTTACAAAAAAGTAACACATGTAACGCCTCGTAACGTCTATGACTCACAAAAAAGCAACGTATGTAACGCTTCGTAACGCCTATAACTTTTTAAACAGTAACATTTGTAACGCTTCGTAACGCTTATAATTCACAAAAAAACGCACGTAATGCTTCGTAACGCATAAAACTTACAAAAAAATAACGCATGTAACACTTCGCAACATCTATAACTGACAAAATAGAAGCGCTCTGTAACGCTTCGTAGCGTGTATAACTTACAAGAAAATAACGCATGTAACGCTTCGTAACGCCTATAACATACAAAAAAGTAACGCTTCCTTATGCTCAATAGCATAATAGCGCCTTTAACTTACAAATAGTCACACTTCGTAACGCTCTGTAACTTACCTAAAAAGTAACATCTGTAACGCCTCGTAACGTCATAATTCACAACAAAGTAACGCATATAACGCTTCGTAACACCTATGCTTCACAAAAAGTAACGTATGTAACGCTTCGTAATTCCTATAACTTTTAAAACAGTAACGTTTGTCACGCTTCGTAACGCATATAACTCTCAAAAATACCGCACGTAATGCTTTGTAACGCATATAACTTACAAAAAAGTAACGCATGTAACACTTCGCAACACCTTTAACTGACAAAAAAATTAGCGCTCTGTAACACTTCGTAACGCCTATGATTCACAAAAAGTAACGAATGTAACGCTTCGTAACTCCTATAACCTTTAAAACAGTAACGTTTATAACACTTCGTAACGCCTGTAACTTGCTTAAAGGTAACGCAAGTACCGCTTCGTAACGATTATGACTTACGAGAAGGTAACGCATGTAACGCTTCGTAACGACTATAACTTTCAAAACAGTAACGTTTGTAACGCTTCGTAACGTCCATAACTCACAAAAATACCGCACGTATTGCTTTCTAACGCATACAACTTTAACTGACAAAAAAATAAGCGCTCTGTAATGCTTCGTAACGTTTATAACTTATAAAAAAGTAACGCATGTAACGCTTTGTAACGCCTTTAACTGACAAAAAAGTAACGCATTTAACGCTTCGTAACATCATAACTACCAAAAATGTAACGTATATAGCGCTTCTTAAAATGTAACGTATATAGCGCTGCCGCTGCGTGCTTTATCGGCAGTAGAGTTTTGACCATCACGTAACTCTCTCGAAACCTCTATCTCACGATGTAATCTACAAGAACCACAGCTCCATAATATTTCTCAAAACTTTTTGTTCGTTTCTGTTCCTGATTTCGGGAAGGGCCAGGGCTATTATTGCTACAAACCCTGTGTTTTAATGCTACGCCCCCGACCTCAACATGAACACTGACGAATGCTCAAATGAGTAAAGATAACACATAAACCAATACATGCCTAGCTAAAAACCGATTATTTCAATTATGACCGCAGTTCTGTACTGTGAATGTTCAAATGGGCTACGTAGCCTAACTGCTCTGCTATTGTAGTGTTTGCAAGTTGAAAGCTCCCATCTCATAGTCTTAATTTGTAGAGTCATAATTTCCTGAAATGATTTCCTGTTCATGATCTACGTATTATACGTTTCTGTACTTAAACCGCATAAATCTTCTTCAACTAGGTTTCAACCGACTTTCCCATTTATCGAGTCAAAATTGCATCACAGCGCGCCACATGTTCTGCTAGCAGTTGAAATTCGTTTTCATTGACAATTTACGCTACGCCCCAAAGCGGATTAAAAGGTGTTATTTGCATCGTCCCGGTGTTCGAATCCCCTTAGCAGACACGCGAAGCTGAACTGTGCAGAGCCGCTAAACGATGATTCGATAAGGTGCTCGGATTTGATTTCTCTCTATTCCTGTTGCTTTCCTGGTCTAGAGAGCCGAAGCTCTTCCCGAACCAATTTAATTAGTGATTGTTTGTTTTTCATCGATAACACAGTTTATGCTGCAGTTCAAGAGTGGCACCGTCACCGGTGCCGAAGTCCCGCTGGGACGGGAGTCGGGTAAACTGTCACATTTAGCACATGACAGGTTTCGAACGACTCGTGCCGGAATGACCTTTCGTCTGCTGGTTTCGCCAGTGTGCATCGTATTCGTGTCGGAAGCGATGCAGTTTTCTGCACGCTTAATTGACTAGTCAATGGCGTGTATGATTTATGCCCGGTACGTCACAGGGCAAAGATTTTTCACCGTTAGTAGAAATGTTCCAATTCAAAACGTGGCATAAACCATTGAATCAAAACATTCATGCCATTTTCCGCAAGGAAATCGAAGAGACCGTTACTTTTTTTTTCCTTTCACCCACTACTTATGGACTCGGACGTCTGTCTGTCTGTGTCCGTTCATCAAATAGATTCCGTCCGAGAGGAAACCGCGCACCTGGAAAAATCCCCCTGCAGTTAATCCCACCGGGAATTGAACTGCTTATGCACGCAGGAAACGGGACTTCCGATCCCGCAGCAGCACCGTTCTAGCCGAAGGGTGTGTCAGGTTGATGTTTTATAATTGAGTCCTAGTTGCGGGAAGTTCTTTTTTTTTTACGACATTGTAAACAACTGCTGCCAGTGATAGGACCTGATTTTTAATAGGAACGCTTGATCGTTTACCATTTCTGCCAGAAGTCGCCATAAACTGAAACGGTCGGTTGGCGTTGGCGGAAATGAGCCTCCTGAAATATTGCTGGACTAGGATAAGTATGCGGTGTTCAAGGTATTGGACGATTAAACTCTCGGTGTTTTCGACAGGATATGAGAATGCTATTTTATGAATGTTATGCTGGCTTCATTTGTAGGATATATGGCGAAATGAGATTAATAGCATGCTGAATCAGTAGGGCATAAATTGGATACTTTAAATCGAACGACGGGTGGGCTATAAATTTTCTCATCGCCTGTTCGAGAGTCAAGGCTGAATATATCTAACTATAACCGACGAATGGGTTCGAAGCTCTACAAAATTACGGTCCATGTGGCGTGTTGTATTTACTATCCATCGGTCCACCGTTGCTAAGTCGCTGTGAAAAAAATTTGTTCTTTGTATCAAGAACAAAAAACTAAATTACTGTACATTAAATCGGTTTCTCGCTTAAGGTATGACCCTCCGTCAGGTAAGGGTTGTTTGAAATGTTGACGTAGGATTACACATCGAATCGAAAATGTGAGCACAATACTGTAACAAACTGGATAGAGAAAAAAAAACTTTATTTTGTTATATAAAACAGAATAAGAACTAATTTTGGTTCCAATAACTAAAATAGTCGAAGATAACCAAGCACAAGAATCCGCCAGATAATGTGGCAAGAGTGATTACAAACTACGCCAAAATTTAACATTTTAAAATTTGAATTGAAATATTCCTTTAATGAATGAATTCAAATAAAGGGTGATTTTAAAGAGATATAAGATTCTTTTTTCAAAAAATTGAACAAAAAATTTAAGAAAATTAGAGCAACACTAATTTAATGAGTTTTTGCAATGGCTGAGCGGAAACATATATTGGAGAAGCCAAATGAATGAAGAACTATCAGAAAAGATGATTTTTTGGGAAAAGATACGCTCAGAGACAGGACTCGAACCTGCGTTCTTATGCATTCCGTGCATACGCGCTACGGCGGCTTTACGTCAAACAACTAAATTAATAAATCGTTAAAAACAATTGCGGTTTGATTTTCCGTAACAATCTGCTTCTGGTAGGAAAGGGCAGACAATCAATACTACCTTAATAGGGGTCTGTCGCTGACGATGTCCAGCCAGCGACTGGCACCATTAAAGAAGGTGCGATTATAAATACACTCTCCTACTCAATGCTTGATCGGAGAAATAGGTATAAAGCAAGAAGACTAGTGTTTGATGGACAGAGAAGATGTTTGGATGTAAGGTATCGGTCGGGTGATGGCCAGGATGTAGACCATGTTCGATGTACGTTCTACTATGTCTGTCTGGCGTTTTAGAGTGACTAAAACAAGATTCAGAGTGGCAAAATGGTAGCGCGTATGCACGGAATGCATAAGAACGCAGGTTCGAGTCCTGTCTCTGAGCGTACCTTTTCCCAAAAAATCATCTTTTCTGTTAGTTTTTCATTCATTTGGCTTCTGCAATATATGTTTCCGCTCAGTCATTGCAAAAACTGAACTTAGTTATGGCGGCTTAACGTCAAACAACTAAAATTAATAAATCGTAAATTTAATGTTTGAAGCAGAGGTGGAAATAAGCCCATTTTGCGCACGAAATGTGAATCAAGAGCTCCTATTGTGAATCGAAAAACTGAACACCGTGAATTAAAAAATTGGGCAACAAAACTAAAATTGAAATGATTTTCTAAATTGTGGAAACTGTATATTACACAGAGCAGCAGCAGACCTTAAGCATATCGCACTCTTTTTATTGCGCTTAGACAAATTTATTCAACGATAAGTTGCGCTTATCAGCCGTTCATATAACGCTCAATCAATTTTTGAAATCTGCTATATTTCAAACAGTATCACACACAGAGATTTTTTGATAAAAAGCTTCGTAAATTAATGTTTCATTCATGTTAATAAATCTTTTTTTTTTGTTGTCGCTTATTTAAATCACGATGTAAAGTCTAAAATTAAATAAATATAAACTGGAACTGGTGTCGATAAATTTTCACGAACTTACAACTTACTTACGGTTCAAAACGAAGTTATTATGAATTGAATTTCATTTAGATCCAACTTTCCATTCTGCAATTCCAGAACTATGAGACTTTTAACCTTATGGTTATTTACCTCTCCGGATCAGAAAAACTTCACCAAATAAAATAAGAACTGGCGTATAAATGAACACAAAAAGGTTATAAATCTTCTCGTGTCTCAATATGTTCCGGTTTCAAGACTTCCTGAGTGAACGTTTCAACAATATCCGACACTGAAGTCCCGGGAAATCGTGACTCACAGTTCTCATTCGTGAAAACTAAAGGACAATTTAAAATACCATCGCTTAACGAATGAAAACTTCCCTATTTTTTCTAAATTGAATTATCTGCTACAATATAAACGAGTGAATAGTATTTAGACAAAACAGTTGATTCATTGTAGTGACATACCTTATGATAAAAAAAGAACCGGAATTTTCATTTTAAAATTCCCGCGCTTGTCCAATCGGTAAACTTTTATTCTCTCACCGTTGGCAACACTGTTATACACATTCTGTCAAATTTTGACGCATATCGTACGATTAGTTTTTGTTTGTCGTCTATACAAAGAAATTGAAAAATTTTCGTGTGGCGATTTTTATAATGGATGACAATTTAGAACAACGTGCGTGCATCAAATTTTGTGTTGCAAATGAATTTAAGTGTTCCGAAACATTGAAAATGTTAGTGTCTAGGAAAAACACAGGCATACGAGTGGTACAAACGCTACAGAGTGCTTTTTGGGATTAAGCTACAACGTTGATAACTTTGCGTCTGCTTAGCGGTTCAAACTGAACTGTTAGGCGGAACTGCTTTAAGCACTGATGAGCCGAAGGCGAAACCTGAAGAAAGCTGAAAAAAATTATGTGCTCTTCTGTACAAACCAAAAAAACCCTCTAAATACCAATGATTAGTTGATAATTGATTATAGTTCAAGTAGATTACTATAATGGATCGAGACTGTTATATTGATATTTCATATTATGTGAAGAATGTTCAAATTGGTAAGATCAATATCAAATTAAAATTCAAGCATCGTTTCTCCAAGCAAAAAAAAAGGCGGGTGGGTAATGTTAGAGACATAACTGGATGTCGTGAATACGAAAAAACTGGCACGCTCCCATCACTTTTCCGAATATCAGTTAGTTGATTGATTGTATGAATTGTGCAAGCTTTCTCCTTTTTCACTAATAGAGTTTGAAACGATGCACCTACATTAAAGTACAGATTAGTTGTATTAAACAGCTACTATTCTACAACTATATATTCCAAACTTGAAACAATTCCTTTTTTAATTTGCTGTAGTTTATTTTTATTGAAGCTATGAAGTTGAAGTTATCAGATTCTTCTCGAAATTTCAGTACGAGACAATTGCAATGGCCTGGTCTAAAATGTATCGACGATCTTCGGTATGCAAGAGTCATTTTAATACTAATAATGATAATAATAGTAATAATACAGATTAATCTATATATATATATATATATATATATATATATATATATATATATATATATATATATATATATATATATATATATATATATATATATATATATATATATATATATATATATATATATATATATATATATGTATAAAAAAAATACAGATTAACTGTATATATGGCAACCCTGTTTCGCATGGCATATTTTCACAAGACCCTATACTAGTATAAAGATGTGTTCAACATCATCACTTTCGTTTTTGCATTGCCGTTCGTAATTGAATGTGTGAGTGACGGTATAAATTATTTTACTTTCCATCTTGATGAATCTTTTGGTAGGAAATATTGAAATCTGAGATGGTTCTCGTGTGTGTCTTGTTTCGGTAACAGTTGCTCAGAAAATGGTAGGAAAGCGACAAAATTCAACTAGGGGGCTGTCCATAAAAGACGTCACGCCGCAAGGGGGAGGGGGGTGTTTCATAAAACGTGACCTTTTGTGACAGGGGGAAGGGGGAAAGGTTTTTGGAATGTGACGTCCAATATTTTCAATGAGCGCATTTTTGAAATACCTAATTATATTACTGCTTTGCCCTATTTCCTGAAAAAATCTCCACAATAAACGTTTTCATTCTATAGGAAAATGTGTATTTCTTGATGCAAAACTTCTTCTTGTAAATTCGGAAATGAATAATGCAGGAAATCAATCCTGTTGTAATCAGAAAAAATGCACGGAGGAGCGAGTAAATTAGCGAAATTAATAAATTTTACCTAATATGAGTAAAAAAGAAAAAGATACCTTCAAACGGTTTAACTTAAGTTATGCACTGACAATTTTTTCAGTAATTTGATTTTCTAGCATTGATAATAGTATATCATAAAAATTTCTCTTATCTGATTCTGCTGCAGTTTATTCAATTGGACTCCATTTGAAAAAGGGCGGGAGATCAACGATTTCAGACGTAGATCATGTCATGTCTTATCTTGATCATATGTGATTTTCCTCCACCAAGATCAAAGCTTATCGAATCATCCAATGATTGAACTTACATAAATCAAGAATCATTTTAGCTCAAAATAACGGAAGATCAGTACCGATATTGATCGATGTGATTTAAAATTCACTGATCAACTGATCATGAAAAGATTCTCCGGAGGTGATCTCGTTTTGATGAGGTTTTAGTCTTTATTTTCTCTTCCCTGTATGCTACACTAAGGAAATATTATTCTTTACCTAAAACAATAATATATCTGTATACCCCTAGGAGGAATTAAACAGATAATTTAAATGTTTCATCAATTCCAACCAAATACTTTTGTAAATTTATATAATTGATATTAATAAATTAATTCCGATGATTTTGTAGTTTTAGGTATTTTTGTTATCTAATGACAGCATGTAATAAATCGATTTATCCCTCATATTTGTATGGTTTGTCATACATATTGAGAATGTATTGAGATGAATTTTATTTATTTCGAATTCGTGACATGTGACATAGGGGGGGTGGGGGGTCTTTGCTTCTGTGACAATTTGTGACAAAGGGGGGATGGGGAGTCAAAAGTCGTCAAAAAAAGCGTGACGTCTTTTATGGACAGCCCCTAGTTCATTAGGATGATATTTAGCACTTAAAAGTGCTTTGAATGGACCTTGCTGGACTTTTTGGCTGCCTTTCTACCGGTTTTCGGTGTCATCGTGCTGACGGTGTCTCGTGCGTTCAGAGTAGCTGCTTTAACATAAATGACGCTATTTCTCACATCACATTTCATTTTATACCTGCTACTGGCAGCGGTGTATGGACAACTCCTTTGCTAGAATTCCTTTCCTGTACGCAGAACGGGAAACAGTGAGACGACAGGTCCTCGATGTTGCTCTCGTGTGTCTTGTTTCGGGAACAGTTGCTCAGCAAATGGTAGGAAAAATGAACCACTCAACTTTTATATGGATGCTCTTGTATAGATGCAGACATCTCGCGTTCTGATTGGCTGGTGCTGTCATGGGTTAAATCAAACAGGTTTTCCAATAGTGTTCTATTATTATTATTCTATTATTATTATTATATTCTTGAGATACTTTGAACGGATATATAATTTTGATCATCAATACATTGTTTCTGGTAATGATTCCAATATTTTGAATCAAAACAATGTGCATGTCATCGCTTTAATTTTTGAGTTATATACAAACATGTGAAAACAACTGAAAAATTCATATATATTTATAAATTCATCGATTGTTTAATGTTTTCTTTTGATTGTGCAGGAATGGTAGTTGAGCGAAAATTGTAGCCGTTATCACTAGCAATCGAATGATGTATAAAAATATATAGGTCATTGTGAAAATTGCTGATAGAATTGCAGGGAATCACTCCGCATATCAGGTCTATTGTGGTCACGTCTTACCTCCTCAGCAGCTTGTGATTGAAAGAGGTCGATGTCAGTTACCGGTTGCTCTCGTTCGTGGTCAAGGATTGCTGCGTCGAATGTTGGTGGGTTTTCGTTGTGACACTGATGTAGCTGTCAAATATGAAACATTTCGTATCCCACAGTCATCGCTTTGAATTTCAAGATAGTTACGATCATTGTAAAAAGTCTCATCTTATCTTAGGTCATCTATCTACAGTTTTCATTATAACTTTGGGTAGACAACCCTATTTTTAGTTTTTTTTTCAGTGCATTTTATTTGTTGAAGTAGTACCTTTCCAATGGTGAACAAATTTTGAAGATCGGATGACTGACAACAAAGTTATGACTCGGTAAAGTTGAAGTATTCAATATTTTCTATGCGACGTTTATGCCAAAGGAACGAAAATTGGAAAGCAGATAGGGCATATTGGGCGCGTGAAAAAACTTGGAACGGGAAAAATCAAATTTTCATTGGTTTTCCTTTACTAATCGTCTGCTACAAAGTTTGGGAATCAATCTACGAACTTAACAATTGTGCCTGAAAAACGTTTTTATCGAATGATTTCGTGCGAGTTGTAAAAATAAATGAGTTTTTCCTTATTCTTTCGCACACTCACCAAGTCAACACACAAGAAAACGAAATGTTTAATAAAACTCGCACGAAATCTCGCGGAAAAAATGCATTCTAACTTCGCCAAATGCATAGTAAAATCATTTATCTACAATCGTATGTTTTTGATTTTTCGTAAATCGGGTTAGTATTGGAGAAATTTGTAATATGGGGTGAAATTTCGGCGACAAAGCAAGAGGAAGCATTGAGTTGTCTCTCTTCGACCTGACCACGGCGAAGCGCTTCCGTAAAACATTCTACAGTTTAGTTCAGGTACGTTGTAAGATATTATTCATGTTCGAAGTAATGAGTTGAAGGGATCAGATGAAAATATAAGCTCAGATGAAATAGCTTGAGCCGTTACCCTATTTGCCTATTTTTCAAATTTAAATCTGTTGATGAGAGAGTTTCAAAATTGCATTTTTAATGTCATTATGATCGGTCGTGTCTCGACCCTGTAATTTTTTTATATATATGGTAAGTGTTGCACCGATTTCGGAAGAAGCTCAACAAACAGTTATGGAAATTATCTCATCTCACTAATTAATTCGTTTTTATCTAACAAAAAAATCTCTGATTCTGCCAGTACAGTCAACTTATTCCATTTTCAATTATCTGCCACTCTTTTTTCATACTTTCCCCCCGATCTGATGATAATCAACCAAGCAGCAGCCAGTGGCCAGTACGCACATTACGTATTCAATTCCATAGATCTGGACCGCAATGGTTCATTGAGTTTCGAGGTAAGTCGCTTACGGTTGGTTGCAAAAATGACCCCTTAATCGACCATAATTTCACCGTCTAAGCTAATGACCTACCAATTTATTCCACTTTTCTTTTTATTTTGTTTCACTGAACGGCTATCCCAATCCGCACCGAACACCACAGGAATTTGTGGCTAACCTATCGATTCTACTCCGCGGTACCGTGGACGAGAAGTTACAGTGGACATTTTCGCTGTACGACATCAACGGGGACGGCTGTATTACCAAGGAAGAGATGAAGGAAATCGTAACCGCCATCTACGAGCTGATGGGGAAAGTCCCCGAGGGCTGCGAGGAAGAACAAGCCATTAAGGAAAAAGTTGAACGACTGTTCGAGGTTGGTACCGCTTTCGGTTTCGAGTTGAGCTATTTATCTCAGAAACAACTGAACCGATGTAAATGGCAGACATTCTGCTTTTCCTTCGATGATCTGTTGTTATGACGTACGAATTTATTGTGCAACTGAAAAATTACGGTTGGGAGAGAGCTGGAATCCAATGTTTATCACCTGACTGAACACGAACTGTTGGTCACAGCCAACTTAGCATCGAGAACCGCATTCGCACAGAAAAGTCCAGTCGTTTAATTTTATGCCATTGGTTCCACGTGCTTAGTTTGCTTTCATTCCTTCATTGCTTCTTACCCAACCCGACACACAATTCATATTTACTTCTTTGCAGAAAATGGACCGCAATTGCGATGGAAAAATTACTCTGGACGAGTTCATCGAGTGCTGCACCACCGACGAGAGCATCCGTCGTTCGATAGCAGTTTTCGATACCATCTTCTAAGCATGCTGTGTGACAATGAAAGAGTGATAAAATTGTTGACAGCAGTAACCCCCTTCTTCCCCCCCACCATCTTCCCCTTCCCCATCCCACAGAAACCAGTGTGATAAAATGATGTGAAATTGTCGTTTCTTCCAGTACATTGTTCCTTATTATCAGCCCGCACTACTGCAGCAGGTTTTCCCGCTATCCTTAACTAAAGTGTTATCGTAGAATTGAATCCCCTTTACATTGTCCTTGTTCGAAAACGATAAATGATCAGCGCTTAACAGCCATCCTTCAGGCAAGGAATAGTATGTACTAGCATGGTGTGTAGGGTCAAGCCAACGATTTTCGATTGCAACGGAATAGGAAAATAGTAGTTCGATCAACAAGTGTAGATGTCACACTACTAGCGCAAGCAACAGCTCTTGTATAATCAACACACATACAAACACACAAACACATCGCTCCTAGAGCGAGTGAATGCCTCTACTTGACAACGAAATTATGTAGGCCATCGATAAGTACACATTGCCAATGGAGAGTATTCGCCAGGTTTTACCTACCTATACGATGCAGTGCTGATCTAATCGTGTAAACTTACGACCGGCATTGGGTTTAGCGTTAAGTCATTCCGTTGCAAAGTCTCGTACGGCACATGACTAGGCACACTCCCGGTATCGTATCGTATCGTATTGTCAAACAGAGCGGTGTTAGACACTTCGGATCGGGATATACGACGAGAAATGATGTATTACCTTGCCATTAGATGAAAAATTTTACTCCGAGCAATTTCGATCATAGCTTGGGATAACAACAGAGCTGATTAATGTTCCAACAAGCATTATTTGCTAGGGATATTGTTTCGTATATTGCATTATAGATAGTATGTAATAATAGCAATATTGTATGCAATTATCAGAAGGCAATTTTGACATGTGGTTAGGGTTTGTGTTGAGATGCTTCCCATACTGGAGGTAGAATTTTGTATTGCTTAGTCTCAACTATAAGGATACATGTTCTGTAATCACTTACTAACCCTTTTTCTTGTCTTTTGATAATTAGTTGATATAGGGTGCGTTCGACATTCGAGGACATTTATATATAAATACTACTGTGGGCAAAAAGTAGCATAACTTTTGAATTATATTTCACGTGGAAACCTTATTCGTCGAAATATTTACCTTTTTTCTGGGTTGGTATGACTGTTGGTGACATCTGCGTCAAGTGTCACGCAAAATATTCATTAGTGATTAGTATACGTCTGTCTTTTTGAAATATTAAAAGTGCAATCGGCAATTTTACAATGAGTGAAATTATTCAACAAAGAAGTTCCATTAAATTTTGTGTACGGAATTTCTGGTGCCGAAACGTTCAGAATAATTGTATGTTTTTGATTGGTACAAGTTGTTCAAAGAAGGTCAAGAACGCGACGACGAACCGCGTCCAAGACGGCCATCAACATCAACTGAGGATGGACACGTCAATAAAATTAAAAGAACCGTGCTCGAGAATAGACGATCAACAGTCATATCAGTTACTGAGATCGTTGGAATATCGGAAGGATCAGTAAAACCCATTTTGAAGGATCATTTGGGCCTAAGAAAAGTGAAAGCCCGATTGGTTAAAAAATCACTCAATTTTTTCCGAAGAAAGAACAGCGTCACGTTAACGTCTGTAAAACAAAGCCAAAAATTCAACCAATCGCGTTCCGCAACCACCGTATTCGCCTGATTTAGCACCCTGCAGCTTAGGGCTATTCAGCAAACATCAAACGACCGCTCCGGGGAAACCGTTTTGTGTCAATCGAAGACATCAAACGTGAATCGCTAAGCGCATTGAAGGCTATTCCGGAAATTGACTTTAACAACTGTTTCGAGGATTAGAAAAAAAACCTGTTTTAATCCACCTAGTGGTGTAATGATGCCTTTCTCATATCAATCATACCATCATGTATAATACTGTGGTATTCTTCAAAATAATTCTCTTCGATTCTTAAAAGAATAATCGAAATCGGTTTGTTCGACCGTCTACTGGTTTATGTTTTTTTTTTCTAATGGTTTTTCGTCCTTTTCAGTGATGGTATAAATTTTTTACATACTTTACCCTATATTTCCGGATCCGGATGAATTTCATGAATTAAGTATGGTACCACAGGACCTTTCATTTGAACCTAAGTTTGTGAAAATCGGTCGCGCCATCTATGAGAAAAGTTAGAAAACATATTTTAATTTTTTTTTGCGCATTTTACCCTGTACCTCCGGAACCGGAAGTCGGATCCAAATAATATTCAGGAATTTTGTATGGGACCACAAGACCTTTCATTTGAATCTAAGTTTGTGAAAATCGGTTGAGCCATCTCCGAGAAAAGTTAGTGCAAAAAAACGTTACACACACACACACACACACACACACACACACACACACACACACACACACACACACACACACACACACACACACACACACACACACACACACACACACACACACACACACACACACACACACACACACACACACACACACACACACACACACACACACACACACACACACACACACACACACACACACACACACACACACACACACACACACACACACACACACACACACACACACACACACACACACATGATTGCATAACCTTTCTATATGAGAAAGGCAAAAAACGTTGGTACAAGTGTATTGGGGCCGGAGGTGATTACTTTGAAAAATAGGCGAAATAGATTTGGAAGAATAAATAAAGAATTTTGATATAATGAAAGAAAGTCTTACTACTTTTTGCCCACAGTAGTACGTACACACTTTTTTTCGCTCAATCTCGGCAAAATAATTGCCTAGATTTGCTCCGCCGAGTATTCGGTAATCATCTCGACAAAAGATAAAACTGCTGAGTCTCGGTAATCTTAGATTCGACAAACGGTAGAGAAACTGACCAACACTATAAAAATAACTGCTTGCATACAAAATTTGAACACAACCTTGGCGAAGAAGAGCTTAAGAGCTGAGGCCAGTAGGTCGCGTATAACCACGTGGCTCGCTCTGCGTTTTACATATCCCTCAATGCTCTCTCGCAAATGTGCAAAACAACTCTCGATGTGGCCAAGTGGCCAAGAAAGTTTTGATATTTTCGGTTACAAGTTTGACTACATCACATAAAATCCAATAAAGCTACCGCTTGTTTGGCAGCCTTGCTGAGCCGATTTTATTTCTCTCTCATGTTTCGTTACGTTACCAGAATACAAGAGCAGAAAAAAATGGAGCCGCCATAGAAATGGACTTACCATTACAAAAATAACATTCACTTAATTTTTATCGCGACAACATATATGGTTTCATGCACTAATCGCATCTAAACTAAATTATCTAGACATTGTCAGGAAAGATTTTTGATCCATGCTTTTGATGGCGAGATATTCAATGAACAAGTTGAAAGTTGCCTTTTTCAGCTATGCAATTCTTCCTTCAGAAAAAAGACTTTCTCGACCGCTAAAGTCAAACAAGCATTCTGAAATTTTCACAGAATAATCTAAACTAATTTTCTAAGAGATTGTCAGTTGGGGTTTTTGATATTCGTCACCGTTTCTGAGAAAATCAGATTTGAAGCGTGCCCTTTAAAACGCCCTAAAACACACTGGCCTCAGCCCTTAATTGGTATGCTCTGATCTAGTGTCATGCAAGCTCGGAATTCCATGTTATGTCGTTTCCCCATCAGAAATTGACAACTTCCCCTGGATAAATTTTGAGTGCTTAAGATTAATTTCTAATTTATATTAGATGATCTCGATTGATAATGAGAAATAGTTTATCGCTTCAACCGAAATCGCAGAATGGTAGAGAAACTTAACGCTAAAAAAAACTGCTTGCATAAAAAACTTGAACATAAGCTTGGCGAAGAGAAGCTTAATTATCGAAATCGCAAGTATGTACAAAGATATAATTGCATATATTTGGGATAATGGTGTAATTTCGTCGGTTATAAAACAAATGCAAATCAAGACAAATGATGTTCGGTGTTGGTTCGGATTGATTGAACTTTTTGATTGTAGATCATTAGAAATTTTTGTTGCCTTGTTCCACATCAATGGTCGAACAACCCCATGGGGCTGATCCTTGTAGTTTTTTTTTCTACAATTTAAACATTCAATTGGAAATCAAGAGTTCGTTGTATTTTACTTATGTTTCAAGAACGTACCATTGTAAATATGCCATTCGGACTAAATGCCGATTGTCGGAAATGTTGGTTGGCATGTTGTTAAAGCTCTTCGATATATCTTATAAAGACTGGAAGTTGCTTTCTACAAATAATCTACAATAATTTGTAGTTATCATACTTACTGAATAGATGGGTCCTTTTGACTTATTCAGTTTCTCATAAATTTTAAAAAGCATGAGAAAACCATAAATAATTGAAAAACAATGTTTCATAAACCATGGAAATAATGAGGAGAATTAATCACGCTTGCTTGCCTTTGGACTTCGATCGTCTGGAGCAGCAGTCGCCAGTAATAAGAGCAGACTTTTAGCTTGGTACAAAACCTCAAACGCTCTGGTCGTGCGCTCATTTGGACTTCGGTCGTCGGGAGCAGCAGTCGCCAGTAATGCTTTTTAGACTTCGCTCATCAGGTGGAGCAGTCGGCTATGAAAGCAGACCTCAAACCTCAAAACTTTTTTTTTGGGATTTAAAGACTTTTACAAAGTAAGAAAAACTAAAATAAGAACCCAGTTTTCTCATTTTGTCTTAGCGAAAACACAGCTAAACTATATGTTCCTGTAATTTTCACGTTTCGGACCAACGTTAAATCTTTACAGTCCAAAATCCTACAATTATAGGGAGAAAAAAATTAATTCGGTCCGTTTTTGTTTTGGGGTCAAAAAGGCATTTGTTGCAAAATAAAAAGAATTTTACGATTAATCAAAGTATCAAAGTCCATCGCTAGTTACTGCTGTTTCCCATCTCTTAGGCAATTTTCGAATTCCATCTCGAAAACATGTCTCGTCTCTCGAGGCGATCCAAGTTTGAAGTCAATTTTCGATTTCTGCGAAAAAAGTAAACCGTTGACCTGCCACATCGTGCTGGACCCGTCGGAATCAGAAGGAGCAATGTCAGGAGAATGCGACGGGTGCGACACTTGAGCGTTTCCAAATATTTTTTCACGACTTTCGCGACATGAAGCCGAGCGTTGTCATACAGGAGAATAACTTTATCAAGTCTTTGCTTGTATTCCACGGCGGTTCTTCTCGTAATGTACGGCTCAAACGCATCAATTGTAGCCTAAACCGATAGCCTGGTTGTAGCAGCTCAAAGGACAAAATACCTTTTCGGTCTAACCAGATGGGCAACATGACCTTCGTATCATGAATATTCGGCTTTCGTGTTGATGTTGAGAATTGACCGGACATACCGTAGTATTTTTTTCTTGTGGCTATCATAGAATATCCATTTTCCACTTCCAGTAACAATTCGATGTGAAAACCCTTTTCTTTTGTTGCCTTCGAATCAGCTGCTCGCTGATTTAATCGTTTTAACTGCTCGTTGAATCATTTCCAATGCTTCAGCAAATTCCTCTTGCGTTTGACTCGGATTTTCATCGAGTAATGCCTCCAACTGTTTTCCTTAAAACGCGAGGCCTGCCAAAATCTTCATTCTTGAAACGTCAAAACCATTCCCTACATAATTTATCAGTTGGAGTATTGTTACCATAGACATCCACTAGCATTTGATGCGCTTCAGCTGGAAACAGTTAAAAGCAGCTTCCAGTTAAAACAGAAAACTAACATGAAATTGCAAATAATTAACACAGAGAAAAGGAAGGTTTTTTAAAGAAAAAAAAACTCGAAGCAATTTGAACTGAATATCAATGGCAGATGTCTAACTTTTTTTACTATCGTTATCAGCTGTTACAGGCAATCTTTTATCGTATCAAAGAACACTCACCAGCAACTCTTCACACGATTGAATCAGTGCCATCAAAGAGAGACGGATATCATCGCAGCAACAAAAAACCGGCATGGTTCATTTAACATACAGGGTCCGGCACTCGAAGTGTAACCAATTAAAAAGGCCATAAATTCAGTTTGGAAAATTACTTTTACTTAATTCAAAGTACAAAATGTGTAAAAATAATACAAAATTCAGAATCAATTCACTTTTGCTCGATATGACCACCTTTTGCCTTGACTATGGCCTTGAGACGGTCAAAAAACGAATCGCAAGCTGCCGAATGTGACTTGCAGGTATTTAGGCCCACTCGCGGACAATAACTTTTTTCAGCGCCTCGAGACTGGTGTATTTTTTAGTTCGGACTTTGCTCTCCAAAATGGCCCAAAGAGAATAATCCATTGGATTCGCATCTGGTGAATTCGAGAGCCATTGTGTGGACGTGATGAAGTTCGGAACGTTGTTTTTCAGCCATTCTTGGTTCACTCGAGCTTTGTGAGACGGTGCCGAGTCCTGCTGAAACATCCATGGTCTGCCACCGAAATGTTTGTCTGCCCACGGCTTCAAAGCAACCTCCAGAATACTTTCCCGATAATATGTCGCATTTACCTTGACGCCAGGCTCGATGAAAACGATTGGAGAGCGCCCATCTGCGGTTACAGCGGCCCAAACCATTATCTGTTGCGGGTGCTGCCTCCTGGTGGTCAATCGATTACTCAAATTCTCGTATGAACGGTCGGTCAAGTAAACCCTATCGTTTTGAGAGTTTACGAATTGCTCAATTGGAAAAATTTTCTCGTCAGAAAATACAATGTTCGGAAATTGACCGCTTACGGCCAAACGAAGCAACTCCTTCGCTCTCTCCAGTCATCAAGTCAAGGCAAAAGGTGGTCATATCGAGCAAAAGTGAATTGATTCTGAATTTTGTATTATTTTTACACATTTTGTACTTTAAATTAAGTAAAAGTAATTTTCCAAAGTGAATTTATGGCCTTTTTAATTGGTTACACTTCGAGTGCCGGACCCTGTAGAATAGATACCAGTGCGAGAGCGAATTTCTCTCGATGACCTGTCTGAGAATCAAAGGTTAGCTCGCTGGGGATTCTCTCTAAAGCAACAAACGGTCGCTTATTCTCGTTTCGCGATCCGATTCTGTATGGGCAGTCGATAATTGCGATAGAATCATTTTACTATTGCCGCTTATTTTAACTGTGTGCATATAATCTTTGTATAAGTTGCATCTATGAAAATAGCTGTAAATGCTCCACACAAGGGTTTTGAAATATTGCAACCTAGTATGAGAAACATCAAGTTGAATCATCGATTCGATTTTCTGCGATAATTGTCAACTTGCGATTCTCTCTTGGGAAATTCCACACATCAACGATCATTATCAGACTGTAATTTTTTTAGGGCCGTGAAATACTCAGAGTATGAGGTGGAGCGAAGAAGTGCAGAAAAATTCTCTCGCGGTTCATGCATTGAGAGACTCGATTTCTTGTAGCATCTTCTACCGGATTGAAACTGTTGTATACAATATAGATAGCAATATAGCAGCTTCTGTCAAATTTCCGGCAATCACCAACACTGGTTACAGTTCAATATTCATAACAGCCAGAGCTATCTTTTGAAAACGAACCGAACTTATTTGTAATAGTTTAGAACGGGTTCAGTATTGAACGATTTTGAAACACTTTTGTTGGACTTTAAGCTGGGCAGTTTCGACCTCAATAATTGTCAAATTGACATTAGTTAGGATTGGAACAAACTCCGGTTCAGCCTTAAGCAACAAGGCAACCAAATTTTACACACTAATGCAAGGTTAATACATCTCCTCGATTTCGATCACAAAAAAACTGTAATTGTTCCATTATCATTTCTTCCTATATATCGCGCTTGTATCTGCTTGAAGCAACTCTAGTCAATACAGAAATATCAAATAAAACAAGTGATATAAATGTTGTCAATGTCAGAGATAATAAATAAATGCATGGTTGCTTTGCTTCCATACGAATTGATAGAATGTAGCGCTAGTATAGCTGCGATTTTTCTGTGGCATGAATGTGTTCAATGGATATCTGTCAGAACTAAGTGTTTTAGCATTTTTTAAGTATATTGTTTAGCAATTCAGCATGTGCAATATCAAATCAGTGAAGTCGAAATAAAAGAAAAATACAAATGCTTAGCTGTAAATGTTCGTGTTGTTAGTAGTAGGCTAAAACAAAACAAGAAAATAAAAACTTATGTTTACACACTAAATGTATACCAACAGAACATATAACTAATACTTTATCAATTTAGGTTCTGTTAAACTGTTGAGCTCATTGTTGTCGCATTGAAGACACACACATTCAAGTTTTGTATGATGATCCCGTTTTAATATAAAGCATGAGAATCCAAAAATATATCAAAAACCCTTTCCAAATCTCACGCCAACTGTTAGATGTTCCAATTTTTTCCTTAAACTTATTATGAATCTTGCCACATAATCTACTTATCAACATAATCAATCCTATAACTTTGAAAACTTTTGCTACCGTTTCCTGTTGCTAATGTCTTAACCAAGCATGTCTATTGTTCCATTATGGTTAATCGTTCTAAATCTTTGCAATACTCAGAACTCCGTAGGAGCAAGTTGGTGCAAAATAAATGTCAGTGAATGTATAATATAGTGATGTATACTTTAGCGGGTGAACACAGATGCCAAGAGCTTCTCGACTGTACGGAACCAAGATGGTGAACCTGAAAAACAAAAACAAAATAAGCAGAATGATGCAAATCAAAAGTAGATAACAGAAAAATAAATATATCAACAACTCACTGGAAACCCCAGCCAGAACGGCCCCTTGCCGAGTAGTCTCCTTTCTGATGTTAAAAAAAACCTGAAAAACTCCAGTGATAGACTCGTTTACATACAATATTATACATGGTGATGAATGTTTTTCAAGTATATTTTTAGTACACCCGTTCGTAGCTGTTTGTGAATATGAGAGAAAAGAATTTATCAAATCGAACAAGCCGGAAGCAGTGCTCTCCGTCTTTTATGTCCCGAAGAATTTTTTAATTGGCGTTTTTATACTGTGAACTGAAACCAATTGTTGTTGTATGTTTGTTTGTCCCCCTGTGATTTTACGAAATTATGTGCAACGTAACGATGTACTTGTACGATGTTGTTAATTGACGTGTTCCAGTGCCGATTCAGATAATTGCACACTGATAAATCCTACTTCTGTAACAGTTGTCGTTAAGTATAATAAATAAGAAAGCAGATGTTTGAACGCAGAACAGAGCAGAGAACAAAAATGTAAAAAAAATAAAACAAAGGTAACACTTTTCAGTTGTTTCGATGTTCGCACAACTCAATGCATTCGTCAAATGATTAATAAAGTGAAATTCTATAATATGTAAATTGGAACTGCTTCGAAAGGTTGTTTCGATGTGTGGATACTAAACTGTATTGAAAGAAATTACCCAAACTTTGTTGTCTATACATTCAGTTTATTCATTCAATGCTGCCACTTGGTCCTTTTATCCTTTTCATACCATCAGGAAAATAATGTGAAGTCATAACAAATAAGAAGGGGAACGTGCTACTTGAACCAATTTATTCAGATTCCTGCAAATTTATTCCAATTTTCTAAAGTGATTAGGTTTCGAATGTTTTCAATTTCTTTCACCAGATATATTATATACAAATAGGACTCTTTTGTCAGTTCTCCCTAAGGGACTCACTAGTGCAAAATTTTTTGTACCCCCTCCACAAAAAAAATGGTAAAAATAGCGGGTGGGTAATGTGAATACGAAAACAACTGTCATGTTCCTTAACACCTCCGAATATCAATTAGTTGATCAATTGTATGAGTTATGCAAGCATTCCCCTTTTTCAATTTTTTCGCAAAAACAAAGAAGGCTTCACTTGATCTCGATTGCTGTGAATTTCACACAGCGAAAAGTGCACAAATCAAATCAAACAGTTCTAGATTTGCACTAAACTGAAGATATTTACCTTCGATTTGCGATCAACAAATTCTTATAGTTCTTTAGAAAACTTTTAGAGCCATTAGGCTGATTTTGTGTGATGCTCTCCACCGTTGTCCTCTTTTCGTTGTTTTTTCACCAATGCAAACAACTGGTAGCTGTGATGTAATCGCTCTTATCAGAAGCGAAACTAGCTTTGCAAACGAAACACAATACATCTACTCGCAGTGGCGATAGAATTCAAATTGATCCAATTTTTGTTAAGAGGTTTCTTTTTACGTGATTTCGTCTGTAGCTTTTTCACTAATTGGCGGTCCTAACGGCTATAAAAATAGCAGCATATAGAATTTTAATTTCGATTATTTCATTTCGGATTTGCATTTCATTGAAAGAAACTATCAGGATGCTGTACGGGATTCATTCCTGCCTTTCAGAAGGACCAAATTGTGGAACTACGATATTAAACACTGTTCGGCACATTTTTCTCGAACGGTTTGTTGTACAGCAGCAGTTTTTTTTAGTTCTCTTCCTCAGAACACGTTCTGATTGGCTGTTGTTGACATGGGTCAAATGAGACAGGTTTTTCAATAGTGTATTGTTGAAATACTTCAATGCTTTTGCTAAACACGTTTAAGTTGAAAAATTTCAATTCTATTGGTAGTTAGATTATATAAATCCTTTCACAGTTAACTGAGCTATGAGCTTTAAATATACGAGAAAGGCAAACGCGCCATATGAATTATCCTCTTTGATACTCGTTTATACCAACCATTTCAGAAAAGTTTAATTTTGAATTATTTGAGATTATGTCACACAACTGAAAATTTGATCATAAAATTGTAATCATATTTCCGATGGCATGTAGCAAAAATTATGTTGATTCGTTAGATACAACAAGAGATATTCACGATCAAAAACTTATCACTCTCTCAGAGGGTAAATTTTGAAAAGGCACCTCATAGTAAAGTAAGTCGTATTCACGACAAAACATAATATTTTAATCAAAAATAATAGCTGCCTATTATTTTTATTTCGGTTTTCTTGTTATAACGTAGTATCTTTTGTTTAAAATATACGCAATAAAATTTAGAGCGTGTTAAATTTAATACTCTATTTTTCATAGCTCGCCTGCAATTTCTTTCGAAAGTGGAAGTTGACAGGTGGCTTGTTGGCCGTTGTCAAAAAAAGAACGCGTGAAATATTGGCATATTGTCGCAAAACTGAAATGTAGAGGCGCTGCTTGTTTAGAGCACGCTTAGAAAAAGTTACTCAGAGTTTGAGTACTTGTTACTCATTTTCAAATGATACATGGAAACGTCACAAATTGAGTAGTTATCATCAATGATATTGAGTAACTCCTACTCTAAATTTGAGTTTAACAACTCGTTTTTTTTGTTACTATTCGCAAGATCAGTCTAAAAGTTGTAATAACCATTTGAAGCAACAGGTTGTATATTTTGTTAGTAAGATCGCGTATTTCGAGGGTGAGTCGCTCAACACAAACGGTGTTGTGTCTGCAAAAACCGGAATGATAAACTCCGTGTTGTGCTTTAGAATCGAAATAATATGCTCAAATGTCATTTATGAGCAATAAGTGTATGATTGGTGCCTGAGCATAACTGACATGTATGTTAATTTGCGATTGACACACTACTCCAAGCGATCACCACTTGATATAGTATTGAGTTCAATTACTTAATATTTTAATACAATACACTCAGAAAAGGAGCAATTTTTTTGCAAATTTGGTAAATGTGAAATAAAATTTCACTCAAAATTTGAGTGATAGTTACTCTATTTTTGGTACATGATCAAATAAAGTATTACTCAGTAAATGAGTAGATTTTACCCAAATATCGTTTCCAGTGGAAGAACTCATATTTGAGTAACTTCGGAGTTACTCTAAATTAGAGTTGTTCCACTTTTTCTGTAGATGAGTGAGATCTTACTCATTTTTGAGTAACTATTTTTAAGCGTGAGATGATTCTTTCAGCAAGAACTGTCATATCGGTAGGAAAATTTCTAATTACTTCACATTTTCAACGATTTCTTATGAAAACGGGCAAATTCATTTGAAAAATCATAGTAGAAGTTGAAGAAAAAATTTTTATTCTGAGATGGTAATGTTGATCTTAGTTCATTGTGCGAAATCTACCGGTTATTCAAAATAGAGCATTAAACTTGGTTTGATAGCATTTTTCAAATGCCTGGAAATAACATATAAAGTATCCAAAATAATTAGCACTCGATCGCTATACATTCTAGTACTTGAGAAATCAACAATACACTGGTTTCTGCTTTAAAAATGTTGATCCGAAACACCTAACCGTACCCAATTTCACACATTTCTGAAGATTTTTCATGTTTCATCGTAGTTCACACTAAAAAAAAGTAGTAGTAATCACTTTGAAATCGATTTTCTTCTACTCCGTGTGTACTTTTATTACTGATATCTATTTGTACTATTGAATAAACGATAAAAATGTTGCAAATCACTAAAATGGAACCAAGAAAAGGAGGATTCTTTCGGAAATTTTCATATCGGCAGTAGTGATTTGTAACATTTTTATCGTTTATTCAATAGTACAAATAGTAGTACAAATTGAGAGTATCATCTCTAAACAAGCAGCGCCTCTACATTTCAGTTTTGCGACAATATGCCAATAGAAAAAATAGAACGGCATCGTACACGGTAAATTGAAGCTACTTTGAAGTAGGTTAAAAATGTATCCAGATTTGAGTTCATATAGTTGAACTCCAAAAAGAGGTAAAATAAACTATAAAATGAGAGTAGATTGTACCATTTTTTTTGGTACACGAGTATTACTTATAAATAGGTAATAAATTATTTGTAATTTTTACCCAGAAGTGGATGAAAATGAAATTTACTCATTTATTGTTCTGGGTTCTGGGTATACAGTGAACTCATGAATGTATGTTGAATTTCTAATCTGAATTGAGGAACTAAATTCAGTTCCAAAATCTAGATAAGAAACCACTTACAGAAATCTACTATTAGGATTCAGTTCCAGAATTTTAGTTTTAACTTTTGAAACTGTATTCTGAAACTAAACTCTAAACCACGTTCCACGTCAACACTGAGGGCTATATGAAATGCGAGACAGAATTTTTTAAATGCGAGGCAGATTTTGTCAATATAAAAGATTGATCTAATTACACAAAAACAAAAAGTTCTAAAGATAGTTTTTTCTCAATACGAAATACGAGGTAGATTTTTCGAAACTCGTCTTCAAATTGAATAAAATAAACAAATCTTACAATTTGGCAAAAATCTGCTATAAGTCGTATCATGTGATGAAAGTTTTGACGCGGTGATTTCTCCACAAAATGATCAGGATAATCGCAATTATCTTCAACGGGTGCTGTAAGGGTTAATTGGAAGTTTCACGGTCTCACCCTAGCGGAAAACCGAAGAAACATTTGACTGCTGTTCGCATGAGTGAATCGAGTGAATAGTATGGCTCTCACCGTGCTCTGTAGATCTCTTTGGAAACACACAGCGGAACTCACTTGTTCAATGTGGTTGTGTACGTAAAAAAACGTGAACGATTCCGGATGAGATATGAGATTATAACTTTTAGGTAAAGTGGCTCTAGGTGGTTTCCGTAAGGGACGTGCAAAAAATACTCATAGATGAGTTTTATTTACTCTACAGTTGAGTCGTTTCAGGTTTATACGGTTTACTTAATTTTAGCTTATTGAACGAAACTCTCGCTGTTGGATAGTTTTGCTCTTTGTATTTTGACAACAATGGAAGGGCAGAATGAAAGAAAGGATTCAAAAGAACTTAAAATTAAGTAAAAAGAAGTCAAATAATAGGTAGTTTTTATTTTCCGTGTATAAATGGGTTTTATGAAGTATCACACCGGTGGACACAACTGTCGCATCATGCATTCGAAGAAGATTGTGTTTCAAAATCACGCGTTTTTTGTGATAACGGCCAATAAGCCACCTTTAAACATTCACTTTACAAAGCAATTATAGGCGAGCTATGATAAATTGAGTATTAGTTTTAACATAAGACAAAATTAATTATGTTTAAGTTTGGGCCCCTGAATGTTCAGAAAAAACTTTTAAATATATCGTTTACTATTATGATTTACACTCAATGAGTACCGAGTCTTTCGGAATTCCTCTTCCAAGTGAATGTTGATTGGTGACTTATTGGCCGTTATCACAAAAACGCCAGAAATGCAGAAACAAAGTTCTGTGCTGTCACAAAATGTGTAAGAAGATCTTTGAATTTTGTTTTGAGCGATTTAATTTGCTCTATTTTTTTCCACCTAGGCAAAGCAAAGAATTTGCCCTTTCTGTTTTAACAGACTTCGCACCCGACTCTTAGTGTACAGAATCTCATTGCATGGCTAGTACTATGGATCCTACTGATACTAAGAATCCTTCCAGGTCGGGGCTCGAACATACGACAACTGGCTTGTAAGACCAGCGTCCCATGCATTGAACCGCCAACCCGGGACGCATACACCTAGGCACTGCTAAAATTAAACGATCGAAAACTGCTATGAGCGACTGAAGCGGGGGCGAAAAATAAATGTGCTGAGAATAGCAATTATTTTAGTCTTTCTCATAATAAAAGGTTATGCAATCACTAAGAAAATAAACTTTTTAATTGGAATCCGGAAGGCCGACTTTCATATTCCATTCAAATCAGTTCGTAGAGATTCTCGAAGTGGTAGTAGGAACTGATTTTCCAAATCAAACAAAGATTCAAACGAAGGTTATTATGATCCCATACAAAGTACCTGAATTTTATCCGGTTTTATCTTACGGTTCCGGAAACAACGTGATATGTGTTGGAAAATGAAAGTAATGTCTCTAACTTTTCTCGAAGATCGTTTCATAAGCTCTCTCTGTCAATTTCTGCACTGACGAGTCTAAGACGAAACGTAAAGAACAGTAAAAACGGTTGCCCTAAGCACAAACATAGGCTAACCCCTAAATGAAGTTTAAATTAGTTATTTCAACTTACGCTAATTTCGAAGGATAGTTTTAAAATACTTTTATTTCTATTTATATCTATATTCAAATTGTCAAATGCTTTCAACAGTAGTTAGGCTCTTGTGTCGTGGGACGATCGAATTATTCACATACCACAATCAAGCCCTGGTATATTAATTTTTATTATTTCAAATAATGCGGTGCTCCAACTATTCGATCGAGATAGAGATCCTGCATCAAATATTATTCATACATACTTTTGAATTGTTTAAAATCCCCAAAGAAAACGAAACAAGCAGATAAATTTTTTTTTTTCAAAGCATTATTCACGACAGAAAAATTCTCTAGTTTATAAGAAATAAACTGATACGGTTCATTCAAACAATAAATTTAAGATCACAGATAAAATTAACCATTTTTTTCTTGATATAAAGCCTAATTGAGTCAACTGATACATTGCCAATAACATCAACTCAACTGTTGTTGACATGTAATAAAAAGTTAGTTGATTTCAGTAATAAATCAGCCGAAACCAATCGTTTTTCTCGATTTCTTTCTAGATCATTTTGGATTCATTTTAGATGAGAATTTTCTTTTCGAACTTGTTTGAAATATAATTATTGATTGAATATTTTATTTATTATGCCAGGCATTTCGAAAATGGCATTGAACCAAGTAAAATGCTTTCTTCTAAATAAACCACAGTTTTCGCACAATCAAATAAAATCGACATTACCATCTCAGTGTTAAAAGCTTGTTTTCCACTTTTGGTAAGGGGTTTTAAATAAATTTGCCTGTTTTATTTAGAAAAATCGTTAAGAACATCAAGAAATTTAAAATGTTTCCTACCGCTTTGAGAGCTTTTGATGATATCATCTCTAAACGAGCAGCGCCCCTGCATTTCATTGTTATGTCAATGTTCCAATTGGAATCATTGACGAAAGAGTTCCCCATTCATTTTTGCGGTGAGGAACTCAGTACAGCAGAGAGTGACCGATTAAAGCAGATCTTCGTCTTCTTCGGTCGGTACGTTGCGTAGTGCCAAGCAAAAAGTTGTTATCCGTGTGGTTGAATTCCTGTGGTTGTCAGAATCGGAAAAAAGTGCGAGAATTTCAGATGGATACTAGTGTGAAAACTGCCAGCTAATTGATTTTCAAGTGAAACCGCTAGTATTTACAGCCGGGGTTGCCCGTTGCTTCGGATGTGCGTATAAAATTTCCGTCAGATTACGTTTCTTCGTTCTTTCTTCCTTTTCCACTGTCCGGTGGATGTCGGTATTTCTGTAAGCTGTGAGCATTCTTCTTCCGTTCTGTGATTGTGTTGTGTTCTTTGCTCGCATGAGTTCTGCACCACCACCAGTTAATGTGAGTGTGATTATAATTCAGTGAGTTTCGTTGGTTTGTGTTCGATGAGCAACGTGATTGCCATACCAGAGATTCCATTCTGGTACGAAAGTACGTACAGTGCGGCCAGATTCTTTGGTGAATAAAAAACGCAAAATAGTTTTTAAGTTTGCGTTGAAACAGTAAGGTAAGTCGACTGAAGGTGTCTCGTAGTGATATAGGCTAATAAACCACAAATCAACACTCAATTTAAATAGTAATTCCGTAGAATTCGGTACTCTATTAGCTTCTATGACTAACAGAGATAAAAGAATTCTGCGACCCGGTGAACGACCGCAACTAGGTTAAAGCCGGATAAATAAACGATATAGAAAATAAGATAAACAATGGCTTACGTCTGGTGTTAACAGTTCTAACATTTTGCTGACCTTCTGGTCATAGTTTGCTTGTAATTACTTTTAAAAGTAGTTGTATACGGTTGGCTGATTGACCGTTATCGCAAAAAACTCACAAAGTTGAAAGCATCCGTCTTTAAATGTTTAATAATTAAATTTATTTTAAACTGTAAAATGTTTCGATAAATGACCTAATTTCCTATTTGAATATTATTATTTCGGTTCTATTTCATCATTGGCCGAAAGAAATTAAAAAAAAGTATGTTAAATGAGATATCTTTTTCAACAAAAATTTCAAATGAACATATTTAAATCAAATATTTGTATTTCACTGATAATACAACAAAATAAAACTTATCGAATAAAAGTTATGAGCATATTTTTATTTCCATAATATTGTTATATCACATATGAAATTGAATATTTGCTCTTTGGAAGTCCTAGGAAAAATCGAAAAATACAATAAACATCGAAATCCCTTGAAAAGTTTGCGGGCCAGCAATTATTTAAAAAAATTGATGAAAAGAATTACTCACGGAATGGTGCTTTCGCATGCACCGGTGTTGCGGAGAAGGCATTTTCCGGAGGGAGCTTTACCATTCTTCTCAACTAGCTAAATTTCATGTGGTACCAAATAAAACTAAAATAAGTAACTATAGAAATCCTGGTTTGATATAGCAAATATTGCTGCTTGAAACTACAAAACATAGTTAATTTTTCTCAATGGATAAGTTTTAATCAATATTTGGATCAACATGTTTTACTTGTGCGTCCTGCCAATTTCTTGGTGAACAATTTCACAATAAATTCAATTTGGAGAGTTAGTTCTAAATGAACGAACTCTAGTTTAGTTTAATAATTGTAGCGCTTTAAATTTACAAACTTAGTTAAAATAAATGAACTTAAATTAGTTATTTCAACTAACACTTTTATCAGTGAAATTCGTACATTGTTGTTTGCTTTTATGAATAAAAGGATTGCTTTTAAACTAAGTTGCAAGGTGAGTTTTGATTCCACTTTAATTCGATTTATATTTCTTTTCAAATCCTTAAAAACCAAGCTTTTGATTGATGTTGCAATCTTCAAGACATTCATCTTTTTTATCGTGAAACGATCGACATTATTCACGTACCACAATCATGCCCTGGTATTTTAATTAGTATCCAATGATTCGGTTCCTCATCTGTTCGGTCAAGATCTCTGCATCAAATATTTTTTGTAAAGAAAATGTGTTATGCAATTTGCATGTGTTCAATTATCAATACGTACGCTTACTATACATAATAAATGAAATAATGAAATTAACCGAAACAAATATTTTTTGTCATTTGACTGGACCAAAATTTTGATTCAAATCAAACAGAGAATAGTGTTAATGTTGAAGGGACATATTAGTTTAAAACAATCATATTGTAGCTACAAATCTTTATAAATAAATTCAAAATTCGATTAACTGTTTTGTTATTTAAACGTGCTCCATTTTTTTGCATGTTAGACCAAAATAGATATAGCTTCGAGTTTTTGCGTCACTATAACAGCAGTATCGCACAACTTTTTCTGCGCTATTGCTTCTTTGAGCCGAAGCGAAGACTTATATCAGCTGTTTTTCAAGGAAGGGCGATTCTAACATTGACAAGAAAAACATCGACTTTGGTTTCAAGTCCTATTTTGAAATTATCTTAAATCCTTAGATCAATTTTTGATTAGTCGATGAATTGTTGGTTTATATTCAAAAGTGGCCCTTACACGATCATTAAAAGTGTCATTACTAAGTAATGACACTTCTGCTCAAACGCTCGTCATTACTGCATTACTGTACATCATTACTTTTTAGCATTACACGTTCATTATTAATGATGAGTATTTGTAACTACTCCAGCAATAGCAATATTTTTATTTTCGTTTAGCTGAAAATAAATTTGATTTGCCATTGAAACGTTAAGGTTAATGAAATATTAACAATTTAAATCTACACTTTGTCATTTTTTCGCGTATAGTTCTAAAGATATTCATCACTTCCACACAAAAAATAAGAAGAAGAAATAATGTTGGTAATGATGGAAAATCCACAATTCCATCATTACTGAACTCGTAGACCTTACACGATCATTAAAAGTGCCATTCCTTTTTAGTAATGACACTTTTAATGATCGTGTAAGGGCCGCTAAAAGGTATGCAAATTTTACCACTCCTTCTATATCCACTGTATAAATCAACATAGAGTTTCGCCCTTTTTCGATTTGTTTACTTTTGTGCTTCCTGTGTTAATTATGAAGTTACGACCTTGTGCAATTGACTGGTTTCCGCGATTAAAACAAATCTGCGAGTAATTTTATAGTCTCACTTACTATTTCCAGTAGTAAAAGGTTCGGAAACGATCTAAAATATAGAAAATAAATTGTTTCGCCCTTCCTTACTAGCAATTGAAGTATTGCCCTGTTTGTTGGCATGGAACACGGAGGGCGAAACTTATATAAACACAGGTTGGCAAGTGACCGGGAAAATCGGGAAAAAGTCGGGAATTTTAGTGCAAATCCGGGAAAAAATTTACTAGCCCTAATCGAAGTAAATCATAATTTCCTGTCTAATAAAATGAAAAGTTGAAGGCAATACTCCATTTTGTGTTTAGGTGAGATGATGCTTTGCTGGATTTATGTTAAATTTCAGAATAAGACAACCATTTCGCGGTTAATTTTAACTTTTGGTTGAAATCTGACACTTGAGTGGTTATTTTGTGTCCAGTAGTTAAATTTCGCTAAAACTGCGGCCCATTTCAAAATTTGACGAACGGAAAGTTAGTTGGGTTTATTTTCCACTGGAAATAATTTCAACTAATGAATTAATGTTAGAATTGGCATTGTAAGATTTTTTTCAGTGTCGGAAAATAACCATTGTTCTGTCAAAAATAACCATGCTCTCGAGTAGCTCTATTTTTGACAACATCTAATTAACCACTCGAGTGTCAGATTTCAACCAAAAGTTAAAATTAACCACGAAATGGTTCACAGCCTAATTTTGCATAATATGATTGCAATAGAAATATCAGGTAACATGTTTACAATACTTGTGTTGTAATCTTGGTATTGATTTCAATAGGATTCACAAAATTTAAAAAGCTGTCGACTTTGACCTTGACCACCGTTTCCAATGAGTATTTGGTTTCCTTCTTTTTGAGAGCTGAAATTGGTTTCTGAGAGTTTGTGAGAAACCTTAGAAAGGTTTAGAAGATGGTTTGATTTGTTCAGTGAATGTTTAATGTTTAATTACAATCACAAGAATGCGGGTGTTGATGTCGACGAAGAATCAAACTTAGATCATCTCAGTCACTAGAGGCACAGATTGTTGTTGTTTTTCCAGAGCGAAAAGAGTCCATTTCAGGAATTTTAGTAGGATTTTGTTCTGTTTCGCCAAAATTCTAGAAATGGGCAATCCGTTCACGAACATTTCAACGAGTTATTTCTCCTCGAAGAGTGAGTAAATTTGAATTGATTATTCAATAATGAGAGTTCTCTATATAGAAATGAAAAAAGGACCGGTGTGTAATGTCAGAGACATAACTGGATGTCGTGAATACGAATAAAACTGACACGATTTCTTTATACTTTCGAATTCGAATTGATAGCTGATCGATTGTGTGAATTGTGAAACTTTTGACATCGATTATCTCATTTCGGATTTGCATATTTCATTAAAAGAATCTATCAAGATGCTGCATAGGATTTATTTCTGCCTTTTAGAAGGACCTCTCTACGATATTTAGCACAGTTCGGAACATTTTTCTCGAAGCGAAAAGTGCACGAAGCAAACCAATATTTTGAATTTCCACTAAACTGATGAACCTTCGATTGGCAAAGAAGTAATCTTAATAGTTCTTTAGATAACATTTAGAGCCATTAGAACGGCTGATTTTATATTGTCCACTTTTCGTTTTCTTTCTCTCCAATGCAAACGACCAGAAGCTATGTTGCGTGATGCAATCGCTTTTGTTTGAGTTGAAACTAGCTTTGTGTACAACCCGCAAGATATCCGCTCGAAGTGCCAAATGATGCGAAACTGGTTTAATGCGTCTTCTCACCTTGATGACCGGAACGCAAATGAGAACTACGACCTGAGCGTTTGAGGTTTTTAATCACGCAGAAGGTGCGCACTCCGAAGCCGCTGTTTGAATCCGTCTTCTCGCCCCGACGTCTGCTTTCATCCAACGCACTAGAAGAAATGATCGATTTTCGACCACGGTTTGCCTTTTATAACGTTCAGTTGAAGATATGTCCCTGACTACCTAAAAAGCGTCGTCCTTGCGCGAAAAACCCAAGCAAAAGTAAAGAGTTTTCCGTGTTATTTTAAAATTGTCAGAAAACCTTATTTTTGAGTTGTTTGTGGTTATCTCACACTGTTCAAAATATTATCCCATATTCCTGATCATATTTTTGATGAAATGGTGAAAGAATTATGTTGCTGCCATTAATACAAGTCGAGATATTCACGATTAAGTTCTGCCCATTCTACCATATGGCTAATTTTGAAAAGGCGCCCCATAGTAAAGTAAGTCGTATTCACGACAAAAAATCTTAAAGGATGTATACAAGTTAGTTACCTTTGATAACGTATAAAAAGAGAATGATTGTTGGTAGGAATACATGCAAAAAGAACTCACTATTATTGAATCTGTAATCTCTAGCTCTCATATTATTTTCGAAAAAAACAAACAAAGTTTTAGGAGAGCGAAACCAAAAAGCTTATAACCTGGATAAAATAAATGATATATCAAAAAAGAAGAACGAAGAACGGTTCAATAGAACTATGAGGTATTGAGCGATTCTTTGTAAAGAACGGTTTTGCCCATATCGATAATACACTCCTAGTTTGAATCCTAAGAGTCTTGAGAACTAATGATTTTCCAGATAGCCTTAATAAGACTTATTTAGTAGTAGTCTTACAAAAAATTAAATAGTTTGGAAAATAACAATTTTAATTATAAGGCTTTAAATTTTATTCTTAATTATTTGGCTTTCAAATGACTGATGGTATTTCTGGCAACCTATAAAACGCCTCATACTTAAACAAAAACCTTTTGAAAGTCTTGTGGCTCAGCGTTTCGTTGATAATGCTATATTGAATGCTGGGAGCGTAATTAACAAAACAGCTGTCGAACCGAAGAAACGGTTTCTAATCAAGATTAGAGCTTATATTTTCACTCTGCAGATCTCCATCTGTTCACCCTGTTCACAACCGGAAGTCGTATCCGGATGAAATTCGTATGGGATCACAAGAAAATCGGTTCGGCCATCTCTGAGAACATTGATCGCTCTAAAACGTTACATACATTCATACATACACAATTTCCGATCTTTACGAACTGATTCGAATGATATATGACACTCAGCCCTTCGGGCCTTGGTTCCAAAATCGGTTTTCGCAGTGATTGTATAACTTTTCTATATGAGAAAGCCAAGAATGACTTCTTTCCATTGTTATGTGCACTTGGCATAATGAATATTTTCTATTTCTAAATCGGGATACCCAAAAAATACTTTATTTTTTATCTCCCGATGTTCTTTTCGATATGGGATTTTTTTAGAAATATAAAAAAAATACTGAACATAGGCGATTTGAGCCTGTTCTAAAACCGGGAATTTTTCGTCTCGCACAGCGGGAAAACCGGGAAAAAACCGGTAAATTGAAATCGGCAATTCACTTGCCACCCTGATGACAGTTTCGCCCTTTATAGTTCTTTGTATTACTGAGATTGTTTACTTTTGTACGATTCGCCCTTTGAAAAACAGCTGATATGCGATTTTATCACGATTCGTTGATTGAAAATCGAGTAATCGGCAACACAACATGACGGCTCCAGTGATGAGATGACTATTGGTACAATCACCCGACGACAGATGTAATGCCACCTGTGTATTTTGTATAAAATCTGTATGCGCATAGAAAAATCTGTATAATGTAGGTAAATCTGTAGAAATGGCATCTCTGCTTTCACTTCACAAGAGAAATGTTCGTATAAACACGAACTAGTCGACATTCACATACCCATACACTTTGAAGGAAGTAAGTGAATAAACGATGAGACTCACTGCTCACCATTGCGACGTGTGAAACAGATTCACCACCCACTAGACACGGCTCGCGTTCATTGATGTTCGCTCACTTGACAGTTCTGCCAGTGTCAAATCGCGTTGTGCATGCACTGGTATGTGGTGTGTGTGTGTGTGTTTACCAATTCACACTGTCGCAAAACGTTGTATGAGCGAGATTTAGCAGAGCCAAGCAGAATTACTTTACTACGCCAGTAGCGAACATCAGAGCCAGTGTCGAGTTTTTCCTCTGCGGACGGGTCGCGATATACCTATACTTACCTAGGTAACAAAGTGGATGCAAAGATTTTCCGATCGGTCGACATTAAATTTTCTTTCTGTGGTCAGATTTTATACCACTAATGACGAGAGTAATGGTTGTGCAGTGCGGAACACATTTCGCGAAGTGAAACGGTGCCCGAACTTGGCAACAATTTAAGCTGGAAGTGCCCGAAAGCGGTGGAGTTGAAAATTTCAAGGCCTCCACCCGTTCGGGATCGAGTGATGAGATTGAAGATCTTGCGGCTGCAGAAACGACAACTACAGGAAATGTTCGGTTTCAAGCACAGGTAATTAAAATTTATTTCCTACTGCAACATCACTTCGGTTATCGTCCCGAAACAGAGAGTTCTTCCTTTCTACAGGAAGAAAAGTGAAAGCTCTTCCTTGAGGAAGAGTGATTGTCCTTTCTCTTTGTGTGGATGACCTGCACTTTCCTTTTTTTTGCCGGTGCGATCTATCGGCGGCTGCCGTAGATGAGAACATTTCGCTCACCGTTTGGTGTGCGGATTGTCCGAAGGCCTGGCATCGGTCCAGCTCGAAAAAATATCTTCGAAATCCCTATTCCGTCTACCTTGGGGTACCTTAGCAACCACCCGGAAGTGGTCCGCAGAAAAAAATTCGGGGCAATGGGAAGAAATTTTCCGGAGAGGTTCGATATTTTCCTGTTCCTGTGAAAACAAAGACATTCGCCGAGACATGCGTATTCCGGCGGATGGGTACACTGTACTCGTGCTAGCAGCCCAAAACGTGTGCACCAAAGCGAGAGGGAGAACCGCTATAGGTAGGTCGTGCTTTGCCATGCCTTGCCGTTTGCTGCCCGCACCCGTGTACGAGAGCGAGACGCGATGAACGGGTCCAAAGTTGCCATTCAGTTTTACACCACTCTAGAGCCAGAAAATTGGTATCCATCTGTGGGTGCCCGGGGTGACCGGCCGGGAGGAGTAGCGAAATGCTTACACACACTGGTCGGTCTCATGTTGGACGAATCGATTTGATGGTGGTTTCTGGGTTTTTGGAAGTTTCGGTAGATTTTCGGTGGAGGAACGGGTGGCCAATTGAATGTTGATCGTACAGACCGAATAATTCTGATCCGTTCTGTTGTTCCCCGGTGTGGAGTTGGATATGTGTATGGAAATTTTGGAAAACAAAGGACTTAGCATTTCAACTTGTTTCGGAAAGTTGAAGTCTGGAAACGAATATTAAAAATTAATTTAAATCCGGCATCTAACGTACTTGTGTTTTTGTTTGGAAATTGGGATTATTTTATTCCTTACATTCAAGATGAGATTCTTTCATTTGTTAAAAAAAAATTCTGGTATTCGTTGGGTCTTAACATGAAAATTAAACTCGGTTGATTTTGATATTTTTGGAAAATAGAGATAATAAATTTGGTAAGTTTATTCCATCCAAATACTGACACTTTGCACCGAAGTGATACAACCTGAATGTCTCCAACGAAAACTGATAAGACGTTTAATAGTTTGCTAGCAGTTAGTGGAAAGGTTTGAACTAAAACAACACGATAGAAATATAAAAAAATATATTTCAAAATCGAAGAAACAACTTCTATTCTTCTTGTGTCCAGCCAGAAACAATCTAAGGTACAATTTCGAATTCTTGTATCATGCTATCGATATTCTACGTAAATTTGTTATATCTATAATATCCGTGATGGAAATCACGAAAAAGTTCGAATTAGCGTAAAACTATCTTATTTGGCAGGCTTTCTGCGTCTGTGGAAAGTGACATAAAATTTTCGAAAAAATGCGCTCCCATCCTATGTGAAATTCACCAGACTGAATGCCCCCAGCAATGTAATTTACCTGATTTGCCTGATGCAGCACAATGAAGAAGTTCCAATTTTGGGTTGGATTTAGCTTCGTGCCATTTTCCTGAAAGTGAAGCTGACACGGTCAAAGGTAGTAAAAAGCCTTGGTATTACATTCCTGTGGTGGAATTTGACCTTCTGTTTCAACAGACTTCGCAGCCGATTCAGAGTGTACAGAACCATTGCATGGCTAGTGCTACGATTCTACTGACACTACGAATCCTTCCAGTTCGGGGCTCGAACATACGACAACTGGTTTGCAAGACCACCGCCAAAAACAAAGGTAGTAGGTAGGTCGAAAAACGTTTTTCTAAATCTCAAAGTAAATTTTTCTCAAATAAATCGACAGTCCAACGACAAAAGCACCTAACTGCAAATGACAGTATCTGTTTACTTACGTTTTCTTTCACGATTTACCGAACCAATTTTATATTTGATGCCTCACTCTTCGCCAAACTTTCAAAGTAAAACCACAAGCTTTCGAATCATATTGGAAACTGGAGAAATTTCAGTAATGGCTCCGTAATAATTAATAGAGAAAGTAAACAAAGAAGAGAGGCTCTCATTCTCCTGTTAGGCCCTTTTGTCGTGGGACTATCGAAATGTTTGTTGAGATAACACCAGATCTCGATGTTTCAGACATTTTTTAAGACATTTGGCAGCAACAAAAAAAATTTATAGTTTTGCGAGATTTACGCAGTTTTATTTATATTTTTTGCGCGGTTTTTTTTGTGGCACGTATCCTCGACGTAAAAAAAATCTCAGTGTAACATGAAGTATCGTAATCATAGTTTTTGGCATCGAAGTGTTGGTCCAAAAAAGAGCCGGCTATTTTCACTTCTGCGATGCAAAACATGGTTGAAGGCATTTTCAGGCGTAAAGTGAACTGCATACAGCAAATCGACAAAACTGTCCCCTCGGTGGGTTTATTGTTTATTTCAGTACCGGCTTGCTTATTTTTAGGGAGGAAAATGTCAGTACATTCTGATCGATTTATTGGTCCTTGATCAAATCTCTTCAATGTGCTAATTAAATCTTTTCGATGTTAAACAATGTTGAATGCGTAAAATCACTTCAGTTAGTTACAGTAGCCATTTCGAGAATTCAGATCCAGTACTCAGATCAAAATTCATGTCCAGATACTCCTTCGTCTCCTAGACAAAATGCGACTAAAATTTTGATTTATTGCCAAAATATCAACCGCATGAAAAATCCAGATTTTAAAAACCTGTAATCCTAGGAACTGAAAGTAACGGGAATGATAGTGTCACAAGCGAAGAAGTATTTTGAAATAAATCTCTTAGTCAGAAAAAATCTGGAGTTGATGTCCTCATAATCATTAACTTTTACTTCTGCAGAAATTATTACTCCTAAACATGAAGAATTTGAACGTGTATGAGCCAAAACCTCAATATCGGATAAAAGTCATATTTTCTGCTCTGTTTACTTTGCATGGAATAGAACAGCCTCTGGACTACAAGTAGTTTGCATCCTGGCGTACCTCAGGGCACTCACCTAGGGCCTCTTCTCGTTCATTTCACATATGAACGACATTTCCTTCATGCTCAAAAATATAAATGTGCTTATATATGCAGACGACATGAAACTCTTCATGGAAATTAGAAGAACCATCGACGCTGTAATATTTCAGAAATTCTATTCCAACATAATGTTAAAAAAATGTAACTCAATAACTTTCAGTAGGAAAAACAAAACCCAACATATGGACATGTATTTAGGAAATCAAATGGTAGAAAAATGTAAAATTGTTCGTGATTCAGGCGGAATCGTAGAGTCCAAGCTCACATTTGTGAAACATTAAAGACTGTCCCAGAAAGTATGGACGCAACCAAAAACCGCTGCCATTTTGCAATGGTTCAGAATCTGTCAATTCTTATGGGTGCGTCCTGTTTACACTCTTCTCTAACCACTTGTGCAGTTGTTTATTCGTTTTCATTAGTTTGTTTCGAAATGCGTGGACTTTCAGCAGAACAACGTCAAAAAATTGTGTTCAAATGATGCACAGAACGATGAGAAAGATAGCAAAAATGGAAGGAGTAAGTTAAAAAGCCGTGCGAAATGCAATCAGGAAGTTCGGTAAGCTTAACACCTTTGAGGATAAACCAAAAACGGGTCGAAAAAAAGGTCCTGCTAACCCTCAGTTGGATAAACGTATACTGAAGGCGTTCGAGCAAAAGAAGGAGGTTTCAGTTCGGGATGTGGAAAAAAAGTGGACACTTCGAAGTCAAATGTTCTTCGTGCTAAAGAACGTTTGAATCTTTGAACCTATAAGTAACAGAAACAACCAAAACGTAGTCCGAAACAAGAAGCATCGATCAGGCCGAGGGTTCGAAAGCTGTACAATACGATTCTTGCTGGAAATTTGAACTGCATAATCATGGACGACGAAACCTACGTGAAACTCGATTACAAATCCTTGCTGGGACCACAATATTATACGGTGCGAGAAGGGCAAGTGTTAAACCAGTCCGAGACATCGATTGAAGTCGAAAAATTTGGTAAGAAAGCTATGGTCAGGCAAGCAATTTGTAGCTGCGGTAAGATTTCGAAACCCTTCATCACCACTGCTTCAATGAACAGCGAAATATACATCAAGGAATGTTTACAAAAACGACTTCTACCCATGATTCGAAGCCACAGGAATCCTGTTGTCTTCTGGCCAGATCTTGCGTCTTGCCACTACTCGAAATCTACGGTAGAATGGTATACTGCCAAAAATGTCACTTTCGTCCCAAAAGACATCCACCAAATTGCCCACCACTTTAACCAATTGAGGAATTTTGGGCATTAACGAAGGCATATCTTAGGAAACATGTCTCGGCAGCCGAAACCATTCAACAGTTCGAAAAAGATTGGAAAAAAGTGTAAAAACTTGTCGCCAAGAAGTCTGTACGGAATTTAATGAGGAACGTTCGCAAGAAGGTGCGCCAGCTAGTAGCAAATGTTGAGAATAATATTCTGTTGTAGTCCAATATTATTAGTATATCGAATAAAATTTGAATATCTAACACTTGTGAATTATTTACAGCAAAATCAAAGTGTGTCCATACTTTCTGGGACAGTGTTTATGTGTGTGCACGTTTCAAAGATATTTTTACCGCTCAATTTTTTCAGAGATGACTGTACCGATTTAAACAAACTTAGGTTCGTTTGAAAGTTACTGTCGGGCCATTGATCAAGTTCAAAGATCAAGTGGCTGTAACTTCTGGTTCCGGAGATATGATGGTATAAATGACGTAAGCGACAAAACGCGTTGTTTTTATTTGTCACGTAGGTTTGTCGGAAAAGACTGAACCAATTTTTACAAGCTAAGGTTCGTTTGAAAGCTACTATTGGGCCATTGATCTAATTTTAAGACTTTTGGCATCACATTTTTTTAGATTTCGGAAATGTCATGTACTCCCCCAGCCCATTATCATTATCTTAATTCAAGCTACAATATGCAGTGTTGTTACGGTAGCGCGGATTTCGCGATTTTCGCGGATATTGTGCGGTCTTTGCTCAGATTCTGTTGCTATTCAAGAAACATCATTTCACATTTATGAATCATTTGTTCGAAAAAGAAGTTCTTGGCAAATTTTTGAAGCTTTCGTAGTCTTATGAAACCCCAACAAAAATTCACGAGAAGGCGGTTCTAGCAAATGCTTTCTTCAGTGGACATCATTTCGATTTGATGCTCTCCGGTTTCGAGTGGTACAAATTGCTATTTCAGCAGAGCTGTTACCAGTAATTACAGAAACTTTTCGATATACATGATTGAAAGAAGATTCTCGCACTCAAAGATATTGACGTCTGATGGAATGCAAAGAACGTAATAAATGGAATGCTATTCTTCGATAATATTGTCACAAATTTTGTTTGCGATAAAAATCTCATTCTTGAAGCAAAATTTTCACTACAGGCTTACGAAGCGAAGTTTGACAAGAAAAGAAACGAAGAAAAAAAAAGATAAAATGTTCATCTAGTGCTGGACCCGACGGGATTCCATCTGTGGTGATAACAAATTGTTCTAATATTTTTTTGGTTTAACTATTCAACTTTTTCAATTGTTCTTTGCGCTCTTGAATTTTTCCTGAAATATGGAAGAACAAGGATATAGTATCCAACTTCCGTAGAATTGCTGTTTTATGCAATGTATCGAAGTAGTTTGAAATTATAGTTCTGAATTTTATAACACATAGTTGCTCTGACTACATATCTGTGACTCAACATGGATTCATGCACAAGCGTTCAACTTCCACAAATTAAGTAACCTACACTTCCTTCATTATACCTTCTTTACAAGCATGACTACAAGTAGATTTTATGTACACCGATTTCGCTGCTGCGTTCGACAAAATCATTCATCACATAACGATCTCCAAGTTAAGTAGACTGGGATTTAACGGGTCATTTTTAAATTGGCTTCGATCTTATCTAACTGGTCTCGAGATGATAGTGAAAATAGGAGACTGTACAACCTCACAATTTACTGTTACCTCTGATATTCCTCAAGGTAGTCACCTTGGACCGTTTATATTTCTATTGTATCTCAACAATCTAAATCATTAGATCAACTGTATGTTACTATCGTACGCCGATGGCTTCAAAATATTTCATATAATCAAATCGGCAGCTGACTCAGAGTTCCTACAAGAACAGTTGGATAATTTAACAAATAGGTATAACATCAACAAAATGGTTTTAAATGCCTTTAAATGCATCACTTTTAGCAGCAAAAAATCCGTATTCAAGTTCGACTATAATATTCCATAAACTGTTCTCGCGCATCGTCTGTTAAGGACCTGGGTGTTCTTCTGGAATCCAAGTTGAATTTTAAACAGCACATAGATGTACATTCTCTGATGTACATTGGACTTTAGTTTGCTCAACTCTCGAATATGCTGCGGTTATCTGGTCACCTTATTACCAAAACGAAATCCAACGCATTGAAGCGATTCAACGCAAATTTGTCCGATTAGTTCTCCGACGTCTTCCATGGAGATATCATTTAAATGTACCGAGTTACCATGACCGCTGCAAATTGATTGGTCTCGATTTATTATTTGTCCGTTGTGATGTCGTAATCTTCGATCCTATTTTTTTTTTTCGGATTCCCTATGTTAAAACTAATTATGGATATAACGAGCTCATTGCTAGCATGTGCCGTATATTTAACAAAAGTTTCAATTCCTTCGACTTTCATTTATCACGTAATGTTATTGTAGATTTAGTTACTATAGAAGCACTAGATTTAAGGAAATGTATCATTTGGATGATTTTGATCTATTAATGCAAAAGATGAGGAGGTTTTATGCCTGCTGGAGAACAAGTTTGACAGATGCTGATTCCAGTGGGCTTTTCCCTGATCCAAATAAAAGAGCAAAAGATGAGGAGGAAAAGAAAGACATTCAGGAGAAAATCTGACAACAAAAGAAGGCGCTATTATAATTGAAACTGAAATTAAAAAGAGTTAATCAGATCATCCTGATGTGGTCTACCTTAAAATTCTTCTTACCGAGAAGGAAAAGTTTGCCGAGCAAGCAGATGTTGAAGCAAAAAAATTGCGTTCGCTGAAATCTGTTAAACTTCTTTCAAAATCACAATTGTAAGCAATTTTATTTTTACTTCAACATTTTCCGTACATTGGAGAATTTAAATTACCTAAGGACATCGAAAAAGATGGAGAACAAAAATGAAATCGTTTTTCATGGGGTTTCTCAAAGGGACGTGTTGTATGCGGACTTATGCATTGTGTTTATATGACAAATTTATGCAGATTTTTAAATTACATTTAAGTGAATTTTCAAGTTCTGCGGAAATGCTTCGCTCGAATGTCGCGCGTTTTAGTTTTCAACTTCGCGCGTTTTGGTTTTGAAATTTTTCGTAACAACCATGTATATGCTATCTATCAACAAGTTATACAGATTAACGACCCTAATAAAATTAGCGAGAAAAGTTTCGGAGTAAACGGAGAATTCTAGTGTCCCTCGCAAAAAGGACTTAACTGCAAATGACAGTTTCTCTTTGTCTGTTTCTAACGAATTACCGGATTGATTCAATATTAGACACCTACCTGCTTATATAGCTTTCAAGTCAAAACCACAGGCTTTCGAATAATGAAGGAAATTTTGGAGAAATTATAAAGGATGAATATTCGAAAGAGAAAGCAAACAAAGAAAGGCTCTCATTTGCAGTTAAGCCCTTTTGTCGTGGGACGCAGATAATCGCTAACATTGCATGATCTCATTCGAAGTGAATTCTTTTCAAATTCCGATATTTACTCAACATAATCTTATGTAATTTAAATACCACTCTCTATTGGTAAAAAATGTGTCGTGATTCTTCTCGAGTTTTGATCTGTTTTTGTGATCTATCTTAGTATTTCTACCGTTAAATTTCCGGTAATAAACAAAATCGACGGATGTTAAAATCAGTTCATCACTGTTTCAATCGCACTTAAGTTTTCCTTGCACCGCTTAGTAACAGAAGCGGTTGTTTAAGTTTGATAATTTTAGTTTCCATACCTCGAAGCCAAGCCGTCAAAATCCGTCCGATTCCGCGTGCATTCTTCGTTTATAGAACTCATTTGTTACTCAACTAATGTCACCTAAGAAACCACGGTCGAGGCAGAACCCCCGATGTCGGTCGGTTATTTTTCTATCATCAAATCATATTTCGTCTTTTTATAACCGTCATTAAAACAAAACACTTTCCTCCTTCCGTCGTGCTGACCCGTTTTACCCTCGTCGACCCTTTGGACATGAAAGCGACCAGCAGCAGTACACTCTGCCGAACAGAGGTTGAACGGATCGGGATCGGGAAGGGGGCGGGCGACGAGGCTTGACACCGGTGACGGAGAGGAATCGTAGAAGAAAACAACAGCAGAAAGAAGCTATTAAAAAACTGGAATCGTACGATACAGATTTGCCACATACACGAAGACACGATGGAGAAGAAGTCTTAAAGAACCATCATCAATATCATCATCGTCATCGCCGTCGTCGTCGTCGTCGTCGTCGTCGAAAGGTTCGCAGTGTTGCCATGCCACGCTCTCATGGATCGGTTTCTGTTTTGCTGTGTGTGGTCCATGCGATTCACGGCAGCAAATCCCTTCCGATCTTGGTGTGGTGTGTTTTTCGAAAATTGAATTCAGATTAGGACTTTTGACGAGGGAGCAGTTACGGGGATTACTCACAATTGAAAGAGGCAAAATTTTCCAAGGTCCCACCCCCACATCGGGGGCACGATTCGCACGGACGCAACTAGCGGCGATTGCTATAGCACTGGAAGTGCCAGTTCCCTTCTTCGTTTGTAAACAGCATTCGATGATTCATTGCTGGAAGTTTCGAGTGTGTGTGTGCTGTGGAATTCGGAAGCCGGTTCGAGAGATGAAATTGCGACAGTCCGTGATTCCGTTGCGAGATTGATTGGCCTCTGTTTGTTGTTGCCTTACTTTTAATATGCATTCATAGGTAGGATTTTCAGAATTTGAATGGAAGGTTTACGCATTTTCTCAACGAGTGGAAGCGCTCGGTAAAATGGAAAGGAAATGATCAAGTTCGGATTAACTACTGAATTACCTTTTAGTTCTGACGTATGTAAAAGATTTCCTTTTTCTTATATTCGCATTGCATTAATATTCCAGCGTTTGGTTGTTTCTATCTGGAGCTCATCTTTTACTTTTAATCTTAGGAAAATAGCTATTTCTTGCAAAACGTTGAGTGGACATAAGAGGACGTGAATACGAATAAATCTGATATCGTTTGTATTAGATTTTAATGAAACTTGCTGCACATGAAGACTTTGTCACGTCAATTTATGATAACATTTTCAGTTGTATGACATAATTACAAATAATTCTAAATTAAAGATTTCTGAAGTGTTTGGTATAAACGCGTATTAGAACAAGTGATTGCATAACCTTTCTATATGAGTAAGGCAAAACCTGTTTTAATCCACCTAGTGGTGTAATGATGCCTAATCCAACAAACCAACAAATATGACCTACAAATTGGAGTAGTTTTGAACCTAGTTAAACCTAGACTTACTATTTAATGCTCTATTTCGATTAAACCAATTAAACGAAATCTAACAAACGAAACGAACCAACGTTTTGGTTACTTCTACATATGTAAGTCAAGCTAAACAGCATGAATGAGCAGTATAAAACATGTAGTAGGATTATTTTTATTATTATTATTATTATTATTATTATTATTATTATTATTTTTTTTTTTTTCATAAATACGTTTATTTCATAGGCAATATACATAAGTTTTTCTTCGCCGTGGCATCCACAATACATAGTAGTTTAAACCTAATACATTTCGAATATCATATTAGTATGTTGGTACTCATTAGTTAATCTAAACACTGTTTTTATCAAGCGAGTTGCTATTTTAAATTACATTAAATAAAATACATTTATTTTGTACATGATCTTATAACTATTTCAGGATTGTTTGTATCAGTTCACCACTTATATTCAATATCCTATAGTTGGCTATTGGTTGAACTCATGGAAGAGAAAACAGTTTAACATAAAATAAAATTTAAATTGGAACTCCAATGGATTTAATGAAATGATAAAGAAGTTTCATGTATGGAAGGTCACGACAAGCAAGAATGTCGCGAACTGGGACATTGGATAGTCTACCTTGGGTACGCAAGGAATTTATTAGTTGAGATCTGACATCACGAAACTCCACGCATGTCCAAACAACATGGTCAATATCGCGGTAACCTTCGCCGCAAGCACAATGATTAGTCTCGGAAAGTCCAATTCGAAGGAGATGTGCATCTAACGTGTAGTGATTGGACATGAGTCTGGACATCACACGAATGAAATCTCTACTCACATCCAGTCCCCTGAACCATGCCTTTGTCGATATTTTAGGAATAATTGAGTGCATCCACCGACCCAGATCATCTTTATCCCAAGAAGCTTGCCAGCTGGCAAGTGTTCTTTGGCGAGACGCGCTATAGAATTCGTTGAAAGCAATCGGTCTCTCATAAATTTCACCCTCAATAGCACCACGTTTGGCTAAAATATCGGCTCTTTCATTGCCTGGAATGGAGCAATGAGCCGGAACCCAAACTATTGTGATTAGATAATTATTATTCAATATGTCGTTCAGACACTGTTTTATTTTACCCAAGAAAAACGGTTCATTTTTGCCAGCAGCGTTTGAGCGAATGGCTTCAATTGCACTCAGACTATCTGTGAAGAGGAAATAATGGTTTGGAGATAATGTGACGATTACATTCAAGCTATAATGAACTGCTGCTAACTCTGCTATATAAACAGATGCAGGTTCTTGAAGCTTGAATGAGGCCGAAACATTATTGTTGAACATACCAAACCCTGTCGCTTCTTCCATTCGCGATCCGTCCGTGTAAAACATTTTCTCAGAGTTAATATGCCTGAACTTACTTGAAAATATTTTTGGGATTTCCATAGAGCGTAGGTGGTCCGGGATTCCACGCACTTCGCGCTGCATGGATGTGTCGAAAAATAAAGTTGAGTCAGGTACATTTAGGAGGCTGACACGGATAGGAATATATCTTGAAGGGTTGATTTCCTGTGACATATGGTTAAAATATACTGTCATGAATTTTGTTTGAGATCGAAGCTCGACTAGTCGTTCGAAATTATTAATTACCATGGGATTCAGCACATCACATCTTATTAGCAGGCGTGATGAAAGCTCCCAAAATCGATCTTTTAATGGAAGAACTCCCGCCAGAACTTCAAGACTCATTGTATGTGTCGAATGCATGCAGCCTAAAGCAATTCGCAAACAACGGTACTGAATTCGCTCAAGTTTGATAATATGAGAATTTGCAGCGGAACGAAAACAAACGCATCCATATTCCATCACTGAAAGTATCGTTGTCTGATACAATTTTATTAGATCTTGCGGATGAGCACCCCACCAAGACCCTGTTATTGTTCGAAGAAAATTTACTCTTTGTTGGCATTTCGTTATCAGATACCTAATGTGTCCTCCCCACGTGCATTTGGAATCAAACCACACCCCGAGGTATTTGAAAGTCAAAACCTGTTCGATTATTCTTCCCATCATATGAAGCTGAAGTTGCGCGGGATCATGCTTTTTTGAAAAGACGACCAGCTCTGTTTTCTCCGCAGAGAATTCGATACCAAGATGAACAGCCCAAACGGACAATTTATCTAAGGTATCTTGCAATGGTTTTTGCAGATCAATAGCTTTGGATCCAGTAACTGAAACCACGCCATCATCTGCCAATTGTCTTAGTGTACATGGGGTTACTAGACAGCTGTCAATGTCATTCACGTAAAAATTATAGAGGAGCGGACTGAGGCATGAGCCTTGCGGGAGACCCATGTAGCTAATTCTGATTGTTGCCAAATCGCCATGTGAAAAATGCATGCGTTTCTCTGACAAAAGGTTGTGCAAATAATTATTTATAACCGCTGGGAGTCCATGTTGGTGGAGCTTGTCTGAAAGAACATCAATGGAAACTGAATCAAATGCTCCTTTAATGTCTAAAAATACAGATGCCATTTGTTGCTTTTGAGCGAAGGCAATTTGGATGTCAGACGAAAGTAATGCAAGGCAATCATTCGTCCCTTTATTTCTACGGAAGCCAAACTGAGTATCTGACAACAAACCGTTCGTCTCGACCCAAGTGTCGAGACGTCGTAGAATAATTTTTTCGAACAATTTTCTGATGCAGGACAACATCGCAATGGGTCTATATGAGTTGTGATTGGAAGCTGGTTTCCCCGGCTTTTGAATGGCGATAACTTTCACTTGTCTCCAGTCAGGTGGAACAATATTTTGCTCAAGAAACTTGTTGAACAATTCCAACAAACGTCTTTTTGCGAGGTCGGGCAGATTCTTCACCAAGTTGAATTTAATTCTGTCCAATCCAGGAGCGTTATTGTTACAAGACATGAGTGCTATGGAAAATTCCATCATTGAAAAGGGGCTATCAATGGAATCATCATTTGAAGAAGACTCCCTAACAATGCTATGCGTAGGAACGGAATCTGGACAAACTTTCCTCGCAAAATCAAATATCCATCGATTCGAGTACTCCTCACTCTCATTTCCTACGTTACGATTCCTCATTCGTCTGGCCGTATTCCAAAGAGTGCTCATTGAGGTTTCTCTTGACAAACCTTCCACAAAATGTCTCCAATAGCTGCATTTCTTAACCCGAAGTATGTTCTTGTACTTGGTTTCTAAAACCAAGAATTTTTCAAAATTCTGAGGAGTTCCTCCTCCTCGTTTTAAAAACGTCTTGAAAGCATTTTGTTTCGCGTGTTTAGCATCTGAGCACTCTTTGTCCCACCAAGGATTTGGAGGTCTTCTGTTAGACGATGGACCAAGAAATCGTTTGGTTTGGGCTTGTTCTGCGGCCTCCAGAATCGAACAAACGAGGAAGTCATATTCTTCAAGTGGGGGAAGCTCTTCCATTGAAGTTAAGACACTTGAAATATTACTTTGGTATTTAATCCAGTCAATATTTTTTGTCAAATCATATGGAATATTAACTGAATTAGCAATGCCTTTGTTACTGCTAATTGAGATGATGATTGGTAAATGATCGCTACCATGTAAATCAGGAAATACTTTCCAGGTGCAATCTAGTCGAATTGAAGTCGAACAAAGAGATAAATCTAATGCACTTGGACGTGCAGGAGGTCTTGGGATCCGTGTCATGCTACCCATATTTAGTACCGTCATGCTAAAATTGTCGCAAATATTATATATTAGAGATGATCTGCTATCATTGTAAACGGAACCCCACATCATTCCGTGCGAATTGAAATCTCCTAAAATCAAACGTGGAGCAGGAAGGGCTTCGACAATTTCATTAAGCTGTCGTTGTCCAACTTGAGCTCTTGGAGGAATATATACCGAAGCAATGCAAATGTCCTTTCCTTTAATGTTTATTTGACAAGCAACAACTTCTATACTAGAAGTCGAAGGAATGTTTAATCTATAAAAGGAATAACATTTCTTAATTCCTAAAAGCACTCCACCATACGGGGAGTCTCTGTCGAGACGTATAATGTTAAAGTCATTAAAATTTAAGGCTATGTTTGATGTAAGCCATGTTTCGCACAAAGCAAATACATCACATTTTTGACTATGCAACAAAACTTTAAATGAATCAAGTTTTGGCATGATGCTTCGACAATTCCACTGCAGGACAGTGATTGAATCATTTGCGGCGGATGATAAATTATCCATCAAATGATACAAAACCTGTAAGAGCTGGCCATTGAGCTGATAACTGTTTCAAAAAAGTTCTAGCTATTGGAAGGAATGCTGTTATGATGGTCTTTAGAGGTTCAGAAATATTGAATGCAGCGAAAATCCATTCTACAATTTCCGAAAATTTCAGTAATCCTGTTGGTGAATGTGAAATGGAGCCCACTGGATTATTGTCTTTTCTTGAGCTAGTTCCTGGATTGGTTTGTGAATTTGACAAACCAGGAGGCACAGTTTTTGGTTTTAAATTTGGCTTTTTAGCTTTAACACGGGGATCTTTTTTTGAAGGTATAATTTTAGGTGTCTTTTTTGGTATTTTGTGGTTTGTTAATCTCCTCTTAACAGACCCTTGAGGAGTGACAAACGAGGTATCTTCACTATTTCCGTCAGAGTCAGATTCCTCTGGCTCCGCAAGATTTGAAAAACCGTTTTCGGTTTCCAAAGGGGAGACATGTATGACCGTTTTGAGCATTTCTGCATATGTGCGCTTAGACCGTGCTTTTAAAGAAAGCTTCATTTTGTCTTTACGCAGCTTAAATGCAGCGCACACTGAAAGATCATCATGAGGGCTTTCCCCACAATAAACACATTTTTCAACATCTTTATCGCAAAGATTATCCTTATGAGGCCCTTGACATTTGATACATTTGGACTTATTACTACAGTAAGTAGCTGTATGTCCGAATTTTTTACAGTTCGTGCAATTCATAACATGCGGTACGAAAAGCCGAACAGGAAGACGAATTTTATCGATATAGACATGGCTAGGCAATGCAGATCCGGCAAATGTTACGCGAAACGAATCTGAGGGACGATAAGACTTTTTTCCATCGACAATAGATGCTGAGTACAATTGTTTGCACTCGAGTATCTTAACTCCCTCAAGCATGGAGTTTTTAAAACGGCCAACTCCATTTTTAAGTAAATCATCTGCTGTCAGACTTGCTTCAGTCACAACACCGTCAATTTCTACCTCCTTCGATGGAATGTAAACTCGATATTCAATAGCAAATAATTTACAGGTTACAATATCGTTTGCCTGTTTCAAGTCGTTAACTACAACTCGAATTTTATCTCTATTAACCTTACAGATTTCTTTAACTTCAGAGAAATGTGATGTCAAATCCTTTGTAATTTGCATCAAGTTTAAAATCTTTTCTTTTTTTCGAAGATAGACTATCCATGGCCCAGTGGTACCCTGTGGATAATGTTTAGCCCTCGGAGTATTTAAACTTTTACTAGTATCCGGAATCGGATTCGGATGATCTTCCATGAGATCATCCATTACATTAAATTTTTTTTGTAAATTAATAATACCAAAATAAAAACTTATGTTTAGTAAAATTTCAGATATAAGAAATAAAAAATAAATTAAATTAAATCTACCTTGTAGCTGATGTCTCTGTTCCTTTATCGTGAAGAACGACGTGAAGCTCTTCCAACGATTTCCAATTGGCAGTCTTTTGCTGTTTCCAATTGGCAGTCTTCTGTCGTTTACTGCTATCTCAGTTGCTCTGCCGTCGTTGTGAACACCACTGCACTTGCTGTACCTGACCCCAGGTACAGTGCTTTTGCTCTTGGTGGCGATCAAATGCGATGCTTGCAGTGTAGCACCTCGCGATATATGCCGTCTCTTTTGATCCTACGCAGCGTACAAATTCTGGTACCTGGTAGATCAGCACTGGGTTGCTTTAGCACCTCTGTGCCTTTGCACCCCTTCGTCTTCGCACCTTTATGCGATGGCACCTCTGTGACTCGTCACTTCTATGCTCTCGCACCTCTGTGTCTCTACACCTCTGTGCGTATGAACGGGATGGCCTTCGTTGCTAGCTTTCCAGTCGGGAAACGCCCCGAATATTGCGTTTGCTATGGGCAGTTTAACTACCTGAAGCTTAGAATTGTCTCGGTAGCAGCCGTTAACTCACGAGCCAGTACAATCGAAACACAACCTCTTCGCTTGAATGGTTTTTACTGAATGATTATTATTATTATTAATATTGAGTTTGCAGAGTTCTGTCTCTGCAACTGTCCAGAATTTTTAACTTTAGCGAGGTTCCGATGAATTTGGAGGGTTCATTTTTTTTTGCACAAAATTAACTCCGTTGGCAGAATACTCAATCCAAAGCAGAGTTGATCCTTTGTGCTTTGTTATGAATTTGCTTTTTAGGAACTCATCCGCGTAACCGCTGATTACTACGGAAGTGATAACGGGAGTGTTTATTTTACCACATTCGCAAATCGCTGGCCAGACCGGAAGATTTTCGGTGCACCATTTCCATTGAATTCCATACTCCAAACCACCGTCCCTGATCGGAATATAATTCTCTTAGAATCTCTGGAACATTTTCAAGTTTTTTTTTCGGAAAATCAGGGAATTTTATTTCAAATATCAGTCGACACCCTCTACCACTTTTGTTGAGCAATTCTCAGGACCTCAGGGAGGTATACGATAGGTACTTCTCTTGATGTTTTAACAGTTTACAAGCAGTTTTTATTGATATTTAACTGTCGAAAATTCTGAAAGTCAAACCCCAAAAAGTCAAAAACAATACCCTGATTACCAATAAGCACATACTTATGCCGCATTGTGACAATCAAATAATAATTTGCGTTTCAATTTCTTTTGAGATTTAGTTGGGGCTGACTTTGGCAAAATATACGGCTTATTATATTATAATGCTGATTTATGACTAGTGTGCATTCAGTAAGCTGAATTCTGATTGATTTACAACAGATGAGCTTTCAGTTTGTAGATATAGAGCTATAAGAATTTTCGATGCTCATAAAGGGCTATTTTAGTACCATTATTTGTGCTTACTGGTTACCTGGGTGTAAATAAATTTCCATTAGGGCGGGGGGCCGGTTATAGCGTGATGGGTAAGTCGATGCTTTTCACGTAGCCCGCATGGGTTCGATTCCCAACCCCGGACATAGGTTCAGAAAGCTTTTCTGGCTCGAAGAGGCGAATGACCTAAAGATGTTTATCACGAATAATTTTCTTTATTTTCAAAAAAAGTTAAATGAATATGCGGAGAAAGGATAAAAACTTTCTCAACAGATTTTGATCGCGAAACTTGCTCAAGGTAGTTGTGACTAGTATAATAGTGGCACCACTTCTTGATGACGTCAAATGTAATTGGTCCGCGATACAATTCACGTTTCCGATGGTTCCCGTACCGTGCCTGAATGAAAAACTAATAAAAAAATGAAAAACTGCACTTCTGATTCGTATATAATTTCAAATAAACAGATTCGAATCGTTCTCATTCTCTATAATCCAAAAGCTAATTTATCGATAAATATCGTGTTTTGGAAAGAAGAAAAACTGATTTGGCAAACAATTTGTAGATGTCTAATATGAACAGCCCACCAACTTTCCTTTTAGTATAATATTTTATAGAATGTGTCAATTCTTATCTGGTCCTGATTAAAAAACTGATTATCTCGGAGCAGGCGCGAATTTTTTCGGAGGAAGTTTCAGAAATTATTAATTTTCATACGCATGAAAATATGCATATAATTAATTGAAAAGATTTTGGATAACGTCGTTTGTTGAAAATTACTCATTTTATAATGGACTTAAATGTGACGAATTTTGGGCAAAATCATAATCGCAGTCGAATTTTCTCAGTTTAGAATTAAACTTTCTGAATATGTAGACTTTGTGCTAAAATTTCACATTGCATATTTTGTTTTTCCCAAATTAATCTAGACTGTCTTTTGAAAAAGGCTAAACCTGTTCAAGCTTTTTTTTAAATAGTTGATGAAAAATGACTAGGCCTACAGAAAAGTATTATACCAGTGATTTTCACAAAATCAGTCAATTTTCCAATAAAAATACTGAAAAACTTTCATATCAAATTATTATCGACCAAAAATTCAATAAATCTCAATTTGAGAAGAGATTCCACAGTATACTGTTTTTTTTTATTCAGGCCAATTTGCGTACAAGCCTTACGTGGCCGATTGAGCCATGTTTTTATTTGATAAAATAATTTTTTTTACCATTGTGTTTTCTTCTTCCTTCGGTGTTGTACATATTGTCACTCTATATGGCGATTTGAAAACTTTGACACTCATCGCCCTGTAACTGCGGAACCGGAAGTCGGATCCGGATGAAATTTCACAATAGCTTTAAAGACAGTATAAACTTTAATTCAAATCAAGATTTGTGATAATTGGTTCAAGCATCGCAAAGAAATCGAATTTAGTTTTAGGAATTTTTCTTCTTAACTTTCGGTGCTCTCGGACCGGAGAGGGGACCAGTAGTGCCGAATTAAGTTTTCATGCCCACAAACTAACAAGCTCTGCAAACTAGAAGAATTTATCACACAATTTTATGGGATTTGTACCTGTACCGCTTTAGTTCCGGAACCGGAAAGTAAACAACGACCGTTAAAATTCTACAAATCAGCCCTTTAAAGGGTTTTAAATATTCACAAAATTACTATTATAATTACTTATCCGTTGAAATATGCAAATTAGAAGTGAAAATAATAAGTTTGGTGAAGATATGATAGACTTCAATTAGAAAACTTATTTTAATTGGATTTTTGTGTTTTGGTTTGAATGCGTTTGTTGATTTCAGGGTCTGGAATGAAGTTTCAGAACCTAAGAGCAGATTTCCAGAATATAGATCTAAAATTCAGTTCCTCATCCAGAATCCGAGGTCAGATTCGAATTGCAGAATTCTGGAATTGAAACCCAATTCCAGAACTTGATTCTAAGCCTGGGTTTTGGAACCGAAATCTGGAATAGAAATCAGAATCTTGATCCTAGATCAGAACTTTGGAACTAAATTTCGGTAATAAGGTTCTAGACTAGAATCCGAATATTGAAACCGAATCCTGGAAATTGAGGTCAGCATTCAGTTCCAAAATTGCTATCGCGAAATTAAGTTTCAGTTCTGGAACTTAAGACCGAAATACAGGACCAGAATTTGGATCCAAAATTCAGTTGTATTTCCAGTGTTAGATTATAAAATACAATTCTGAATTAAGGATTTGATCCCAAAACTCATTTTCGCATTCTGGATTCTGAAACTGAATTCCAGAGTTGACTTTTGGATCCGAATTTAAAAACTGAATCCTGGACCATAATTCTGAAGCTGGAATTCAGTTGCATGCCAGAATCCATGTCTATAGTTCTGTACTGGAATTCAGGTTCAAAATTCCATGTCGAACAAAAATCGTATGCTGGGATTCCTTTCTAGAACACAGGTTCAGTGATCGGTTCAACAATCAGTTTCAGAATTCATCTCCCCAGTTTTGGTTTAGAGTTTAGCTACAGAATCTAACATTAAAATTAGGTTTCAGAATCCAGTTATAGCATTCGGCTCCAAAATTCGGTTGCTGAATTCCAGATCCATATTTTGGGTTGTTCAACATCAAAGAAACTGATTCATCCATTTTATTCGTAGTTCAGTTATATCTCTGACATTACCCACCCACCTTTTTTTTTCAAATGGCTGTAGTCGAAAATTGGAAAATCCTACAAAAAAGTGTTGTATGAGTGATTTTTACAAAATTAGTCCTGCTTTCGAATAAAAGCATGGACAAAATCTTAATCGACTCCTGCACTGGAAAAAGTATATTTTAAAAATTTAAAGTCGATTTGCAAAACAAAAAAAAAACATTTTTGATTTGGATGAAATTTTGTTACAAGATAGGATTATGTTCCTTATGAACAGTCAGAAATTCGAGGTGGGCACTTCTAGGGAAAAAAAGTTATTCGGAAAATACTTTTCCTTGACTTTGTTTCACAAATCGACTTCAAATATTCAAAATCGATTTTTTTCAGTGTAGGAGTCGATTAGAATTTTTTCAGTATTTTTATTCAAAAACTTGACTAATTTTGTAAAAACCACTCAAACAACACTTTTATGTAGGATTTTCGACTACATCCATTTGAAAAATAATGGTTTCAAAGTTTGGCCTTTTTCAAAAGACAGTTTAGATCATTTTTGGAAAAGCAAAGTATGCAAAGTATTTTTTTTATGACAAAGTATATGTACATGAAGTAAGTTTCAATAAAATCTGAGAGTGTGCTGCCCACTCTGAATACGATTTGGCCGAAATTCGTCTATTGTCTTATAGAAAATTTCGACGTGAACTTTACTATGGGGCGCCTTTATAAACTTGATCATGAATTTGTTATACTTAACGTAGCAACGTAACTTTTCCTCATACCACTGCAGCAATTTATGACAAAATTTTCGGTACTGCGAGGCAACGAGGCAACAAATAACTAAAAACGCAAGTTTTCTAAAATGTTTGGTATAATCGAGCATCAAAAGGAAAATTCATGACGACTATATTTGCCGTTTTCTGTCACAATTTTGAGCGCCTATACATCAGAGATTTATTGATAGATTTATATAATAAAGAGTGATTTTTGCTGGTATCTTTTTGGCTGCGCTGTTTTTGACAAATCACGCTTGAATCGTGTCTTGTGTCATCGTCAAACTTGTTCAGTTTGGTCTATAAACATGAATCGACTTATGAACGAACAACGCTTGCAAATTAATGAATTTCACTATCAAGATTTATCCTCGGTTGAGAGATTAAGGGGGGTAGGGTCTAAACGATGAAAAAAATCATCATTTTTTCGAATTTTTCCAGAATTTTCGTTCAACAAAATAAATTCAAATGTTTTGCACTATAAAAGCATCATTCAAACAACATTTTGGAATTTTTTCGTGGAAAAATATTGAGAAATAAGTCGGTAAAGAGGTATTTTTTAGGACGCTTCTTAAAAATCATGATTTGCGGTGTACACTGTATCTCAGCGCAAACAAATCAGAAGAAGTTTTTATAGGCCCCAACGTTTCAGTTTGATTTTTTTTTAAATTTTTGGTGGTTGTTCAAAGTGAAAACTACGATTTTTCACGAAAAAATCCTCCATTTTGTAGCTGTTAAACCTCCCCAAAGTAACAAACAACGAAAAGGAAAACGTTGGGGTCTGGTTTTTTATGTGTAGAAAAAGTGTGCAAAATTTGAAAAAAATTGGTGCGGTAGTTTTTGAATAACAATGGACACGGACTTTCAAAACCTACTTTCGAGAAAAACGCGTTTAAAGTTTTTTGTCCATAAAATCAATGGAAACAATTTATTCAGTTTTTGCAATGACTGAGCGGAAATATATATTGGAGAAGCCAAGTGAAAGAAAAACTAACAGAAAAGATGAATTTTTGGAAAAAGATACGCTCAGAGACAGGACTCGAACCTGCGTTCTTATGCATTCCGTGCATACGCGCTACCATTTCGCCACTCTGATCTTGTTTTAGCCACTGCAAAACTCGAAACAGACACAGTAGCAACGTACATCGAACATGGTCTACATCCTGGCCGTCTCACCCGACCGATATCTCACATCCAAACATCTTCTCTGTTCATCAAACACTAGTCCTCTCGCTTTATACCTATTTCTCCGATCAAGCATTGAGTAGGAGACTGTATTTATAATCGCTTGTCACCTTCTTAATGGTTAGTTTTTCTTTCACTTAGCTTCTCCAATATATATTTCCGCTCAGTCATTGCAAAAACTGAACATAGTCATGGCGGCTTTACGTCAAAACTAAAAATTAATAAATCGTTAAAAACAATTTATTACTCCAGGGAGCCTGTAGGGTCTAACATTTTCAAAAAATCATATTTTTTCTTGTATAATTTATTATAATGAAATATTTCAAGAATGTTTTGTCAAGTTTTGAAGTCAATTGAAGTAGAAATCTAGGACCTGTGAGACGAGCTCTTGCTTCTTCGCAGAATGAGATAGCCATAGATAAAGGTCCATAACTTCCAGTGTTTCGTTCCAATAGGCTTGAAAATTTCAGAGAATATTCTTGAAATGTTTTACTATAAGACAATATAAAGAAAATAAAAAATGATTTCTCAAAAGTGTTAGACCCTACTCGCCCCTTAAGAGATCCACTCTTTTATCGAAAAATTGTGTTCAGCGACGAAGCTCGTTTCTAGTTGAATGGATACGTCAACAAGCTAAATTTCCGGATCTGGAATGAAGACCAGCCAGAAGTATTGCAAGAGGTACCAATGCATTCCAAAAAAGTCACTGTTTGGTGTGGATAATGGGCCGGTGGCATCATCGGGGGCCGTACTTTTTCAAAGGTGCCGTTACTGTGAATGGCGAGCGCAACCGTGTATTGATAGATGATTTTGACAAAATGACGAAATAGAAGAATTGGGCATGCCTGACATATGGTTTCAACAAGACGGTGCCACATCCCACACGGCACGCGAAACAAAAACCGAATGGAGAGCCACCTTCGGTGAACAGTTTCATGTCTCATGTTTTGGGCCCGTCGATTGGCTGCCTAGATTGTGTGATTTAACGCCTTTAGACTATTTCTTGTGGGGCCATGTTAAGGCTAGTGCCTACAAGGATAAACCAGCAACGATTGACGGATTGGAAGCCAATATTTATTCGTGAAATACCGGCCGATATGTTGGAAAGAGTGTACCAAAATTGGATCTTGCCCATGGACCATGTAAAGCGGAGCTGCGGCCAACATTTGCATGAAATTATCTTGAAATACTAAATTATATTAGTCGTTCTATCGAATCCAATAAAAGTTTCATCAATTTTCTCAAATTTCTCGAATTGTGTGAAAATCAGATTTTATACGGTATAGGCTATACCTCTTTAAAAAAAACCACCCTTTATAATTACCATTCGATTCGGAAACATTATTTCGATAGCACACCATTGAAAAATCTATTTAAATGCCCCCATATTTTCGCTCGCGGAGCATCAGCAAACGCAGGCAAAATTTTGTTTATAACTGAATAGTATATAATCATTTCTCGTACATTTCTGAAAAAAAATAATGCGAAAGCAGTATATGTTGCAAAATTAGTGAATATACCAATCAACTAATACGAGTGATTATTGATATTCGGAAATGTAAACGAAACATGCTAGGTTTGTTCGCATTCACATTCTCCAGTTATGTCTCTGACATTATCCATCCACCTTTATTTTGAAATTTCATTTTGAATTTAATTTCAATTACAGGGTGACGAGTAAAAATAACTGCAAATTCAAAAGTTTGGCTTCATATAAGAAGATGTAAAAAGGTTCCCAAAATTAGTACATTAATTCATCTGTTTACAGGTCTTATAAGTTGAAGACCATAAAAAAAATTCACATCGGATATACCGATTCCTGGAAATAGTGGTCCAAACTCCAACATGGGACTAACACACTTTTCTCCGCAATGGCACAACCGATTTTTTCAAACTTAGATTCATTAGATTACTGAATTTGATCCGGATCTGAGTTCCGGTTCCGGAAATAAAGGGGGATGAGTGTTTGAGATTTCAAGCTGTTGTATAGTGAGCGATGCAAAAATAAAAAGGAAACGTGTTTCTATATTGGACTCAGAACTGTTGCAATACATGGGTCATGTAACTTGCTGACCACATGAACTGACTTCGGCTATACCGGTCCCCGGAAAGCGGATTCAGGAGTACCGGAAATCTGAATCAAAATCTCCAAAACGAAGCTCACTCACTTTTCTCCGTGATTGCTCAACCAATTTTCACAAACAAAAGGCCAAAATTGGAGGTAAACTGGAACTACACGATGAAATGTTTTTAAGCCGTTATTTTTTCAAGAATACCACAGAAGTCACATTAGGAAGGTATCATCACACCACTAAGTGGATTAAAACAGTATTTAATTAATTAATATTTAGGGGTCATCTCCAATAGTGCTCAAAAGTTAAGCACCTCAAAAAAAGTCCCTATGAAAAATTTGAGCAAAATCGGATATGGGTACCCAAATATAAAGCGATTTTGCTAATATTGCTTATTTAGGCATTATTTAATTATTGAAATGGTAAAACAATTCTTTAATTTGGTTTAAAGGGGAAGTAAGGGAAAACTTTAATCAAAAATCTATCCCCCTTCGTCGTTCTTCATTTATTATTTTAATTTTTTGACAGTTCGTAGCATTTTCAAGCAAAAAACGCGATCTTACGCTAAATTTTCCGCCAATTTTGAGGCGAAAAACTACCATAATATAAAATTGGAAAAATTAAGAAAAATTAAGGGGGAGGCATTTTATGCCAACAACGTATGTTTCAAGTTTGAAAATAGTCGGTTCAATTAATTTTGCAGGATCGATGTTTTTCGGACAAGATTTTTTTCAAACTTGAATAAAATCAAAAACTTTCTTTGGTAAAAACTACCATCACCTTCTCGATTTTTGAAAAGCTATGTCAAGTTAATATAGATTGATTTGTGGCAACCCTGCATGCTATACAAAATTGAACAAAGCACGCTGTGTGCTAGGCGGGTGCGTTTTCATTTTCTTCCGTGCCAGCACGTACCGATGCGCACCGACTTTGCATCATTTTGTATGACAGTTTGAAAGTTTTGATACTTATTGCCCTATAATTTCTGAACCGGAAGTCGGATCTGGATGAAATACACATGAAATTGAAAATTTTTACTAATCACACTGTAATTCCGGAACCGGAAATCGCGTCTGGATCATCTTCTTGGTGACTTTTTAAACAATTTTAAGACCTTTCGTTTGCATCTCATACCGTTTTCGTTTATTGATCAAAGCAGCCCGAGAGCTGACCCAGAGTCGCCCAAACAACTTTTGAGATGTTTGTTTTAGCAACCTGGAGTCGCTCTGGATAGGACTCCAATCACGTAGTTTCGCTCTGAAAATTTTCTCGGGTCCCACCACGACATCCATGCGTTTTTGTTTATTTTTTCTTTTTTTATGAGTTGTTTAGGGCGCGTACCACGTGTTCGTTCCACTCGGAGTCAGAGTCGCCTGCGTGTAGGTTCAAAAACGAAAACGGTATTAGTTTGTAAAGATCGGTTAAGAAATTTCCGAAAAAATTTAATGCGCATTTTCTCATAGATTTGCACATATTGCCTTGCAATTCCGGAACCAGAATTTGGATCGGGATAAAATTCAATAGCGATCTATGAGACCGTAAAACCTTTCATTTGAATCTAAGTTTGTAAAAATCGGTTCAGCCATCTCTGAGAAAATCGAGTGACATTATTAACCACATACACACATACATACATACATACATACATACACACACATACCCATACAGCCATTTACTCAGTTCGACGAACTGAGTCGAATGGTATGGGCCTCGGTTCAAAATTCGGTTTTCACAGTCATTGTATAGCCTTTCTATATGAGAAAGGCAAAAATGGATCGTTTCCCAAACCGTTCGAATTTTTCAAAAAGGGTATTCGTGAATTGCCAGACAGATGGGAAAAAAGTAGTGGCTAGCGATAGACAATACTTTGATTGTTGATTTTGTAATTTTAGCCTTTCTTTATAGAAAATTAATATAATGAAAAAATTACGGGTGTGTAATGTCAGAGACATAACTGGATGTCGTGAATACGAATAAAACTGACACGATTTCTTTATAGTTTCGAATTCGAGTTGATCGATTGTGTGAATTGTGAAACTTTCCCCCTTTTTACTACAAGAATTTTAAACGATTTTTGACGTCGATTATCTCATTTCGGATTTGCATATTTCATTGAAAGAAACTATCAAGATGCTGTACAGGATTTATTTCTACCTTTTAGAAGGACCAAATTGTGTAATTCTCTACGATATTTAGCACAGCTCGCAACATTTTCACTAAACTGACACAAGCGAAACTAAAGAGTTTTCCGCGTTGTTTTCAAATTTTGAGAAAACTTAATTTTTGAGTTGTTTGTGGTTATCTCACATTGTTCAAAATATTATCCAACATTCCTGATCATATTTTTGATGAAATAGTGAAAGTTGCTGCCATTAATACAAGTCGAGATATTCACGATTAAGTTCTGCCCATTCTTCCATATGGCTAATTTTGAAAAGGGACCACATAGTAAAGTAAGTCGTATTCACGACAAAACGACTTTCTAACAGAGCCTTGGAGACCCATAGTGTTAAATACCATCCGTCTCAGCTCGACGAGATCGGAAAAAGGCCGTGTGTGTATGGAAGTGTGAGCACTTTTCAACGATTTTTTACTGCTCAATTTTCTCAGAGATAGCTGAACCGATTCCTACAAACTTATGCTTGCTTGAAAGCTACTACTAGTTCGAAGATCAAAGGGCTGTGATTTCTTATTTCGAAAATATAATGGTATAAGTGACGTAACCCACAAAACGCATTGTTTTTTGCCGCTCATTTTTCTCAGAGATGGCTGAATCGATTTCATCAAAGGACAACAATTTTCAACGACTCGCTTGAAAGTTACAATTAAGCCATTGATCAATTCCGTCATTTTTGGTTTCTGATGTATAATGGTATAAGTGACGTAACCGTCAAAGCGCACTTTATTTATTACCGCTCAATTTCTCGAAGAAGGCTGAACCAATTCCTAGAAACTTGGGCTCGTTTAAAAACTTCGAAAACCAAATCGCTGTTATTTGACGTTTCGGAGATATAATGGCATAAGTGACGCAAACGTCAAAACTAATTACCGCCCAATTTTCTGCGGTATGGCTGAACCGATATCAGTAATTTCAGGCTCGATACTAAAATTGGGCTGTGGGTCGAAGATCATATGGCTTACTCTTCAAGTTTCCGAGATTTAATCCAGTACAAGTGAGGTAATGGACAAATTAATATTTTGTTCCGTCCGCATAATTATTTCAGATAGTGACCTATGATCAAATTCAAATGTATTTATTGGTTTGAGAAATTTTGCCAAATATATGACATAAACGCTTTTGTGAACTATTCGACTTAATCGGAATAAATTGGTGTCCAAAAAGAGCGCCAGAAATTATCTTAATAATAATAAAAAAGGCACAAATGTTTTAATGAAAGTGTCAAGGAAATAGAGAGGCATCACCACAAGGTGGTGCAAGAAATTTTTTTGTCAATATAGATTCAAATTTCGAAAAACAAAACAACACGAACTTATTTATACTTCTAATAAGTTAAAGTTTTGAATTACCCTTAAGGATTTGATTTCCGTATTACCTACTAGACTTTAGCTAGCAGTTATAGATTTGAAATCAAGATGGATCACGATGAATTAAATCATTTTTGAACGGTTCGTCTTCGACTTTTTAGTGCATAGCAGCTCTAGTTCAGCTGCCGGTGTAATTTAGCAGTTCAACTGAAATCGCTAATTAAACGTAATTATTTTGCTTTCAGTATAGACCCACAATGCTTTTTTCCTGATATCCTATACAAACCAAACTTACGACTTGAAGATTGGAAGACGAACCAGTCGAGATACAGTCAAAAGTTTCGAACTAGCACGAATATTACCCTGTTCCCATCCGTGGTGGTTAAAAATCGGCCTCCTCCGCCACCAAAAAACCTCATCGCAGAAATCGTTTCGTCGAAATCGAAAATTGCTGTACGGAAATTGCGCACGGAGGCAAACCAGAAAGCGTAAAACAGCAAAGTGGAAAAGCCTTTTGTACTTGGACTTGACGAGAGCGATGGCTAGACGAGGCAATGGGGATTTGCGCGGTACCACGGCTGTCGTGGTGACGGTGGTGGGTTCCTGTCTTTCTTCCCCAGATGGAAACAGCGGCGGTGAAGCTATGGATTTGCTCGGATGTAGATGGGGCTGCTCCAACCTACTCTAGTCAGCTGCGAAGAAGACGAAATGGTGCACCTCCCTGGGTGTGTGTGTGTGTGTGTGTGAGTGTGTCTACTATTATTATTGTTATTATTTTATTATAGTCTGTGGTGTAGTTTCTGGTATCGGCTGACTTGGCTGGGCCTCTTCAGACCTCCGTTACGACGCCGGCACAATCCAAGCCACAAAACCGGCGAAACAAGCAGCCAGCGTGTGTTGAGCGCTTCGCTCACGCTTCTCACTTTCTTACGGTCGACCTGCTTGAACCCGTCTTCGGTTTTTGCTTGCCAGCTCCCCCCACCCTCACTTCTGTCACCCTCATGCCGGTTACCGGTGCTGGAACCGAACGGGTTAGGATTGGCACATGGCCGACCCGATTCCTTCGACTGCGCTGTTCTTCGCCTAAACTGAACGTAGTAGAAAACGTGAATCCAAAGCGAAGAAACAGCTGATTGGAGGTTTTCTTATGTCGCTTCTTTTTTTTTGCCCCTCTCTTGGAGCGGTGCTTGGGGTGGTAGGTGCGCGAATAACATCGTAGTGCCGCTACAAAGCAGAAGAAAAAGATGGAAAAATAGTACATTTGCTTCCAAACATGCACACGAAAAAACTTGCGATCAATCCAATTAGTTTGTCTCAGCTGAGGGCGCGCGAGTCCGTTGGAAATTTTTTGGAACGGACTGCGATGAAGAACTGTCGTTTCTGGTTCCAGAAGATGTCCGAAACATCAACATATCTGTGAAATTAGTTTGGATTTGGTTTCGCTAGTCGTCAATCTGTCGGTTGCCAGCAACTTGCAAGCTGCGCAGTTTCAACCGATTCGCCATACATCAATTGGTTCCAGACATCGTACGAACCGAATCCGGAAATGATTGTTGAATGTTCCGAACAATTATTCAACCTTTCTTCGTTTTCATTCGAGAAATTGTGGAATTGTGACGTTTGTGTGTGTGGATGTTTGTATGTGATAAGCTCACGGCTAGTTACGCCAATTTAGGCGGCAAGCGAAACTCGAAACCGATGGCCATCGGGGTTGTTGTGTGCCACCATACGACGAACGCGAACGTGTTCAGGAAACATTGGAACCGGCCAGCAGGGTATGTGGATTCGGTAAATTGTTGAGCATAGGTCATAGGCATTATGCAACCATGGACATGAACGCTGGATGCGATTTCACTCATCGTCTATCGTTCGATTGTAAATTGTGGTCGGTCTCCGATGCATTTGAACTGTCCCAGTTTGTATGATTAGTAATAACAAACCACTGCTTTGGTTGTGACGTGAAGTCACCATTTAATCAGGTTGATCTTTTTTTTTCATTGAAACTTCGAGAGAAAGACATGCAAACGGCAAATAGTAATTTTGAACAAGGAGAATTCAAACTTGCAAATCTTTTGCAATCCGAGGAACCGCACTGCCGTGGAGCTACCCGGCAACGCAATACTTTACAGAATAGGCGAAAAAAGTGACGCTTGCATTGAAAGATCGTTGGAAATCCCAAAAATATTTACAAGTAAGTTCAGGCATATTGACAATGAGAAAATATTTTACACGGACGGATCACGAATTGAAGAGGCTACTGGGTTTGGTATATTCAACAATAATGTTTCGGTCTCATTTAGGATTCAAGAACCTGCATCTGTTTATATAGCAGAGTTAGCAGCAGTTCATTATAGTTTGAGTGTAATCGTCACATTATCTCCAAACCATTATTTTCTCTTCACAGATTGTCTGAGTGCAATTGAAGCCATTCGCTCAAACGCTGCTGGCAAAAACGAACCGTTTTCTTGGGCAAAATAAAACAGTGCCTGAACGACATATTGAATAATAATTATTAAATCACAATAGTTTGGGTCCCTGCTCATTGCTCCATTCCAGGCAATGAAAGAACCGATATTTTAGCCAAATGTGGTGCTATTGAGGGTGAAATTTATGAGAGACCGATTGCTTTCAACGAATTCTATAGCGCGTCTCGCCAAAGAACACTTGCCAGCTGGTAAGCTTCTTGGGATAAAGATGATCTGGGTCAGTGGATGCACTCAATTATTCCGAAAATATCGACAAAGGCATGGTTCAGGGGACTTGATGTGAGTAGAGATTTCATTCGTGTGATGTCCAGACTAATGTCCAATCACTACACGTTAGATGCACATCTCCTTCGAATTGGACTTTCCGAGACTAATCATTGTGCTTGTGGCGAAGGTTACCGCGATACTGACCATGATGTTTGGACATTCGTGGAGTATCGTGATGTCAGATCTTCTCAATTAATAAATTCCTTGCGTGCCCAAGGTAGACTATCCAATGTCCCAGTTCGCGACATTCTTGCTTGTCGTGACGTTCCTTACATGAAATTTCTTTATTATTTCATTAAGTCCATTGGAGTTCCAATTTAAATTTTATTTTATGTTAGACTGTTTTCTCTTCCATGAGTTCAACCAATAGCCAGCTATCTTATATCAAATAAAAGTGATGAACTGATACAAACAAACCTGAAATAGTTATAAGATCATGGACAAAATAAATGTATTTCATTTAATGTAATTTATAATAGCAACTCGCTTGATAAAAACAGTGTTTAGATTAACTAATGAAAACCAACATACTAAACGATATAATAATAATACCAACATACTAATATGATATTCGAAATGTATTAGGTTTAAAGTACTATGTATTGTGGATGTCACGGCGAAGAAAAACTTATGTATATTGCCTATGAAATAAACGTATTTAAGAAAAAAAAAAAGCGTACATTTTAAGAATTCTAGAAGGATTTTGTTCTCTCGCCAAAACCCAACTCTGAAAGGATATCGTATATGTTGTTAGGTCCTCATGTGCACCTCGTGCACTGCACAACTGGTCAAACTGTCAACTCTGTGACAACTTGTATGCACACATTCAGGAGAGGCTTCAGTGGCTTATGCTTATGGCAGTTGCAAACATATTGCTGTGTCAGTTGCAACGTCGAAACGGTTCTGATATCATACCATATAAGCAGTGCACAACCCGTAAATTTAGTCACGAGACGTCACTGGTTGATAGAAAGAATCGGGTTTGCGGAAGGAGTTTTGTGCTTTAGTTCATTCATTTTTAATTTTTTACCTTATACTATACCAGGCTAAAAAAGTATTGGAATACATAAGAGATGGTCAGTCCGCGACCGGTCCAATAGAATAGTCTTTCGAAACTTTTTCTGGTTTGAGGAATCTAGTAGAAGTTTGCGAACTTTGAAAATGTATACAAAAGAGAATGATTATTGGTGGAAGGGGCTGAGGTCCACTAGGAGATTGATAGTACCTATTAGCTCTCTCCGGACAGTACCAGCCTAGATGCCGTGTGGAATCCGGCGGAAAAAAATGAACCAAGAATAGATCCACTGGGTTCCTGCTTCCATGTCGTAAAAGGCGACAATTGCAGGAGTTTCTTTTTCTTTTCAGTTATTAGATATTTTCAATTTTTCACTTCTGATTACTCTATTTTACTAAATTATCTCTTCATTCTACCTATCAATTTACGTCTAGCTTCGGAAAAAGTTTTATTTGAAATGTTTTCTTCTTCCATGTTATTGATTGTCTTTCAGAATTATAAATTGAATTGATAACTATTGCGCAAATCCGTTGATATTACAAAGTTAATAACAAAGATAACATATATCGGTATATTGAATACATAGTAAAAATCACTTGAAAATAATATTTCAAACAATAAGTTAATATTTTTCTCGGTAGCCGGCTGCCCAGATCAACCAATATAACCAATTAATAGTTTTAATAAATAATTAAAACAATAAAGCGGAAATAATCAAGAATCAAGACGCGCGTGAAATCTGTTGACCTTTATTTGGTGATTTAAAATGATTTTATAACAACTGTTTAGAATATGTCAATGCAATGAATCAACTATTTTGTCTAAATCCTATTCACTCGTTTATTTTGTATCACATTTTTTTGTTTTTAATTTCATTTAAAAAATAGGGAAGTTTTTATTCTTTACGCGATAGTATTGCAAATTTTTCTTTAGTTTTCTCGGATAAGATCTGTGAATCAAGACTTGTTGAAACGTTCACTCGGGATGTCAGTGAGTTCAGTGGTACATCCGAGCATCTTGAAACCGAAACATACTGAGTCGCGCGCGAAACCAATACTGAAATTTTTACTAACAAATATCCTTCTCCCGTGACACTTGTGGAGTGCGCAGTAGTATATACGGCCTCTAGTAACAACAAGTGTCGGACTAACATCCCTTCCCATTCCTTAGACGATCTACGTTCGGGCCTGGCCGGCGCCGGTACTGATCAATGAATTCAGGGATAACCAGAAGATGTACATTGAAGTATGATTTACCAGTCCCAGGTCGGATCATCTAAAAACTCCCTGTACAATTTCAGCAAATCCCGATCAATAACGGAGTAGCAACCAGGGGTGGTCGCTCAAGCTCAAGCTCAAGCTCACAAAAGAGAATGATTATTGGTGGATTTTCCGCATGCTAAAAGACATCACTATTATTGAATCTGTTTACTACAAAATATAATTTATAGCTCTCATATTATTTTCGAAGAAACATACAAAGTTTTAGAAAAACGAAAGAACGGTTCAATAGAACTAATTCTTTCGGTACAACTATCAAGTTTTCAACAGTTTTTTTTTTAATGAACGGTTTTGCCGATTTCTAGAATACACTCCTAACTTGCATAAGTTTTAAGAAGGACTAATTTTCCAGATAGCCTTTAAAAGACTGATGTGAACGCTGCGCTTAAGAGCATCATTGAAAAAAGCAAGAAGTTTAAACAAATTGTGTTGATTTTTCGAGAAAATTGCAAGAATTTTGATGCATCATTCCTTCATGAAATGCAAGACTTATCACTTTCATCACCGTTGGATAGATATGTTTCTTGTTTTAATCCTATTGTTACATCGAAGTTACTGGCGAAGTAAACGACAAAATGAAGATGGAATACATTGGACTCGATGGATGGATGGATGAACGTTCGGGCAAACTGTGGATGAGAGTTTTAATCGTAGTTCCAAAGAGATACTCGAAAAATACTTGTTTCTCAACTTTCGATGTTTTTTGTACATGTTAAAAAAAAACCGGGAATTTTTAGTCTCGCGCGCCGGGAAAAACCGGGAAATTGAAATCGCTAATTCACTTGTCACCCTGCTCATGAGTTCACTGAATTTCACGGTGGCCGTTTTTTTTTGCAAACTATTCCCGTTTTCAATGAAGCTAACCTCATGACAGCCAACTTGCATTGAACATTGCCAATGGAGTACCTTCAACAGCCAGCAACCATCAAACTTCGTCAGGTTGATTAAACATGGCACATACACATGACTTCTCGTTTTACCGGGGACCACCTGTGCCGCTGTTCGTGTATGACATGGAACGGTTTGCGACTGCCACCTAGTTTTGCATGACTGGATTCGTTGATGTGTTTGTTGTGCGTGTGTGTTTTTACGCGAAACAGGACCTCGAGACATTCGGTTAGTCTTGTTCAATTTTATAATTATTTTCCACGCTATTGTCAAGCAGATGACTGTGTCAATTATCCTTTTGAAACAGGCAATTCTTGAGTCCTGTTTTTACAGGTGGAAATCAACGGATGAAACCTTTGAAGTGTATTCTGAATTTATCTAAACAATTCGATCATTCCGAAGCAGCAGGAAATCCGATCCACACTCACTTTCACCAAGCATCGTTAGGAAAGGAAACTGATTTGCAAAAACAGAAGAAAAAAAACATTCCGCATTGTTCAGATCAGGTAGCCCGGAGCCAATCGATTCCAATCGAAACAAGTACACCTTCGCATTTGCCATGGTTCCAGAAGTTGATTTGGAATAATGATCTAAAATAAAAATACAAACAAAAAAAAACAACGAAAAATTGTCATCGGCGTCCGGCGTCGTGTCAAATTAACCTACATCAACACCATCATCATCATCAGCTGCCCGAAAATAGCCGCACCCGTCGTCGTCGTCTTCGTCGCGGTATCGAGTGTTCCGGTCGTGCGTCTGTGTGTGTGTGTATGTTTGTATGTAGGTATTAAAGTTCCAACACCAGACCGGGCCAGGCCAAGTGTACAAGTTTCCACTCCATTCTCGATGTTACCGCGCGTCATCCTTCCTTCACCCTCCTCCGTCATTCGTCATCCTGCCCCTAGCTCCCGGGTACGACGACGCCGATGCTGTGTGCCGGGAGGAAGCAGCCAGTGTACGTACGTACACTAAAGAAAGGCACCCATTAAATGTCGAAAAAGAAACACCGGCACAACCAACCAAAAAAAATAAAATAAAAGAGGAAGAATGAAAATGAATTGACTTTCGTTCCAATGTCAAGGTCAGCTCTGCCGGCTTAAAACACCACCCATCAATCGGTTTCTAATGCATTATGGCCGTGTATGGAACCTTGGTGTGGCGGGTGGACCTAGGAGAAGCGTGTAGGGAAACGGTCGATCTTCATCCCGGCACTCCTTCACACTCTCATGAAGTTTCCTAATTACCCCCTGTTGTTGCTGGATGGATGTTCTTCGGAGCTTCTTTCGGTTTAGCGCAATTTGGTTGAGTGCTCTATACTCACCTAAATACTGTATGTATCTGTCTGTCTGTCTGTCGGTTCTCTCTCTCTCTCTCTCTCTCTCTCTCTCTCTGACAGCACACATATGGTATTGTTGTGTACTACATACACTTGAGACCAGCAAACTCAGCATCTCGACGGTGGTTTTGGTGCCAGAATTGTCTAACCGGCCGGCCGGTCCGTCGGTCCATTACATCAGCTACAGTAACGGAATGTGGAAAACGCCGGACCCCCTCGGTGTAAACGTTTCTGAGGGTTCAGATCGAATCGCCAAAAAGTTGAGATCATTACGAAAAACACTGTATTATTTGTTGTAAAAGGTTACAGTTATAGAGTTTTTGTCTTTTGTTTGTTTCTTTTTAGGAGGTCTGCTGAAACCCTTCCGGAGCCTATGAGCGGGGTTGGGAATCGAACCCAGGCAGGCTGCGTGATGGGCAATACTCTTACCCATCAGGCTATGTCCGTCCCCCAAACGATTAATTTTTGTATCTGTGATCATAGACACTTGCACTCATCACCTTTCCCACAGTCTATCTGGGTTCGATTCCCAACCCCGCACATAGATTTTGAGAATTAAAAAAAGTACGAGCGTGTAATGTCAGAGACATAACTGGATGTCGTGAATACGAATAAAACTGACACGATTTCTTTATATTTTCGTATTCGAATTGATAGTTGAACGATTCTGTGAATTGCGAAACTTTTCCCCTTTTCACTACTAAACGATTTTTGACGTCGATCACCTCATTTCGGATTTACATATTTCATTGCAAGAAACTATCATGATGTTGTACAAGGTTCATTCTGCCTTTTAGAAGGACCAAATTGTGGAATTCTCCACACAGGCAAAATTCCGATTCTTGAAATGAGCAAAACGTGTCATGATTTGGGGAAAATAATATATTTTATTTATTTATTTCGTCAAGCAAATGTAGACTACATATAAATTGTTTACAATGTTCACTTACATACTACGCATTATTTCTACGACAAAGCTGAGATTTGATTTGATTTCTTGACATAGTAAGGTCAAGATGTTCGCAGTATTGATTGTAATGGCGCATTATTCGATTGACTGGACTGTATTTTGCAGAATTTGTTCTAGCTGGTTTTTCTAAAAATAATTTCCTGGAACGTAATTGTCGGCTAGGTATATAAAAATTTAATATCGATAATAATGGAGCTTATTGAATGCGTTGAGAAATAATGTCGCTGATAAAATAAAGCATTGCAAAGACGCGGCGTTCTTTAAGTGTTTGTATATTGATGAGCATGCAGCGTGCTTCATATGATGGCAGAGGAAATGCTGTCCAGTTTAATTTACGAAGTGCATATAAAAGAAATTGTTTTTGAATAGATTCGATGCGTTCTTCGTGAATAATATTGTATGGATTCCATACTAGGCTGCAATATTCCAAAATAGGTCTGACATATGTAGTGTATAATAATTTAATTGTGTATGGGTCCTGAAAGTTATGACTGAAGCGTTTAATAAAGCCCAGCATGCTATTTGCTTTATTGATTATGGTATTGTAGTGTTCCACAAAAGTGAGCTTGGAGTCTAAGATCACGCCTAAATCTCGTACAATTTTACATTTTTCTATAAGTTGGTTTCCTAGATGTATGTTTGTAGATATAGTTTCATTTTTCCTACTGAAAGTTATTGAGTTACATTTTTTTACATTAAGTTGGAGTAGACTTTTGCAGCACCAAATGTGGAATAGATTGATTTCATTCTGGAATATTACAGCGTCGTTGATATTTTTAATTTCCATGAAGAGTTTCATGTCGTCTGCATATATAAGCACTTTCAGATTTTTGAGTATGAAGGAAATGTCGTTTATATGTAAAATGAAAAGGAGAGGCCCTAAGTGAGAACCCTGAGGTACGCCAGATGTTACATTAATTGGTTCAGACAGAATGTTTTGGAAGCGGACTACCTGTACACGATTCGTTAAGTATGATTTGAGCCATTCCAGAAGAGTATGTTTTATGCCATATTTTTGTAGTTTGTGTAGAAGTAATGGTATGTTATGTCAATACGGTCGAAGGTTTTGCTAAAGTCAGTGTAAAGAGTTTCTACGTAGTTTCCGGCGTCCATTGCATTCAGAGTGAATGTCATAAATTCTAAGAGATTTGTTGTTGTTGAGCGGTCTTTAAAAAAGCCATGTTGTTTGTTTGTTATTACATTTTTAAGTTGATGAAAAAGTTTTTCATTTACAATTTTTTCAAATAATTTTGGAATGCATGAGATAATGGCTATTCCACGGTAGTTCCGAATGGTAGATTTTGCACCAGATTTAAATATTGGTACAAGAAAGGAAGATTTCCATGCTTTAGGAAAAGTACATTTATTAAGTGATAGGTTAAAAAGTAGTTGTAGTGGTAGTGTAAGTTCTTCAGCAAGATTTTTTAAAAATATTGGTGGTATACTGTCAGGTCCAGGCCCTTTTGAGGCGTCTAAGTTTTTCAGTGCTGTCGAAATGTCATGTTCTGATAGATAGTTTACAGAGATGGAGTTGGAAAATGCAGGTATGAAAGAGAAGTATTCACGGTCACGGTCAGTTTCTGAATAAGATGTATATACTTCTTGGAAAAAAATTGCAAAGTGATTGCAGATTTCTGTACTATTTTCCCTACATGTTCGTCGAGGTGCATTTGATATGGAAAATTGTTGCTTTTTAGTTTAGTTTTTGTGTAGTTGAAAAAGTTCTTAGGGCAAGTCTTTATTTCGTTTTCAATTTTGCGGTTATATTCTTCATGTGCTGTGTTAATGGCTATTTTGAGTTGATTGCATAGATTTAAGTAATTTTGAAGATGAGCGTCACTTTTTTCTTGTTTGTAAGTTTTGTGTGCTTTTTGTTTCCTATTTTTCAAATGTTTTAGTTGTGAATTGAACCATACAGGTAATTTGCTGTTATGATTTTTTCTTCTTCTTTTCATAGGCAAAGTTTCGGCAGAAGGCAAAGTTTTTAATGTTATGATAATACACCATGATTAAAATTTCTCGTATCATGATCATGATTCGGACTGATTTCGATCAAATTTAAACGTAACGCACTTGAAGTTGTTGGGTATAACTTCAGGCGTGTTTCTGCTACGATGGTAATTTTTGCAACATAAATTCAGACGTTATGTGTGATTTTTGTAGCGATGGTCATTTTTGCAATATAAATTCAGTGAAAAGCACGACGAACTTCTTATAAAATGAAAATATTCTGTTTTTGAAAAACGACGACGCAAGAGATAACGTGTTCACTTGCGTTCATTACTTCAGTTTTGATTTTGTGTTTCAGAATATAAACACTCAAATGAACTGCATGAAAAAAACACGAGTGAATCAAGCCTCTTGAAAAGAAAATCTATGTCGAATTCTTGCAAAAAAAACATCTTACCCATAATATTTAGGTGCATCAATACAGCTTGTGTTGTTATATCTATGAAAAAATTAATCAAAGTGGTAGAACAAAATAACAATTTTCTGATTTTCGTTAGATGGTGTTCCAAATTCACAATCGAAATATTATTCTAGCAACAACGATCACATCAAATATGTAAGAATACATTCGAACAAAATGTAACATTGATGTTTGTCTAATGAAAAGTGTAGCCGTGCCTAGTCTCTTATGATGTCAATTTTCGGTTCATTATCTTTATTTTTATGTTATGTTGGTAAAACAACACGATTATTAAATAACATGCTTCAGGATCAAGTAAACAGTTTCAGTAGGTCTTGCTTTTCAATGTATGCTTTTTGCTTTACCATTAATCCATTAATCTATCACATCACTTGAGGCAGAAGGTTCAAAGTGATATACGGGTAGAAAATTAGAGTTACGAGCTTTGAAAGAAATACATTGTTCAAGTAACGCATTTTCGAACTATGAATAATTTTTGTGGGAGAAGAGTTATTTCTCATGATTTCATGATAAGTTAAAATGATTGGTTTCATGATCTTCTAATCATAACAGCAGTAACGGATTTCTTTCCGTGCGTACGATATTTAGCACAGTTCATTCACAGGATTCATTTCTGCCTTTTAGAAGGGCCAAATTGTGGAATTCTCTACGATATTTAGCACAGTTCGGAACATTTATCTCGAACGATTTTCGCACAGCGAAAAGTGCACGAAGCAAATCAAATTATTTTGGATTTTCACTAAACTGATGATTTCTACCTTCGATTTGCAAGAAGTAATCTTAATAGTTCTTTAGATAATATTTAGAGTCATTAGAAAGGCTGATTTTATATAATGTTGTCCACTTTTCGTTTTTCGTTTTCTTTTTCCAATGCAAACGACCAGAAGCTCTGTTGCATGATGCAATCGCTCTTGTTTTGAGTTGAAACTAGCTTTGCGTACAAACCGCACAACACATCCGCTCGCAGTGCCAAATGATGCGAAACTGGTTTAATGCGTCTTCTCGCCTTGACGACCGGAAGGCAAATGAGAAGTAAGGAGTGTATCGGAAATAAGCTATCCACATACATTTGTGTTGTATGCATGTATTTGTGTTGGTTTCTTATGCTTAGATCACGTTTGGCTGTCAGCTTTCGTTTGTTTACTTGTTTGTGCGGTTGAAATTCTGCATTTTCAAAATGTCGCGCATTGAAAAGGAAGTGAAATTAAAGTTCTGGACACATGGCTAAGTGAGAAGGGTATTACCATGCGGAAATTGGCGAAGCGGTTTGGAATTTATCATGTCAGTGTTAAAACCATCATTAATAAGTTTGGGGAACACTATTCTTTGGATGAGCTATTAGGAAGAGGCAGAAAACTCGGTTCTTCCTACCTGAAACTGGACCAGAAAGTGGTATCTCTAATCATGAAGAACAAATCAATGTCAATACGTGATTCGGCCAAAAAAGCAGAAACGAGTGTCGGAATGGTCCAGCGTATCGAGAGGCGAAATCATCTGAAGACCTACAAGAAGCAGAAAATCTCTAAATAAAGTGTAGAACAGAAGAAGCGAGCAGCAACAAGGGCCCGGAAATTTTATTTTATTTATTTGTCGTCAATCAAAAGTAGACCATAAGGATAATTACAATAATCGTCTTAAATTAGTAAACTATTCTAAATAGATCACTAAATAATGTATAATTTATTATGAGTTCAATAATTATAATTGGCTTACCGAATAGAACTGAAATATTGCTTTAGTTTGTTTTTTGACATAGTGAAATCGACTGCTTGTTGTATACAGCCATCAATTGATTTATTGGCCCATTTTTTGCATAGTTTGTTCGCTGGTGGTTTGTAATAAAAATATTTCGATTTCTTAAAGGCCGAGATGGTATGTAAAAATTTAGTTTGGACAGGAGTTGACTGGAATCTACGCGATTCGAGACAATGTCATTTACAAATGAGACCATTGAAAATTCTCTGCGTTCTTTTAATGTTTGAATACTGATCAGCATACAGCGAGCTTTATAGGATGGAAGAGGAAGTCTTGTCCAACCTAATTTACGAAGTGCAAATAACAAAAATTGTTTTTGAACTGATTCAATTCGATCTTCCCATGTGATTAAGCAAGGTGACCAAACTAAGCTACAGTATTCTAGTACTGACCGAACATAGGCAATGTATAATGTTTTAATTGTATACGGATCGTGAAAACAGTAACAAAATCGTTTTATGAATCCTAGCATGTTATTGGCTCTGTTTATGATTGTATTATAATGGTCAACAAAAGTCATTTTAGAATCTAGTATTATTCCTAAGTCCCTAATTCTTTCGCATTTTTGAACTGTTTGACTTCCAAGAGTAGGTATCAAGTCAGGTGTATTTCGTTTTTTACTGAATGTTATTCTACTGCATTTCCCGCCGCATTGTATTCGCGTTTTTTGCAGTGTCCGGACGCATGCGTTTTGATGGACGATAAGACTAAGTAAAGGAAGACTCAAAAACCCTTTCCAGGTCCACAATACTTTACTGTCGTCGTTGGGGAGGATGTGACCGATGCGGACAGGTCGATTCAAGTGGAGAAATTTGGTCGAAAGCTACTGGTATGGCAAGCAATATGTTCCTGTGTTTTAAAGTCAACCATTTTTTACACTATCGGAACTATAAATGCAGAAATCTATCGATCTGAGTGTCTCCAGAAGAGATTGCTGCCTTTATATAAGAAGCATAGAACACCTCCACTGTTTTGGCCGGATTTAGATTCGGCTCACTATGCCAAAACCACTCTCCATAGGCTTGCGGAAAATGGTAGAAATTTCGTTGAGAAAAATATCAATCCACCAAATTGCCGTCAGTTTCGACCCATCGAACGTTACTGGGCAATCGTGAAGAGGGTCTTCAAGAAGGCTGGTAAGGCAGCTGGAAACATGCAGGAGTTAAAAAAATTGGGCTCAAGCGTTCGAAAAATGCGATTCAAAACTAGTCTGGAACTTGATGAAGAGCGTTCGATCAAAAGTTCGAAAGTTCGTGAAGGAATAACTTAAATTCCATCCGGTTTTCATTATGCTAGCCCCGACGTTTGCTTCCATCCAACGCACAAGAAGAAATTATCGATTTTCGACCACGGTTCCCCTTTTATAACGTTCAGTTGAAGATATGTACCTGACTACCTCAAAATCGTCGTCCTTGCGCGAAAAACACAAGCGAAACTAAAGAGTTTTCCGCGTTGTTTTCAAATTTTCAGAAAACTTAATTTTTGAGTTGTTCGTGGTTATCTCACATTGTTCAACATATTATCCTAAATTCCTGATCATATTTTTGATGAGATAGTGAAAGAATTATGTTGCTACCATTAATACAAGTCGAGATATTCACGATTAAGTTCTGCCCATTCTTTCATATGGATAATTTTGAAAAGGTGCCCCATAGTAAAGTAAGTCGTATTCACGACAAAACAAACACTTATTAATCTAAGCCTTTTACTTGTCAATATGGGAAGAATTTCGATTCTGGAAATGAGCAAAATCAGTCGTGTTATGAAAATACACAATAAATTATAGTCCTGATTTCATTAACTATGTAGACAAATTCGGCAGAAATTTGAGCGTAATGCAGCTTACACAAATAGGTATAATTTCAGGCGTGTTTCGCTGATGATTTGCGAAGGTCTTCTGTGCAGCTCAAACAATCCCAATATTTTACAGATTGTCACTAACTAAGATGCAAATAAAAGTTTTGGAATTTTTAAAAATGTCCTCGAAAAGTTGATCCAGATTCGACTTCCGGTTCCGGTATTACAGCGCGACCAGTGAAAAATTTTCAATTTCATGAATATTTTTTCAAAAGTGATGGCGATACTAGGTGCAAATTTGTATAAAACTCAACGCTAAATTCATCTAGTTGGTAGATCTTGTTAACATTTAGGGGTTTTGTTGGTTTGTGCAAAAAGCACATATTTTGTTTCTATTTCTTTGCGTTTCGCCTTCGGCTCGTCAGTGCTTAAAGCAGTTCAATCTGAACTGCCATCTCGTGCCTAGCAGTTCAACTTAAACCGCTAAGCTTACTTACACTACTTACACTTACTGACGAGCCGAAGGCGAAACGCAAAGAAATAGATCTTGTTAGTTAGTGAATATATAAAACTACTTTGGGACTACCAGTCCCCGGTTTTCGCTTCCGAAAGCACCGATAATAGTGAAGAAGAAGAAGAAGCTGCAAAAACGGAACTGACTTCGATTTCCCAGCAACGGTTTAACCAGTTTGATCAAATAATGATTGAAATTAAAGTTTTCATTGTTTTAAAATACACTGTGCAATTTCATACAAATACTACCTCCGGTTCCGAAATTATACCTTATGATCAAAAAAGAACCGGAATTATATTAAAAAACGCAAAATTTCAATTTTTAATAAATTTCTTTATCCAATTTTCCATACAAATTTTATAGGCCGCCGAAGGTATGGCCTTTAGTTCACGCAGCGAATTCTCTTTTATGGTCTCTATGGTCTCAAAACGCGTTCCCCGCAATGGCAATTTGAATCTGGGGAAGAGGAAATAGTCACACGGGGCCATATCTGGAGAGTACGGTGCTTGGTTTATGCTATTGGTTGAGTTTTTGGCCAAAAACTGCGACACAACCAACGCTGTGTGAGCCGGCGCATTATCGTGGTGTAAAATCCATGAGTTTTCCTTCCATAAGTCTGGCCTTTTTTGCGAATGGCCTCACGCAAACGACGCATAACGGCCAAATAATATTCCTTAGTAACCGTTTGACCGTCCGGAAGGAATTCATAGTGCACCACACCACGAATATCGAAAAAAAAACAGTCAGCATAACTTTGATTTTGGACCGACTTTGGCGTTCTTTTTTCGGTTTCGGTTCGCCTTCGAAGCGCCATTCGGTCGATTGTTGTGCGGTTTCGATGTCATATTCATAGATCCACACCTCATCACCAGTTATGATGCATTCGATGAATGTGGGGTCACTATCTGCGTTGGAAATCATCTCTTTGGCCACATCAACACGACGCTGTTTTTGAATGAAATTCAGCTTTTTTGGCACCAGCCGAGAAGCGACGCGTTTCAAACCCAAAACATCAGTTAAAATGTGTTCGGCTGATCCATAAGAGATGCCCAACAACACAGCAATCTCTCTAATCGGTACAGAACGATTTTTCAACACGATTTGCTTCGCCGATTCAATGTTTTCTTCAGTAACAGATGTTGTTGGGCGGCCAGGGATCTCATCATGATCCAAGCTTGTACGACACCCTTTGAAGCGTTTATACCACTCGCATGCCTGTGTTTTTCCTAGACACAATTCACCAAAGGCCTTTTTTAACATTTTCAACGTTTCGGAACACTTAAATCCATTTGCAACACAAAATTTGATGCACACACGTTGTTCTAAATTTTCATCCATTATAAAAATCGCCACACGAAAATTTTCCAACTTCTTTGTATAGATGCCAAACAAAAACTAGTCGTACGATATGCGTCAAAATTTGACAGAATGTGTATAAAAGTGTTGCCAACGTTGAGAGAATAAAAGTTTACCGATTGGACAAGGGCGGGAATTTTAAAATGAAAATTCCGGTTCTTTTTTTTTATCATAAGGTATGCTTGATACAGCAAAGGACACCCCACGCCTATAGCTGTTAGGTAAGGTAAGTAGGTAAAACGGGAATAGTTTATTATTTACTTAGCAAATTGGACGAAAAAAATTTCTGGAACTAAAACGAAATTGATGCCAATGAAAGGTAATTTGTATATCATATATTTTAGTAGTGGCAAATTACCAAATTTTGTCAAGAGATAATCCACTTTTTTGTCCAGAATGAGCTCTATGACAATTGTTACATAAATGTTACATTAATATGTCGCAGTTGTAGCGAAAAATTGTTCCCATTGATATCAATACTACTCATTTAACAGTTCGCTTTCACATCTCATCCAAGTCAGTCGATAAAACAAAACCACCTACATTCGTGACGGAAGAAACCAAGTACAGTATTGTGTAGTAAACAATAGAACGATCTTGAAATGAGTAAACCAAACGAACAAAAGCTACCGCCACTACGAAAGAATATAATTATTGTTGACTTCAGTCAGTGCAAAATTCGACTCTCGATACGAGAACTTGAAGGTTTGCTTAAGGAGCAAATGCATCTTGACATTAAACGTGTACATTTACTTCAATGCAATAAGACGAATAATGTTGTTCACATCCAGTTTTATAAAGAGTTGCAATTCAATTCGCAAAAGACAATAACAATGTGCACTATGTGGAGCACGAGAACATTAAGTACAACATTCCAGTATATATGGAAGATAGTGCTATAGAAGTGCGTGTGCATGATCTTCCCTCAAGCGTCACCGATTCTTATATTTGCAAAACTATGTCCCAATACGAAGAGATTCTCTCTATCGAAAAAGAAAAGTGGAAGAACTTTTTCCCCGGTATTCTAAATGGCGTACGTTTGTTACGCGTGCGCTTGAAAAGGCCTATACCTTCTTATGTGACTTTCGGCCAGGATACAAGAATCCCGTGCAAATCACTTGTTACGTATGACAATCAGATGGCCACATAAAAAATGAACGTAGTACACAAATTACTAACACCAGTAAACTTGGTTTAAATTCGATCCTTGAGACTTCAAAAAAGAAAAAAAAAACGATCACTTCTCAAATATAAACGAAGATTACCCCAGTATAGTAAACTATACCTCTACTTAGCGGTTCATGTAAACTATTAGGTTGCGCTAGCAGGTCGATTTGTAACAGATCGGCTGAAAAGTTCGTATCGTTTCTATGAGAGGGCGCCACTAGAATTAAATCCATACCATTTTCAGTTAGTACCAACCTTCAAAAGATACGTGTATAAATTTGACAGCTGTCTGATTATTAGTTTGTGAAATATTGCATTTTGAGTGAAGCTACTTTTGTTATTGTGAAAAAAATGGAAAAAAAGGAATTTCGTGTGTTGATGAAACACTACTTTTTGATGAAAAAAAGTGCCGCCGATACCAAAAAATGGCTTGATTAGTGTTATCCAGACTCTGCACCGGGCGAAGCAACAATTCGTAAGTGGTTTGCAAAATTTCGTACTGGTCATATGAGCACCGAAGACGATGAACGCAGTGGACGTCCAAAAGAGGCTGTTACCGATGAAAACGTGAAAAAAATCCACAAAATGATTTTCAATGACCGTAAAGTGAAGTTGATCGAGATAGCTGACACGCCAAAGATATCAAAGGAACGTGTTGGACATATTATTCACGAATATTTGGATATGAGAAAGCTTTGTGCAAAATGGGTGCCGCGTGAGCTCACAATCGATCAAAAACAACAACGAATTGATGATTCTGAGCAGTGTTTGGAGCTGTTATATCGAAATAAAACCGATTTTTTTCGTCGATATATAACAATGGACGAAACATGGCTCCATCACTTCACTCCGGAGTCCAATCGACAGTCAGCTGAGTGGACTGCACGCGATGAACCGAACCCAAAGCGTGGAAAGACTCAACAATCGGCCGGTAAGGTTATGGCGTCTGTATTTTGGGATTCGCATGGTATAATTTTCATCGACTACCTTGAAAAGGGAAAAACCATCAACAGTTACTATTATATAGCGTTATTAGAGCGTTTGAAGGACGAAATTTTTAAAAAAACGGCCTCATTTGAAGAAGAAATATGTTGAATAATAAAAACGAATTTTGGCAAAAAAATGTGTGTTTCTATTAAACGATGCGAACTTTTCAGCCGAACTGTTACTGACAAGCACTGATAAATCGAAGACGAAACGTAGAAACGAGAGAAATGATTACGTGGGCAATAAACAAAAAGCAAATAATAATTATATAATATTGAAACCGGAACCCAAGATGCAATTTGGGTCCATGACTTGATATAAGCTTGTTATATATTCATACGCAAAACATACGACCAAAATAAACGACTTCCGAAATCGATCCACGAATCCGGTCGGTTCCTTCTATTTTAATAATTATAATAATAATAAGAAAACAAAACTCCGGAAATCGAATGTCAATGTTAGGTGAAGCTGTACCCGTAGTCAAGCTGTTGTCTCCTCACGTATGCTGGCTGACACACAGGCCTACCGATGCATAAATAAAACATTTCGCTAATCTTTCCACATTGATTGATTTCTGCAGATACACACACACGCACACATTTGCGTAGACCAGAAATCGATCACGAATTCGCAATGTGTCTGCTTCCCGAGATCTCGTTCGAACTGCTTTCGGTCGGATTTTGGGTTCTGTTTCGGAGCCTTGCCCGAGTTTATGTGGGAATTTCCAATGAAGAGTAGAATTTTGCATTCTTCGCCGCTAGGTTAATTTGCACAAATGGCACCAACTCTGCCACGAGTCTGAAACAAAGCAACCGGGCCAGGAAGTTGTTGAAGTTGTTGGTTAAAAACGAAATCCTGGACCCAAACAGCTGTCGTCGTCGTCGGAACGAAATCGAAATCGAAAACCGTGGAGTGGAAACTCTTCAGTGACCTCGGAATGAGATCAAACGTAAAACCGTGCTCCGGTGAGAGCTGGTAAGACTCCGGCGGAATGTCTGACCGGCTGATTGATTGATCGACAGTCCGCGGCTGGCTGACTGGCTAGCTGGATGGAAACTCTTTGCCCATAGCATGTAGCGTGTGCACAGACACAAGCACACAGCACGTAGTGGCGTGGTTTGTACTTTGCCAGCAGATCTCTTTTTTTTTTTTTTTGATTCACTAGGGTGGCTGTGACTGAACAGTTGCTACCTTGGTAACTGTGAGAGCTCAATTCATTTGGCAACGCTCGATCGCGGCTGGTGTGTTTGACGTTTCTCTTTGAGGTGGCCACCCTTATGGGGTTGAGTTTTGAATAAATATCTTGTGTGTGAGTGTGTGTGTGTGTGATTTACTGACCGACTGACGGATGGACGCTTCAGCGGATGGTTCTCGAGTCGATATATGTAGGTTTTTGTTCTTCTTCGTAGTTCTTCTTCCATAATTTTTTTCGCCAAAGATATGAGCTCCTCTTACCGCCAGCCGCCAGCCAGGCCCCCTCTCAACCCGTTATGTATCTGGTTCGGCACTCCAAGCGTGTATGAATGTATGTAGTTGGTCGTAGCTAAGCTAAGCGATAGACGCGGAATGTTATTCCGATCACACTTGAGGCGAATGAGATTATTGCCGATATACATACATATATATTCGACCCGGGAGTGATTTGTTCACGAAATTGCTTGCCATTAAAATTCAAATGGACTGTGAAATCATCATCGACTTCAGGACATTGTGAATTGTGTGTAGAGCACGTGAATCGATCGAACGGTCTCGCTGCGTACGCCGCTGTTTTTTTTTAAATTTTTCTAGGTGTACAGCCAACCAGCACCGGGGCAGACCCGGCCAACGAAAAGATCTTCGCTTACGCACCATCATCGATGCGAACAACTGGGCCGCTTCCCTTGCCGTGACCGGACGGAGCAGGTCAAGTTTTGCCTTTTTTTTCTCTCGCGTTCTCTGGCTGTTTATGCTGATGATGTTTAATTAGAAGTTGCGTGAAACAAAATTCATCTGTTTTAAGTATTTCTTTTTTTTTTCATTCGTTTGCTCGTCTCCAGCACTCAAAGGTTATGGGATTGAGAAAGGGTAAAATTTGGTAGGGTTGATGTTTTTTTTCCCGGTAAAAAAGGGCTAGCACTGCATGCTTCTAATTTGTGTTTCTATGCTTCTATAGACCTTCGGATTCGGGCGTTTTTTTTTTCAGAATATAGCGATCGATTGGTACGAGAAATGTTCGATAAGTTTTATTATAAAACGAGAACAATACAGTTTTGCATGCGATCGCACCAATTTATGAAGCACTTTTCCCACTCCTAAGAAGGTATGACCAAAACATGCCTTTTCATTATCAGCTTCTTTAGGTGTCCAGAAACAATCTTCAAGTGAAATAGACATAGGTGGGCTCAATCAGAGCTAAACTCAAATGAGAACCGCCGCCCTATATTTATCGTTATGGTCGGAGAGAGTTTTGGTTAGTAGAGTTGATGGCATATTCGTACTTGCTCACTACCCTCTGTAAAGACAATGAAACAGGTAGACTACATAGCACTTGGCACTAAGTAAGCAAAACTTCAAGTGACTAGGTGCGGGTTATTCAATTGCCGATGAATTTTGGGAGCTTCGGCAAAAAAGTAAAATGAATGAGAAGGGATATTCTGACAGTCAACGGCCATAAATTTCATTTTCATCTAATAATATTCGATTGAAATGAAGTTTTTGCCACACTGGTTGTGATAGAGAATGAATCTTTTTGCGTTGTTCTTATTGCACAGTTTTGCAAACATGTGTTTATGTACAGGCACGTATACAAGGGAGGGCCCCTCTCGAAACTTGAAAAATAATTACAGGGTTGTTACGGTCGCGCGAATTTAGCGATTTTCGCGGATTTAGCGCGGTTTCTGCTAAGATTTTGATGCTATGGCGCGGATTTAGAGCGAATTTCAAAACACATCATTCCACATTTGTGAATCATTTGTTCGAATAAACAAAGTTCTTTGCAAATTTTTGAAGCTAGTGAGTTTTATGAAACCCTAAAAAATTAAAGATGGACGAACGTTTCAGCAATTGGTCGAGCTGGCCGAATTGGTCAATTTTCACCTTGATAAAACCAAAATTTACTAGAAGGCGGTTCTAGAAAATGTTTAGTGGACAAAATTTAGATTTTATGCTCTTCGATCTCGAGTGATACAATTGCTATCAGGTGTACAACTTTGCTTCCACCGTTTTACCTATTTTTATATATATAAAAAATAGGTATAGAATTCGCTCAAACTTTCGAAAATTTTTCCGAGGCCCGGAGGGCCGAATGACATATACCAATCGATTCAGCTCGACGAACTGAGCAAATGTCTGTGTGTGTGTGTGTGTGTGTGTATGTGTGTGTGTCCGTATGTGTGTTGTCAACTAAGAGGTCGAGATCTCAGAGATGGCTGGACCGATTTTCATCAAACTAGTCGCAAATGAAAGGTCTCCCCGTCACCCAAAACGCTATTGAATGGTTTTGAGATCGGATGTTTACTTTTTGAGTTATACAAAGTTTTATGTCAAAATTTTCAGTTTTTTGACAGTATCTGTCACAATTGACCTTGAAAACAGAATATGTTTTCAGACTTAGATTCCGCACGGTAATACCTATTCAACAAGCCATAGATTGTTAAAATCCGTCCATTTTTAACGGAGATATCGAAATTTTTCTGTAAGCGACTTTTCCCCCTATTCCAGCAGTAGGAGTTTTGAGCGCTGTATGACAAAGAAATGCTTGGGAGCAACGGAAAACACGATTTTTTATACTGTTACATACAATTGTTTCTAAGAACCAAAAGGATTGTGTACAGCATTCTTTTTCATGACATTTAGCCTCGGACCGATTTTGGCACGGCTCGTTTTTGGCAACATAATCGTTCGAATATGACATATATAAACCAGATGATGGCAGAATTTTTTTTAATTATTTTGTTTTAAACTACTTACAGCAATAAATGCTGGAACAACATAACATCCATATACCATTCGAATCAGTTCGTCGAGATCAGCAAATGCGTGTGTGACAAATAACTTCAATTAATTTTCTCGGAAAATTTCTTTTCTACATATTCAGATTCATACGAAAAGTCGTATGCTCCCAAACAAAGTTCCTGCATCATGTTTGGTTCCGACCTCTGGTTTCGGAACTACAGGATGATATGTGAAACGAAATCAAAATTGTGTAACTCATTTTTCTTGAAGATGGCTGAACCGATCTAAGATGCAAATGAAATCTAAGAATCATCTAAGATTCAAATGAAAAGTTTCAAAGTTCTATAAAACATCTTGCTTTTCAGTCAGATCCAACTTCCGGTTTCGGGGATTGTATAAAAATGTCTATTCCACATAATTTAATCAGGTTTATCGGGTTAGCAGATTTGGATAGTCGATAAAAAAATTAACTTTTTTCAGTTTTAGTGGTATTCAGTTGTCGATCAGAAGGCACCTAAAAATTTAATTCGTGCTATGATCTCTCAAAGATGTCTTAACTGATTTTCAAATGTTTTGAAACAAATGTAAAGTGTACAGCAACTCAGGTGAATTTATCTGACTTCGGCCATACCGCTTTTAGAATTCCGGTTCCAGTATAAAATCGTTTCTCAAAGCTCAATCGTTTTCTCAAAAAAAGCCTAATCAAATTTCAGAAACAAAAATTTTAATTAAAACAAACTTATATACAAAAATTAATTATTTTATCCAATTATGACTTCCGGTTCTCGAATTACATGATGATGAATTTTTAAAATTCAAACCGATATAGAAGATGACAATCCCGAAAAGCTTCAAAGTTGAACTCAAAACTGTTGTAATTTATTCGTCATATGGCCATACGAATCGGTTTGGGTTATGCTGGTTCCTGAATACCGGCTCTGGAAGTACCTTAAATTACCGTAAACTCTAGAGTGGAACTTACATATCATGGCATGTTTAATCGATTATCACACTTCTAGATTCAAATTCGATCCGATTTGCAGTTTCGACATTACAGAGTAATGAGTGATTAAAATCTCAAATTGTCGCTTAAAACGAGGGTCATTAAAATAATGTCATGAAAACTTAAACACCGAAGAATATTCATGCAAAAAACACATGCGGATTGATAAAAATAGGTATCATCTCACTGCTAGGTGGATTAAACACGTTTTTTTTTCAAAGTTAAAAGCTTCATTGCGAAAAAGTGCTTACAGATGTATTATTCAAAGTATTGTCCGTCGCTAGCGACAACTTTCTCCCATCTTTTCGGCAATTTTCGGATCCCGGTTCGAAAAAAGGAGTCCTCTTTTGACGCTATCCATGAAGCAATCCATTTTTCCAACTCTTCGAAGGATTGAAAATGTTGATCTGCCAGGACGTGTGCCATCGAACGGAATAGGTGGAAGTCAGAAGGGGCGACATCTGGGGAATACGACGGGTGGGGCGACACTTCCCATTTCAGCGTTTCCAGGTACTTTTTGACCACTTTTGCGACGTGAGGCCGAGCATTGTCGTGTTGGAGGATGACTTTGTCATGTCGCTCTTGATATTGTGGCCGCTTTTCTTTTAGCGCGCGACTAAGGCGCATCAGTTGCGTTCGGTAGCGATCTCCCGTGATGCTTTCATCCGGTTTTAAGAGCTCGTAGTAAATCACACCGAGCTGATCCCACCAAAATACAAATCAACATCTTAGCGCCGTGAATTTTCGGTTTTGCCTTCGACGAAGTAGCATGCCCGGGCTTTCCCCATGATTTTCTGCGTTTAGGATTATCGTATCGAAAAGTAAAACTTCCCGCAAATGGCGAGAATTGGGCACATAAACAGACATTTTCGAGCGTGAATAATGCGAAAACAAGAAGAACTGTCACTGAAACGGCGATGACAATTCGTTAGGCACTGTACACACTCACTTTAAAGGCATTATTATCTATCACTTTGACCAGCCTCAGCCGGTACAGCCACCTATCGGAAAACGGCGGAAGCAAAGTTGTACACCTGATAGAAAAACTATTTTCCCTTTAAAACGCCCATCTTACAGGTAGGCAGGGAACAAAACTATCGATGTTGGGACAAAATTTCATTCAAATAAAGAATGGCGTATATTTTGTAATTTGACTTCAAATTTTTAACTTCGATGTTTTGTTCAGTGTAAAATTCGATTAGTATTTTTTCCAGTATTTTCATTCGAAAATTAGACGGCTTCCTGACCAAAAATTCTACATAGCGACGGCACGAGGAGATGTTCCTGCGAAGCTTAAGTTTGCTTATATGGACAAATTTGCAAAAAAAAAAACTGATGATTTGGCAAGCGATATGCAGCTGCGGAGCAACAAGCAAAGTGTTCGTGACGAATTAGACGATGAACTCGAAGCTGTACAAGGAAGAATGCATCGAAAACCGCGTACTACCTTCATTAAAGCCCATAAAGGTCCCGTGAAGTTTTGGCAAGATTTGGCTAGTTGCCACTACAGCCGGGAAGTCATTCAGTGGTACCGCGATAAAAACGTAGATTTCAAATCCACCCCGCAGTTCCGGCCCATCGAGAAACTGGAAAAACGGCTTGGGACGCGAATCAGATGACCAAAATGTGCCAAGGAAGTTGATTCCAGACGGGTGCAGCGTTTAAAGGGAGGAATTAAGAAGAAACCAAATGGAAATGATTTGTATTGGTATTTTTTTCCTTAAAGTACAGTGAATTACCTTTGTTTTGATGTATTAACCTTATTTGTTCGTCAATTCGTTACAGAGATAGAGATGATTTTATTATTCCGGATTCTAAATGGATTCTATAGGGCACTTTGTGTAACTTTGCGTCTGTTTAGTGGTTTAAATTGAACTGCTAGGTGGAAGCGACAATTCAATTGGAACTGCTTCAAGCACTGTTGAGTGGAAGGCGAAACGCGAAGAAGTCGAAACGAGATATGTACTTATTGTACCAACCAAAAACCCCTAAATGTTTAGACGATCATTTGCTTCCGTTGAACCGATCGACACGAACATTTTTACGGTTTGTGTTCGCATCTCACGCGACACAATCGAAAATCGCTTACGGTCAAGACGACAACACAGTGTACAAAACATTAATGTATTCTAACTGAGCAAATATCCCTTCTACAAAAGCCTGAAACTAGGCATCCGCGACCAAATTCAATCGGCATTGATTTCAAGGTTTCAAAATTATAAATCTTGCTAAGACAACGAATGCAACTAGACGTAAACCTATTCAGACGAGGATGGGATGCAATTGTATTCGCTGCGGTCAAGCACTGGAAATAATAGTCAGAACCTCTAAAATTTCTCAGAGATGGCTAAACTTATTTTCAAAAACTTGACCTCAAATGAAAGTTTCTATGGTCACATACATTGCAATTGAATTTCATTCAATAACTAAAACATCTCAAACATCTAAAATCATTCTAGATAAAATTGAAATAACAGGAAACGCTGCCTCCTATCTGAATGTCTGGCTGACATCAAACACTCCCGCCCTCACCGTGTTGCGTTAATCCTGCCCAAGGTCTCCATTTCAGTCGCAATACGACGCCGTATCGTTTCGACAGGTATAAATGATGTTATCCTTGCGTTAGCGAACATCATCATCCCTCTGGTGAGAGTGTCGTTCAAGATGTTGCTTGTCCCTTTCTCTTTTTTTTTTCATCCTTTTATCCTCCCATCCGCTGCGCCTAGACCTTCCAGCTTTCAGTTGTTTGCTTTCGTCCTTTTCGTCCGTCGTTCCGTCAGTGCACCCGCCCGTCATTTAAATGCCAATACTCTGGTGAGGGATGTGTGAAAACAAGTGTTTGTGACGTTCAGCCCGTGAGCCGAGACTTTATTGCACACACAGCGGCTTTACCGGGCTTTACGGGTTCTGTTTGTCGATGGCCTTTAAAAACCAGTGTACTGCGCGATAGCCACCCGTGGCGTAGGAAAAATCGTTCCTACAACTCGTACCACCAGCAAATTGCGTCGTAGCATTGCGAAACGGGGCGAACCAGTCCGAGCGCGAGAACCCGCCGTTGGTTCGAAAAGCGACGACGACGACGACGGGACGCAAGAAACCGTGAAACGACAATTATTCCTGTGGCTAAACGGCTCACACCGTTACAATGTGCAGCCGCAATGCTAAACTCGATGAGACATATCCCGTATAATTTATAGCCGCGAGTTCCTTTCCCTTGCTACTGCCCCATCTGCCCCTGATCCCGGGTGTGCCCGTCAGGTTGTCAGGTAGAGTGCGCCATCATCGATTGTCCTTGAATGACTACGAGCGCTATAAACGCGCGCGATCTGGCGTTGTCACGCAAAGAGGCCTGCCGCTGGCAGCTCTCGAGTAGTGGATTATGAAACGCAGGCACGCGGCGGAATATAAACATATTAACGCTTCACTACTCACCATCTTAATAACCGATGCTGCAGACAGTTGCGACTGTTACTGGGAATCGGGGGAGTTGGCAATGACGTTGGGATCCCTGGGGCAAAGCTTCACGAATCTGATTTACTGCGGGGTACTGCTTGAAACTCCTACAACGGATACAAAATATGGATTTTTTTACTGAATGAGTTTCAGATTTTATGATCATTCCATGATCAAGAATGTCATAATCAAGAATCACAAGCTAAAAACTAGGGTAAGCGTACTGTTAATCATCTTTTTTTAATATCTATTTATTGGAATATGAGTTAAAATTAAATTATGGTGTTCAGCCACAAGTGGTGACTTTTCAGCCCTATTATTTGGTTATTATCATCAAAACATCATTTGTTTCCGCAATTCTGAGATTTTTGTGTAGGGAAAATTGTAAACCTGCTTGTATTGCGTAATGGGGAAAAGGAACTTATATACTAACTTACTAACTAATACAGAGAGCGAATCGATTCAATTGAAGATTGCATCGATTTTTGTCGGAATTTGCTTATAATATTATGTGACATTACATCTAATGGTTCTGTATTTGTGAGTCTGTGTAACTCATTTGTACTAAACCAGGGAGGACGCTTCAAAATCATTTTTAGAATTTTATTCTGAATCCTTTGAAACGTTTTCTTCCTGGTGGAACAACAGCTTGACCAAATTGGTACCGCATAAAGCATGGCTGGTCTGAAAATTTGTTTATAAATTAACAATTTGTTTTTTAGACAGAGCTTGGAATTTCTGGTTATAAGAGGATATAAACATTTAATATATTTATTGCACTTTACCTGGATTCCTTTAATGTGATCCTTGAAAATGAGTTCTTTGTCATACGTTAAACCTAAATATTTTGCTTGATCACACCATGTCAATTCCAAGCCATTCAATTTGATAATGTGATTATTGTTTGGTTTAAGAAAACAAGCTCTTGGCTTATGAGGAAAGATAATTAATTGCGTTTTTGCTGCATTCGGTTTAATTTTCCATTTTGACAGAAAATCACTGAAAATATTTAAACTTCTTTGTAGGCGACTGCAGATCACTCTTAAATTTCTACCTATGACTAACAGATTTGTGTCGTCACAGAATAGCGATTTCGGACAACCAACGGGTAGATTTGGAAGATCAGAAGTGAAAATATTATACAAGATTGGAACTACGCTCGAATCCTGAGGAACACCTGCTCGTACTGATAGCAATTTAGATTTACAATTCTGATAGCTAACCTGAAGAGTACGATCAATTAAATAATTTTGAATCATTTTGACCAAATTCCCTATATGTCACCCTTGTACCAGTTCATAAAAGACATCAACTTACAAGTCTGATCTGTGTTCTGCTATCCTCCGATGATATTTCAATTCAACTTCGATTCAAACATCCGCTCGCAACTCCTCATCCAACATCTGTTCACCATCTTCTTCGGAACTAACAAGATCTTGTGCTGACACTATTTTTTTTTTGCTCCCCCTTCTTTCGTCTCTTCACTATCTCGACGTGAACTAATTAGATCTTTTCGCTGACCTAGGTTTATTTCGCTTTCTAACCCCTTTTTTCAACGACATTTAATCCTCTAAATTCACCACCCCGGAGGGCCGCCCCAGTCGACGATCAACATGCGGGCCACCCGCCGGGTTCTCGTTGCCTGGGGGTGTTTCCCGCGAACCCACACGGAGAATGTAACCACCTTCGATGCATACCAACGTCACCAGGCACCAACGTCACCAACTGACCAGCCTCTACCGATGACTAGTTGGAAAATATGATCATGAAATTGAAGATACTAATTTACTCTAATTTTAAGTAGTATAAAAATTCCGTCGGCATCTTATAGCTTAACGCAGTGTGCCTTAATACATGTTATTGAATAAAAACAAATTTGATCAAATAAATAGGAAACTGGAAATCAGACATTTTTGCTATTAAACCTTTGTGCCAAACACTGTCGAATGCTTTTTCTATGTCTAGAAGAGCAACACCAGTGGATAACCCAGAAGATTTATTTGCTTTTATCATGTTCGTTACTCTGACAAGTTGATGAGTAGTTGAATGTTCATGACGAAATCCAAACTGTTCTGGTAAAAAAAAAATTGAATTCTCATTTATATGAGACATCATTCTCAACAAGATAAGTTTTTCAAAAAGTTTACTGATAGAAGAAAGTAAGCTAATTGGTCGATAACTTGATGTTTCTGCTGGGTTTTTATTAGGTTTGAGGATAGGAATTACTTTAGCGTTTTTCCATCTTTTTGGGAAGTAAGCTGATGAAAAACACTTGTTGAAAACTTTAACCAAGAGTCTCAAGGCAACATTGGGAAGATTTTTAATAAGAATATTAAAAATTCCATCATTACCAGCAGCCTTCATGTTTTTAAGTTTCCTAATGATTGACTTAATTTCATCAAAATTCGTCTCAATAATGTCATTTGCTAATAACACTTGAGTTCAAATATGATCATATTTCAGTTATACTTCATTGTCAATAGGACTCACAACGTTCAAACGTTGAAATTGTGGACACTCTCGAACTGCTGAGCAAGTTTTTGAGCTTTCTCGCCATTTGTAAGAAGTATTTGATTTCCTTCCTTGAGAGCAGGAATTGGTTTCTGAGGTTTCCTAAGAACCTTAGAAAGTTTCCAGAAAGGTTTAGAATAAGGTTTAATTTGTTCATCTTCTTTAGCGAAATTTTCATTTCGCAAAGTAGTAAATCTATGTTTAATTTCTTTTTGTAAATCCTTAACTATGTTTTTCATAGCAGGATCACGAGAACGTTGATATTGTCGTCGACGAACATTCTTCAACCGAATGAGCAGTTGAAGATTGTCATCGATGATAGGAGAATTTAATTCAGTTTGAGCTTTGGGAACTGAAAGATTTCTAGCTTCGATAATGTAATGATTCAAATTATCAATTGCTGTGTCGATGTCCGCAAAATTTTCTAAAATAGTTTCATGATCCACATGATTTTCAATGTGAGATCTGTGTTCAATCCAATTGGCTCTATGATAGTTGAATATGTAACTAATTGGATTAATTATAGCATCGTTGGAAAGTCTGAATGTTACAGGAAGATGATCTGAGTCAAAGTCAGCATGTGTAATCGGTTCACTACAAATGCAACTTTGATCTGTTAGAACCAGATCAATTGTAGACAGGTTTTTCACGGAAGAGAAACAAGTCGGATTACTAGGATAAAGAACTAAAAAGTAACCAACTGAGAGTTGATCATGAAGTATTTTACCATTACTGTTATTTTGCCTACAATTCCACTGGACATGCTTTGTGCATGATTCAGGCGGAATCGTAGACTCCAAGCTCACATTTGTGAAACATTAAAGACTGTCCCAGAAAGTATGGACGCAACCAAAAACCGCTGCCATTTCGCAATGGTTCAGAATCTGTCAATTTTTATTGCTGCGTCTTGTTGTTTACAATCTTCTCTAACCACTTGTGCAGTTGTTAATTCGTTTTCATTAGTTTGTTTCAAAATGCGTAGACTTTCAGCAGAACAACGTCGAAAAATTGTGTACAAATGGTGCACAGAACGCGGACTGTCACTGAGAAAGATAGCAAAAATGGAAGGAGTAAGTGAAAAAGCCGTGCGAAATGCAATCAGGAAGTTCGGTGACGATAACACCTTTTAGGATAAACCGAAATACAAAAATACAGGTCCTTCTAACCCTCAGTTGGATAAACGTATACCAAAGGCGTTCGAGCAAAAGAAGGAGGTTTCAGTTCGGGATGTGGCCAAAAAAGTGGGCACTTCGAAGTCAAATGTTCTTCGTGCTTAAGAAGAAACAGAAGAAGCAGAAACAACCAAACCGTCGTCCGAAACAAGAAGCATTGAACAGGCCGAGGGTTCGAAAGCTATACAATACGATTCTTGCTGGAGATTTGAACTGCATAATCATGGACGACGAAACCTACGTGAAACTCGATTACAACTCCTTGCCTGGACCACAATATTATACGGCGCAAGAAGGGCAAGTGTTAAACCAGTCCGAGACATCGATCGAAGTCGAAAAATTTGGTAAGAAAGCTATGGTCTGGCAAGCAATTTGTAGCTGCGGTAAGATTTCGAAACCCTTCATAACCACTGCTTCAACGAACAGCGAAATATACTTTAAGGAATGGTCACATAAACGACTTCTACCCATGGTTCGAAGCCACAAGGATCCTGTTGTCTTCTGGCCAGATCTTGCTTCTCGCCACTACTCGAAATCAAAGGTAGAATGGTATACTACCAAAAATGTCACTTTCGTCCAAAAAAGACATGAATCCACCAAATTGCCCACAACTGCGACCAATTGAGGAATTTTGGGCATTACCGAAGGCACATCTTAGGAAACATGTCTCGGCAGTCGAAACCATTCAACAGTTCGAAAAAGATTGGAAAAAAGTGTCAAAATTTGTGGCCAAGAAGTCTGTACGGAATTTAATGAGGAACGTTCGCAAGCAAATGTTGAGAATAATATTCTGTTGTTGTAGTCTAATATCATCAGTATATCGAAAAAAATTTCAATATCTAACACTTGTGAATTATTTACAGCGAAATCAAAGTGCGTCCATACTTTCTGGGACAGTCTTTATTTACACTCATCTGATATACATCCAACCAAAAATTTCAAGTATTTCTTGTCGCTGTGTTAGTGTGTTTTCCGTGCACATGAGTTACTGGAATTGCTCACCTCCGCTCTGAGATTTGTTGGCTTATGCTTATGGCAGTTGAAAATAAATTGCTGTTTTAGTTGCAACGTCGAGACGGTTTCAATGATGAAGTTAATGAATGATGAAGTTCCAATGTACTTATGATAGGAAATAGGTTTAATAAAACAATTCCAATCCAATAGCATATCGTTATGTTATTGTTTTCACTTACAACGAACTGTTACATCTGATATCATACCACATAATCAGTGCACAACCCGTAAATTTTGTCACGAAACGCCACTGCATCTATGTAAGGTGTGTTTCGCTTTAATTTCTGCGATATTAGTTCAGTTGGTTCGCAATCCGACAACTTTTAGTCATGGTGTATTATCATGGCATAAAAGTGCCCCTTTTTCCTGAAATCATGATTCAATTTGCTCATTTGCAGATTCGGAATTTTGCTCATGTATCTATCAGATAAATTTTTTTAGGCTCTGTGCGTTATTTTCAGTTGGAAAATCCTTACGGGGAAATTTGCTCCTTCGGTGTGAACTAACTTTCAGCGAAACGGTCCATTCAATCATGACATCACTAAAGACTGTCGCAGAAAGTATGGACGCACTTTGATTTCGCTGTAAATAATTCACAAGTGTTAGATATTCAAATTTTATTCGATATACTGATAATATTAGACTACAACAACAGAACATTATTCTCAACATTTGCTACTTAGCCATTGTAGACTAGCTGGCGCACCTTCTTGCGAACGTTCCTCAATAAATTCCGTACAGACTTCTTGGCGACAAGTTTTGACACTTTTTTCCAATCTTTTTCGAACTGTTGAATGGTTTCGGCTACCGAGACATGTTTCCTAAGATGTGCCTTCGTTAATGCAAAAAATTCCTCAATTGGTCGAAGTTGTGGGCAATTTGGTGGATTCATGTCTTTTGGGACGAAAGTGATATTTTTGGTAGTATACCATTCTACCGTTGATTTCGAGTAGTGGAAAGAAGCAAGATCTGGCCAGAAGACAACAGGATCCTTGTGGCTTCGAATCATGGGCAGAAGTCGTTTTTGTAAACATTCCTTGAAGTATATTTCGCTGTTCATCGAAGCAGTGGTGATGAAGGGTTTCGAAATCTTACCGCAGCTACAAATTGCTTGCCAGACCACAGCTTTCTTACCCAATTTTTCGACTTCCATCGATGTCTCGGACTGGTTTAACACTTGCCCTTCTCGCACCGTATGCAGTTCAAATTTCCAACAAGAATCGTATTGTACAGCTTTCGAACCCTCGGTCTGATCGATGCTTCTTGTTTCGGACTACATTTTGGTTGTTTCTGCTTCTTATAGGTTCAAAGATTCAAGCAAGACCTTTTTTCGACCCGTTTTCGGTTTATCATCAAAGTTGTTATCCTCACGGAACTTCCTGATTGCATTTCGCACGGCTTTTTCACTTACTCCTTCCATTTTTGCTATCTTTCTCAGTGACAGTCCGCGTTCTGTGCTCCATTTGTACACAATTTTTCGATGTTGTTCTGCTGAAAGTCCACGCATTTCGAAACAAACTAATGAAAACGAATAAACAACTGCACAAGTGGTTAGAGAAGAGTGTAAACAACAGGACGCAGCCATAAAAATTGACACATTCTGAACCATTGCGAAATTGCAGCGGTTTTTGGTTGCGTCCATACTTTCTGGGACAGTCTTTAGGGGATTCAAACAGTTTTTAATTGAAATAAACGCCAATTCGGGACAAAGGTGTCCATATTCATCAAAGTTCCTCTGATAATCTCATCATTTCTGCCAGTTAGCTATGATGAGATATACTCTCTGCTTGGATGCCATTCAATTTTGACATTTCGTCTTCCATATGGCAGTGTAGAGCAGATCAAATTGAATAGCTAGATTTTTCTAGTGTTTATGAGTACTTACTGTAACAAAAAACATTTTTCATTTATTTTTTGGCGTTAAAATTCAATAATCGTTAGTCGACAGAAAAGATAAATATAGGTACAATTACTCTACACCCATACAAACCAAATGTAAATCATCCATCAGCTGATTTCGTAATTATTATTTCATTTTTCACATTTCTCTCTCTCTCTCTCTGTTTCATTGCAGAACGCCGAGTGTGTCATTATTGAAATGTCAATACCCAGTTGACATGAGGAGTTACGATCATTAGCGAGATCAGCACCAGTAGCAGCAGCAACAGCAGCAGCAGGTTCATCTCTTTCTAATTTCAGTATGCAATAGAAACCGACTTAAGCATCTCATAGGAACTGAGAAACTAGTTTTTCGAACAAACAAACACTAGTACTTGGATAGTAGTACTCATACTACTAGAGGTAGTAGTAGTAGTAGGAATAATAGTGATTGGTTGCAGCAGTAATGGTACTCGCAACGACAGTGTTGGTAAAAAAAGGTGCTTAAGGAATAGTCATACTGACTGCTCTACCGTAATCCAAGTAAAGCCACCACCCAAAGCTCCCCCAGGATCTACCTGGAGGATAGAGGCAGATTACGAAGTTATCGACGAAATAATGCTTCAATATACTGACATCCGCCAGTGACTCCCATCGAACCATCTCTATCCAGCTATCTTTACATCGAGTGGATTGGGTCCGGGAAAGGCTTTAAGTGGACTGCAAAACCGAATAGAGAAAGAAGGAAAGAAAAAAAAACCTTATGGAAAAAAGGTGAGAAGAAGTGGCATGGCATCGCTGCGATGGAAGTGTGTTGATGCGGAGCCTGTGCTGTACGATTTGAGCCGGTATAAGTAAGCGCGTTGGTTGCACTTTCCGGCTGTCGATTGGTTTCGCTCTCTTCCTCTCCGTCTCTCTCGGGCACCGCAGAAGAAGCAGCAGCAGCAGCAATGGGTGTGTGTATGTGTTTGCGTCAGTGCAGTAGCAAAAAGTAGTTAACCGGGCCCGAACGGTTCAGGACTGAGTGAAGTAGTGCATCATGAACGATCGGCGGTAGAAGGTAGCTCTTGGAAAACCGGTAGTTCAGTTCAGCGAAGTTCTCGGTTGTGAGAGGAAGTAATGTAATGAATGCAATTATTAATTCCGTATCAGCAGTAGTGTTGGTTAGTAGTGGAATTGATAGAGAGAGAGAGACCCCGTTGCCATTGATGGAAGAAAACAGCAGTGAGCTCTGATCCTGGCAGCGAAAAAAGTGTTCTATTGTCACCGCAGCAACCAATCGAGTCGAGTGTGTCGAGTGCCTCAGTGTTCCTCTCGGAACGAAAGTTACTGATAGCACCGTCTGAAATATATTGTGTGTGCTCTCCGAATGTCTCTAGATTCCCTGCTGGATGAGCGAAGAGGAAAAAAAAGGGAAGGAATAAACTGTCTGCGCCCAGTGTTGAGTTTGCTTCGTGCAAATGTGCCCGGTAGTGCATTGGAAAGTGGTTACTGATGGGAGCTATTGAGAGTATTAGTGTTACAAGGATCAAGTGTGGCACATCGTTGAACCCATCGGCAGTTCTGTGCTCAACAGTTGCCGTCGCCGCCGCCGCTACCATCACTGCCAACAGTCGACTCTGTCGGTACATCGCACCGCCGTACTTTCTCCGTGCGGGTCCAAACCGAGGTGTCAAGTGTCGTTATTGTGACACCGTCGTCAGTGCCGGTGATTGCCCTGAGAAGTGTGCAGGTCAGTGGGGCCGATAAAACGCACGAGATAGATAGGATAGAGAGATAGATAGCCTAGCTAGCTGGAGGCGCGCGTAGAAGCAGAAGAAAAAGCAGTAGTCTATGCAGTTAGATAGTGCCATTCAGTGGTCCAAACGCGGTCCGTACACCTCCACCTGGAAGCAGTGATCAGTGCGCTCGTGTGCCGTGTGGGTGATTTTACGGCTTTGCTCGTGTTTTGCTGTGAGAATTTCCCGGTGCGGAGATCCCAAACATTGGGAGGTCACGGCCGTACTTCGTCGTCAAGTTGCGGAAACTCCGAGCATACATGGCTAACAACCTCTCGACGACCAAAATGACCAATCCGATACGCGGGCTCGTCAGCAAGCACAGGAGACGCTACACCCAGGATGGGTTCGATCTGGATCTCACATGTAAGTTTTGTGGCATCTCCTGAACAAGCCTTCGTCCGGGGTGACACTTCGGATGGTTATTGTTGTTAATTAGAAGTATAATTTTGCAATTGTGTGTTGTGTAGAGAGAATGAAGATAAAATTACATGTGGAGCTCAGTTTAGTAATTGAATTTCGTGACAGACAGGCAAGCAGTTCAGTATATAACATATTTAAATATAGCTTGTCATGTTTTTACTGTCTACTCAGCAATTTCATCCTTACATGATCCGGGTACTGAGTTTATATTGAACCAGCAGAAGAGTGTGAAGATTTGCCGGGATCCAGCCTTATCATTTTACGAAAAGAAGCAGCTACGTTACGTCTCAAGCTGAAAAATAAACTTTAATCGATTTGCAAAATTTTTTCCGATGTTGTGAGGTAAAAATGGGAGATTATTTCAAGAGATGTGTCTACAAAAAAGAGGGTTTAGTCAACCGTTGAAATTATTGCGTCATTTATTGATGTTTTCCACGTTAAAAAAAACTGCTTTTTTCCAATTGCAAGTTAGTGTCATTCACACTTAGTTAGAGGGGGCTTCTCCTGTTGACTAATCTTAAATTTTTAGCTAGTTAGTATTCTTTATTAGAGACTGCTTAAATGTACATTATGACGAATTTCGTGCTAACTCGAACAAATGTTGGCAGCACCATCTTAGATTTTAGTAGACCTCGTTGTACATGAAGACTTCGTCACAAAAAAAAAAACAATTTGCGTACTTTGTTTTTCCAAAAATGATCTAGACTGTCTTTTGAAAAGGACTAAATTTTTACCATATTTTTTCAACCTAATCCACCTAGTGATGTGGTAATGCCTTTCTCTTCTTTCATAACAGTCTCATGAAAATATATTTCATACTTTTATTAAATAATTTCGTATACTAATTTTGACATCAGATTGATTAGAATAGTTCACAAAAGCATGCTTCAGTGTTTATGTCACACAGTCAGCATCATTTTTCCAAACTAGTGCTTGACATTTGCGTTGCCTATTTGTAATCAGTGATGCTAATCTAAAAAAGCCTTCTTAGTCCACTTAATGGAATTTTCATATATCTTGAAAAATCACCATAGGGAAGAGTACATGAAATTTTCGAAATCGAAATAAAATTTTTGATGCCAAAAGGCTTAGAATTGCATGAAACGTCGAGATTTAGTGTCATCTCGAAAAAAAATTTTTTGAAAAAGTCGACTTTTTGGGACTTAGAAAAAATATGAAAATTTTTCTAAGTCCCAGAAAGTTGATTTTTTCAAAAAAAATTTTTTTTGAGGGGACACTAAATTTCGATGTTTCATGCAGTTTTAAAAGTTTCGGCATCAAAAAAAATTTTCGATTTTGGAAATTTCATGTACTCCCCCCTATGGTGCTTTTTCAAGATCGAAAATTGTCAAACCTTTACCACCGGGCAGCACCCCTTAAGCATGTCCGATTTAGGTCAAATTTTGCACGAAGGCTTTTTTCGAGGTGCTTAAACTTTTGAGCACTAGAACTTAACGAAAATAGAGGTGATCCTAAAATTTTGGCACCCATATACATATAAGAGCGGTAAAAATCAATGTGTTTTGTCGGTTACGTCACTTATACCATCATATATCTGGAACCAAAAGTCACAACCATTTGATCTTCGAACTTGATCAATGGCCCGACAGTAGCTTTCAAACGAGCCCAAGTTTGTTAAAATCGGTTCAGCCATCTCTGAGAAAATTGAGCGCGTTCAAATACAACGCTTTTTGTCGGTTACGTCACTTATACAATCATATCTCCGGAACTAAAAGTCACAGTCATTTGATCTTCGAACTTGATCAATGGCCCGACAGTAGCTTTCAAACGAGCCCAAGTTTGTTAAAATCGGTTCAGTCATCTCTGAGAAAATTGAGCGCGTTCAAATACAACGCTTTTTGTCGGTTACGTCACTTATACAATCATATCTCCGGAACCAAAAGTCACAGCCATTTGATCTTTGAACTTGATCAATGACTCGACAGTGGCTTTCAAACGAGCCCAAGTTTGTTAAAGTCGGTTCAGCCATCTCTGAGAAAATTGATCGCATTCAAATATCTTCGAAAAGTGCACACACATACACACACATACATACATACACACACACACACACACACACACACAGACATTTTCCGATCTCATCGAACTGAGTCGAATGGTATATAACACTATGGCTCTCCGAGGCTCCGTTCGAAAGTCGGTTTTTCCAACAATTCTAATACCTTTCTATCGAGAAAGGCAATAGTGTTGTATGGGTGGTTTTTACAAAATAAAGTTTTTAAATAAAAATATTGGAAAAATCCTAATTGACTTCTACACTGAAAAAAAAATCGATTTTAATAATTTAAAGTCGATTTAGCAATGACATTTTTACAATATCCCACGTAAAAGGTCCCTCTGATTAAATATGAAACTAAATATCTGCTACATATCTACCGAACTGTACAACAAAATGTCCGAAGAACTCGAAAAACTGTATAATAACGCCAGAAGAATATCTGGCACTTAGGAATTTCACAGTTTTGTGCCTATTCCTGGTGGCAAAGTTGAAGCGGCAAGGTATTCTAATTCAGAAGATGAAACAAAAATATTTTCCTTGTATAGAAACTATAATAAATATTTACTTATGAAGATAGTTTTAAGACAAAAGTTATAAATAAAATAAAAAATATTTTGTGAAATTCTCTATTTCCTTAAAACTACATGAGAAAATAAAAAAGTAATAATGCAATATTTGCTCAATGAAATAAACTCTTTTCAATGGAATTTTCGATTAATAAAAATATACTTAGTTGCTATATTCGACAATATCTTCGCACAAACTGAGTTTTATTGAATTTTACGATAATTATGGCTTCTCCGTTGGTTTGGTTTCTGATAAAATTATATTGAAAAAAAAAACAATTTGAATTAGTTTGGACAAGGAAAAGTTTTTGTCAAATAACTTTTTTCCTTAAAAGTGTCTTGTAACAAAATTTCATCCAAATAAAAAATGTTTTATTATTTGCAAATCGATTTTAAAACTTTAAAGTTGATTTTTTCAGTGTAGAAGTCGATTAGGATTTTTTTTTCGATATTTTTATTCCAAAACTTGACTAATTTTGTAAAAGCCACACATACAACATTTTTATTGAAGGATTTGTCATATTTTGACTACACTCATTTGAAAAAAAAAAGAAAGGAAAAGTTTCGACCGTTTCAAAAAACAGTCTATTTTTGGAAAAAACAAAGTATGCAAAGTTCAGTTTTTGCAATGACTGAGCGGAAATATATATTGGATAAGCCAAGTGAAAGAAAAACTAACAGAAAAGATGAATTTTTTGGAAAAAGTTACGCTCAGAGACAGGACTCGAACCTGCGTTCTTATGCATTCCGTGCAAAGTGTTTTTTGTGACAAAGTCTTCATTTACAGCAAGTTTCATTGAAATCTAAGAGGGTGCTGCCAACTCTGAATACGATTTAGCGCGAAATTCGTCTTATGTAAAAATATCGAATTATTCCTGAGATATGGTTACTCAATGTGGGGATTGTTTTTTTTTTTTGCAGAGGTAAACAGTATGCGTTGTAGAGGCTGCGCATACAACGAATTTTACAAAAAAATGCAACAAAATTTGCCCAATTTTCATCTCTTCGTCAAATTTGTGGGATAGAAAATTTATTTTAAAATTTTCTCAGCAGTGTTTCATTCAAAATTTACTACGCTTTAATCGAATATGAATTTATTTCAAATTTAAATCAAGCTGTTCTTTAGTTGTCATGAACAACACTCTGAGCAACCATATCTCAGAAACAACTCGATATTTTTACATAAAGTTTACACTGTAGCAGTCTCTAATAAAGATAAATAACTATATGATAATTGACGGTTAGGCAACCAATTATTTTTTTGTCATCCACGCTCGAAATGAAGAAACGGAAAACCCTATGTACGGGAGAGGTCTTAAGTGTTCATGACGAAATTTTGCAGTGTTGATTCAATACTAAAAAAAAACGCGGGTGGGTAATGTCGCAGACATAACTGGATGACGTGGATACGAATAAAGCTGACTAGAACTAGTTGATTGATTGTGTGAATTATGAAACTCTCACTGTTTCGCTTCCAGAATTGTGTAAGTATGACCTATTGACGGTAAATATGTTTTTGAAAAGAATCGATTTGTGAAATTTAGTCGATGTTTACAAGCTTTTTTCCCCTTGAAATGATCAAAATCTAATCTGTACGGCTAGCCAACATCTATTTCGTCCGAGACATTAACAAAAATTAGATCAGTTTGGATTCGATCGCCACTGCGAGCAGATGTATTGTGTGTCGTTTGCAAAGCTAGTTTCGGTTCCGACAAGAGCGATTACGTCACAGCTGCTAGTCGTTTGAATTGGTGAAAAAACAACGAAAAGAGGACAACGGTGGGGAGCATCACACGAAATCAGCGGTTCTAATGGCTCTAAAAGTTTTCTAAAGAACTATTAGGATTTCTTCTTCGCAAATCGAAGGTAAAGATCATCAGTTTAGTGCAAATCTAAAACTGTTTGATTAGATTTGAGCACTTTTCGCTGTGTGAAATTCACAGTAATCGAGATCAAGTGAAACCTTCTTTGTTTTTGCGAAAAATGTGAAAAACACGAATGCTTGTATAATTCATACAATTGATCAACTTATTGATATTCGGAACTGTTAAGGAACATGTCAGTTGTTTTCGTCTTCACGACATCCGGTTATATCTCTGGCATTACCCGCCCGCATTTTTTTCAAATAAATTTAAATTCATTGCCATTATTTTATTCTTTGGGTCGCACTTACCATAAAAAAGTTAAAATTTCTCTAACCCGCAGCACCGTCTTTTACCAATATCGCACACCAGCAGCGGACATCCGTAGCCGTTTCGTTTGCTCTATAGAGTGTACGAAATAGAACAAAGCGCGCATCGTTCGTGTTGTGTTTTCTTCTTCCACGTTGCACGTACAAGTGTTGCATTATCATTCTATATGGCGGTTTGATAGTTTTGACTAGAGATGGGAAACTTATCGATATTTATCGATAATATCGATATTGCCACGATATCGACGACATCGATAATTCAGAGCATAGACGAAAAATATCGATATTCGATATTGCAACCATGGAGTTTAGTAAAATTATAATTTCATATTATAACTTCGCTCGTGTAGTTTTTATTTAATATTAGATATTTAGGCTATGTTCAAAAATACGTTAATAAAATCTTACCTAAAATCAAAGACATCATATTAACTAGATATCCAGCTCTCACATTTCACGAACAAATCATTGGCAACATCGTTCTTAGCGAGCATGGCACCCTCAGGCGAGTTCGCATTGAATCTCATACATAGAAGTAGGGGAGAGAAATGTCAACTTCGTTTGGCGCGCACGAATAATACGCGCCCATACAAATGACATGATATGTTGAATGTGATGCCGTGCGATGGCGTTACTGGACTGAAGACTAATTTCGCTCCAAGCTGACAGGGTCTGTTAAAATTGACTTCCTGCACGCAACTCTTGTAAAGGGCGAACAGTACTTAATGTTAAGTATTTTGTTGGCTAAGTATTGAGCAAGCACCAGAGAAAACAGATATTTTCTCTTATTGGGAAAATTACACAGAAATTTATTGCACAGCGTCTTTTGATAATTCTAGCAAAAAAAAAAGACGCTGAAAGAGTCAATTCCACAGCGGGAAACACGGCTTGTTTGAGCCCAGGGATATTTCAATTTTTGAAAATGTAATTTGTTCGGCTGTGAACCTAAAATTATTTTTTCAATCAAATATACTTTCTTGTTTTAATAAATTTTCATTGAACTGGTGACAAATATCGATATTTATCGATAATATCGATATTGAATAGAGATATATCGATATTATCGATAACAGATTTTATTCGATATTTCCCATCTCTAGTTTTGACTCTCATCGTCCTGTAACTGCGGAACTGGAATTTTAATCCGGATGAAGTTACACAGTAGCTTTTGAGACAATGTGAGGGGGTTCCAGTAGTGCCGAATTTAGTTTTATGCCCACAAACTAACAAGTTCTGTAAACTAGAATATTTATCAGACAGTTTTATGGGATTTGCACATGTTTTTGACAATCGTTCGTTATTTTCTCTATTACCCTGTAACTCCGGAACAGTAAGTCGGATCCAAATGAAAATTCAATAGCGTCACCCTGAACGCTATTGAGTGGTTTTGAGACCGACTGTTTACTTTTTCAGTTAAACGAAGTTTTATGTAAAATTTGTCACAAACAAACAACTTGAAAACAGAATGTGTTTTTAGACTAAGATGTCTCGGTAATAGCAATCCAACAAGTCATAGATTGTCAAAATCCGTCCATTTTTAACGGAAATATCGATATTTTTGTGTATGCTACTTTTCGCCTAATTCCAGTAGTAGGAATTTCATTATGATAAAGCAATGTTTCGGAGCAAAGTAAAACACAATTTTCGATACGGTTTTATGCACTATGTACAGCACCCTTTTTCTTGATTGCAGTATTTTCACATTCAAAACAATTTCATATTTAATTTTTTTTTACTACTTGCAACAAAAATTGCTGGAAGAACACAATTTCTACCATTCGAAAAAGTTCGTCGAGATAAGCAAATTTGTGTGTGCAAAATAATTTCTGACTCTTATGAACAATACTATTCTCCCATATAAGGTTTCTGAATTTCATTTGGATCCTACTTCTGGTTCCGGAACTACTGGATGATATAGGTAATGAAATTAAAATAATGTCACTCAATTTGCTCGTAGATGGCTGAACCGATTTCGTCCATCTAACATTCAAATAAAAGGTCTTAAGGTATCATGAAAACTGCTTGTTTTTTAATCAGATCCGACTACCGGTTCAGGAGATACAGGGTATTTAGTGTAAAAATTTCACATAAATTTATCGGGTTTATTGGGTTTACAGATTCTGAGAGTCGACGACCAAATAAACTCGGTACTCGGTTTTCGATCTCGGAAAGTACCCAAAAATTTTATGTGTAACGCACTACGATTTCTCTAAGATGGCTACACTGATTTTCAAAATCTTCGAATCTGATGAAATGGGTTCCAATCCATTTGGCAAATTTCGGTTGACTTCGGCTATACCGAGTTCCGAATTTCGTTTCCAAAAGTATCGGGAATAGAGAAGAACCAAAACGAATTTAATAAACCAAAATTCAAATTAAAATAAACTTATGGTGGTCCCGTACAAAATTGATGAGTTTTATCCGACTCCGACTTCCAATTTTGAAATTACTGGGTGCTAAGTTTTCAAAATTCAAACCGTCATAGAAGATATCGCGTAGATGGATATAGACCAAAAAATCTTAAAAGTTGAACTCAAAACTATTTCAATTTATTCGTCACTGCTGGTCACTGAATACAGTTTCTGGAAGTACCATAAAATAATGACAAAAACTTTAAAGGGGAACCAACTTCTACATCTCATGGAATGCTTAACCGATTGTCACACGTTTAGATCGAAAGGAATCATTTTAAGATTCCATACAATTTCTATCTTCGTTTCGATTTTATTTACAATTCATTTAAAACGACGATCATTAAAATATTTTTATGAAAACTAAACACAACGAAGAATATTCACGCGAAAAACACACGCCGATTGATAAAAAAAAAAAGATATCATCTTTCTGCTTCTTTGAAGTCAACTCTCTGACACTACACTTTTTCTACGCGGATTTCCGACGTTACGCGGTCTCAAATTCCCAAAGTCGGTTTTTAAAAAAATCGATTTAGGAAATCTCAAAAAAAATTTAAGTCCCAAAGTTCAAAACATCGCTTTATCGTACCTCACTTATGTTACTACTACTACTGCTGCTGGAATAGGGAAGTCGTTTACACAAAAATATCGAGGTCTCCGTTAAAAATGAACGGATTTCAACTATCTATGGCTTGTTGGATAGCTATTCCCGAGTCAAATCTGAGTTTCAAAACATTTTATTTACAAAGTCGGTTGTCAAAAAACCTAAAGTTTCTAAATAAAACTTCTTATAACTCGAAAAGTAAACATCTGATCTCAAAAGCATTCATTAGCGCTCAGGCCGACGAAGAGACCTTTCGTTTGCGGGTTTTTATCAGGTTTGAGGATAGGAATTACTTTAGCGTTTTTCCATCTTTTTGGGAAGTAAGCTAAAGAAAAACACAGTGTAAATCTATGTTTAATTTCTTTTTGTAAATCCTTAACTATGTTTATCATAGCAGGATCACGAGAACGTTGATATTGTCGTCGACGAACATTCTTCAACCGAATGAGCAGTTGAAGATTGTCATCGATGATAGGAGAATTTAATTCAGTTTGAGCTTTGGGAACTGAAAGATTTCTAGCTTCGATAATGTAATGATTCAAATTATCAATTGCTGTGTCGATGTCCGCAGAACTTTCTAAAATAGTTTCATGATCCACATGATTTTCAATGTGAGTTCTGTAATCCCACCAATTAGCTCTATGATAGTTGAATATGTAACTAATTGGATTAATTATAGCTTCGTTGGAAAGTCTGAATGTTACAGGAAGATGATCTGAGTCAAAGTCAGCATGTGTAATCGGTTCACTACAAATGTGACTTTGATCCGTTAGAACCAGATCAATTGTAGACGGGTTTTTCACAGAAGAGAAACAAGTCGGATTACTGGGATGAAGAACTGTGAAGTAACCAGCTGAGAGTTGATTATGAAGTATTTTACCATTACTGTTATTTTGCCTACAATTCCACTGGACAGACTTAGTATTTAAGTCCCCTATTTTGAAAAATTTCGGTCGATATCGTGTGAGTTTTTGCAAATCGCCTTTAAAGAAATTTAATTGCTCGCCGGTGCATTGGAATGGTAAATATGCTCCAGCGATGAAATAAATTCCATGAATGGTTTCAACTTCGATTCCCAAGCTTTCAATAACTTTAGTATTGAAAGAAGGTAATATTCGATGTTTAATTTGCCGTTGGACAAAAATGGCAACTCCACCACCCATTCTAGTAAACCTGTCAAATGGATGAACCACATAATGTGGATTACTTTTCAATTTGACATTTGGCTTAAGAAAAGTTTCTGTCACAATGGCAATATGAATTTTTTGAACTTTGAGAAAATTATAAAATTCATCTTCACTCGATTTCAAAGATCGAGCATTCCAATTTAAAATATTCAAATAATTATTTAACATCACTGTTAAATTTTAAATTCATTATAATATTATTTGCGAATTGCCATCCGATTTGAAATGCTTCAAAAAGTTATGAAGTCGAATTCATTCGGATGATCATTTGAAAAAGTTGATCTTCTGATCATTTATTTTTCATTTATATCGCCTAAATCAACTTCATTCAAAGAAGCGAATTGCATTGAAGGAATATTTGTAGGTAGACTGCCATTAGAAGAAGATGATATGGCCGATCTACTTATTAATAAATTGTTTTCGTTAGAAGATGAACTGCAAGGCGGTCCTGTGTTTTGATTATTTACATGAGAAGAATCAAGTGGTGGATTTCTACTTGTTACACTAGCATAACTGACATTAGAAGAAGATGATGACGACGTCGATTTACCTGTCAATAAATTGTTTTCGTTAAAAGACGAATTGGCAGGCGTACCTGTTTTTTGTTTTAAATTAGAAGAAATAAGTGCCTTAGAAGAATTAGGCGTGGCATTTGTAACGGTTTTTTGATTTTCAGGTATGTTCTGTAAATTTAAGGTCGTTGATTTGACTTGTTGTCTAAGCGAACGAGCGTTTAAAATCTTTTCCCTGACAGGACATTTCAAATAATTGGATTTATGATTTCCATTGCAATTTGAACATGAAAATTTATCAGTGGTTTCATTCATTGAACAAACGTCTTTCGAATGCGATTTACCACAATTCAAACACCGTATATCCATATGACAATTTTTGGTTCCATGACCGAAGCCTTGGCAACGACGACATTGCGTTAAGTTTGCAATACGATTATGCCGTTTATAATGTTCCCAATGAATTTTAATGTGGGAAATGAAACGTACTTTTTCTAAAGTTTTCAAATTGTTTACATCACTTCGATTGAAGTGTATTAGGTAAAGTTCATGGGAAAATCGAGAGCGTGGTTTAGAAGTACCATTCGCTCTTTTTTTTCATAAGTATTATTTGGGAAGGGGCAAAACCAAGCAATTCTTTTAGTTCATTTTTAATTTCATCAGTAATTCGATCGTTTGATAAACCTTCCAAGACAGCCTTGAAGGGTCTGTCTGATTTTATATCATATGAATAAAATTTATGAAGTTTCTCGGACAAATATCGAATAAGACGTTCGTAATCTTCCAATCCATCAACCAAGACTCGAAATTCTCCTTTTCGTCCGATTTGAAATAAGACTTTTACTTCCGGGAAAAAAGTAGAAAGCTCAGTACAGAATGCTTTGAAGTCGATAACTAGATAACTAGATAATTATTCGTAATCCGTAGTGCAACCGGGTGAAGCACAGGCTGAACGAAAACGAATGCGAAAATTCTCAAATCTTATTCTCGCTTCTGCTTTAGTTTAAAATATGTGTAAAATGTATGCCTGCACTAGTCGTACAAACACTCGATCAGCTCCGCCCCACCCGACGGGATTAACTTTGATCGATGGGTGGATGGATGGATGGATGGACTTTGCATCGCTCACCCGTCCCGGGGCATAACAGGACGGCGATAGTACAGCGGAAAACGCATCTACAATGATCGATGCAGTGATATTCTAAACGAGCAATTTCGCAAGGATCGGATTACCGGTTATATCGGAAATTGGCCCAGTTCGGGGAATTCAATTTACACTTGACGGATGATTTGATAATGCAATTAGAGCTTGCGGATTGAATGGCGAAAGAGCTTAGTATTTCACCGATATAAAAGGTTCGGAATTTGTTAGTTGGGCTTACTAACGAGCACAACATTTGTAATTACATGTAGAAAATTTTGATTTTCCAAAATAAAATTCACCTATCCGGGAATGTTAGAGGAATGAAAAAAAAACGCGCGTTTCGGCACGTATCAACTACAAACGAAGCGAGCGTGACAGCAGTTGACCGATGTGACGTAAAAGCGATAAGTGATAGAAATTTGCTCAGCCGCTTCCAGTAGCTTTTTCTTCTTCTTACTTTCTGCGGATCGTCGCATCTTCAAGAAACTGGTAGTTTTGATTCCCACACACACACAGATCTTCGGTTAATGAGTGTCATCAACAATTCTCAAACAATTTTACCGATGATTGGCTTATCTTTGGCGCGAGCTAGCTCAAGTACCCAAGCTGTCTCAGTCGCTCCCGTAGATTTGCAAATATAGATTTCAAATTTTGATTGAGTGTTGCTGTTATGAAATTCTAAACCCTCGGGACTGAGTGAAATAATTATTTCAACTATCTGAACGAACATGCCCATCAATTCGAGCTTTCGAGTGAAATTTTCGCTCTATCAAAAAATGTCATCGGATGATGCAACATTGGCCCAAATGGAAGTCACCCATGTGTGGCACCGCGCGCTACCTACTAAGTAGCAATCGATGACGCCGGCCACGCCGGTGAATGTGTTCAGTTTCAGTCTCAGACGTGCAAAATCAGGAACCGTATCAGCAATTGTGACGGTGAATCATTTCAGATTACTGTCCGTTGGTTGGTCACTCTATTCGGTCGGTAGTGCGATGCCTTAGTCAATATTCTAACGTTACAAGCATCCTGGACATTGGATGAGCGATCAAATGACGTACTTGTGGTATGATGTCAGAATGTATTGCTTTTTTTTCTAAGTTTCAAACCGTGTTGCTAAGTCAGCTTTCTTATCTAGTAAAATTATAGTTCGCCCTTATTATGCATGTATGGTGCAAAATTTCCGATCCGTTGATGGCTTTAGAAAAGGAGTTTCTGGATCCCTCAAAGGCTCTCTAATCTGCAATCGTTGCTATATTAGAAAAGCTGAGTATTACACCGAATCAAGTTATTCGTAAAAAAATCTAGTCATTTTATGATTTTTTTTATGAATTGCATCTCATTTTGAAACATTATCAGCAAAATTTATTTTTTTATATGAAAAGCTTGTTACTACTTCACCACACCTTGTCCATTGAGTCATCCTTTTCTAACAAGTGCAAAAGCAATACCTGTGCGAACCGTTATTTCTACACTCATCCAACCGATTATTTATATTTATTTATTTATATTTATAATTATGAAATTCATCTGACAATAAAATGGTCTTAATGAATATGTATCAGTCAAGTCATAAAATTGTAGAACGTAGTATTTTCTGCGAAAATTTGTGAGTTGGTTCACAAAAATCGAAGAGATGTTCAACAGTGCCAAACGTCCTCAAACAAGATGTTATCGGTTCGTAATACCCGAACGTCGTTCGATGAAATCTCGGCTGCAGTAAACTGGTGGAGCGCAGCGATCTTTGTGAAGCACGGAAATCAAGTAGAGACAGAATCTTCGAAGAGTCGATATCACCGTTAATCAGTTTTGCCACGAAAACAGCTTGCTGAATTTTTCTGCGTCTTTCTAATGAGTCGAGTCCGATCAGTCGACAACGGTCGGGATACGGTGGGAGCTCAAACGGATTCCTCCAAGGAAGGTTTCTTAGAGCAAGACGAACAAATCTTTTCTGTACGCGTTCAATCCGTAAGTTCCAAACCAGCTGATACGGATTCCAAATTAGGCTAGCATTTTCCAGTATAGGACGAACCAAGGAGCAATATAACGCTTTCAAGCAATGCGGATCTTTGAAGTCCCGCCCGATCTTCGCAATGAAACCTAATTGCCGTGTTGCCTTTGAAATTATAGATGAACGATGTAGATTGAAGGTAAGCTTAGCATCTAACAAAACACCAAGATCATTAACATGATCAACTCTCTGGAGTTTTTGTCCATCAATTTCATAGTCGAATCGAATTGGATTCAGTATTCGGTGGAACGTTATGACCTGGCATTTTGCAATGCTGACAATAAGCCAGTTTCTATGACACCAGGCGACGAATGTATCAAGAAGATTTTGAAGCCGGATGCAGTCGCCGATAGAACGAACTTCAAGATACAATTTCAAATCATCGGCATATACTAATCTGCAACCAACACCGAGCAGCGAAACAGCATCATTGAAGAACAGCAAAAACAAAAGTGGACCCATATTACTGCCTTGAGGAACTCCAGATAGATTTGAAAACGGAGATGATACACAGGAGCCTAGTTTTATTCGCAAAACTCTACCACGTAAGTAAGAGCAAAGCCATTCAATAAACTTTTGTGTTGCACCCAGCCGCGAAATGTTGCACAAAAGTATTCGGTGGTCAATTCGATCGAAAGCTGCTTTAAGGTCAGTGTATACTGCATCAACTTGTACTCTCTTTTCCAAACTCGAGATACAAGTGGAAGTGAAATCTAAGAGATTCGTGCTGACCGAACGACCTAGCATAAATCCATGCTGATCAGAAGAGATGTAATTTTTTGTACGAAAAAGTACCTCAGTGCTCACAATTATTTCAAATAGCTTAGATGCAGCAGATAAATTCGTTATGCCTCTGTAATTCCTTACGTCAATACGATCACCGCTCTTGTATACAGGAAACATAAAAGACTGCTTCCAAGTCACTGGAAAAATTCCTTGCTCAAATGATTTGTTAAATATAGTGCACAAAGGATCAGCTAAAACAGAAGCACAATGACTATACACCACAGAAGGAATACCATCTGGTCCGGGCGAAAACGATCGTTTTAACTTTTTCGCTGCGGCAACAATCATGACGGATTAGTGGTCATGCAAAGGACCGTTTGATGTATAATCATCGACACACAATGAACTATAGAGTGATGGCTTAAGATGAATGTCTGAGTCGTTCAACCGAATCGGACATTTCATCGAAAGGGTTCCGGTAAATTCTGCCTATCAAAGCTCTCTGGTTAGTCATATAAACTGGCTTTGGGTAAACTGGCTACAATGAATAAACTTAGACAGATGTGATTTCTGTCGGGAAAATTTAGATTCAGAGATTCAAATTGCGAACTTTCGATGAAATGGCCTTTCCGGTGAAATCGCAGTCGATTTTTTTACGTACAGAATCATTGCATGGCTAGTACTATCGATTCTACTGACACTAAGAATCCTTCCGTCGGGGTCGGAGCTCGAACATACGACAACTGGCTTGTAAGACCAGCGCCCTGTGCATTGAACCGTCAACCCAGACGACTTTTTTTATGCGAAGTTGCAGCGATATGCGGTTTTCTGCAGATTTTTTATGTTTGATGTGGTTTTTCATGTGAACGTTCGAAGTTTTACGACTTTTTCTATAGAAGTTTTCGAAGTTATGCGTCTTGTCTTGACTTAAAGGTACACAAAACGTCGAGAGCTGTTGTCATCATTTTGATGTGGAACACATCTTTATTTTCTATATAGGGGAGCGAATTAGAAACTCAAGGAAAAATACACGTAGAAATGTGGTCAGGTTTTAAACACTCACAGCTCAGTATATTTTGTTTCAATTATTAATATTATTTCATTGTTTGATTGGAAATATTTCTAAGATTCGATTTGAATGTATCAAGCCACATATTTTCAATTATAAATGATTGAAATTTTGATTAGTAGCGAGCAGGGCCCTCTTTTGTCTGCTAAAAATCTCCGGCATATCGGATTTCCCTGCCATAGACGACGGTTTTGAAGAAGTAAGCGATATATCAAAGGGAAAGCATCGCTCTGATTGTTCAATCGATACAAAAGCGAAACTGTTGGAAGCACGTGAATCTATAAATAGAGGCGAAATTATAGCTAATGTTTCAGTCCTACGCGTAGCATGCTAGAGGTAGGTTGTTGCTAGACAGCACGACAAAAAGTGCCATAAAACGCTTTGAAGCTTTAATTGGTATGCTCTGATCTTGTGTCATGCAAGCTCGGATGAAATTCCATGTTATGTCGTTTTCCCTGAGAAATTGACAACTACCCCTGGGTAAATTTTGAGTGCTTAAAATTGTTTCTAATTTATATAAGATGAACTCGATTGATAATGAGAAAAAGTTTATCGCTTCAACCGAAATCGCAGAATGGTAGAGGAACTTTACGCTATAAAAATAACTTCTTGCATACAAAACTTGAACACAAGCTTGGCGAAGAAAAACTTTAACATCAAAATCGTATCGCAGGTATGTACAAAGATATAATTGCATACATTTGGGATATTGGTGTAATTTCGTCGGCAATAAAACAAACAATGTTCGGTGTTGGTTCCTAATTAAGATAAATCAAGGCAGACTCTCGTGCAACCGCGGATTCAAAAGTGTGACGATTAATTGAACTGCTTGATTGTAGATCATTAGAAATTTTGGTTGCCTTGTTCCACATCAATGGCTCAAACAACCCCATGGGATGATCCTTGTAGTTTGTCGAAAATCACTAAATAAATTTCCAAATACCAAATGGATATTCAATGCAGTCTGAACGAGATTTATTTCCGAACCGATTATAGATAAAACTTCATTCTACTGTTGTTACCAGATGACGTAGCTAAGTTCTGCTAAGTGAATTTCGAATTTCAAATGGGATTATCTCTGTCATTTTTTCATTTTTGTTTTATAATAAAATTTTTATTCTGGCCTTTTTGTGTAAAAGCTTCACGTGGCCGATTTGATTATATTTTTGTTACTTAAAAATTTTTTTTTGCTATTAGATCTCGTTGTCACCCTTTTCTTAGGGGGAGATGAGTTTCCATTTCCATCCAACGAGGGTCGGGGGTCACTTTGTCCGCGGCTTATCTCATCATCCATTGCTTCATCGTCGGTGTTTCCGTTTTCCGTGTTGATCGTAGTCTTGGGCTCGTTGCGAGTTGCTGTAGATGCGCCTTGTTGTACATTGGTTGCAGTTGCTGGTTGGTTGGAGGATAAGTTGTTAACTGCAGTTGGTGTACTTTGTTCTATAGGGGATACTGATGGTTTCGTTGAAGGGGATGCCTCATTGTTGTTGGTGGTTGTCACAGATGTACTGGGGTTGCTTGGGGTTGGCGTGAAGGAAGCACCGTTGTCCTTTGGTGTAGTTGTCTTCTTGTCCAGTTCATCACATGGTTTACCGTAGTGAACAGCTTTTTGGCAATATTGACATGTGGCCATCTGATTGTCATAGGTAACAAGTGATTTGCACGGAATTCTTGTATACTGACCGAAACTCACATAAGAATGTATAGGTCTCTCCAAGCGCATGCGTAACAAACGTACGCCATTCAGTATACCGGGGAAAAAGTTCTTCCACTTTTCTTTTTCGATAGAGAGAATCTCTCCGTATTGGGACATAGTTTTGCGAATATAAGAACCGATGGCGCTTGAGGGAAGATCATGCACACGCACTCCTATAGCACTATCTTCCATATATACTGGAATGGTGTACTTAATGTTCTCGTGCTCCACATAGTGCACATTGTTATTGTCTTTTGCGAATTGAATTGCATCCAACTCTTTATAAAACTGGATGTAAACAACATTATTTGTCTTATTGCATTGAAGTAAATGCACACGTTTAATGTCAAGATGCATTTGCTCCTTAAGCAAACCTTCAAGTTCTCGTATCGAAGGTCGAATTTTGCACTGCCTGAAGTCAACAACAATTGTATTCTTTCGTGTCGGCGGTAGCTTTTGTTCGTTTAGTTCACTCAATTTGAGGTCGTTCTATTGTTCACTACACAATACTGTACTTGGTTTCTTCCGTCCCGAACGTAAGCGGTTTTGTTTTATCGACTGACTTGGATGAGATGTGAAAGCGAACTGACAGTCAACTGAAATGCTCGAACAAATTAGTTGCATATTAGATTATAAGCTAAACTGCTGTCATTCTGAAGTCGCCTAAAGACCACTTCTGGCCTAATGTAGCATATGTGACTTCGAATCATGTTATAACCAAGGATGGATTTTATCGTATCAAAGAACGCTCACCAGCAACTCTTCACACGATTGAATCAGTGCCATCAAAGAGAGACGGATATCATCGCAGCAACAAAAACCGGCATGGCTCATTTAACATAGAATAGACACCAGTGCGAAAACGAATTTCTTTCGATGACATTTCTGAGAATCAAAGGTTAGCACGCTGCTGTGGGGATCCTCTCTGAAGCAAGAAACGGTCGCTTATTCTCGTTTCCCGATCCGATTCTATACAGGCAGTTGATAATTGCGATAGAATCATTTTACTATTGCCGCTTATTCTAACTATGTGCATATAACCTTTGTATACGTTGTGTTATGAAAATGTCTGTGAATGCTCCACACAAGGGTTTTGAAATATTGCAACCTAGTATGAGAATCATCAAGTTGAATGATCGATTCGATTTTCTGCGAAAATTGTCACCATGCGATTCTTTCTTGGGAAATTCCACACAGCAACGATCATTATCAGACTGTATTTTTTTTAGGGCCGTGAAATACTCAGAGTATGAAGTGGAGCGAAGAAATGTAGAAAAATTCTCTCACGGTTCATGCATTGAGAGACTCGAGTTCTTGCAGCATCTTCTACCGGATTGAAAATGTTGTATACAATATAGATAGCAATATAGCAGCTTCTGTCAAATTTTCGGCAATCACCAACACTGGTTATAACACTTATTTACGGCTAGTATGCATTCCTAATTCTTATTACTGATCGATTTACAGCAGATGAGCTTTTAGCTTGCTTGCTTTCTCCGTAGATGTTTAATAAACTGATTACATAAATTCTTATTAGCTACTGTGAATTTAATTTGGTTTGGAATCTTCAACCCATCCACCTTAGTGACGTAGTCCTTTCGACAAGAGTTCGAGTTCAGTCCGATTGATGATGCGATCTCCAGGTGGTATCTATCTGACTGTCAGCTAGTCAATTGAGAAAACCAATATGCAAGTGAAATTTTTTTTCTCGCATTTTGACCGGCTTACCACATATTGCGAATGATAAGCGATGATACACAAACACACACACACACAGAGACGTACAATTCTTCTGCATCTCAAGTGCGAGTAAACCGAAACGGCAAACGCGTCTCCGAACCGAACCAATTGGAATCGCGGTCTTATCTTGCTAAATTGTGCAACAAGCCGGCCCCGGATTGACGCTTTTTAATGATTGTGTTTCTTTCTCACTCATCGCTATTTCGTTCCGCAACGCAAATCGGGAAACCTCTTCACGTTTCCGCGAACGATTTGAAACTAGAAGAATAAGAAGGACACGCCTTTGTCGCTGTATAATTTTTTTTGCACCCATTAATTTTTTTGCGCATTGACCTAATTTGTGAATGATACTCTTCCGTATACTTCGCTTGTCGTCGTCGACGACGACGACGTCGCTGTCGTGGTCGCCGTCGTCGCCACTACCATCGTCATCGTCATCGTTGACGGGCGACATATGAATGGCTCAATTATGCAAAAACTGATGGCCAAACCCCGGGTCGGTTTGAATTGGATTCACCGATTCGGTTGTTTTTGGGAAGATGATGCCCGATGATGATGACGGTGGTGGTGGTGGTGGTTGTGAAAAGTGATGATGTTGGTGGTGTCAGTGCTAACCAGTCGAAAGGGTTCTCGATTTAGCGATGTAACAGCAGAAGATCGGTTGATGCTAGATTTTTTTTATTGGAACTGATTAAAAATGCGTATTGAGCGCTTGGATTGCGCTTGTATTTCCAAAACTGGCTGATTTTTCGCTAGAACAGTAGCACAATTCCGGTATGAGATTTGAAGATTTGAAATCAGCATATATTTTTAGCACTACAGTAATGATAAGACAATCTTCGGCCGAATCGCATCTCAGCATGTGGTTCCAATAATTGAACAAGATTGGAAATGTTTCTATCATTTGCAAGCAATATTTGATCACATTTGAGTTTAAAAGATCAGTTTTGATATGTACTGATGTCAGATGTCAGAATTGTAGGCAGTATCATGAGTTGATCAGAAGTACTTAAGCTTTACGTTTGCTCGAGTGAGTGTATATCACGTTCTGATGATTGCATGATTATCTACAGAAAGCAACAATTTGAATTAGATTCTTTATTAAATACAGATGTTAGTTACTTTGCAGATAATGGATCTCGTTTGGACTAAAATTGGTAATACTCAGAATTCTTTTTACATACATAGTTGTGTTGTTCATTTTACTTGTGCTCAGGCACTGATTGCTTGCCAAATCAAAATTTTTTTTTTGAAAATATATTTGAAAACGAATCAAGTTGCTTTACATTTTGAGAACATTCTGATAATGACCATTGGAAACGACATATTACATTGGGCAGCGTCGGGTAAATAGGTCTAATTATTCATTAGTATTACCATGAAATGCAGGGTAATACTAATCATAGGGATTTTCGAACCATTGGTTTTATGTGACATCTGTTTTTGCCCATCTCTATAGAAAAGTATTAGAATTTCTGGGAAAACCGACTATCGAACGGAGCCTCGGAGACCCACAGTTTCATATACCATTCGACTCAGTTCGACAAGATCGGAAAATGTCTGTGTGTGTGCATATTTTTCCCGCTCAGTTTTCTCAGAGAAGGTTAACCGATTTTAACAAGCCTAGGTTCGTTTGTAAGTTATTATTAGGCCAATGATCGAGTTCTAAGATCAAATGGCTGTGACTTTGGGTCCCGGAGATATGATGGTATAAGTGACGTAACCGACAAAACACGTTGTTTTTTTACCGCTCTAATATATATATATATATATATATATATATATATATATATATATATATATATATATATATATATATATATATATATATATATATATATATATATATATATATATATATATATATATATAAGGGTGAAAATATTTTGGGATCACCTCTAATTTCGTAAAGCGCTAGTGCTCAAAAGTTTAAGCATATCGGGAAAAGTCCCCATGCGAAATTTGAGCAAACCTTAACCCGGCTGTTAAGGTTTGAAAATTTTCGATTTTGAAAAACCACCGGAGTGTATGAAATTTCAGAAATCGAAAAAAAAAATTGATGCCAAATGTCTTAGAATTGCATGAACCGTCGAGATTTAGTCTCAAATCAAAAAAATATTTTCTGAAAGAATCAACACTCTGGGATTTCCTAGAAAGTCGATTCTTTCGAGAGGACACTAAATCTCGATGTTTCATGCAGTTCTAAGACTTTTGGCATCAAAAATATTTTTTTTCCGCTTTTATGCTCCAAAATGATTTAATAGTTGCGAAATAATAAATTATTCAGCAAAAATCTTTATCGTAATTTATCGTCAATTTTTGTAACCATACGTTGTTAAACATGACTACAATCAACATCGCTTTTTAATCAATCTTTTTTATAGAAACCTCTTGTTTTTCTCTGTACAATATCACACATGAACGTTCTATATCAATATTTGTTCAAAATGTCTTACTTTACAAAAAAAAATTAAAAGAGAAAACTAATTCACATTTTCGAATTCTGCATCTCCTAAATCGTGGAATTTTTCTTCTAGTTTAATCTCCGTTTCTACAATTTTCAAATATTACGATTTTCGGGAGTGTTATCAGTCAGAATGAATTTTGGTTCGAATTACATTTTCATGTAGGTGCTAATTGCTTGCCGAATCAAGAATTTATTTCAATGTATTCCAATTCGATAGAAGACCACATTTTTAGAAAGTCATCAAATGTGGTTTGCCTAACCATGGAAAAATGATTTCACGATTACCTTACAATTGAAAACTACCTCTGAAACTATGTATTGCATTGGGTAGGATCAGATAAATTTTATGAAAATTGAGCTCAAAAAAACACGTCTACACCAGCCGCTACAAGACGGAATGTAAACAATGAATACAGCTGAAAATTTTACCATACATTAGGGACATATGTACCAAAACAATAAAAAAAAATTTTGACCACCGGACTCTCCAGACGCGCGCAATTAAAAAATTCCGGGAACTTTTTGAACAGACCTCGTATGTATATAAATTTATTGCACCTCGGTTTTAACCACTAGGTCTTTCGCCGAGGGCCGAATTAAGACTACTAGATTAGCCATATGTAAAAACAATTGATATAAAGCTTACTGGTTCCCAGTTCTCGGTTTCAGAAGTACCCGAAATAGTGACAATAAAGTCGGGTGGGTAATGTCATAGACATAACTAGAGAACAATTGAAAATAATTTTTAATTTTAAAGATATTGAAACCAATTTCGGAATCTGGGATCGGCTCAGTATTGAGTTGCGAATTTCTAGGTTCGGAATCCAGATCAAGAACTCTGGTTAATCATTGATGCTAGAACTATGGAACTAAACTAATTTTCGGAATCAAGGTTCCGCATTAAGTTCTAGAGATGGATTTTGAACTTGAATTCCGAACCTTAATAAAAGAACTGAACTCAGGTATAAAATCCATGTTCCAGCTTGCCGGATCTGAATTCTGGAAATAATTTCTGAAACTGAATTTCGGAAATCAATTTTGAAATTAAGTCAGTTCTTAAACTCACCTTCAGGAGTTCAGATTTAACCTTTAGTTCCAGAATTCAGATCTAAAAAACCCGAATTTGGTTCATGAATTCTGTAAACGAAATCCCAAATCAAAATTATGGAGTCGAATCCCCAATGTAAATTAAGGAGCTGAATTCAATTCCAAAATCTAATCGAGAAACCATTTCCAGAATTCAGAATTAGTATTCAGTTCCAGAGTCCTAGTTTCAAATTTTGACATCTGTTATACCGGTTCTTTATTCCGATAGTACTGGAAATAGTGGTATTTCTTTTCGCAAGGATGACTGAACTGATTTTCAAAAATTCAAAGATCAAACGAAAGATCTTGTGGTCTTCAAGGGCGTATCCGATACAACTGACATCTTCAATGATCGTACCTTGTTTTTTACTCCATCCATCATCATAATTCACCATAATTGGCACAAAATTATCTTCGTTGCCTTGGTACCGGTCGAACAGATTTCGAACGTAGTGGCAGGATGCTAATTCAGGTCAAACCAGAATTGATCCTTTGTGCCTGCTTATGAATGGCAAAAGAAGCTGCTTGAGACACTCTTCCCATCATTTAGAGCGACGACACAAAAACAATGAAAGTTCTTTTAAATTGGGTTTAAAAACGGGCTATTTCAGTTCATGGGTTATGCTCATTTAATGCCCAAACAAGCTTTTTTATTTTTATTCCGGAGCCAAAGAAAACAATTGCAAACATTCCCTCAGCAATATATACGTAATGACCCTTGAGCTAACCCTAAGCCACTTCGGAGCACTCAGTCCGGCTTCAGACCATTGCCATTGCCGAGTACCCGAGTCTATCCTCTGGTGTGTAATACGAAATGATTCAGGTTCCATCCACAGTCACCAGTTGACGCCGAAATTCCACCCGATTACACATCAGTATGGCCAAACACGCGTCTGATGGGCGCTTGCGTTGATCATTTTTTGGTCAGCATGCACCTAGGCCGTCAATGGAAATTCGACTATCACGAAACTCTCACGAATTTCATGTTGCAATCACTCACGAGTGCCCGTAATACTTTTGAAACACTTCATTGGTTTCGTTCACCGTTTTACTTTTCGAAAAGTAATCGTTTCTTTCTTACTAAACTTGAATTTGACTGTCAAAATAGAAAAAAATGACTGAATCGCACTGAAATTTAAAACCTGTCCACGTTAAATTTCGGGTACATAAAAATATAAGCAAAAAATACACATTGTTTAACAAAACCGGTTGTTTATTTCAGAATAATTAGGGTTTTATTTTAATTTGAAACAGTAAATTGAAGTTTTGATCCTTCTTCCTGTAAAATTCTCGAATAGGGATTGTTTCGGTATCCGCAGATACGCCCGCGGTGAAGATTCTCCATCTTCTCTTGAAATCCAAAATATGCACTCACTTTTCTCGGTGATGAATAAACCGATATTTTCTCGAAATTTGATTCAAATGCAAAGTCTTATGGTCCAACAGAATGCTGTTGAATTTTATCCGGATGTGGAACGTGTGACTGAAACTGTATACAATTTCAAGAGGTTGTGCATTGAAACATAAAGTCGAAAGAATGTTTTTTGAGGATTCTCTTTGTGATGTAACGTGAGTAATAAGAGAAAGACATCATCACATCACTAGGTGGATTAAAACATGTTTTTGGAAAGCATTTGACCTCTTCTATCTTATACTATTCCAGGACGGATTTCGCATAGTGACAAGAGGCCAAATCAGACCGAAACAGAGCTGTGGAGTCGTGGTTTCTGATAAACGTCAGCAGCGCTTTCGCAGACATTCGAGACCTCGGTTCTATCAATAAGGATGTGATTGATAGAGTCGCCTGGGTTGGTGGCGGTTCAATGCATAGGGCGCTGGTCTTACAAGCCAGTGGTTCGTATGTTCGAGCTCCAACCTGGAAGGATTCTTAGTGTCTGTAGGATCGTACTATTAACCATGTAATGATCCTGTACGCTTTGAATCGGCTGCGAAGTCTCTGAAACAGAAGGGTCGAATTTCAGAAAAGGAATGCAATGCCAAGACTTTGCTTTTGAAGGAGTCAGTTAAAACGAAACGCCTAGATTTTTGACCACAATTACATATGGCCAGCCAAACCAAATATTTTTTCGGGAATTTGGTCATCTATTTTCGTCAGGAAATGCTCTGCAACGGTGTTCTTTCGTAATGTAGATTACGTACTGATAAATACGGATTTTTCTGTCGTTCAAATCATTTTACTGAATGTAACAAGATTGTAAACATGTTGTGCCAGGAAATGAAATTGTGAGTCATATACCTATGTGTAACGTTTTAGCGATCCCTGAAACAATTCAAATGCTACACTGAAAGAAAAATGTCTGAATTTAAAGTTGAACAGTCTTTACCATGCCTGCCTAAATATGAAAGAACCATTTCTGCGATCAAAAAAAGCCTTGCACTGTAGCAGAAAATCGTTTTGAAATATTTCCCAATTAAAATTTTTATAATGTTGCAAATCATCAGTCATGATACATTGAAGCGATACGGCTACTCAACACCAGCAACCCTTGACGGTACCAGCTCGGAAACATTCCACTAGAAAGCAAAGTCCACAATTCGGGATTATTTTGCCAATAAATTTGCTGTCACTTGGGTAAAAAAGAACCTCACAAACCGACGGGGCCTGCTGTTTGTACACAATGTTGCAGTTGGAAGCACATTTCCGTACGGGCAAAGGCCGTTCATACGGCGTTTGCACAGGTGCAACAAATTGCATTTCACAGCTATACTAGCCGCCGGTTTTGTACCGCTGCGTCTCGCCGCTAGACAACGCCGCGGCAATTCAATCCAGCTTCTAGGAAGGGGCCCTCCTCCTTTGTCTACTGCCATATAGGCCATATGTTCTTTCGTTTTCGATACCGATGATTGCCAGACGGGGTGCTGCTGGTATGGGTATTAAATGTTATGCTATTCGCTATATTCGAAACAGCAAAAACAGTTAGTGCATTCTCGGAGTGCAGATGCGATGCATTTTTGTATGTAGGATTTAAACTGTCTTTTTTTTTTTCATTGGTCTGTCGAGCATTTGTGACAAATTATTTTCAATTCAATGTTCTAAAATAAATGATCGGTTCTAGATCTGACATCGAAATTGGTTGTGCAGAAACAGATTGCTTTAGGTGAACGCCTCAAATCAATCAATTTCACCGATAATTCCTAATCTCATTTGATACAGACATTTTACAAAATGATGTCACTCATTTATATCAACATTTATTGTTAACTCCAGCAGGGCCAAACGTAACATCGTAACTTGTTTTATGCCATTTGAAATACGTTCTGTATTTTCTGATAAAATTTTCGGTTGTATAACCATAAATTATCATAAAATCCGCAAAAGAAACTGCGCAACTTCGGAAATCAACTTAAAATAATCCGTGTATCCTCAGAAATCCGTGTGAAAAAAATCACGTAACTTCGGATAGGCACATAAAAAAAATCGCGTAACTTCGAAAATCAGCGTGAAAAGACCTCAGTGTAGTCCGTTTGAGTGTTACACTGAGGTCTTTTTTACGCGGTTTCTTTTCGGGTGGATTTCCGAAGTTACGCGGATTTCTTGTGCTGTATTAGAAATACCAAGATTCTGTTATCCCGATTATTTTTTTTAAATCAACTCTCTGACACTTCAAACATTTTCGATTTAAAAAAAAATATATTACACCAGATCTCGACGTTTCACCCATTTTTATAACAATTGGCATAAATTTTTTTTCGGAAATATCAAAAAAATTTTTTTATACTACAAAAAAAAATTTGGGATTACACCAGATATAGACATTTCAAGCATTCCTAAGATATTCAGCTCCAGAAAACATTTCCGTTTTGTGTTTTTTTTCTACGCGGATTTCCGAAGTTACGCGTTCTCAAATTCTCAAAGTCCCAGAGTCGATTAAAAAAAATTGAGATTACACCAGATCTGGACGGTTCATGCATTTCTAAGATATTTGGCTTGAAAACATTTTTTTACGCGGATTTTCGAAGTTTTTTCGGTTTATTTTTACACGGTAAAAAGAGCCTTAGTGTATCATATTTTCACTCGCGTATTCTCCGCCTTTTCGGATGTTGATATGTAGTAATGCTAATATTTAAAAAGAACCCTTTCACGCAAACAGCAATAGTAGTGAAATTATTTTCACTGCGTGTGATTCGTAAGCGCGAATTTGATATCTTGACCCAATTATTTTTTTCGATATTATTCTGATATTTCGCACTCCAGAAATAATCATAACACTGCAAAACATCAAAGAAATTAAATTACCATTTCCTTTGAGAACTAGCAAATGAAACTCTAAGAATTTTTTACGATATTTCCTTTGATCGATATACTTTAGAAGAAAAATTAGTTTAATCTAGACAAAAATCCTTCCAATGAGATATTTTGAGTAATTTTGAATGGTTATCGATTTTAGAGAATTTGAAATTTATCCATGAATTTAAGCAGGCAATGGCGAAGAGTCAGAGATGATTCCGGCACCAGATCGACGATCCGAACAGTCAGGTCAATCAGAGATTTGATGACAAAGATCGGAAAGTTTCTATAAAAAACTGGTATTGATAGAAGACATCAGCATTGTCAATTACCACCTGGAAATCGAGACTTTCGATTATAGACTTCTAGAGTCTCGACGTCTCGCCTCACCAGAATTAGATAAAGAAGTAATTCACACACCCAAACACTCACACCCGAGCACAATTGATCATTCAATTATCACCTTGAATAAATTAGCATCGCCTTGCTAATAATTCCTAACGAAATAAGACCCCACTGCTGCTGAGCATGCAAAAACACAAATCTCTTCTACGGTTTTCTGAACTTCACACCTTCAACTGGAACGATGTCGCACCTAGGCGCAAATTTGATTACATCATTGCGCCAGCTAGCGGACACAAAGAGAAATTACTCATGCATCAAGGACGCTCGACACGTCCGTTTAGCTTCCGATGCATCCTGCGATGGGTGAACGCATTCCTCGATTGTCGTCGTTCTTCAGGTTCGTTAGATAACTGCTGTGCGATTCGGAATTCGTACTATCTTGAGAGTCGAACATCCTGTGGCGAAATTCGTTCAACACCACGAAATTTATTCCCATCCTCTCATTTGGCCATTTCCACAGAAGGCGACAAGACACTTCAGTAAAACGCATGACATCTCGATACAAAAAAAAATAGCTATAAAGTATTTTAAAATAGCTTTAACATTACATCTGATTAGCGTTTCATATGTTAAGCTGCTAATGAGTTTGAGTCGAAGGCGAAACGTAATCTTTTTTCTTTCGATTATTACCTGCAGATGAATCGTAATTCTTCGAGACCCGTTTTTGACACTTAATACTGTAAGATATGAACATTAATATAAATGTTCTGAATAGTATGTTTTACGAAGTTGTTGCCCGAAACACTGTCCCTGATCGGAATATTATTTTTTATTTGAATCGCTGGTATGTGTTATAATTTTTCCGGAAAATCAGCGAATTTTATTTCAAATATCGGTCGACACCCCGTACCAGTTTTGTTGATCAATTCTCAGGGAGACATACGATAGAAACTTGTGAACACTTTTTTCTTCTCTTTTAGTTATACGTCGTTCACAAGCAGTCGTTCCCTTTTATTTTTGGCAATCGAGAATTCTGAAAATCAAATCACAAAAAGTCAAAAACAATGTACACAAATTTCCCTAATTTCCGTGTTTTGCAACTAAAGATGTTTATCGCGAACAAATTTCAATATGCCTGAATGAGAAACTAAAAAAAATTGGAAAACTGCACTTCTGATTCGTATATGATTACAAATAAACAGATTCAATCGGGAATCGTTCTCATTCTGTCTTTCCAAAAATTCATTTATCGAAAAATATCGTGTTTTGGAAAGAAGAAAAACTGATTTGGCAAGCAATTTGTACATGTCTAATATGAACAGCCCACAAACTTTCCTTTTAGTATAATAATTTATAGAATGTATCAATTCTTATCTGGTCCTGATTAAAAAACTGATTATCTCGGAGGAAGTTTCAGAAATTATTAATTTTCATACGCATGAAAATATGCATGTAATTAATTGAAAAGATTTTGGATAACGTCGTTTGTTGAAAATTACTCATTTTATAATGGACTTAAATGTGACGAATTTTGGGCTAAATCATAATCGCAGTCGAATTTTCTCAGTTTAGAATTAAACTTTCTGAACATGTAGACTTTGTGCTAAAATGTCACATTGCATATTTTGTTTTTTCCAAATTGATCTAGACTGTCTTTTGAAAAGGGCTAAACTTGTTCAAACATTTTTTTTTTCAAATAGTTGACTGACTAGGCCTACAAAAAAAGTACCAGTGATTTTCACAAAATCAGTAAATTTATCAATAAAAATACTGAAAAACTTCCATATCAAATCATTATCGACCAAAATTTCAATGAATCTCAATTTGAGAAGAGATTCCACAGAATACTGTTTTGTTTTATAAAAAATTTTATTCAGGCCAATTTGCGTACAAGCCTTACGTGGCCGATTGAGCCATGTTTTTATTAGATAAAATAATTTTTTTACCATTGGATCTCGTTGTCACCGTTTTTCTAAAGGGAGAGAAGCTTCCATTTTTGTCTTGCGATGATTGAGGGGCACTTTGTTCGTGGCTCGTCTCGTCATCCATTGCCGCATCGGTGGTATCGTTGTTGGTTTCCGTTTTTTCTTCGTTTTCCTTGTAATTCGTAATCTTGGACTCGTTGTTAGTTGCTGTGCCTTGTACATTAATTGCAGATGCTGGCTGGTTTGATGGTGAAACAGAAGCACTGCGCTCACTAGGTAGAATACTGGTTGTTTGATATTTGCAAAAAACATCAGTAATGGACAAGAAAAAGTTTTACTTAGAAACACTTTTCCTAAAACTGTCCGCCTGGACGGTTGAAAGGGAACATAATAATCTCGAAAGTGATTTTTTTTTGTGAAACGACTTTTAATTTTAAAAACCGATTGTTTTTCAGTGTAGGATTCGAATGGACGACTTTCACGCAAAATCATATTCGGAGTTGACAGCGTATAGACTTTGTCACAAAAAGCAACTTTGTTCACTTTATTTTTCCAAAAGTGATCTAGACTGTCTTTTGAATACGACTAGAATTTTTTTTACCAATTTTTGCAAATAATTAGAGTAGGAAAATGGCAAATCCTACAATAAATTGTTGTGCTGTTGATGTTCTCAAAATAGGTCTGATTTTTGAATGAAAATACTGAAATTACTAATCGAATTTTACACTGAAAAAATATCCATGTTAAAAATTTGAAGTTAAATTACAAAAAAAAAACGCCTTTCCCTATTTGAATAATTTTTTTCCCATCATCGATAATTATGTTCCCTGCCAACCTTCGAAATATTATAAGATGGGCATTTCGAAGCGAAAAGAAACTTTTTCTCTTTTAGAACTGAAGTTTTCTGCAAGTATCGGGTAACTAGCAATAGGGTATACGGTGAAATTTTCTCACAACTTGAGATTCATTAGAATCTTGGATGGTTATGACTTTCTGTTTAGTTAGCTTTCAATGAAAAGACACTGGATAAAAAAACAGTTTAGGCAAGAAACAGTTCCTGTTTGAAAACTAGTTTTAATGTGGAACTCATTTTTGTTTTCTATATAGCGGTGTAAACTAGAAACTCAATAAAAATACACGTAGAAATGTGGTCAGGTTTTAAACAATTACAGCTCAGTCAATTTTGTATCAATTATTAATGTTATGTCACCATTTGATTGGACATATTTCTACGTATTGATTTGAATGTTCATAGCCATGTATTTTTAATTTTATATCATTGAAATGTTGATTAATAGCTAGCAGTGTCCTGTGCCATAAACGATTTGAAGCTTTTATTGGTATGCTCTGATCTTGTGTCATCCAAGATTGGATGAAATCCCATGTTATGGCGTTTCGCCTGAGAAATTGACAACTACCCCAGGGTAAATTTTGAGTGCATAAGACTAGTTTCTAATCTGTATAAGATGAACTCGATTGATAATGAGAAATATTTTATCGCTTCAAACGAAATCGCAAAATAGTAGTGATGGTAGAGAAACGCTATAAAAATAACTGCTTGCATACAAAACTTGAACACAAGATTGGTGAAGAGAAGCTTAAATATCGATATCCGTATCGCAAGCATGAACAAACATATAATTGCATACATTTGGGCTATTGATGTAATTTCGTCGGCTACGAAACAAATACAAATCACGATAAATAGAGTCTATATTCTGGGTTCGCGTGTTCGGTGTTGATTCCTAATAAGGATCAATCTAAGCAGTCTCTTGTGCATTTGCGGATTCAAAAGTGTGACGATTAATTGAAAATGTCAATCATTGGAAATTTTGGTTGTCTTGTTCCACAGCAACGGCTCGAACAACCCCATGGGGCAGATCCTTGTAGTTTTTTCCTTGAATGTGCCCATCCTGCAATGCATAATTGGTTGGTAAGGAACTTAATCACCTGCCTTGGGACTAGGTTGTATGAAAATCAATAATGGTTTTGTTTTGTTAATCGATTTTAAATTTTTTAAGCCAATTTTTTCAGTATAGCACTCGTGTAAGGATTTTTTTCAGTATTTTTATAGGAAAGCAAAGTCTTGGCATTACATTCCTTTTATGGAATTTAACCTTTCTTTTTCAACAAACTTCGCAGTCGATTCTTAGTGTACAGAATCATTGCATCAGTTCTACGATCCTACTGACACTTAGAATCCTTTCAGTTCGGGGTTCGAACATACAAATTTCTATTGAAAAATTTGACTGATTTTGTTAAAAACACTAGCATAACACTTTTGTGTAGGCATTATCATTTTCAACAATAACTCGTTGAAAAAAATGATAAAAAATGTTTAGTCCTTTTCAAAACACAGTCTGGATCAATTTTGGATAAACAATGTGTGCAAAGTGGCTTTTTGGAACTACAAATCGAGTTGGCGCGAAATTCATCATATTTATAGAAATGAGTTTGCATAACAGAATTATTTTTTCAAGTTTCGGGGGCAGTTTAAGCCCCTAGCCCTTCGTAAATCTGCGTAAAAAAACCGCATAACTTCGGAAATCCTCGTAAAAAAAGTCGCGTAAATAGAAATTTCGCATGAAAAAAATCGCGTAAAAAGGGGTGTATCGTGTTGCAATTAATTTTGAATGAAGCAAAAATGAATGATAATGTTGTTCATGTCTCTCAGTGGCGTCTTGTTACAAAATTTACTGGTTGTGCACTGTTTATGCGATATGATATCAAATGTGAGTTCTTTGCAAGTGAAAACTAAAGATTGAAGAATGAATATTCGCTAGCAGAGCTTAAAATTGTCACGCATTCTCAATGAAAGAATCCAATCCAACAGCATCATTTTCAATATTTTACTGCCTCAGTCGTAAATGACCGACACCAGAACAAACGAATAGAGACGAAATTTTCTTTTCTCATTTTAAAAAATGAGAGAGAATAATTGCCAACGTCACTCTTTCCTCTATGACAAGACGAAACCAAACTAACGTCTTCAGGGAGCATCAGGGAGAATTTCAATTCTCATTCTTTCATCGATGTATTGAAAATCTGTGACGCTTGGCTATAAAAAGTGACGAAAATATGACAAATCTAAGTAATTACATCCCAGACCCTCTTTGGAAACCAAATTCGAGCACCAACAGGTAAAAGTTATTGTGAAACCTTTTCCTGTCATTTTCGATTCTTACAGCTTCGGTTGAATATCGACACTGCGTACTATGGGATTTTCACTGAAAACTGCAAATGACTGAAAGGGCAAATGAAAGAAAAAACACAATTTTGAAACTACTCTCCCGCTTATGTCATTGACTGGACATGGATTTCGTTCTCATAGTTTGCAAGCGAAGCTGAGAGTGACAGTAATTTCTCGTCATTTTCGTCTATTTTGAGTCAATGAAATAATGGTACACTTTTAGATGGGAATTTTCTATTAAACTTATTTAAATTTAACTTACTTATCGATACAATAGATGAATTTGGCACTCTGTACGTCGATCAAATCTGTCAATGACTTCTTCAATGCAGCTTCGATGTTGCAACTGAGACAGCAATTTATTTTCAACTGCCATAAGCCATAAGCCACTGAAGCTTCTCCTAGAGCTGTGCATACGTGATAGAACAGAGAACAACAAATCCAACTGACATTCAGTAATAGCCGTTCAACCGAGAAGGTTGTGTATAGAAGCGTACAGTTTAATAACGCTGGTTGGTTTACACGCGTTAAATACGACAACGGTTGAACTACAGGTAGAGACCTGTTGGCAGCAGCCGTTAAAACGTATAGTCGTGCTGCATAAGAGAGCCCTAGTGCTGGGCCAAGCTGGTGAAGGAAACAACAAAGGGCGTTTCCCAAACTCTACCCAGGCCGCAATATACAGCCACAAGTGCTGAGCAGGAGAGTGCAAAGGCACATCGAAGAGGAAGAGTGCAAAGGCACATAGAAGCAGGAGAGTGCAAAGGCACACCGGTGCGAAGGCACTTCGGTGCAGAAGCATATCGGTGCGGAGCACTAGGAAGAGGGAGACAAGACAACTCGGTCTTTCCACTGCCATACAACACGCAGGTATACACCGGTGACCTGCGCTGGTTACAGCTGGCGAAGACGAAAGCAAATCGGAATTCGAGTGGTGCTGGATGTCAGGTAGCAGTAGCATCACATCATATTCTATCGCTACAGTGAGCTTCAGCATTGTATCAACGTCCAGATACATCCAATAAGAACATCTAGAGCAACGAGGATCTACACGGCAGTGCAACGGAGATAGACAACAATTTCAAGGTAGAAGTTTTTTCTTTTCCTTTTGATTGAGTACTGTGTAGTGTTGGTTTCAAATTTTATTTTAAAGTTTAGTTAAAAATTTTAATGTAATGGATGAATCCATGGACGTAAATCCTAGCATGAATCCGATACCCCCACGAACGAAAAAATATCAGGAGAGCTCTTCTGGGCCTTGGATAGTCTTTTTTAGACGTATATCAAAGCCATTAAACATTTTTCAAATTAATAAAGGTTTGACATCACGATACTCTTCAATCAAAGAGATCATAAAAGTAAATAACGATAAAATTCGTGTTGTGGTAAATAATTTGAAACACGCGAATGATATTGTCTCTTCGGAACATTTCAATAAAGAGTATAAAGTTTACATACCCTCCAAAGATGTCGAAATTGACGGTGTTGTTACCGAAGCGAGTCTTTCGGTAGATGATTTACTCAAGCATGGTGTTGGTCGTTTCAAGAACTCTATGCTTGAGGGTGTGAAAATACTGGAGTGCAAACAACTGTACTCAGTAGTTCATGAAGAGGAAAAAAAAGTTTATCGCCCATCAGACTCGTTTCGAGTGACATTTGCCGGGTCTGCGTTGCCGTCCCATGTCTATGTCGATAAAATTCGCCTCCCTGTTCGGCTTTTTGTTCCAAATGTAATGAATTGTACGAACTGCAAAAAATTCGGCCACACAGCTACTTACTGTAGTAATAAACCAAAATGTATTAAGTGTGAAGGGCCTCATAAAGATAATGATTGCAACAAGGAAATTGAAAAATGTATTTATTGTGGGAATAGTCCTCATGATGATATTTCAGTATGCACTGCATTTAAAGTGCACAAAGACAAAATTAAGCTTTCTTTAAAAGCACGGTCTAAGCGCACATATGCAGAAATGCTTAAAACGGTCATTGATGTCCCCCCTTTGGAAACCGAAAACGGGTTTTCAAATCTAGAGGAACCAGAGGACTCTGACTCTGACGAAAATAGTGAAGGTAATTCGTTTATCACTACCCTAGGGTCAGTTAAGAGAAAGAAGTCTTCCTCCAAATTACCAAAAAAGACACCAAAAATTTCATCTTCAAAAAAAGATCCCCGTGTTAAACAAAAAAAGTCAAAACCAAAGACTGTGCCTCCTGGTTTGTCAAATTCACAAACCAATCCAGGATCTAGTACAGAAAAAGATAATAATCCAGTGGGCTCCATTTCACAGCCACCAACAGGATTACTGAAGTTTTCGGAAATTGTTGAATGGATTTTCTCAGCATTCAATATATCTGAACCCTTAAAGACCCTCATAATGGCATTCCTTCCAATAGCTAGAACCTTTTTGAAGCAGTTATCAGCTCAATGGCCAATTGTCTCAGGTTTTGTATCTTTTGATGGATAATTTATCACCCGTCGCAAATGATACAATCACTGTCCTGCAGTGGAATTGTCGAAGCATCATGCCAAAACTTGATTCATTTAAAATATTATTGCATAGTCAAAAATGTGATGTATTTGCTTTATGCGAAACATGGCTTACTTCAAACATAGCTTTAAATTTTAATGATTTTAACATTATACGTCTCGATAGAGACTCTCCGTATGGTGGAGTGCTTTTGGGAATTAGGAAATGCTATTCCTTTTATAGATTAAACATCCCTTCAACTTCTAGTATAGAAGTTGTTGCTTGCCAAATAAACATTAAAGGCAAAGATATTTGCATAGCTTCGGTTTATATTCCTCCAAAAGCACAAGTTGGACAGCAACAGATTAATGAAATGGTTGAAGCCCTTCCTGCACCACGATTGATTCTGTGGGATTTAAATTCGCACGGTATTATGTGGGGTTCCGTTTACAATGATAGCAGATCATCTTTAATACAAAACATTTGTGACAATTTTAGCATGACGGTATTAAATATGGGTAGCATGACACGGATCCCAAGACCTCCGGCACGCCCAAGTGCATTAGATCTATCTCTTTGCTCAACATCAATTCGACTAGATTGCACCTGGAAAATACTGCCTGATTTACACGGTAGCGATCATTTACCAATCATCATCTCAATTAGCAGTAGCAATTGCATTGCTACTTCCGCTAGTATTCCATATGATTTGACAAAAAATATCGACTGGATTAAATACCAAAGTAGTATCTCTAGTATTTTGAATTCAATGGAAGAGCTCCCTCCACTTGAAGAATATGACTTCCTCATTTGTTCGATTCTGGAGGCAGCAGAACAATCCCAAACTAAACGCTTTCCTGGGCCAACGACTAACAGAAGGCCTCCCAACCCCTGGTGGGACAAAGAGTGCTCAGAGGCTAAACTCGCAAAACAAAATGCTTGCAAGACGTTTCTAAAACGGGGAGGAGGAACTCCTCAGAATTTTGAAAAACTTATGGTTTTAGAAACCAAGTACAAGAGCATACTTCGAGCCAAAAAATGTAGCTATTGGAGACATTTTGTCGAAGGTTTGTCAAGAGATACCTCAATGAGCACTCTTTGGAACACGGCCAGACGAATGAGGAATCGTAACGTGGGCAATGAGAATGATGAATACTCGAACCGATGGATATTTGACTTTGCTAGGAAAGTATGCCCAGATTCTGTTCCTACGCAGAGCATTATACGGGAATCTCCTCCAAATAATGGTTTTATTAATAACCCATTTTCAATGATGGAATTTTCTATAGCACTCTTGTCTTGTAACAATAACGCTCCAGGGTTGGACAGAATTAAATTCAACTTGGTGAAGAATCTGCCCAACCTCGCAAAAAGACGTTTGTTGGAATTGTTCAACAAGTTTCTTGAGCAAAATATTGTTCCACCTGACTGGAGACAAGTGAAAGTTATCGCCATTCAAAAACCGGGGAAACCAGCTTCCAATCACAACTCATATAGACCCATTGCGATGTTGTCCTGCATCAGAAAATTGTTCGAAAAAATTATTCTACGACGTCTCGACACTTGGGTCGAGACGAACGGTTTGTTGTCAGATACTCAGTTTGGCTTCCGTAGAAATAAAGGGACGAATGATTGCCTTGCATTACTTTCGTCTGACATCCAAATTGCCTTCGCTCAAAAGCAACAAATGGCATCTGTATTTTTAGACATTAAAGGAGCATTTGATTCAGTTTCCATTGATGTTCTTTCAGACAAGCTTCACCAAAATGGACTCCCAGCGGTTATAAATAATTATTTGCACAACCTTTTGTCAGAGAAACACATGCATTTTTCACATGGCGATTTGGCAACACTCAGAAATAGTTACATGGGTCTCCCGCAAGGCTCATGCCTCAGTCCGCTCCTCTATAATTTTTACGTAAATGACATTGACAGCTGTCTAGTAACCCCATGTACACTAAGACAATTGGCAGATGATGGCGTGGTTTCAGTTACTGGACCCAAAGCTATTGATCTGCATAAACCATTGCAAGATACCTTAGATAACTTGTCCGATTGGGCTGTTCATCTTGGTATCGAATTCTCTGCGGAGAAAACAGAGTTAGTCGTCTTTTCAAGAAAGCATGATCCCGCGCAGCTTCAGCTCCATATGATGGGAAGAATGATCCAACAGGTTTTAACTTTTAAATACCTCGGGGTGTGGTTCGATTCCAAATGCACGTGGGGAGGACACATTAGGTTTCTGATAACAAAATGCCAACAAAAAGTAAATTTTCTTCGAACAATAACAGGATCTTGGTGGGGTGCTCATCCGGAAGATCTAATAAAATTGTATCAGACAACGATACTTTCAGTGATGGAATATGGATGCGTTTGCTTTCGTTCCGCTGCAAACTCTCATATTATCAAACTGGAGCGAATTCAGTATCGTTGTTTGCGAATTGCTTTAGGGTGCATGCATTCGACACATACAATGAGTCTTGAAGTTCTGGCGGGAGTTCTTCCATTAAAAGATCGATTTTGGGAGCTTTCATCACGCCTGCTAATAAGATGTGAGGTGCTGAATCCCATGGTAATTAATAATTTCGAACGACTAGTCGAGCTTCGATCTCAAACAAAATTCATGACAGTATATTTTAAACATATGTCACAGGAAATCAACCCTTCAAGATATATTCCTATCCGTGTCAGCCTCCTAAATGTCCCTGACTCAACTTTATTTTTCGATACATCCATGCAGCGCGAAGTGCGTGGAATCCCGGATCATCTACGTTCGACGGAAATCCCAAAAATATTTTCAAGTAAGTTCAGGCATATTGACTCTGAGAAAATGTTTTACACGGACGGATCGCGAATTGAAGAAGCGACAGGGTTTGGTATGTTCAACAATAATGTTTCGGCCTCATTTAGGCTTCAAGAACCTGCATCTGTTTATATAGCAGAGCTAGCAGCAGTTCATTATAGTTTGAGTGTAATCGTCACATTATCTCCAAACCATTATTTCCTCTTCACAGATAGTCTGAGTGCAATTGAAGCCATTCGCTCAATCGCTGCTGGCAAAAATGAACCGTTTTTCTTGGGTAAAATAAAACAGTGTCTGAACGACATATTGAATAATAATTATCTAATCACTATAGTCTGGGTCCCGGCTCATTGCTCCATTCCAGGCAATGAAAGAGCCGATAATTTAGCCAAACGTGGTGCTATTGAGGGTGAAATTTATGAGCGACCGATTGCTTTCAACGAATTCTATAGTTCGTCTCGCCAAAGAACACTTGCCAGCTGGCAAGCATCTTGGGATAGAGATGATCTGGGTCGGTGGATGCACTCAATTATTCCGAAAATATCGACAAAGGCATGGTTCAGGGGACTGGATGTGAGTAGAGATTTCATTCGTGTGATGTCCAGACTCATGTCCAATCACTACACGTTAGATGCACATCTCCTTCGAATTGGGCTCTCCGAGACTAATCATTGTGCTTGTGGCGAAGGTTATCGAGATATTGATCATGTCGTTTGGACATGCGTGGAGTATCGTGATGTCAGATCTCAACTAATAAATTCTTTGCGTACCCAAGGTAGACTATCCAATATCCCAGTTCGAGACATTCTTGCTTGTCGTGACCTTTCATACATGAAACTTATTTATCATTTCATAAAGAAAACTGGAGTTTCAATTTAATAAAGGCCCCTTTCAAGACTTAGTTCTGATCCCAGCTGCGTCCATGAGTTCAACCAATAGCTAAATTAGAATAAAAATAATGTAATGATACAAACAAACTCGAAACAGTTTATGAAATTATTAACAAAATGTCTGAAAATAACAGCTTATTTTATAATTTATAGAAGTTAATCGTTTGGTTCAAATAATATTTCCGAGTAGATTTCATAATTAATGACGAGTTACCTAAGATGATATTTAAGTAATAAGAGAATATGTTTTAATAAATGCAAAACGTTGTGACTATGTTAGAATTAAATTAGGATAAGAATATTATGTAAAAGTGATGCTACGGCGAAGAAAAACTTATGTAAACTGCCCTAAGAAATAAACGTATTTATGAAAAAAAAAAATCCAACTGATTCCTTCTCTTCCAGAATCTGTGCAGTAACTCATGTGCACGGAAAAGACACACAGCGACAAGAGATACTTTAAGATCTAAGTTGAATGTATATAAGATGTGTTTAATGTTGAATTTTGGTGCACAAGGCAAATGGGCTCGAGTTCAAAGTGCCACGTATTGGCTACGGTAATGCGATAATTTGTGCATATTTTGCAGTGGACAACATTGCATATTATTTTATATTCGGTACCATCCGACCTGCTTTGATCGATGCAATAGAAAACTTAAAAATATAATTGAATGTGGATGATCGGTTGTGCAGTGCACGAGGTGCACATAAGGACGAGACGACACTGATGTCTCTTATATTTACCTAAAATCAAACGACTGAAACGCCTCTTAATAAAATGACCAGTGGCGTCTCGTTACAAACTTTACGGGTTGTGCAGTGATCATGTTTGTGTTTTTCAAGACAATAAAATAACTTTTGGATGGGATTTTTTAAATAAAACTTCCTTCGTATTATCGATACAATAGAAGATTTCGGCGCTCTGCACGTCGATAAAATCTGTTAATAACTTCATCAATAAAACCGCTTCGACGTTGCAACTGAGACAGCAATTAGTTTTGCAACTGCCATAGGCATAAGCCACTGAAGCTTCACATGAAGGTGTGCATATAAGTTCTTACCAATAAATCAAACATCGTGACAGAGAGAGCAACAAATCCCAAAACTGAGCTGAGTGATTCCTTTTTTTCTTGAATATGTGCAGTAACTCATGTGCACGAGAAGACACTAACACAGCGATAAGTGATACTTGAAATTTTAAGTTGAATGTTTATGAGATGTGTATAAAAACACGCAATTTCGCTGCACAAGGCAAAGTGCTCGAGTTCAGAGCGTCACGCAAATGCGATATGAAAACATCTTTTGGCTGTTATTGACCAGCAAGCGCAGCCGTTTAGGGAGAATTTGGGCCTATTGTGCTGTGGATAAAATTGTCCATTATTTTATATTCGGTGCCATCCGACACGCATTCGTCGAATAAATAGAGAATATAAACAATAATTGAATGAGTCTGGGGACGCAGTTGATTCCTTCAAATTGACCGATTATGCAGTGCACGAGGTGCACATTAGGACGAGATGCCACTGAAAATGACAAATTCATTCCTCCATGTTTAACTCAGAAAAAAATACTCTCTTGATTGTATTTTTTAGATTTTTTCTATGATCTTCGGAACGGAATGTCCAGGAAAACGTAGATTTTATTAATCACTAAGCATCACCGCAATTGCTGCTGCATCTACCAGGCGCGGTACTTTTCCGTTAACTGAGCGCAAATGAACAAATGTAACACATGAACAGAAAAGTCCCGGGCCTGACTCCTAGATGGCGCTAGTTTTATTGCAGTCACCTTTTTTCCAGTTAATACTAACCTTTAAAAGACAGCTGTTGAAATTTTATAATATTTAATTCATTAGTTTGTGAGTTATTGTGTTAAGAATGACGCTGCTTTTGTTATTTTCAGAACAATGGATCAGAAACAATTTCGTGTTTTAATTTTACACTGCTTCTTGATGGGAAAAAATACCGTTCAAGCGAAGCAATGGATTGAAAAGTTTTATGGAGACTCCGCTTCATCAGGAACAACAATAAAACGTTGGTGTTCTGACTTCAAACCTGGTCGTAGAGACACCGATGATGCAGAACGCAGTGGACGTTCAAATGAGGCGATAACACTAGAAAACATAAAAAAATCCACAAAATCGTTTTGAATAATCGAAAAGTGAAGTTGCGTGAGTTAGCTGATATCGTAAAGATATCGAAATAACGTGTTGGCTTTATATTGCATGAGTATTTTGACTGTGAACGTGTTGATGATTCTGAGCAGTGTTTGGTCATGTCTAAACATAACAAACTGGAATTTTTGCGTCGATATGTGACAATGGATGAAACAAAGATTCCTCACTTCACTCTCGAATCAAAACGATTGTCATCTGAGTGGACAGCAACTGATGAACCTCGTCCAAAGCCCCCGAAAGCACATCAATCGGCTGGAAAGGTTGTGGCCTCGGTATTTAGGGATGTGCGTGGTGTAATATTTATTGACTATCTTGAGAAAGAAAACGCCATTAACAATGAATATTATATAGCGTTATTGGATCGTTTGAAGGTTGCAATTGCAAAGAAACGACCGCATCAAGACAACTCTCTTTGTCACAGGTCATTCAAAACAATGGCAAAACTACATGAATTGAACTTCGATTTGCTGCCACATTAACTGTATTCGCCAGATTTGGCTCCCAGCGACTACTGACTGTTCGCAGATCTGAAAAAATGCTCGCCGTTAAGAAATGCTGAAACTAAGGCCTATTTTGAGGCAAAAGATAAATCGTTCTGCAAAAGTAGCATTGAAATGTTAGAGCGGCGCTGGAATGATTGCGTTGCTCTTGATGGAAATTACGTTGATAAATAAAGCTAATTTGAACCAAAAAAATCTTGTTCTCCTTGTTACGCCAGGGACTTTTCAGCCCATGTGTTATAATCCATCTTCGTGTACGTTTCGTCGTCAATATGAAGATGCATCCTTCGCATTACGTATAAAGCTGCTTTCGTCGTCATCTGGAATAAAACTCGGATTCGTGATTCCGGTCAATCGTAAACTTTCAGTGCGATTATGATGGCAATTCCATTTATCATACATCGCCATTTTCAAACAAATCTTCAGCTGACTGAATGTCATCGTGCAACAGCACGAAGAAACCTGTTTTATTACTTTCTGGGGTTTTAGGAAGCGACGATCACCTGGCCGCCTGACGCCTACTTTGGGCACGTCCGAATCCGGTCCGATCGGTGCAGCTTCCAGTTATACGTCGGCGCCGACTATGGTTTCGAGATCCTGAGCCTCTCAGTTCCGCTGAAAGTCCGATCTGTTTGTTGCATTATTAATGAATTGAGTTCAGCCCCTGCAGCGGCATTTGCAGACTATATATCTTTCACTTTCTCCGAACCTGGAGGACTTGCAGCCGCATATAACACGATAATCGCCGCGGTGGTGGCGGTGGCGTGGCGGTTTCGGTGGCGTCGGCTGCGGTCAATGTGGCGCCATCAACCCAAACAAGCCGCGTGATTGGGTTCTCCGGTTTCACGACTTACTACGATCAGCTGAATCAATCTAATTGAACACGACGTGTTCAATTAGCACTAATTAGGGGGCAAATGGTTCGAAAACAGCCCGTTTGTGTTCAGTCGATCGCGCAAAGGTTAGCAGCGGGCGTGCATAGTTTTGCGGGAGAAAGACCAGTTTTGATCTAAAGCAGGGTTGATTTTCTCTATCTATCTATCTATCTTGCCGGTCGTTCGTCTAAGCCTACTGACGGTGGGAAGCCAGTCTTCGTTCTCTTGAGTTTGCTACCCCGGTTCACGATCAGCTGCCGTAACATAAATGGCAACGACGGCCAACAGCTGTCAAACTGGCTGGTGATTATGTGTTTTTGAGACGAATATGGGAACCCCTGGAAGAAGGTTTCTGTCGAGGTTGAAATCATGTGGGAGATTTGTATGGTATGTTTGTGGCGCCAGATTATAGAATTTATAACTTCGTTTATAGACAAAGTTTTTTTCAATAACTCATTTGTTTAATGGTATGCTGCGTTTGAACATGCTCGTACTTACACTGAAGATGCTTAACGCCAAGTGAGTGGCTAGAAACGACAACGTGTTGTTGATTTTAACTATTGTTAAGGCCGAAATTAATCGGTTTTTATGAATATGTGACAATGGACGAAACCTGGATCCATTAGTATATTGCGGTGTCAAAGCGGTCGTCAGAGAAGTGAACTGCAGTCGATGAGATCCATCCAAAATTACTGACTATGATTATCCTGAATTAAATAAGACTGTTCAACGTTACATTGTCCGATTGAAGCGTTCGAATATTTTGTATTTTTTTCGTGGAAAAATATTGTGAAATAAGTCGGTGAAGAGGTATTTTAGAGAACGCTTCTTAAAAATCATGATTTGCGGTGTCCACTGTATCTCAGCGCAGACTAATCAGAAGTGAACAAATGAACGCGGCATGGTTACGGTAGAAGTTTTTCTAGACCCCAACGTTTCTGTTTGACTTTTTTTAATTTTTGGTGGTTGTTCAAAGTGAAAACTACGATTTTTCACAAAAAAATTCGCCATTGTGTATGTATGTGCAAAATTTGAAAAAAATTGGTGCAGTAGTTTTCGAATGACGATGAACACGGACTTTCAAAACCTGCTCTCGAGGAAAACGCGTTTAAAGGTTTTTGTCTATAGAATCAATGGAAACAATTAATTACTCCCGGGAGCTCGTAGGGTCTAAGATTTTCAAAAAATCATATTTTTTCTTTTATAATTTATTACAACGAAACATTTCAAGAATGTTTTGTCAAGTTTTGAAGTCAATCGAAGTAGAAATCTTGGGCCTGTGCACCGAGCTCTTGCTTCTTCGTATAATGAGATAGCCATAGATAAAGGTCCATAACTTCCAGTGTTTCGTTCCAATAGGCTTGTAAATTTCACAGAAAATTCTTCAAATGTTTTACTATAAGACAATATAAAGAAAATAATAAATGATTTTTCAAAAGTGTTAGACCCTACCCGCCCCTTAAGAAGAATAAAGTGCTCTTTCAATGCACCGTGTCCCAAGTCGCTCGCTACCATGGCGAAATTGCATCAATTGGGAGTCGAATTGCTGCCGCACCCATCATTTTCTCCGATTAAGCCGCCTTGTTCTTGTTCTTGTTCTTGTTCTTGTTCTTGTTCTTGTTCTTGTTCTTGTTCTTGTTCTTGTTCTTGTTCTTGTTCTTGTTCTTGTTCTTGTTCTTGTTCTTGTTCTTGTTCTTGTTCTTGTTCTTGTTCTTGTTCTTGTTCTTGTTCTTGTTCTTGTTCTTGTTCTTGTTCTTGTTCTTGTTCTTGTTCTTGTTCTTGTTCTTGTTCTTGTTCTTGTTCTAGTTCTTGTTTTTATTCTTGTTCTTGTTCTTGTTCTTGTTCTTGTTCTTGTTCTTGTTCTTGTTCTTGTTCTTGTTCTTGTTCTTGTTCTTGTTCTTGTTCTTGTTCTTGTTCTTGTTCTTGTTCTTGTTCTTGTTCTTGTTCTTGTTCTTGTTCTCGTTCTTGTTCTTGTTCTTGTTCTTGTTCTTGTTCTTGTTCTTGTTCTTGTTCTTGTTCTTGTTCTTGTTCTTGTTCTTGTTCTTGTTCTTGTTCTTGTTCTTGTTCTTGTTCTTGTTCTTGTTCTTGTTCTTGTTCTTGTTCATGTTGGTCTTGGTCTTGGTCTTGTTGTTGTTTTTATGCCTATTTCGTTTTCTGATTTTATTTTTTCTGCTTCGATATGTTTTTATCGACCAGTTCCAGACCAATTTTTGAACATTTTTAGCTCAGTTTTCAGACAAACATTTCAATCAGCGTTAGAGTCGATTTTGGACCAATTTTGAATCAATGCTTAAACAGTTTTTTTTAATTAAGTTCCCTAAAATTCTACTAACCACTTAAACCCCAAATATACGAATCAACTTTTTGATAAGTTAAATATTAGTTTTGTGTTTATTTTTTTTAACAGGTTGACTCTGGAACTTTTATGTTTCTGTTTATGCTTCTATTTCTGATAATGTTTTTTTTCTGTTTCGATAAGTTTTAATCAACCAGTTGTAGACCAGTTTTTGAAACAGATCTAGATCAGTTTTAAGACAAACATTTAGATCGATTTAGATCAATGTAAGGGCCAATTTTTGACTATTTGTGTACTTGTTCTTGCTTTTGCTCTTGTTCTTGTTTTGTTTTTGTTTTTGTTCTTGTTCTTGTTCTTGTTCTTGTTCTTGTTCTTGTTCTTGTTCTTGTTCTTGTTCTTGTTCTTGTTCTTGTTCTTGTTCTTGTTCTTGTTCTTGTTCTTGTTCTTGTTCTTGTTCTTGTTCTTGTTCTTGTTCTTGTTCTTGTTCTTGTTCTTGTTCTTGTTCTTGTTCTTGTTCTTGTTCTTGTTCTTGTTCTTGTTCTTGTTCTTGTTCTTGTTCTTGTTCTTGTTCTTGTTCTTGTTCTTGTTCTTGTTCTTGTTCTTGTTCTTGTTCTTGTCCTTGTTCTTGTTCTTGTTCTTGTTCTTGTTCTTGTTCTTGTTCTTGTTCTTGTTCTTGTTCTTGTTCTTGTTCTTGTTCTTGTTCTTGTTCTTGTTCATGTTGGTCTTGGTCTTGGTCTTGTTGTTGTTTTTATGCCTATTTCGTTTTCTGATTTTATTTTTTCTGCTTCGATATGTTTTTATCGACCAGTTCCAGACCAGTTTTTGAACATTTTTAGCTCAGTTTTCAGACAAACATTTCAATCAGCGTTAGAGTCGATTTTGGACCAATTTTGAATCAATGCTTAAACAGTTTTTTTTTTAATTAAGTTCCCTAAAATTCTACTAACCACTTAAACCCCAAATATACGAATCAACTTTTTGATAAGTTAAATATTAGTTTTGTGTTTATTTTTTTTAACAGGTTGACTCTGGAACTTTTATGTTTCTGTTTATGCTTCTATTTCTGATAATGTTTTTTTTCTGTTTCGATAAGTTTTAATCAACCAGTTGTAGACTAGTTTTTGAAACAGTTCTAGATCAGTTTTAAGACAAACATTTAGATCGATTTAGATCAATGTAAGGGCCAATTTTTGACTATTTGTGTACTTGTTCTTGCTTTTGCTCTTGTTCTTGTTTTGTTTTTGTTCTTGTTTTTGTTCTTGTTCTTGTTCTTGTTCTTGTTCTTGTTCTTGTTCTTGTTCTTGTTCTTGTTCTTGTTCTTGTTCTTGTTCTTGTTCTTGTTCTTGTTCTTGTTCTTGTTCTTGTTCTTGTTCTTGTTCTTGTTCTTGTTCTTGTTCTTGTTCTTGTTCTTGTTCTTGTTCTTGTTCTTGTTCTTGTTCTTGTTCTTGTTCTTGTTCTTGTTCTTGTTCTTGTTCTTGTTCTTGTTCTTGTTCTTGTTCTTGTTCTTGTTCTTGTTCTTGTTCTTGTTCTTGTTCTTGTTCTTGTTCTTGTTCTTGTTCTTGTTCTTGTTCTTGTTCTTGTTCTTGTTCTTGTTCTTGTCCTTGTTCTTGTTCTTGTTCTTGTTCTTGTTCTTGTTCTTGTTCTTGTTCTTGTTCTTGTTCTTGTTCATGTTGGTCTTGGTCTTGGTCTTGTTGTTGTTTTTATGCCTATTTCGTTTTCTGATTTTATTTTTTCTGCTTCGATATGTTTTTATCGACCAGTTCCAGACCAGTTTTTGAACATTTTTAGCTCAGTTTTCAGACAAACATTTCAATCAGCGTTAGAGTCGATTTTGGACCAATTTTGAATCAATGCTTAAACAGTTTTTTTTAATTAAGTTCCCTAAAATTCTACTAACCACTTAAACCCCAAATATACGAATCAACTTTTTGATAAGTTAAATATTAGTTTTGTGTTTATTTTTTTTAACAGGTTGACTCTGGAACTTTTATGTTTCTGTTTATGCTTCTATTTCTGATAATGTTTTTTTTCTGTTTCGATAAGTTTTAATCAACCAGTTGTAGACCAGTTTTTGAAACAGATCTAGATCAGTTCTAAGACACACATTTAGATCGATTTAGATCAGTGTAAGGACCAAGTTTTGATTGTTTGTGTACTTGTTCTTGCTCTTGCTCTTGCTCTTGCTCTTGCTCTTGCCCTTGCTCTTGCTCTTGCTCTTGCTCTTGCTCTTGCTCTTGCTCTTGCTCTTGCTCTTGCTCTTGCTCTTGCTCTTGCTCTTGCTCTTGCTCTTGCTCTTGCTCTTGCTCTTGCTCTTGCTCTTGCTCTTGCTCTTGCTCTTGCTCTTGCTCTTGCTCATGCTCTTGCTCTTGCTCTTGCTCTTGCTCTTGCTCTTGCTCTTGCTCTTGCTCTTGCTCTTGCTCTTGCTCTTGCTCTTGCTCTTGCTCTTGCTCTTGCTCTTGCTCTTGCTCTTGCTCTTGCTCTTGCTCTTGCTCTTGCTCTTGCTCTTGCTCTTGCTCTTGCTCTTGCTCTTGCTCTTGCTCTTGCTCTTGCTCTTGCTCTTGCTCTTGCTCTTGCTCTTGCTCTTGCTCTTGCTCTTGCTCTTGCTCTTGCTCTTGCTCTTGCTCTTGCTCTTGCTCTTGCTCTTGCTCTTGCTCTTGCTCTTGCTCTTGCTCTTGCTCTTGCTCTTGCTCTTGCTCTTACTCTTACTCTTAGTCTTGTTCATACTCTTAGTCTTGTTCTCGTTCTTTTATTTATTTCTGATTTTGTTTTTTTGCGGTTTCGATAAGTTTTTGTCGACCAGTTCCATAACAGTTTTTGAAACAGATCAAGATCAGTTTTCAGACTAACATTTAGACCGTTTATATGAGTGTTAGGACCGATTTTGGACTAATTTTGAATCAGCTTTTTGGGAAGTTATTGAGTTAATAGTAATGATTATTCATTTCGAATTAAAGACTGTCCCAGAAAGTATGGACGCACTTTGATTTCGCTGTAAATAATTCACAAGTGTTAGATATTCATATTTTATTCGATATACTGATAATATTAGACTACAACAACAGAATATTATTCTCAACATTTGCTACTTAGCCATTGTAGACTAGCTGGCGCACCTTCTTGCGAACGTTTCTCAATAAATTCCGTACAGACTTCTTGGCGACAAGTTTCGACACTTTTTTCCAATCTTTTTCGAACTGTTGAATGGTTTCGGCTGCCGAGTCATGTTTCCTAAGATGTGCCTTTGTTAATGCTCAAAATTCCTCAATTGATCGAAGTTATGGGCAATTTGGTGGATTCATGTCTTTTGGGACGAAAGTGACATTTTTGGTAGTATACCATTCTACCGTTGATTTCGAATAGTGGCAAGAAGCAAGATCTGGCCAGAAGACAACAGGATCCTTGTGGCTTCGAATCATGGGTAGAAGTCGTTTTTGTAGACAATTCTTGGTGTTTATTTCGCTGTTCATTGAAGCAGTGGTGATGAAGGGTTTCGAAATCTTACCGCATCTACAAATTGCTTGCCAGACCATAGCTTTCTTACCAAATTTTTCGACTTCAATCGATGTCTCGGACTGGTTTAACACTTGCCTTTCTCGCACCGTATAATATTGTGGTCCCGGCAAGGATTTGTAATTGAGTTTCACGTAGGTTTCGTCGTCCATGATTATGCAGTTCAAATTTCCAGCATGAATCGTATTGTACAGCTTTCGAACCCTCGGCCTGATCGATGCTTCTTGTTTCGGACTACGTTTTGGTTGTTTCTGCTTCTTATAGGTTCGAAGATTCAAACGTTCTTTAGCACGAAGAATATTTGACTTCGAAGTGCCCACTTTTTTGGCCACATTCCGAACTGAAACTTCCTTCTTTTGCTCTAACGCCTTCGGTATTCGTTTATCCAACTGAGGGTTAGCAGGACCTTTTTTTCGTTACACAATTTTTCGACGTTGTTCTGCTGAAACACGCATCTCGGAACAAACTAATGAAAACGAATAAACAACTGCACAAGTGGTTAGAGTAGAATGTAAACAACAGGACGCAGCCATAAAAATTGACAGATTCTGAACCATTGCGAAATGGCAGCGGTTTTTGGTTGCATCCATACTTTTTGGGGCAGTCTTTAGTTGACTCTGGGACTTTTATGTTGATGAGATTGGTGTTTGAAATTGATATCGAAATCGGTTTACTTTTCTATGCCAGGTGTCTTAGAAATGCAAAAAGTGAAGATTAGATGTGGTATTAGCTTTAAACCAAAAAATTTGGAAAAAAAACTACTCTCCCAGACTCGGGTGATTTTTGATCTCCGAGTTGAAATTTTCCGGTTAATTTTCAAAGATAACTAAATATCTCGACGGTTCTAAGCCGACTGATATCGGAAAATTTGCAATAAAATTTTCACCTAATGAAAAATTGATAGTTGATAAAGCAAGCGATTTGCAACTGCGGACAAAGAACTTAAGTTTTCGTTACGCAGAATCCGAATAGGTGAATCGAAGTTTCACTTATAAGATTGTCTATGAAATCACATTCAACCAGTTAGTAGCCTTCGATTTTGCCAGACCGAGAAAAATGAAGCGATGTAGTTGTAGAATATTGGAGAAAATGAACGTTGTGTATGGAATTCAGGTTGCAAATAGTTTGTACTATAAGCAATTTCTAGTTGCCTACATCTTCGAGCTTTAGTAGTTCATTTAGCGTTATCATCATAAATTTGGCAACAGCTTAATCGTAACTAAAAAAAGATCAAACTTATTAGTTTTAAACGCTGCGTCAATGGAATCCGCATTGTTTTTTCCGAGCGTTTGGTTATGATATAAAACCGATTCCCGCGTCTCAACCAACCTACTGATAAAAACACCACATTGTATGCTTAAAATTAGCTCACGTAATAATATTCGGTTTGTTACTCTCTCGCAGGCCAGTCACTCGTGCATCGGACCGGACGGTGGTCGGTGGTCGGTGCGCGGTGGGTGGGTGGCGCTAATGAATCGAGCAGTGGTGTCTAGCTAGCAAGTAGATACGGTACCACACAACAAACATACACACGATAATCATTCGAAAATTTCACTCGCCAAAGTCCATTGACCCGGACGCACCCAATGCTGCCCCCGGCCACTCGACTGCCACCGCCTTCACCAAACCGCACGACGCAGATGTAGGCCAAGCCTGTCTGTCAGCCCGTGCAACGCAACAGCGGCTCAGTCAGCGGTGGTAGATCCGCGCCGTGTCCGTGGCTTCCCCGGGTATGGTTTGTGTTGGGTTGTGTGCGGCAGGAGACGAACCGAAGAAAAATTCGCACATATGACGCAAAATGTGCAAAAAATACCAAACACTTAACGAGTCACCGGAGGAGACTTAGGCTGTCACTTCGGCGTGCGTGTGTGGTTCGAATTCGGTTGAGAATCGCATCAATGCAATAGACCGACAGGCAGTAAGTGAGATTCGAACCCGACTAGTGGATCGTTGGCCGGCCGGTGATCGATTTGCCGAGCTAACCCCAGAGCCAATACTTGCGAGTCCAAGGTTAATCATTATTATTGCACTCATAAATTACCCTCTAGACACATTGATAGGTCAATGTTCGGCTAGAAAATCGCTGTCGCAACTAACAACTAGTAGAACAAATTCGACCGACTGACTGGCACTGACTGCCTGGTTGGCAGGCTGGCAAGCTGGAAATTAATCTCATAAAAAGCGCGACTACACGGAGACTGTTGGCTCTGCTTTCTGACACTGTCAATAGAGTCAGGTCGATTACGACAGACCGAACTAATATCTAGTCGCTTGTTCGGTCGGTTTCACCGAGGCTGACTGACCCACTGCGTCTTCCATTCGTGGGGCCTCTAATTTGCATTAGAAAACCATTAACCAGGGGCGTGCGTGATGACGACGGTACAGCACACACATTTGGCGACGATGACAGCACATTCGATGTCTTCGCACAAAAATTGAACCTGAAAGCTAGCAGCATCAGAGAGGCTGGAGTGTCGTAAGGCAGCCTGTCTACATGTGTTTTTTATTTATTTATTTTGTTTTTGAATCTATGGCATAATTTATAAGATTAGTTCATTTACAGTCACTGGACACTCGACCCCAAACTAGTTTTCGGTCTTGTGTCCTAGTGCTTCGTAGAACCTTATGCCGCTAATTGGTATCTAAGACAGTTCATAACAACTTGACTTTCATAGCAAATTTATAGGTTCACGGTCAGTGCTTCGGCGAATGAGACGTTGGACTCCTATAAACTGTTTTAACTCCAATCTGTTTCAATGCAGCCTACAGTGCGTACGATTGTAGTACAAACCATGCAATAGATCTGTGTACAGTCAAGTTTGGGTCAGTGATATTTCGTCAGACGTTTTACCGTGACCATAAATTTAGCGAGGCACCTCTCGCCGATGATAACGCAAATAGTTGAATAATTTGTTGCTAATTAGTTACGGTAACTTTGAATTTGTTGCTCAATTTTTTTTTCTAAGTACTTCATTAAATTCATATGAACTTAACGAAGCACCCCTCCTAAATGAGCTTAAAAACAAATCCAAACCAAGTGAATAATTAGTTGCTAATTAGTTACGGTAGTTTTGAATTTGTTACTGATTTTTTTTGAGTACTTCACTATGTTCATATGAAGATAATGAAGCACCTCTCCCAAATGAACTTGAAAACAAATCGGAGCTCAGAGAATAATTTGTTTCAACTAAGTTGCTAATTGGTTACAGTAGTTTTGAATTTGTTGTTCATTTATTTTTATTCTCTCGAGTACTTCGCTAAGTTCATATGAAGATAACGAATCACCCCTGCTTAGTAAGCTTGAAAACCGAAACCCAGTAGATGGTTTGTTGCTAACTAGTTACGGAAATTTTGAATTTGTTTCTATTTTGTTTTAATTTTTCGAGTACTTCGCAAAACTATCCACTTGGTTTCGATTCGTTTTATTGCTTATTTAGGAGGGGTGCTTCGTTAGCTTGATACCTTATGATAAAAAACCGGAATTTTAATAATAAAAACGTGATTAATCCACCTAGCAGTGAGATGATACCTTTTTTTTTATCAATACGCATGTGTTTTTTGGATGAATATTCTTCGGTTTTTCAGTTTTCATGACATTATTTTAATGACCCTCGTTTTAGGAGACAATTTGAGATTTTAATCACTCTTCACTCTGTAATGTCGAAACTGCAAATCGGATCGAATTTAAATCTAAAAGTGGGACAATCGATTAAACATTCCATGATTTGTCGAAGTAAGTTCCACTTTAGAGTTTACGGTAATTTAAGGTACTTCCAGAGCCGGTATTCAGGAACCAGCATAACCCAAACCGATTCGTATGGCCATGAATTGACTTGACGAATAAATGATGAGCTGAAGGCGTAACGTGAAGAAAGCTGAAATTGCAATAGTTTTGAGTCCAACTTTGAAGCTTTTCAGGATTGTCATCTTCCTTATCGGTTTGAATTTTAAAAATTCATCATTCTGTAATTCCAGAATCGGAAGTCAGAATTGAATAAAATTAATTAATTTTGTATGGGACTATAAGTTTATTTAATATTTAATTTTTGTTTCTGAAATTCGATTTGACTTTTTTGAGAAAACGATTTAACTTTGAGAAACGATTCGATACTGAAACCGGAATTCAAAAATCTGTGTAGCCGAAGTCAGATAAATTCACATGAGTAGCTGTATAGTTTACATTTGTTTCAAAATGTTTGAAAATCTTTGAGAAATCGTAGTACGAATTAAATTTTTGAGTGCCTTCCAAATCGAAAACTGAATATCACTAGAATTGAAATAAGTTTATTTGGTTATCGACTATCCGAATCTGCTATCCCGATAAACCTGATTATTTTTGTGTGATAGACATTTTTATACTAATCACCCTGTATCTCCAAAACCGGAAGTTGGATTTGACTGAAAACAAGATGTTTTATAGAATCTTAAAACTTTTCTTTTGAATCTTGGATGATTCTTAGATTTCATTTGAATCTTAGTTCGGTTCAGCCATCTACGAGAAAAATGAGTTACAGTTTTAATTTCGTTTCACATATCATCCTGTATTTCCGCAACCAGAAGTCGGAACAAAACATAATTCAGGAACCTTGTTTGGGAGCATACAACTTTTCATATGAATCTGAGTTTGTAGAAAACGGTTGAGTCATCTTCGAAAAAAATTGAGTGAAATTATTTATTTTGAAATTATTATCACACACGCATTAGCTGATATCGACGAACTGATTCGAATGGTATATGGGTGTTATGTTCTTCCAGCATTTATTGCTCTAAGTAATTTAAAAGAATATAATTATGGAATTGCTTTTAACTCGAAAATAATGCCATCATCTGATTTATATATGTCATATACGAACGATTATGTTGCCAAAAACGAACCGTGCTAAAATCGGTCCGAGGTAAAATGTCATGAAAAAGGATGCTGTACACAGTCTTTTTAGTACTCAGAAACAATTGTATGTAACAGTATAAAAATCGTGTTTTACGCATTTCTTTGCCATATAGCGCTCAAAACTTCTACTGCTGGAATAGGGGGAAAAGTCGCTTACACAAAAATTTCGATATCTCCGTTAAAAATGGACGGATTTTAACAATCTATGGCTTGTTGGATATCTATTACCGTTCGGAATCTAAGTCTGGAAACATAATCTGTTTTCAAGGTCAAATGTGAAAGATACTGTCGAAAAACTGAAAATTTTGACATAAAACTTTGTATAACTCAAAAGTAAACATCCGATCTCAAAACCATTTAATAGCGTTCTGGGTGACGGGAAGACCTTTCATTTGCAACTAGTTTGATCGAAATCGGTCCAGCCATCTCTGAGATTTCGACCTCTTTGTTGACAACACACATACAGACACACACACATACACACACACACACACACACACACACACACACACACGGACATTTGCTCAGTTCGTCGAGCTGAATCGATTGGTATATGACATTCGGCTCTCAGGGCCTCGGAAAATTTTTCGAAAGTTTGAGCGAATTCTATACCTATTATATATATATATATATATATATATATATATATATATATATATATATATATATATATATATATATATATATATATATATATATATATATATATATATATATATATATATATATATATATATATATATATATATATATATATATATATATATATATATATATATATATATATATATATATATATATATATATATATATATATATATATATATATATATATATATATATATATATATATATATATATATATATATATATATATATATATATATATATATATATATATATATATATATATAAAGGTAAAAATGTCACTCACTTTTCTCGGAGATGGCTTAACCGATTTTCACAAACTTAGATTCAAATGAAAGATCTCATGGTCCCATACAAAGTTCCTGAATTTCATTAGCATCCGACTTCCAATTCCGGAATTACAGGGTGATATGCACCAAAAAGGGGGAAATAATGCATTAAAAATGTGAAAAAAATGTCACTCACTTTTCTCGGAGATGGCTAAACCGATTTTCTCAAACTCAGATTTAAATGAAAGGTTTCACGGTCCTATACGAAGTTCCTGAATATTATTTAGATCCAAATTCTGATTCCGGTAATACAGAGTCATATGCATAAAAAATGTGAAAGTAATACATAAAAAATGTGATAATAATGTCACTCACATTACTCTGGGATGGTTAAACCGATTTTACCAAACTTAGATTCAAATGGAAGGTCTTACATCCCATACAAACTTCATTAGGTCCCATACAAAGTTCCGAAATATCATGCGGATCCGACTTTCGGTTCAGTAATTACAGGGTGATATATACCAGAAATGTGAAAATAATGTCACTCGTTTTTCTCGGAGATGGCTCAACCGATTTTCACAATTTTAGATTCATATGAAAGGTCTTATAGTTCATACTATGTTCCGGTATTTCATTTGTATCCAACTTTTGGTTCCGGAACTATGCATAAAATATGTGAAAATAAAACACCAAAAATGTGAAAATAATGTCATTCGCATTACTCTGAGATGGTTGAACCGATTTTACAAGGTTAGATTCAAATGAAAGGTCTCTTGGTCCCATAGCAAGTTCCAGAATTTCATTTTGATCCTACTTCTGGTTCCGGAATTACAGGATGTGCCAAAACTATGAAAATAATTTCATTCAATTTTCTTGGAGATAGCTTATCCGATTTTCACAAACTGAGGTTGAAGGGCCCTAAGGTCCTATACAAAATTCTGGAATTTTCTATCCTTTTCATATAGAAAAGCTATATGCAGTTACCATGAAAATCGACCTATGATCCTAGGCCTGTAGGGACAAATAGCATATACCAATCGAATCAATTTGTTGTATGTGTGGGCTAACATATATTGTCATTTTTGTTGCTTTAAGATTGCCATCCTAATTTTCACAAACTCAAAGTTCCTGAATTCGTATGGATTCATATGATTTGCTTATGATGCTGATCAAGACGAATAGTTGACAATGTCTTATCAATCATAAACAATTTCTCTTTGTCTTATGAACTTATTCCCGATCAAGCTTTCAATTCCGGAATTATAGTGGATATGTGTAGAAATGATAGTATAAAAAGCGTGTTTCTATACAAGACGATGTAAAAATCAACGGAATCTCTTGAATGAACCATGTATTTCTTCTTTTGTTCAGGCATTGTATTTTGATAGCCGAAATATTTTTTTGATGTGGAACACATCTTTATTAGGGGTGCAAATCAAAAACTACACCTAGAAATGTGGTCAGGTTTTAAACACTTACAGCTCAGTCTGTTTTGTATCAATTATTAATATTATTTCATCATTTTATAGGAAATATTTCTACGTATTGATTTGAATGTTCATAGCCATGCATTTTGAATTGTATATCATTGAAATGATGATTAATAGTTAGCAGTGTCCTATTTTGCCTGAAAAAAATCTCCAGCATACCGGATTTCCCTGCCATAGTCGACGGTTTTGAAGGAGTAAGCGATGTATCAAAGAGAGAGCATCGCTCTGATTGGTCAATCGATGCAAAAGCGAATCTATAAATAGAATAGCATGCTAGAGGTAGGTTGTTGCTAGACAGCAAGACGAAAACGTGCCATAAAACGATTTGAAGCTTTAAGGGCTGATGCCAGTTGTTAGCGTAAAACCGTGTCGCTCGCTGTGCGTATAACATTTCTCTCCATGCTCTCTCGTAAATGTGTAAAATGACTCTCGATGTGGCCAAGAAAGTTTTGATATTTTCGGTTACAAGTTTGACTATATCACATAAAATCCAATAAAGCTACCGCTTGTTTGGCAGCTTTGCTGAGCCGATTTTATTTCTCTCTCATGTTTCGTTACGTTACCAGGATACAAGAGCAGAAATAAATGGTGCCGCCATAGAAACGTACTTACCATTACAAAAATAACATTCACTTAATTTTTATCGCGACAACATATATGTTTTTATGCACTAATCGCATCTAAACTAAATTATCTAGACATTGTCAGAATAGATTTTTGATCCATGCTTTTGAAGGCGAGATATTCAATGAACATGTTGAAAGACGGTGTTTTCAGCTATGCGTGTCTTCCATCAGGAAAAAGACTTTCCCGACCACTGAAGTCAATGAATCATTCTGAAATATTCACAGAATAATCTAAACTAAATTTCTAAGAGATTGTCTGTTGGGTTTTTTGATATTCGTCACCGTTTCTGAGAAAATCAGATTTGAAGCGTGCCCTTTAAAACGCCCTAAAACACACTGGCCTCAGCCCTTAATTGGTATGCTCTGATCTTGTGTCATGCAAGCTCGGAATTCCATGTTATGTCGTTTCCCCATGAGAAATTGACAACTACCTCTGGATAAATTTTGAGTGCTTAAGATTAATTTCTATATTAGATGAACTCGTTTGATAATGAGAAATAGTTTATCGCTTCAACCGAAATCGCAGAATGGTAGAGAAACTTAACGCTAAAAAACTGCTTGCATAAAAAACTTGAACACAAGCTTGGCGAAGAGAAGCTTAATTATCGAAATCGCAAGTATGTACAAAGATATAATTGCATATATTTGGGATAATGGTGTAATTTCGTCGGTCATAAAACAAATGCAATCAAGACAAATGATGTTCGGTGTTGGTTCGGATTGATTGAACTTTTTGATTGTAGATCATTAGAAATTTTGGTCGCCTTGTTCCACATCAACAGCTCGAACAACCCCATGGGGCTGATCCTTGTAGTTTTTTGGGAATACGAATAATATGAGAAAGGCTCCGTCGAGAACGGTGTCTCTGTTTCATTCAACAAGCAAACTTACTATGAAATGAACGAACGAACGAACGGCTCTCGAGAACTAGTTTTTTTTAAAGAAAACTCTGCACCACTGAACGGTTCTTTGAAATGAACTGTTTTGCCCATCTCTAGTCTGCATTAGTCGGTCCAAGTCGCGATGAAGTGGCCAATCCACGTCCAATATATTAGACACCACGGGGTTAAACCGAACTATAATGTTTTTCACAAAAATGAAGAACGAATACAGTAGGGTACCTTTACAAAGACATTCCAAGGATCAAAATTATTGTTGGTTTAGAAGATATTCAAGCTGTGAGGTTTGGCCCCGGTCTCCCCTACATACTCACATACATTTTGGGATTTCGATTACACTAAGGTTTTTTTTTATACTGACAAACTTTGGACATCCACTAAGAACGCATAAATCCACAATAAAAGCCGAAATTCCAGGAATGAGTAGACGAAAAAGTGACAAAATAAGAATCGACCTTCTCCGATTTGAATGAAACTTTGCACATGGCTTCAGTGTGGCAAACCATAAGTTTTGAACCGATTGACCTCTCAATCCGACTCACGACTGATTTTTAAAAAGAGCGTATGTATTTTTGCATTTCACCAAAATTGCCTTTTGTCGTGAATACGACTTACTTTACTATGGGGCGCCTTTTCAAAATTTACTCTCTGAGAAAGTGATAAGTTTTTGATCTCGAATATCTCTTGTCGTATCTAACGTATCAACATTATTTTCGCTACATGCCATCTGAAATATGATCATCAATTTTTGATAACACTTTCAATTGTATGACATAATCACAAATTATTCAAAACTGAAGTTTTCTGAAATGTTTGGTATCAACGAGTATGAAAGAAGCGAACTTACGACGCGTGTTTGCCTTTCTCGTACCCGAGCCGACGGTTTTGATGTAGTAAGCAACATTTCATTTATGCGTTACCTACTGGATAGGTAAAGGAGGTTAACACTTGAAATATTTCGTTCATTCTTGTATGCGCAATTGACTGAATAGGAAGTGAAGCAAATGAATCATTTCGGTTGGTGGAGGTCCACAGCTCAGATTCAGTTCCAGTATCGAGAATTCAGTTCTAGATGCAGAATCAAGCATTCAGTTCTGCTGCATGACGGTTTTTTTTGTGCATTGTTTGCGTCATCCAGCTGCTGGTCGTTTGCATTGGAGAAAAATACAACGAAAAGTGAACAAAGATGGGGAATAGTCAACAAAATCAGCCCTTCAAAGGGCTCTAAATGTTATCTAAAGAACTTTTAGAATTACGTTTCCATTGAAATATGCAAATCGGAAGTGAAAATAATTAGTTTAGTGAAGGTTTACAGTCTTATAGATTCTAATTAGAAAGTTTTCGCATACTTTTCTCGTATTTTTACGTAAATACGTCTCAGTTTACTGTGGAGCGCCTTTCAAGAGTGGCAAGTGGTAAGTTTTTGATCGTGAATATCTTTTATTCCATTTAACATAATTTTCTCTCCACGTATTAAAGATGTGATCAGCAATGTGTGATAGAATTTTCAGTAGCATGAGGTAACCACAGTTCTAAACCTCAGTTCTGAATTCCAGTTCTAGAGCTCACTTCAGGATTTCAGATTAAGAATACAAGATCAGATTTTCTTTTTCTGGATTCCACAATCCAGATCTTAACTTTAATTCCTCGTCCAGAATCCAAGGCCAGAATCGAGTTCCAAAATTCTGAATCTGTACCTGAAACCGAATTTTAGAACTTGATTCTGCGCCTAGATTCTGGAATTGAGATCATTGTCTCGATTCTAGATCTGGGCTCTAGAACTAAATTTCAGAAATGAACACTGGACTTAGATCTGAATTTTGAAACTGAATTCTAAAACTTCAGTCCGAAATCTAGGATTTCAGTGCCGAGCCTGAATCCTGGTCTCGAACCGCAACACAGATTCAGTAATCAGTTCAGCAATCCAGAATTAAGTTCTAGAATTCAGATCCGAAATCTAGCATCAAAATTGAGAATACAGATTCTTTTTTTTTTTTTTTTTTTATTCAAGAATATAATGTTTAAGGCACACTGCTTAAGCTCTAAGATGCCAAGGGCTTTTACTAATTTAAAATTTACGACTAACTTAAAACTAGGGTTGTATCATTAAGTAATGTCATATTTGGGTCGCAGTGGTTGACTTTGGCAGATCCAGCCTTCATGTGGTGATCGGCCGGTGAATTGAATATTTCATGAGAGTCTTCCATATGGCGTTGGTGAATATTCATGTTGGCCGCATTCTTCGGTCCGTGTGGGTCCGCGGAATACAGATTCTAAATTCAATTCTAGCAGTCGGCTTCAAAATTTTGTTCCAGAAACCAAGGTCCAAAATTCAGATTCCTTAATATCAAAGAAACTGAACCATTCATTTTATTCGTATTCACGTCATCCGGTAATGTCTCTGACATTACCTACCCGTCTTTTTTCAAATCGTTGTAACTCGAAAATCGTTACAAATGGCGTTCAGGAAGAAGTTGTAGGGAATCGATTGGGCACTCTTAAAAAATATACACTGAAAATAAAACCTTAAATATAATTAAAAATTATTCATGTACATGTAATAATTGTAGATATAGCAAGCAAATAAACAATTCATGAAAATATATAAAAAAGGGTGTTATAATTAAATATCCAAGTATCTCAAGAAAGGCTACTTTTAGAAGAAAGGATATCATGAACAAATTTATTGCCTTTAACCTGTAGAATAATATTCTACTGTTTAAATGATTATCTTTCAACGAGAACTTGAAATTTCGAATATATCTGTAAATTGTTTTAGCTGTAACTTCTTCATTTTTCAAAAGGCACGGATGGGATAGCCATCAATCTGTAGGTTTTAACAAGAGCTTTAAAATAAAATTATCGAAAAAAAAATCGAAACCCTGATTTTTTTAATTTAATTTTTTTGGTTCATTTTGAAATTATTGAGAAAAAAAATCAAAAAAAATTTTCAGTGTATATTTTTTTAGAGTGCCCAATAGATTCCCTAGAACTTCTTCCTGGACGCCATTTTTGTACGATGAACGGTTTCCGAATTACAACGAGACCCGTAAACTGTTTTAGCTGTAACTTCTTAATTTTTCAAAAGGCACGGATGAGATAGCCATCAATCTGTAGGTTTTAATAACAGCTTTAAAATAAAAATTATAAAAAAAAATATTAAAACCATGCTTTTTTTATTTGACTCTTTCGGATTATTTTGTAATTATTGAGAAAAAAAATCAAGCAATTTTTTCAGTGTATATTTTTTTTAGTGTCCAATCGATTCCCTACAACTTCTTCCTGAACGCCATTTTCGTACAATTAACGGTTTCCGAGTTACAGGCAATTTTAAAAATGGCGTTCCATCCAAATCGGAGAAGGTCGATTCTGATTTTGTCACTTTTTCGACTACTCATACTTGGAATTGCTCTAGTGTAAAAACGCTCTGCACTGACGAGTCGAAACTGACGAGACGAGACGTAAAGAACAGTGAAATTGGTTATATGTGCTTAAAGCACAAAAATGGCATTTAGCCAAACATCTAAATAACCAAATTATGTGGTTGGCCAGTTCAGTCGCCTATTCGTCTCCTTCAGGACGTCATAAAAAGACGTTGCGCTTCGGTGCAATATAAAAAAAATGTTCCGCTAATAGCGCTTACTTTACGTCTGCTCAGCGGTTCGAATTGAATTGTCCAAGTCAATTGGAACTGCTCTGCACTGACGAATCGAAGACGAAACGTAAAGAATAGTGAAATCGGCTTTAAGCCAAACCCCTAAATAGCCGTAAATGTATTTCAAATACATGTTGGTCCCGTTTGCAAATAGAATAATGCTGATGCTGCTTCACCTACTTAACGGAAAGACGACAGCTCAGCAGACTCTTTCGTATATGTCACAAAATATTCGATTTGAACGGTTATAAAACTTGACATTTGCTCTAACATACTTAGTTGAAAGAAACGATTTTTTATAAAACCATATGAATTTTCTTCAAAATTGTGTATACGAAAAATCCAATTACATAACGTCAACCAGACAAACCTAAATTTGTTAATGTATCATTAAAATTCGTAGAATAACTTATCTTAAAATCACATTCTTTACGCATACCCAAAAACAGGCAAATGGAAATAAGTTCCGAAAAATGTGACTTTTAGAAGATCCACCACCATCGAACGTCTCGATACGCCCTTTCGGTAAAGTCACGCTAAAGTGTATGGTGTAAATTACCGGTTGAATTCGAGGTGCGCTCTCGCCACGTCCGCTCCTCGTTGAATCGTAGTTCATTATTCATACGGCGCTCATTTACATATAGAGCCCGGGTTCGGCTGGCCGATTGTGATTAGGTTGTTTCGTCGTTGGGCTAACCGGAGGAAGAGAAAGAGGACGCGGGGATAGGAGGACGCGCTAACTGTCGGCTGGCTGAAAGGCAAGGGGCGTAGCGAATCTAAATGCGCTCACCTGTTTTGGGCCACTGCCCTTCGGAGTGCGGCGCGCACGTTTGCTAATTGTCAGGTTTTTTTTCTTCAAGTTTAATTATTTAAATTTTATATCTTCGATTGAGATCCCGAGTTCACCCACCAGGAAAAAAATATGATAATCGAGAGAAAAACCTAACCTACAACTTTTTCCTTCCTTTCGGCATTCGTTTCAGACATTAACGATCGGATCATCGCCATGGGCTACCCGGCGGAGATGCTGGAAGGAATCTACCGCAACAAGATCGAGGACGTGCAGAGGATGCTAGATAAGAACCACGCGGGACACTACAAAGTCTACAACCTCTGCTCGGAGCGAAGCTACAACCACGAGCGCTTTCCGGTAAGTAAACCCGAAAAAAAAAATTGTACTCATTTTTCTCTTCCTCATTGCCTTCGACCGTCGTCGCCTTACGGACGTGGGTAATTTAGTACCGATAACCTTGGTCCACTTTGTGCTAATGTTTGTTGTGTTTTCCACCTCGGTCTGGAACGGACTTTTTTATTTGCATATTTGAACACCGCCGAAGTGCAAACTTTGATACGGCGAGGACGCACTTATGTTTACCCCTACAATAATTTGGTCGATCTAACACGAGCCTGTGTCTCGCTGTGCGTTTCGTTGGCATGCAGGGTCACTCTCGGAATATTGCAATAGAATGCGGCTGTTCGATCGGTGGTTCCGGATCACGTTGAGAAGTCATAGCTTTGCAAGAAATAAAGACTGCCCTAGAAAGTGTGGACGACGGTGCGTAGTTTGCTGTGGAACAAAAACAAACGTGTTGGATACTTGAATTTCATTGCATATGCTGTTAATAATAGACTATCACAACATATCGGAACATTCTTAACATTTGCTATCTAGTGATTCTAGTTGAACCTAACTGGAGCACCTTCTTGCGAACGTTCATGACTAGATTCAGTACAGACTTCTTGGCGGCATGTTTATTCGATTGTTTTAAACTGTTAAATAGTTTCAGCTGCCGATACATATTTCCTAAAATGTTGATTTGTCAATGTCCACATTTTTTCAAGTAGTCGAATTCTCATAAAAAAACAGCTGCATCATTGTGGATTCGAATCGTCGTTTTTTTGCAAATATTCATTGATGTATATTTCCCTTTTCATCAAAGCAGTGGTTCCGAAGGGTTTCGAAGTTGTACCGCAACTACAGACCGTAGCTTTCTTACCAATTGGTTTGATTTGAGTCGATGTCTCGAACTGGTTCAATACTTGCCCTCGTGGCCCTGACAAGGATTTGTAATCAAGTTTTACGTATGCTTTGTCGTCCATTATTATACAATTCGAATCCCGGGTAAGCATCACATCGTAGAACTTCCGAACTTTGGACCTGATCGATGCTTCTTGTTTCGGGCTGCATTTGAATGCTGGTGCTTCCTTTTGGTTCAAAAATTCAAATGTTCTATAGCACAAGGAACATTTGACTTTTAAGTGTCAACTTTTCTGGAAACATCTCGCAATGAAACCTCTTTCTCCTACTCGAATACCTACATCCATTTTTTGTTATTTTTCTCAGTGACAGTCCGGGCTCTTTATATCATTTGTGGACAATATTTTTATATTTTTGTCCTGAAAGTCCACGCATTTTGAAGCAAACATGATGGAAACAAATAAACGGCTACATATGTGGTGAGAGAAATGTGTAAATAATTGCACACCGTCATAATAATTGATCCTTGCGAAATGGAAGCGGTTTTCAACTGTGTCCATACATTCTGGGACAGTCTTTAACTGGAAATAATCTGTAATTTGCGACTCAATTTGATTCAGGTTTGCGAATTTTTGAAGCAGCATGCTTGGAATTAAAATACTATCTGGATTGTGAAATTTTCTGAATTCTTATCATTACTGGAAAACGATTTTAAATCGGACAATACCACGTACCACATGGATCACTACGTAAACGGAACCGCAAAACTACCTTATTTTGAGTAGTTTCCACCTAACTTTAAGGTTCCGTTCACTAACCAAATTGTAGGTAAAAAAACATATACTGAAAAGTGAGTCATATTTATTTACTAGTAAGTTGTATTTATACACACTTCGAAAAAACCTTGTGTTTCTACATCTTATTAGATGCACATGAATGCAGCGTTGTAGTTTACGCAAATTTACGTGGAACAACTTTTTAATATTGTGTCTAAAACTCCATGACATAAAATTCATTGAAATAGAAAAACATGAATACCGCCGCGCGACTTGAACCGAGAATCATTGAATCACAAAGTAAGTGTGTTAATCGATTGAGCCACAGAAGCACACATCTGCCTGGATGAGAAAAGGTGCCGTTAAATGGATACAATCGCACCTGCTAGCAGAACGCAAGTTACAGTCGAAACCAGTAAAATTAATGCTAATCTAACATTAAGTCATTACAAATGAAATTTTCCGTCATTTGACAAATTAGGTCTTTATGAATTAAATCATATGAGCGATTAAGTCACCTATGAAATTCAAAGTTTTTTGGTGTGTAGTCGAATTTACTCTATTTCAGGTTGAATACGGTTCACTTAGTTTTAGCTTATTGAACGAAACTCTCGCTCTTGGGTGATTTTGTTTTGCCAACAGTGGAAAGTGCAAATGGAAAACGAGATTCAAAACAACTCAAAATTAAGTGAATAGAATGTTTAATTTTCCGTGAACACAAATTTTTTGAATAACTGTCAACCCGACCATGAACAGTCAATGGCAGTATAAAACGAGCCACGAAATCGAACTGATCGAACGGAAAAATAAATGTGCAAAATTAAAATATGCGAAAAAATTACCCGAAGGAAAAACTCCACAATCCACAACGTTCTCAATATCGTGGACATACCCTACCATTCAAGCTACTCTGGTATATGGAAGAGCACATTCTCTAAAGCATTTCGATAAAGTAAAGGTTCGATTACTTCCTCGAGACGAATTATGCTCATTTTACTTTTTGTTGACAGTGGTAGGATGCATGAACTGTGCATTAAAAAACTCATTTGGAGGTTGGACACAACTATTTTATTTTATTTTACGTTTCGTCTTAGACCCATCACTGCATTAGCAGTTAACATAACCGCGAGGTGGTATTGGCAGTGTTTCATCATAAACTGCTAATGAATTAACGAGTGTAAGACGAAACGTAAAAGTAAATTAATAATTACATTTATGGTCAATTGTTGCTTTATTTCATTTAAATGGCCAACGTTTCGAAGATCTATTCCTTCATCTTCAGGGCATCTATGAATTGTCATTCAAAAATAAATCGTAAATGATTCACATGTTACAATATTATACAAAAGTTTTAAAACACGACAACTACAAATATTCTTCATCAAGTAAGCTGCAACGTACAAAATATCTAACTATTCTACACAAAAGAAGCATAAATAAGATATACAAACACAAATTTTACAATGTCATAATAAGGGTTATGCGAAATTGGGAGGAATTTCAAAACGGTTTTGGATTGTTGAAGATTAATTTTCATTTGAATTAGGTGTGCTCGGTCCGTAATATGAAAATTTCAATTTCCTGGGCTTAGGATGGTGAGACGTAGAGTACGTTTTACCGCTTGGTAGATGAGAGTAAGAGTCTATTTATACTTCTTATAATATTAGAAAGATGAACTAAATCATACCACACTAAGATCGATTGCTTGCGATACTTTGTGGTTTTGAATTGATCTTCAACTAGAAGCCAGTAACCGACCATAAATCGACTTTTTTTTACTTGGTCTTCGATAAGAAATTAATTGTGAATCTCGCGGAATCGTAGTTGTTTTCTAACTCAGGCATAGGTTTCATTTGCGGATCGTAGATCGTAGTCGCTAATTGAAGCTAGTGTCTTTAGAAAACAACAAATCACGTGGACTACATCATCTTAAAATCAAACACCTAGTAGTTTGAGTGCATGATAAGTGTTGTTCTCTTCTAGATTGCGTTGTAGAATACTTGATACATTCTCAGACATTCGTTCGTTACATTCATTCAGGTCAATTTAGAATTATTCTTCGACTCATATTGAGCATAGAAGGGATACGACAAGTAGTATAACATAGCAAAAATTAGTGGAAGACACCACTTATCAAGCAAAAAGGAATAGGTATACTGTCAGGAAAACAGGAAACTACCACATTTTCCACTCGACGGAAGTTCTCGCTGTAAAGACTGTACCAGAAAGTATGGATGCACTTTGATTTCGCTATAAATAATTCACAAGTGTTAGATATTCAAATTTTATTCGATATACTGATAATATTAGACTACAACAACAGAATATTATTCTCAACATTTGCTACTTAGCCATTGTAGACTAGCTGGCGCACCTTCTTGCGAACGTTTATCATTAAATTGCGTACAGACTTCTTGGCGACAAGTTTTGACACTTTTTTCCAATTTTTTTTGAACTATTGAATGGTTTCGGCTGCCGAGACATGTTTCCTAAGATGTGCCTTCGTTAATGCCCAAAATTTCTCAATTGGTCGAAGTTGTGGGCAATTTGGTGGATTCATGTCTTTTGGGACGAAAGTGACATTTTTGGTTGTATACCATTCTACCGTTGATTTCGAGTAGTGGCAAGAAGCAAGATCTGGCCAGAAGACAACAGGATCTTTGTGGCTTCGAATCATGGATAGAAGTCGTTTTTGTAAACATTCCTTGAAGTATATTTCGCTGATCATTGAAGCAGTGGTGATGAAGGGTTTCGAATTTTACCGCAGCTGCAAATTGCTTGCCAGACCATAGCTTTCTTACCAAATTTTTCTACTTCAATCGATGTCTCGGACTGGTATAACACTTGCCCTTCTCGCACCGTATAATATTGTGGTCCCGGCAAGGATTTGCAATCGAGTTTCACGTAGGTTTCGTCGTCCATGATTATGCAGTTCAAACTTCCAGCAAGAATCGTATTGTACAGCTTTCGAACCCTCGGCCTGAACGACGCTTCTTGTTTCGGATTACGTTTTGGTTGTTTCTGCTTCTTATAGGTTCAAAGATTCAAACATTCTTTAGCACGAAAAGCATTTGACTTCGAAGTGCCCACTTTTTTGGCCACATCCCGAACTGAAACCTCCTTCTTTTGCTCGAACGCCTTCAGTATACGTTTATCCAACTGAGGGTTAGCAGGACCTTTTTTTCGACCCGTTTTCGGTTTATCCTCAAAGGTGTTATCCTCACCGAACTTCCTGATTGCATTTCGCACGACTTTTTCACTTACTGCTCCCATTTTTGTTATCTTTCTCAATGACAGTCCGCGTTCAGTGCACCATTTGTTCACAATTTTTCGACGTTGTTCTGCTGAAAGTCCACGCATTTCGAAACAAACTAATGAAAACGAATAAACAACTGCACAAATGGTTAGAGAAGAGTGTAAACAACATGACGCAGCCCTAAAAATTGACAGATTCTGAACCATTGCGAAGTGGCAGCGGTTTTTGGTTGCGTTCATACTTTCTGGTGCCAAATGTCTTTGAATTACATGAAACGTAAAGATTGTGTGTTATCCGAAAAAAAAAATTTTCAATTTGTCTCTGAGATTTGAGAATTTTGAGATTTCTGAAAAAAAATATAAGTCGATTTACAAATAGAAATCGGAATGACACTAGATCTCGACGTTTTAGAAAATTCTAAGGCATTCGGCATCAAAAAATTTTTCCGATTTAGGAAATCCCACATGTTTCATCCGAGAAAGCCGATTGAAATAATTTTTTATATGACACTAAATCTCGACGTTTAATGCAATTCAAATAATAAAGAATTGGTTTCGGAAATTCATGCGAAAATCCATTCTACAATTTCCAAAAACTTCAGTAATCCTGATGGTGTCTGTGAAACGGAGCCCACTGGATTATTGCCTTTTCTTGTGTTCCCGAATTGGTTTGTGAATTTGACAAACCAGGAGGAAAAGTTGTTGGTTTTAAATTTGGCTTTTTAGATTTAACACGGGGATCTTTTTTTGAAGGTGTAATTTTAAGTTTCTATTTTGGTATTTTTTGGTTTGGTAATCTCCTCTTAACAGACCCTTGAGGAGTGACAAACGAGGTATCTTCACTATTTCCGTCAGAGTCAGACGATACCTCTGGCTCCGCAAGATTTGAAAAACCCTGAAAGCTCTGTTCCCAAATTAAATGATAATCATATTTGTTATTGTAAAAATGAAGTTTTGAATGTTAATTGTAGCTTTATTTTCAAAAAAAGAATAGACAGCACAACAGACAAGAACGGCGGGAGCTTCCGGATCGGAGTTCGATTTTTCTAAAAATGAAAACTAATCATTTCGCCACAGTTGTGAAACAAGAAAGCTGCATTCAAATTCCTGGGTAATGGCTTGAAATCCATCCATGTTAGCTAGCTGCCTTTTTTCCCTTCGTCACTAGGTCGGCTTTTGTGACAGGCAGATCCACACGATGACTTCCTTGTTCGAGTCCGGAGACACATCAGCAGCTGTCATCATCATCACAGTACAGTGCACTCAACCAGTGTCAGCCGTTGGTTGGTGTCATTTCATTAACCCCCACCCGGCTCGTAAGCGTAATTCCAGTGAATCTTTCCTCAAACAAAAACGTGCATCACATCACATCACATCACAGTAAGCCTCCTCTCGCTAAAATGGAATCACGGGGAGACCAAATTATGCAACGTTGTATCAGTATTTAACTTGCAAATTTTTTCCCCCTTCGCGTGATTACAAGCAATTTCAGCAAAATCTACACACGAGTTCAAAAGTAGCTCAGCTCGCCCGTAGCTGACAGCCGGGTTCCGCCGTTGCTAACCGGGGATGGCCGGCCGCCGCCGCCGCCGCCGTGTTGCGTTGCGTGCATGCTTCAGTTCTTCAATCACTACCACCAGCCGTTGTGACGTGTCCGTTATCATCAGCGGTGGTATCATCAGCATTGGTTCTCCCGTCGGTGACAGTTTGCTGTGTGTATGCAACATGGGATGGATATTCGAAAATGTCATTTTTATGCGATTTTAGACCGAGCCCATTATTCCTATAGTATATGCGTTTCAACACTAGCTAGTGGAAAAATTAGACGTGAATAAAATCGTCAATCTACGTTTCGGGCATCCCCATGTCGGCTGGCCGGCCGATGTCAAACGATGGAACACGCTTTTCCAATTTCTCATATGAAATCATGCTGCGGTTATAGTTGCTATGCGCTTTCCCCACCGCGCGCCGCGCCCTGCTTCTCTTTGTGTCCACAGTCGAAACGGCGGCCGGGGCACAGCTGTTTGATATGACGAGACGGCACAGGCGAACGCGATGAGATCCCCCCGTATCGGAGTAGACTACTACTATTCGTCACACATGTACACATACACACACACTGGGCAAACGTGCGAAACCGGGCTTTTGGTTCACATCTGGAACAGCTGACAGGCACTCGGAACACGAAGCAGATTATAACAATGGCCTTTTAAACAGTTTAGTAGATAATAGATTAAGATAAAAAAAAACGCCCCTCAGGTTGGCGAAGTACCGATTGCACCGATAGCCGCGGCACCGAGTCAGTCGGAGCACAACTCCGGAATCGTGATCGCCATGTTATCATTATATCGTTGTATGAGCGATTGCTATTATTAGCTGCTGCTGCAGTTGCTGCTGCCGTGGGTGGTGGACGAAGAAAAATCGACGGCGATGGCGGGGTGGACGAACGAACGTAGGAGCATCGTTAATAATTAAGATCTCGGTTGATGGAAATGATGAGTTCTTTGTTACCGATGCGACACGGCGGCGGTCTACGCGATATCACCGACGACCGAGGATCACCCGAACAACGAAGGGTACAACAAACGCTACTGGCTTGCCACAGGGCTAGTCCTTTGTGTCTGTACGCGTACAGACCAACCGACCAGACAATGCCATTATTTCCATTTGACTTGATAAGAACCGTGGTTTTGAGTTAATGGTTACTAATGCTTTGATGACAACTTCGTCACGTACGGACCGGACCCGACCGGATCGAGCGGACAAATGGAAGAGAACCGCAAACAGATATTCGCCCGCGATGCGTACATGTTCGAAATTAATTACGACTATTGCATCGAAACGATGACAAATGTCATCGCTGCTCGTTGTTTTAATGTGAAACATTGATCCTTAAATTAAGGTACGGATGCAGCATAAAGACTGTACTCAAATAAAGTACAACAGACAAAAATAATCACCAAAAATTCATTTCAAGTCGAATATATTTTTAAACTCTCAGAAGCGTAAAGAAATATTCTAGATACTCTATTTTATATTAGGTGATTTTTTCGGCATATTAATAACATTACTAACATCACTGGTTACGTGTAGTGGTACGATGCTAAATCCAACCAAAATGAAGTGTCATCTGTGTTGGAAGTAGCCCTGTGCGCCGATCAAAATTGTCAACATCGGCGGCTAAAGCGTGTTTTTGACCAATGGCGGCTGCTAATCGACGTGATGTCTTTTCCGGAAAGTATCGGCGGCGGAGGCGGCGTGATTCGGCGTAATCTATATATATAAAAATGGATGTAAGTTTGTATGTTTGTAACGCGATAACTTCGGAACTACTGAACGGATTGCCACCAAACTTGGCACAGGTACTTCTTGCATTTCAGAGATGGTTTAGGGAGTATATTTATATGGGAGGGAGCGTAGCAAGTGTCATAAACAAAGGGGGGGTCATGGAAAAATTCACATAACTTGACAAGAATCGATACGTTTTGAAGACCGTAGAACCATTTTGCATACCTTAGATATGACTATATGGGGGGGTGGATGTAGCAAGTGCCTTTAAATAGGGGGGTGTAATGTTTAAAACGGCATAATTCCGAAACTACTGAACGGATTGCAACCAAACTTGGCACAGATACTTCTTGCTCTTCTGAAATGGTCATAAGGATATTTTAATGGGGGAGAGAGCGTAGTAAGTGTTCTTAACAGGGGGAGGTCATGAAAAAATTTGTCTAATTTGACGAGAATCGATACTTTTTTAAGACCATAGAAACATTTTGCATATATTAGATAAGATTATATGGGGGGTGGATGTAGCAAGTGCCTTTAAAAAGGGGGGGGGGTGTAATGTTTGTAATGGCATAACTCCGGAATCACTGAACGGATTGCTATCAAACTTGGCACATGTACTTCTTGCTCTTCAGAGATGGTCATAAGCGTATTTTTATGGGGGGAGAGAGCGTAGCACGTATCATAACCAAGAAGGGGTCATAAAAAAATCCACATAACTTGATGAAAACCGATATTTGTTGAAGATCTTAGAAACATTTTGCATACCGTAGATATAATTTAATGGGAGATGGATGCAGCAAATGCCTTTAAAAAGGGGGGTGTAATGTTTGTAATGGCATAACTTCAAAACTACTTAACGGATTGCTATCAAACCTGGTACATGTACATCTTGCTCTTCAGAGATGGTTATATGAATATTTACATGGGGGGAGGGAGCGTAGCAAGTGTCCTTAACAAAGGTGATCATTAGACAAATTATCTAATTTGGCGAGAATCGGTACTTTTTGAAGACCACAAATACTTTTTGCACAACTTAGATATGATTATAAGGATATTCTGTGGGGAGAGGGTGTAGTAAGTGCCTCTTAAAAAGGAGTGTAATGTTTTTAACGGCATAACTCCGGAACTATTGCACGAATTGCTATAAAATTTGGAACAGTTATTTCTTGCTCTTCAGAAATTGTCATAAAGGTGTTTTTATAGGAGAGGAAGCGTAGCAAGTATCATTAACAGGAGGGGCATTTAAAAAGGGGGGTGTAACGGTATAGCTCTGACACTACTGAACGGATTGCTATCACACTTAGCATAGCTGCTTTTTGCTCTTCAGAGGTAGTTGTAAGGGTATTTTTATGGGGGAGAGAGCGTAGCAACTATCCTTAACAGGGGTCATGAAAAAAAAATTCAATTTGACGAGAATCGATACTTTTTGAAGACCATAGATACTTAAGGTATTCGTGTGGGGTGGATGTAGTACATCCCTCTAAAAAAGGAGATGTAAAATTTGTAACGGCGCAACTCCGGAACTACTGAACGAATTGCTATCAAATTTGACACAAAGAAGCTCTTCAGAAATGATCATTAGAACATTTTCAGAGGAGAAAGTGTGTAGGAAGTGTCATTAACATGGGGGGAGAGGGTCAATGACGAAATTTGAAGAGAATCGATATTTAGACTAGAAGGCTTTATTTTCAAATTTTTTTTTGAAATAAATTTTCAAGTCCCATTTTTTATAAAACAAGAGAGTGGCAAGAATTTAAAGGTCGAATTTTTCTTTAAATAATTTAAAAAGATCTGGTTCCATTTTGTCGGGGAATTCAAAGAACTAAGGGAAAATAATCTTTGTCTACCTATGAACGTGAGTGTATTCAAGTCTCAGCATGTACCAAAGGTGGGAGTCGATATTTTTTGAAAAGCACAGATACTTTCTATACTACTCAGGGTAATCATGAAGGAGTTCACTGACAAAAAGGAAGTTAAATAAAAATAGATTATATGGTTATTTAGAGTGTGAGAGAGTGGGGTAAGTGCCCCGACTTGGAAAGTGAAAGGGAAAATTGATCAGGTTTTACGAAAAATTGGTACTTCTTCACGAGTACAGTATATTTCTAGCAACTAAGTGAGCTTCACAAAAATATTCACAAGAGGAAGGAGAAATAAGTATTCTCAACATTGATCTGAATTGACGAAATCATACAACCAATGTACAATTTTATTATGTAAATTGAAAAAACTGTCGACTCAAGGTAATGAAAATAAGTTTACAACAATACAATCCCTGATGAACGACCAAAATGGTTAAAACCTTGGTAAAATAAATTATATAAAAACGTCATTCTATAGTACGAATGTAGTTATGATGTTAAACAACCTTACGTTATAAAATAATCATTATCAGATGGAAAATTTTGAACAATTCATGATGTCATAAAATTTTTATAAAGAGGAGGGAGTTGCACGTGATTATATCCATGGAAGATCGATTGTGACAAGGAAGTACGGAAGTACGTTAAAGCACATATAGATATGAAACTCGGAGGTTACTAAGAAGGTATTTATAGAGAGAACGGTGTTTTAAGTGTTCCTAACAAAAGGATTCAGATATAAAACTGACCCAATTTGTCGAGAATACCATGAAAATTATGATTATTGTGAGTTCTGAGATGGGACACTGATCATTCGCAATCTGAATATGAATATGAATATTTTTTTCGGCCTTCCCTTCATGAAACATTTCCGAGCAACGCCGGGTAATTCAGCTAGTCAATTATAAACATAGTCGGTGTTGAACAGTCGTTCGCACCGCACACGTATGGCTCTTGGCTCCTGGAAATTTTTTGTGGCTACCTAGAGTTTCATTGATTCAAGGCGTCAGTCTTTTTCAAGGCTACCTGAATCACTAACAGTCTTTTTAAAGACTAACAATTAGTCAGCATTTCTCAAGGCTATACAAAGAGTGATATTCTAATGTAATCAGTCTTTTTCAAGATTAAGAAAATAATCAGCCTGTTTTAAGGCTAGCTATTCAAAGAACTATTCTTCGAACTAATCAGTCTTTATTAGGACTACCACAAAATCAGTCTTTACCAAGACTTTTCCAAACTATGAGCCTAATCGAAGACTAATTTAGCCTAGTTAATTTAATTCAAATTTCATTCATTTCAAAAATGCCTGCGTCCAACCGGAAAGGCAACAAGCCTAGGGCTAAAAATAATTCAATACGGAATAAATCACAATCCATTATTCAACATTTTTCTAATAACATTCACGATCTTATAGAATCTGAATGTAAAAATAAAAGACAACGGACGGACTTCTCTTTCGTTGATCCTATGCCGTGCTATGAGCATGAACTTAACGAGGCACCCCTCACCGATGATAACGCAAATAGGTGAATAATTTGTTGCAAATTTGTTGCTAATTAGTTACGGTAATTCTGAATTTGTTGCTTAATTAGCAACAAATTATTTACTAGGCTTTGATTTGTTTTGAAGCATATTTGAAAGTAAGGCTTCGCTAACTTCATATGAACTTAGCGAGGTACTCAAAAAAAAATTTAGCAACACATTCAAAATTATCGTAATTAATTTGCAACAAATTATTTACTAGGCTTCGATTAGTTTTGAAGCATATTTGGAAGGAAGGCTTCGCTAACTTCATATGAACGTAGCGAAGTACTCGAAAAAATAAAAAAAAAATTGAGCAACAAATTCAAAATTACCGTAACTAATTAGCAACAAATTATTCACCTGTTTATGTTATCATCGGCGAGAGGTGCCTCGCTAAGTTCATACTCATCAATATTTACGAGATTCTTCCTGAATTTGATTGTAGCGACATAGAAGAAACAACAATCTATGCTTCCAGTGACGGCGATGATTTCCAACTTCAGAGCATTCCGTACTGTGCTTTCTACCTTTCTCCCGGAAGTAAAAGTCTCATTTCAAATCGAACGAAGAGGACATTTTTCGGATCGTTTGAAATTGGTTTGATCTTCGATACTCGTATTCTAATACAACGCATGCTAGGAAAATTTTAATTTTAATTTTAAGTGGATACCAAATAAATATTCAAAAACCATTTCAATTTTCGAAACTGTTTACTTCTAAAAGCAAAACAAAACTTTGGTTTTAAAATCTTTTTGTAGAACTTGACACTCTATTTCAATAAATGAAAAGTTCCGGGTCTCTCACAGAAAGTCTCACCAAATTTCATGAAAATATATCCACTATTGTTTGAATAACAGCTGATCGTGATAGACGAGTGGCAGTTTTCTTCAAGTTATGAAAAAAGACGCACCAGCGCATTCATGCATAAACGCAACGGTGGAAATTAAATAATTGGCGATACGGATTGGCTCGCCATCCCCCTTATTCACCAGACCTGCCCCTCAGCGATTATTTTTTATTTCCAAACCTGAAAAGGAATGCAATTTTTGTCGAATGCTGAGCTCATTGCAGAAACGGAAGCCTACTTTTATTTATTTATTTATTTGTTTATGGAGCAAGGGAAAAGCCCGATGGAGATGAAATTTGGTAATCTCTCTCTCCAGCAGGCATAAAACCTTCTCATTATTTGCATCAACAGATTACAATGATCCAACAGATACATTTGGACTTATTACTAACAATTGAAACTAACAATTAAAACTAAATCTATAATCCTATAACTAATTGATGACGCTAAGCCTTACATGGCAGTAATAGTACTCTTGCTTAAAAGTGAGTGAGAATAAAAGAATGGGAATGTATACAAGAGTTGGTGGAGAAGGTGGTAGACGAGCGTGGGCTAGCAACTGTGTTAGAATCGGCATGAAGATCTAATTAGTGACCAGAAAGATGGTGGAAGGCAGAGAAAGCGACGGGATTAGAATCGGCATGTAGATCTAATTAGTGATCGAAGAATGCATGGTGAAAGACAGAGAGAAAGAAGAAATGACGACCGGGTTAATTTCGGCTGGCGAATCTAGTTAGTTTCCAATGGAGAATGGTGGAGAGGAGTGGGGGTTGAACGAAAATACAACAATGTATGTATGCATGTATGTGGAGCAGGGTAAAGCCCACTGGAGTTGAGAATTTTTAAACCTCTGCCTCCAGTAGGCATAAAACCTCCTCATCTTTGTACCAATCTTTGATTCTAAAACTAACATGATAAGTGACTAAGAAACAATCGTTTGATTACATTTCGAGATACATGAAAATCGAAGACATTATATAAGTTAACGAATAAACGACACATAACAATAGTAAATGGTTCATTGAATCCATAGTTTGTTCTGGCGGAAGGTAATCTTAAAATGGGGTGATAACGCAGACTACGACGATGAATGTCGAAATTAATTAACTGTAAGAGTTCGGGACAATCGATACGTGATTGTAACAAATCGGCTATAAAAATTGCTTTTGAGACATTCCTACGAACAGATAATAGATCCAAGCCTATAAGTTTACAGCGATCTTCGTAACTAGGTAGATTTGCAGGGTCGTTCCATGGTAGATTGCGTAGAGCAAACCGAACAAATTTTCGCTGGATAGCTTCGACGCGCTCATCGTCGATTTGATAGTAAGGTGACCAAATAATAGCGCCATATTCAAGCGTCGAACGGACTAGTGCACAATATAATGCCTTAAGGCAGTGTATATCGACAAAGTTTTTGGTTACGCGAAAAATAAATCCTAGAAGCTTTGAAGCCTTGGAAATCATATAATCAATGTGGTTTTTTAAGTTTAACTTGGCATCAAGAATAATTCCTAAGTCCTTTACAAATGATTCGCGTTTCAGCATTTTTCCCGTAATGTTGTATTCGTATCTTATAAACGAGTGTTTGCGAGAAAAGGAAATAACAGAGCATTTAGAGGCGTTTAATGCCATTCTGTTTATTTGACACCAATTGGCGAATGAATCAAGCTGTGATTGTAGAAATATTGTGTCTTCTTGAGATTTAACTTGGTAATATAGCTTGAAATCGTCAGCAAAGGACAGCTTACAGCATTTAAGCAAAAAATTGATCTCATTAAGGTATAGTAAAAATATAAATGGTCCCAAATGACTGCTCTGGGGGTTGTCGGGTGTCGTCGAGCAGTTTCCAATTTTTACAGACATTTTGCGACCAGTTAAATATGAATGGAGCCAGTTCAATAAGGATCCATTGAAACCGAGCCTATCGAGCTTAGCTACTGTTATTTGATGATTTATCTGGTCGAAGGCTGCGGAGAAATCTGTATAGATTGCGTCAACTTGGAGACGTGCTTCAAGAGAACGGATGATAAAATATGTGTAGGAGAGTAAATTCGTTGAAGTTGAACGATTGGGCATAAAACCATGCTGAGTTTCAGAGATGTAGTTACTGCAATTGTGAGTGATCAAATCCAGGACAATAATTTCGAGTAACTTGGAGAATGCGCATAATGCCGCAATCCCACGATAATTGGAAGCGTCAGACTTATTTCCTTTCTTGAATACTGGAAAGCTATATGAACTCTTCCAAATATCAGGAAACGTTCCTGAGGTGAGTGATGAGTTGAATAGCAGTGAGAGTGGGACTAAAAGGCTTCTCGAACACTTTTTTAGCACTATTGAAGGAATACCACCTGGTCCAGCGTTCGAAGATGACTTCAGCTTGACGCACGCTAACTCAATCATAGAAGTCGATATGATAGGATGAGGGCCGATAGGAGAGCGGTGCGGAACATTGTTGATGGCTTCAGAGATTTGATGATTAGATAGAGTTTCGTCGGAGCAAACACTGCTGAAGTGTTTCCGGAAGAGATTGCATATATCATGTTGCGTTGATGATTGGACATCTCCTAGAAACATGTGAGTTGGTAGCCCTGACTCTTTTCTCTGTTCGTTTACGTGATTCCAGAAGCTTTTCGGGTTGTTTTTTAAATTGTTTTGAACGCGAAGCAAGTGATTATTATATAATATTTTGTTCAGTCGTTTGTAGCGGTTATTGAGGTGCAGATAATAAGATCGCAGCTGGTATGAGGGACGATTTGTAAACTTTTTCAAATGATCGCTTGGCTCGTTTATAGCGTTTTAAAGTTTTGTTTGACCATGGAGGGTGCACCATGCATGGGTACGAATTGTTCAATAGAATAGGATAATATATGAGACCATAACATGACTTTGAAGGCCTTAACAAATCTTTTTTTTTATTCAAATGGCAAAATTTTCACGGTCAAAATTCAACTTTCTCTTTGTTAGACCCGGGACTTCTCATTCTTTGTAGTGCACCATCCATAACATAGATGGTGCTACGATCTTACTGACACTCAGAGTCCTTCTTTGGGTAAAGTCAATTCAATTTCGAACCTAATTGATACCTAATAAATTTCGATTCATTCATTCTTCGAAAGTTAAAAGTTAGTGCCAAAAGTGTTCTAAATAAAGAGAGAAAGAGTAATAAATCCCGTTTTTTATTCTTCGAACCCATCAAAGTATTTACAACGACGATTTCTGATCATATGGTTATTTTTTTTCTCTACAATACGGACGTATTATCGTGAAGTATGACGCTTCTTTCGTGAGGGTGTCACACGTCAATGGCCATCGACAGCACCGGGTAAGAATCATATCATGATTGCGCCTACCTCTGGAACTAGTAAAAAAAAAGAAGGAAACTAAAACTGGGAAAGGTGCACAACACTCAACTGCAGCCGAGTTTGCATGCCAGTATGTGCCTTAATGTGGTTGTTTCATTGTTAATGGAATAAATTAAAATCGTGGCCCATAAAAAGTAATCTCAATTCATTCCTGGAATCGAACCGACAGCTTCTGCAGGCGGCCGATGCAAAACAGTAGCGGGACGGATCTGTGGCACTCAGCTGGAAATTTATTTCCAGCCAATGGGCTCCTCTGTTGGCATTGGCCGTAAATTTGAAAAACCGCGCGCAGTTAAAAGGTGTGCTTCGCCGGTCGATTACTGCCTCGAAAGTTGCTTCACGCAGTTTCACTTTCTGCCATTTGAATTTTATTACCTCATTGTCCAAACGCATCCAACGGCCGCGTTGATTGAACGAAGCGTTAAAATATATAAATTAGACATTGTGCTACTGTCTAATGCGTACAATCCGGTAGCGTTAGTGCACTGAAATGCACGCCACCCGATCGGCGTCAATTACAGCTGTCAGACTGCGGCGTAACGAGGTAGCACAAAACTATGCACCACCGTGTGTGTAACGATTCCACCGTTCAGTAAGCCCATATACTGGGGAACGAGTACACTTACGCGATTAATATCTCTTTTTTTTTCGCGAAAAAATGTGCATACCAGAGTGAGAATCGACCGCTCCTCCGGTTCCCTTCATCGCCATCATCGTCATCATTGTGCACATTTATCACCGTTCAGTTTGCTGAAGCTCGGTCGAACAATTATGACGAAGAAGATTGTTCGAAACGATCAATTATCGCAGTTACGATTATTTAACAATCAAATTATTTCACCGGGGCTGCCTCCCTCGGACCATTCTCCCGCTTTTCCAAGTCAGTCCCCCCGAGCGAGCGAGAAAAGGTTGCCTGATCGAATCGTGGAAAAGTAAATGGCCCCACTTTTCGTTGCACCTAATGGGATGAGGAGGAGGGTTTAGGAGTCTGTGTAGAATCAGTCTCATAATTGCCGCGATGGCAGATTGTAACAGTTAGTCAGTACCGTGAATTCGCGCTAAATGAAATCGATTTACGCTAAATGAACAAATTGAGAGCGTGCTTTTTAATTGATTAGTCCACTCCATTTTTTTATGATAATTCATTCACTGTTTTCGCAACACAATTGTTTAAACTGCGTTCCGACATTTCTACTTGTCTTTTATATCAAAATTTCTCCTTAGCTTCAAACACGATTCAGTCTCAGCGCTGACCTCTGCATTCGATGCAAATCTCTTTGCAGCAAGCTTTTTTCTTTTAAATCTGAAAACAGAAAATAGTCGCTGGGGGTTCAATTTGGTGAATAAGATGGATGCGATAGTAATTCGATTTAAATTAAGGGGTGGGTAGGGTGTAACACTTTTGAAAAATCATTTTTTATTTTCTTTGTATTTTCTCATAATAAAACATTTCAAGAATATTCTGTGAAATTTTCAAGCCTATCGGAGGAAAACTCGGCAAGTTATGGGCATTTATCTTTGCTTATCTCATACTGCGAAGAAGTAAGAGCTCGGCACACAGGTCCAAGATTTCTGCTTCGATCGACTTAAGAACTTGACAAAACATTCTTGAAATGTTTCTTTATAAAAGAATACAAAAGAAAAAATATGATTTTGTGAAAATGTTAGACCCTACGGGCCCCTTGAGTAATAAATTGTTTCCATTGATTTTATAGACAAAAAACGTTGAACGCGTTTTTCTCGAAAGCAGGATTTGAAAGTCCGTGTCCATCGTCATTCAAAAACTACTGAACCAATTTTTTTCAAAATTTGCACACATTTTCTACATAGAAAAAACCATACCCCAACGTTTTCCCTTTCTTTGTTTGTCACTTTGGGAAGGTTTTACAGCTACAAAATGGCGAAAAATCGTAGTTTTCACTTTGAACAACCACCAAAAATTAAAAAAAATTGAAAGAAAAAATCAAACTGAAACGTTAGGGTCTAGAAAAAACATCTACTCTATCTATGCTGCTTTGATATGCTGACTTCTTATCAGTCTGCGCTGAGATACAGTTGGTCACCGCAAATCATAATTTTCAAGAAGCCTTCTCGAAAATACCTCTTCACCGACTTATTTCTCAATATTTTTCCACGAAAAAATTTCAAAATATTTTCGAATGGAACCAGAATCTGTCAATTTTTATGACTGCGTCCTGTTGTTTACACTCTTCTCTAACCACATGTGCAGTTGTTTATTCGTTTTCATTAGTTTGTTTCGAAATATGTGGACTTTCAGCAGAACAACATCGAAAAATTGTGTACAAATGATGCACAGAACGCGGACTGTCACTGAGAAAGATAGCAAAAATGGGAGGAGTAAGTGAAAAAGCCGTGCGAAATGCAATCAGGAAGTTCGGTGAGGATAACACCTTTGAGGAAAAACCGAAAACGTGTCGAAAAAAAGGTCCTGCTATCCCTCAGTTGGATAAATGTATACTGAAGGCGTTCGAGCAAAAGAAGGAGGTTTCAGTTCGGGATGTGGCCAAAAAAGTGAGCACTTCGAAGTCAAATGTTCTTCGTGCTAAAGAACGTTTGAATCTTCGAACCAATAAGAAGCAGAAACAACCAAAACGTAGTCCGACACAAGAAGCATCGATCAGGCCGAGGGTTCGAAAGCTGTATAATACGATTCTTGCTGGAAATTTGAATTGCATAATCACGGACGACGAAACCTACGTGAAACTCGATTACAAATCCTTGCCGGGATCACAATATTATACGGTGAGAGAAGGGCAAGTGTTAATCCAGTCCGAGACATCGATTGAAGTCGAAAAATTTGGTAAGAAAGCTATGGTCTGGCAAGAAATTTGTAGCTGCGGTAAGATTTCGAAACCCTTCATACCACTGCTTCAATGAACAGCGAGCGAAATATACATCATGGAATGTTTACAAAAACGACTTCTACCCATGATTCAAAGCCACAAAGATCCTGTTGTCTTCTGGCAAGATCTTGCTTCTTGCCACTACTCGAAATCAACGGTAGAATGGTATGCTAAAAAAAATGTCACTTTCGTCCCAAAAGACATGAATCCACCAAATTGCCACAACTTCGACCAATTGAAGAATTTTTGGCATTAACGAAGGCACATCTTAGGAAACATGTCTCGGCAGCCGAAACCAATCAACAGTTCGAAAATGATTGGAAAAAAGTGTCAAAACTTGTCGCCAAGAAGTCTGTACGGAACTTAATGAGGAACGTTCGCAAGAAGGTGCGCCAGCTAGTCTACAATGTCATGTGCACGGAAAAGACACTAACAAAGCAACAATAGATACTTGAAATTTTATGTATGATGTATATGAGATGCGTGTAAAAACACGCAATTTTGGTTATGATTCCAAAAAAATAATTTAATTTGGATGGGGTTGGGGACGCAGTTCATTCCTTCAATTCGGCCGGTTTTGCAGTGCACGAGGTGCACATTAGGACGTGACGCCACTGGTATAGTCCGATTTTTAGTAAGGAGAAATATAATAAGGCATTGTAAATAATGAAAATATGAAATATCTCTAAAGAACGAACTCACCGCTATCCTGTTTCTCCTATTCGCATTGCTGTGAACAAGGCGAGATGACACACCACTACTGAAAAAATAATATAAAATAAACGCTCGCAGATGGGTTTGCTGCAAACCAATTTTAGATTTCCAGCTTAAATCATTCGATTGACTTGTAAATTTTCACACATTCCATATAAATCTGATAACACCGACACATAGATGGCGCTATTATTGTCAAATATATACGTGTAACGTTTTTGAAGTTCCAACTTTCAGAAAACTATATGTGAAATTTAATGACATTTCAATTAGTCAGAAAAAAGTGTCAGCCATTTGTTATTATATCTTGTTGAGAAAAAAAATACTGTGAAAGCCCAGCAATGGCTTCAAAATTTTTATATCGACTTAGACTTCATCATATGTTATTGGTTTGCTGAATTTGAACGTGCTCGTACAGACACCGATGATGGTGAACGCTCGCTCTTATCGTTAGTTTGTGGTTGTTACTCAGAAAAATATCAAAAAAAGTTGGTAGTATCCATTCGTAAATTGAAATGAGATAGCTGAGGCAGTGAAGATATTCGAAGGCAAAATTATTCAAAAATTACAATTACTCATGAACATTTAACCATAACAAAGCTCTTTTCAAAGTGAGGTGCCGCGTTTACTCTCAGACGATTTAAAACAACAACGTATTGGTGATTCAGAGCAGTATTTGATCTTGTTTACGAGTAACAAATCGATTTTGTTGCATCGATATGTGACAATGGTTGAATCATGGATCCATCACTTCACTCCGGAATCAAACGATTATCACCACAGTGGACTGCAGCCGGTGAACCACGTCCGAAGTATCCAATGACAGTACAGTTTACTGGGAAAGTTATGGCTTCAATATTTTGACCAATGACGAATACTACACAGCGTTGTTAGATCGTTCGATTTGGAAAAATCAAGGGAAAACTCTATCTCATCTGTCGAGGAAAAGCGAGCTTTTTTGGTTTGAATTTGAATCGTCTGGCCTGCTTTTAGCTACACTATTTCCGATACTTTCGGAAACGGAATTCAGAAACCGGTGTAGCCGAAGTCAGTTAAGTTCGTTTAATGGATTGTTAACCATTTCATTAGTTTCGAAATTTATGAAAATCAGTTTAGCCATCTTAGAGAAATCGTTGGGCGTTTGACATAAAATTTTCGGGTACTTTCCGGGATCGAAAACCGAATACCGGTAAAACTTTCATAAGTTTATTTGGTCGTCGACTCTCAAAATCTGTGAACACGATAAATTTATGTGCATTTTTTACTGCAATCACCCTGTATCTCCTGAACCGGAAACCGGATCTGATTAAAAAACAAGCAGATTTTATGGGATCTTAAGACCTTTCATTTGAATGTTAAATGGATGAAATCGTTTAGCCATCTACTAGCAAATTGAGTGACATTATTTTAATTGCATTACCTATATCATCCAGTAGTTCCGGAACCAGAAGTCAGATCCAAATGAAATTCAGAAACCATATATGGGAGCATGGGACTGTTTATATGAGTCTAAGTTTGTAGAAATCAGTTAAGTCATCTCTGAATAATTATGAAATTATTTTTCTCACACGAATTCTTATCTCGACGAACTTCTTCGAATGGTATGAGGGTGTCAGAAGTTGTGTTCTTCCAACAATTATTGTTGCAAGTAGTATAAATCGGATCTGGGTCATTTCGCCGAATGCCATTTCACCGAAAGCCGTTTCGCCGAAAACCATTTCGCCGAAAGGGTTATTTCGCCGAATGACATTTCGCCAAATGGGTCACTTCTCCGAATGCCATTTCGCCGAAAGGGTCATTTCGCCGAATCCTGAAATCGTCTTGAAATCGTAATTAGAATTGATTTAAATTAAAGACAAACGAAAGATGATAGCGTTAACGCCCGTTTTGTTGACCTACCATTGTACTTCTTGAATAAGGAATGATTGTTGTACTCTTGAATAAAGATTGATTCATGAACCTCAGAAAGTAGTTCCCAAGAAAACTTGTTGACTATTAGCTAGTAAGCATCAAAGCAATTGCATAGGTGTATCTACCAGGCAAATGTAGGTGATATTTTCCGTTTATTAAGTGAAATTGAAAAAATATCTAATGCGGCTACGCCACATCGTTTTGGTTCACGTGCTGTCCGACCTCGCTACCGCTCGTTCGGACCTAACTAAAGCAAAGAAACCTAGCTTTGAGTAGACCAGGCAAACGAGGCGGTTACAGGTTTGTATGCAAGAGGCCGCCGCTTACGACGGCGGGTCGGCGGCCGACTCAGCTGGCGTCGGCTCGGCGGCTTCGTGCCGCCGAGCCATCTTGGCTTCGGTTATGTGGCTGCGCCACATCAGTTATACAGGAGACATAACATGCAGGAGATATGACCCTTTCGGCGAAATTACCCTTTCGGCAAAATGACCCTTTCGACGAAATGACCCTTTCGGCGAAATGACCCATTCGGCGAAATGACCTATTCGGCGAAACGACTTTCGGCGAAATGGCATTCGGCGAAACGACTTGCGGCGAAATGGCTTTCGGTGATATGACCCGCTCCCGTATAAATCAATATAAATATGAAATATATTAATGATATCGTATATATTTATACTTCTAAGTTTCATAGGGATTACAACAAAGTTTAGCATATAACCTTTTCTGGCTAAGAGCACAAAACCGATATGATTTTTTTACGTCTCAAGGGAACCGTGTATAGTGTGATGGGTAAGTCGATGCCTTTCACGCTGCCTGCCTGGATTCGATTCCCAACCCCTCACATAGGATCAGCAAGTTTTACGGGCCCGAAGAGGTGAATGACCTCAAGGTTAAAACCTCTATAATCGAAACAAAAAAAATACGTCTCATTTTTCTATTATTTGCACAATGCAATATTGAGAATTTTCATTCATTTTTGTCTTCACATGTTTCTTTCTGGAATGTCTTCCATCTAGGCAATATTTGTGTCCAAACTTTTTTTTCTTCTATCCTTTCAATCCGTCAGTTTATCGTGGATACAGATAATCTGTAAACAAACTGTGTTCAAGACATCTTTAGTGTCTTAAAACGAACCCAAAACTCAACTCGCCAAGTTACTTCGGAGATGTGGTTTGCAAAATTGTTTACTTTTGTGGGGAGACCAAGTCCATTTCCTGCTATTTACCACTGGATTAAATCTATTTTTCGTATGGCGCAATTGCAAAAACAATTGCCACTTGGGAAGGCGTCTTTCGAGAAAATACCCACCAGAACCGCTATCGACCAATCTAAAGACCCAATCCGAAAATGGCAACGAACTCGGTTAACATTTTCCAACGGGCATGACCATAATTCCTGACGAGCTCTCCGGCATAAAATATGCTGCCTCCGTCCCGAAGCCGTTCAGTTCCCGGTAATGTTATTATGTATCTGACTGCCTGCCTGCCTGCCTGCCATTCTGTCTTTCTGCTTTCCTTTCTGCAGTCTGTGAGCTACCGCCCAGCAGCTCTCTAGTCTGGCAGCCGGTACGGAATGGACACAACGGTGGCAAAATGCTTCTATTTGCTGACAATTTCCGAATCGTTACCAAAAGTCCCCGTCACGCCGGTACCCACATCGTCCCCCCCGTCGTCCCCGTCCCGGATGACGCTACAACAAACGGCAGTTTTCCTATCGTTCGTCCTGACACTTCTCACAGCGCACCATACCCGTGTTGGCTTTGCCGATCAGCTTTGCCTGCCTGCCGCAGTCTACTATAGATAGGAAATTGAATCGACGGCGGACATAAATATCGCCGTTGGAAGAGCGTCCGCTTGGGAACAAAGCGGCGGGTTTGCTGTGGGTCGGAGGTGCGCATGTGCCCTCCCTGGTGGAAACTGACTGACTGTGTCTGGCACACATTCAACCCACTGCCTGCCATTTGGGGTTCGGTTGCCGGGTGGAAACACTGGGGAAGCACTGTCAGCTGATTTTGACATTTTGATAATTCGCTTGGGAACAGTCGCTGTGGATAGCTTGCAGTTGCTGTGTTGCGGTGTATGTGTGTTTGTGTATGTGTCAGAACGATCGATTTGGGAAGCCTTTCGAAAGGCTTAGAGAGAAAGAGAGAGAGAGAGAGAAAAACGGACGGCTGTTGTTCCATAATTTATTAGCATGAAATATTGAAGATACTGGCTGCAAAATGGTTCTTTCTGGCTCGGATTAGGCTGGACGGAAATTGGGTTGCGGTTTGAACGGAGCAATGAACTGGAAATGCGATTCGGTGCCCTGCTTGCTAACGATGGGCAGCGACTTTAGAAGTCTTTAGATTTTGTAATATGTAAACTATAGGTTTCCCAAAATCGTATTTTGGTGTAGGAATCCACGGTACGTTTAACACCCTTAATTATACCGATTTACGAAGTAATTGAGTGTTAGCTAATCCAAAATCATACTATGCTATAAGGGCTTCCTATGGAAAATATTCTACCTCATGGATGCAGAAATTACGGGAGCACCATATCAGACCGTAGTTGCAAATCGTTTGCCAAACTTTTTTCCAAGACCTCAAAGACAAAAAATTAAAAAAGAGAACTACACTCAAATGTGTTTAAACTTGTTATACGTATTGCATGAAAAAAATTTCATAAAATCCGCATAACTTCGAAAACTTGGCGAATTTTTTTTATCAAATTTCTTAGAAAATCATGATACATCGAGATCTTCGATATCCACTTTGAGACGAAATTTTTTTTACGCCAAATTGCTTACGAAACGTCGAGATCTGATGTTATCTCGAAAACAGATTTTAAAAGAAGTCTCAGAGAGTCGACATAGAATTATTTTTCCGAGATAACACAAGATCTCGACGTTTCGTTTATTTCTAAGACGAAACAAGAAATCAGCCCAAGTCTCGAACAAGCCTAAAATTATTGATATCAGTTAATATATATTCGAGTAAATTGAACGGTAATGAGTTTTGAGATTTACGTCACTTTTAACATTCTATCACCGGAAACGTAAGTGACAGCCATATGAACTTCAAAACTGTAGCACATAGTAACATAAAAAAGAGCCTAAGTTTGTTGAAATCGGTTCAGCCATCTTCGAGAAAATTGAGCTGTAAAAAATAAAGTTCGTTTTGTTGGTTACGTCACTTATACCATCATATCTCCAGAATTAGAAGTCAATGACCCAAAAATAACTGCTAAATGAGAATTAGTTTGCTATGATCGGTTCAGCCATCCCTGCCAAAATTGAGCGTAAAAAACCAATGAGTTTTGTCGGTTACGTCACTTATACCATTAGAATCTCCGGAACCAAAAGTCACAGTCATTTGAACTTCGAACTTGATAAATGACCCAAAAATAGCTGCAAAAGTTTGCTAAGATCGGTTCAGTCATCTTTGAGAAAAATGAGCGTTAAAAAACAATGCGTTTTGTCGGTTACGTCATTAATACCATTATATCTTTGGAACCAGAGGTCACAGCCATTTGATCTACGAACTGAATCAATGACCCAATAGAAGCTACGAGCCTAACCTTGTTGAAACCGGATCAGCTTTGAAAATGTAGTTATGTTATCTTTCATTATTTAAGAATTTGAAGAATTTTAAATAGTAATAAATTTATTGATATTATTGCTACTAACTAAAGTGAAAGAAGAGGAAATAAATTGAATTGAAATCTACTGTTGTAAATAGCCTATATGTTTTTGTATAAGACGATATTCTAAGTAATGCAGTTTTCTGAGCGATATTATGAAGATATACGAAATCTGGGAAAATTGCTCAGGTTTGTGGGTTTTTTAATGCAAATTTTATGTGTTTTATTAAAATGCACGAAGTTAAGCAGTTTTTAATGAGTTTTACTGATACAACTCTCATTTGAATCAGAAAGTTTATTTTACTAGCTTAAATTTTTCAGTAAATAATTTTGGGCCTAGTTTGGAAAAATTCTTCGTTTTTTTTGCACTGTCGCTCTAATAGAAGGTTTGAAATTTTATACACACTTTACACTATTGCTCCGGAACCGGAAGTCGGATCCGAACAAAGGTCAATAGCAGTCTAAGGGACCGTAAAACCTTTCATTTGAGTCTAAGTTCTACTGAAACAGAACTTAGATGATCAGATTATATATGGTTGGTTTGGTGAATATTTCAGAAAATGTATTTAAACATTTCTGTGATGATGATGGAATTTATTTGTTTCTTAATGAAATTTTAATGCTGTAGTCTTCCGCCGCCAGCAAGGGGCGTTTAAACCCTAGGTGCGAAGTTGAGAATTGACATCGCATATCGACGGTTCATGCATTTCTAAGAAATCGTATATTGAAAACAAATCGAAAAAATATCGCATAACAATTCCAAAAAAATCGCTTAAAAACCGTATAAAAATGAAAAATATTGGAAAGTTTCAAAAGAACTTGAACTTGAAGTGATTTCAGTGATTAGCAGAAACCACAATAAATGTGGTATTTTGAAGGGGGAAAAGTTTTCTTTTACCCCCAAATTTATGCTAGGTGCACATAACCATTTTTACTTAAGTTTACGTTTCGTCTTCGACTCATCAGTGCGTCAGCAGATTATGTTGAACTGCCACAATCTGTACGGCCAGTAAGCCGAAACTTGTTTCGTTCGAGACGTCAGTTTAGACGCTACACTTCTTGTGTAATAAAAAAGTGTCTTGCAAATAGCATTAACTTTACGTCTGCTCAGCGGATTATGTTGATCCGGGGGTTTGCGTCAGCAGTTCAACATAATCTGCTGACGCACTGATGAGTCGAAGACAAAACGTAAACTTAAGCACAATAAATGTGCCTAGCGAAAGAAGTGAGAAAAAATTATGCGTAAAAGTGGCGAATATAAATATAAAAGTAGCAATAATAAAATAAATGAGAACACCCCCAGAAACAAAAGAATAAAGTAAATCCAGCAAAAGCAAAAATTTTTATATGGCTTCTCATAAAAAATAAGTTCATACAATTGAACAAATAAAAATGGGTAATTAATCACAGAAACATCAAAAGAAGGTAATTCATACTAGCAAAACTCTGTTATTTTGTTGATAAGAATTTCAGTATTCAGTTGTGATCATAGAAAAAAAACCTTTTTTAATCCACCTGGTTGTTGTTGTTGTTGTCGTTTATTAGCGGCTTTAACCACGATTGTATATCCACCTGGTTGTGTAATGATGCCTTTCTCATATTACTTATATTTTCGGAAACCTCACTAGAAGATTCTTTCAAGATTTTTTCGTTCAAACTTGAATAAAATCAAAAACTTTCTTTGGGTATAAACTACCATAACCGTTTCAATTTGTAAATAGTTATGACAAGTGAATATAGATCTGTGGCAACCTTACACACCATACAAAATTGATCAAAGCACGCTGTGTGCTAGGTGGTGGTGTTTTCTTATTCAAAGAAAACACCACCACCGTACCAGTACGTACCGATGACAGTTTGTTTTGACACTCATCGTCCTATAATCTTGGAGCCGGAAGGCGGATCTGGATGAAATTACACAGTATCTTTTAAGACAATGAAAGCTTTAATTTGAATCATGATTTAAGAAAATCGGTTTAACCGTTACTGAGAAATCTAAGTGAGTTTTGATGTAGCTTTTTGTCACTATTAACGGTGATTTCGGAAACGGAAACCGGGGACTAGTAATCCCAAATAAAATTTTATACTGCTGATCAAATTACCAGTAAGTTTCATAAAAATTTTCATCTCGCTATTAGTTGTGAAAATATACTCATTAAAACAAAAATTTTTCACTAATCGCGCTTCAATACCGGAACCGAAAGTTGGATCTGACTCAACTTTTCGAGGACTTTTTAAAGAATTTCAAGATCTTTTATTTGCAATTATTTTATTCGAATTTCGGAACCGGAAGTCGGATCGGGAAAAAAATCAATAGCAGTGGACTACGGGACTATGAAACCTTTCGTTTGAATCTGAGTTTGTGAAAATCGGTTCAGCCATCTCTGAGAAAATCGTGTGACATTATTTGTCACATACACAAATACAGACGTAAGGAGTGTATCGAAAAAAAAGCTATCCATATACGTTTGTGTTTCACGCATGTATTTGTGATGGTTTTTTATGCTCAGATCAAATTTTTCAAATTGTCGCGCATTGAAAAGGAATTGAAAATTAAGTTTCTGGACACATGGCTAAGTGAGAAGGGTTCATCATCATCATGCCAGTGTTAAAACCATCATTAATAAGTTTGGGAAACACTATTACTATTACCAAGAAGAGGCAGAAAACCCGAAAATGGACCAGAAAGTGGTATCTCTAATCATGAAGAACAAATCAATGTCAATTCGTGATTTGGCCAAAAAAGCAGGAACGAGTGTCGCAATGATCCAGTGTATCAAGAGGCGAAATCACCTGAAGACCTACAAGACGAAGAACATCTCGAAACAAAGTGTAGAACAGAAGAAGCGAGCAGCAACAAGGGCCTGGAAATTGTATTCGCGTCTTTTGCAGTGTCCAGTTGCATGCGTTTTGATGGACGATGAGACTTATGTAAAGGAGGACTCAAAAGCTCTACCAGGTCCACAATACTTTACTGTCGTCGTTGGGGAGAATGTGAGCGATGCGGACAGGTCGGTTCAAGTGGAGAAATTCGGTCGAAAGGTACTGGTATGGCAAGCATTATGTTCCTGTGGTTTGAAGTCAACCATTTTTCGCACTACCGGAACTATAAATGCAGAAATCTATCGATCTGAGTGTCTCCAGAAGAGATGGTTGCCTTCATATAAAAAGCATAGTACACCTCCACTGTTTTGGCCGGATTTAGCATCGGCTCACTATGCCAAAACCACTCTCAATTGGCTTGCGGAAATGGGTACAAATTTCGTTGAAATTGCCCTCAGCTTCGACCCATCGAACGTTACTGGGCAATCGTGAAGAGGGTCTTCAAGAAGACTGGTAAGGCAGCTGGGAACATGAGGGAATTAAAAAAAATTGGGCTCTAGCGTCCAAAAAATGCTATGCAACACTTGTCCGGAACTTGATGAAGAGCGTTCGATCAAAAGTTCGTAAATTCGTGAAGGAATAACATAAATTTCATCCGGTTTTCATTATGCTTTCGAACGGAGCCTCGGAGATCCATAGTGTTATATATCATTCGACTCAGTTCGACGAGATCGGAAAGTGTGAGTGTGTGTGTGTGTGTGTGTGTGTGTGTGTGTGTTTGTGCACTTTTCGAAGATATTTTAACGCGCTCAATTTTCTCAGAGATGGCTGAACCGATTTTAACAAACTCATGCTCATTTGAAAGCCACTGTCGGGCCATTGATCAAGTTCAAAGATCAAACGGCTGTGACTTTTGGTTCCGGAGATATGATTGTATAAGTGACGTAACCGACAAAACGCGTTGTATTTCTACGCGCTCAATTTTCTCAGAGATGGCTGAACCGATTTAAACAAACTCATGCTCGTTTGAAAGCCACTGTCGGGCCATTGATCAAGTTCAAAGATCAAATGGCTGTGACTTTTGGTTCCGGAGATATGATTGCATAAGTGACGTAATCGACAAAATACGTTGATTTTTACCGCTATTATATATAAGGGTGCCAATATTTTGGGATCACCTCTAATTTCGTAAAACGCTTGTGCTCAAAAGTTTAAGCACCTCGAAAAATGTCCTCATGCTAAATTTGTGCTAAATCGGACATGCGTAGCACTCCTTACGCATGTCCGATTTAGCTCAAATTTTGCATGAGGGTTTTTTCCGAGGTGCTTAAACTTTTGAGCACTAGAGCTTTACGAAAATAGAGGTGATCCCAAAATTTTGGCACCCTTATATATAATAGCGGTAAAAATCAACGTATTTTGTCGGTTACGTCACTTATGCAATCATATCTCCGGAACCAAAAGTCACAGCCATTTGATCTTTGAACTAACTCCCGGCGGTAAAGGGTTGAAAATTTTCGATCTTGATAAATACCATAGGTACCATAGTACATGAAATTTCCAAAATCGAAAATTTTTGTTGATGCCAAAAGTCTCAAAACTGCATGAAACGTCGAGATTTAGTGTCATCTCAATCAAACTTTTTTTTGAAAAAATTAACTTTCTGGGGAAATTTGGATATATTTAAAAAAAAAAATTTTTTTCAAGATGACACTAAATTTGACGTCTCATGCAATTCTAAGCCTTTTGGCATCAATATGTTTTTTTCGAATTCGGAAATTTCATGTGGCCCCCTGATAAAAAAATCATGAGACTCCTGTGAAGAAAAAGAAAGGCATTATCACACCACTAGGTGGATTAAGAAGGGTTTTTTATTATAATTTGAAAGAAAAATTTTCGCGATTTTACGCAGCGATTGCTTAGCCTTTCTATAGGAGCAGAAATGCTAACAGTTACCAGAGTAGTAAAAATAACATTAGAGTAAATCCAGAAATTAACAGCAGAAATGCTTACTTTGATTTGGATGAAACTTTTAACCTGTTTCCAGTATGGCAAACCATTTCAATTGCAAAATTATTCGGCTTAGGATTGATTTTCAAAAAGGATAAATGCGTTTTCTTTAAATCGTTGCTACTCGGAAACTTTTTATTCCAGAAAAAATGGTGTTCAAGAGAACGTTACAAGAATATATACACTGAAAAAAAAAAGTTTGGAAATAATCCGAAAAATGAAATTGAAAACCTCATCGTTAAATTTTGTAAGCAACATTTTAATTTTAAACCTGTTTTCAAAACCAACATTAGACTTTTGGTAGATTGGCGAAACGATGTTTTGGGTTAGAGAGAATAATCGATTCAAAATACGGTGTCTGTGGTATTTTTTCGCAAAATTTCATTTCTGCTATTCTGTTCATCAGTATTTTATAGGTTGTTCTTGCAGTAAAGGCTGATTAGTACGTGTTACACCGTTTCTTCACGAAAGTAGTTGTTATTCGTTACATGATTCTGAATACTCTGTTCTCTAGAAAACAATAAAATTTTCTTATTAAAAAAACTTATAGATATATCCGTCCAATAGCGCTCCAATTGTGAATCTAAGATTTGTTTTTGATCTTTGTCTATTGCAGTACTACTCCGTGTACCCTTTCAAGGACCACAACCCACCGGATATCGAGTTGATCAACTCGTTCTGCAAAGACGTTGACGAATATCTGCAAGCGGACAGCAGAAATGTCGTAGCCGTGCACTGCAAAGCCGGCAAAGGACGAACAGGTTAGTGCCGGTGGTTGTATCGATAAAATCCTTGTCGGTTTTCAGTTTGTTTTTCAGTTTCTACGGTAAAAACCTACCAATCTAGTGACTAATTACATCATTAACCGAAATCCGATCCGAAATTCCGGTGGAGGTTTTATTGATGGTTCAGCAAATTGGTCGTCGTTAGTTTGAATCAAGTGTCACGCGAAAACAACAAAAAAAAACCGGTCTGTTGGACGGCCCCCAATTTGTGTTATCTAGCGCGTAAAAGCAAATCCGCTGTTATTAGAACTATAAATCAACATGAACACATTAATCGGTGGCGTTGAAGATTGGATTTTCCTTCGGTGCAAGGGTCCATGTTCTGCGCCGAAGTGTTCACTTCGAAGCACTGCCTTCTTAATCATTCCGCCACAACTCGCCTCGTAATCAAAAGTGCATGCACCTCAAATAACGGTCACGAGGTTCGATTCGTGAAACTCGGGCAGCAGAGCGACGCTAACCGGAATTTCTTGCCCAAAGCAGTAGCCGTAGTAGTCTCGAGAGTCGTAAAAAAACCTTGGAGCAAGTAGTACCAGTCGAACTAGTTCTGATCTGAACAAAGCCAAATTCTCGATGCATATGGCAGTCAGAATCACTTCCATCCATCCCCCATTGTGTCAGAACGATGCACTATCGCTTTGCTGGGTGCCACTTGCTAATAGGCGCAAGCTCGAGTGTTTGATATACGGAACCACTGACAAGCCGGTCACTGCTGCATATGGCGTTTGAAGCAATTAATTGTTTGTCGAACAGGGAAGTCCCTGCCAGTATCGGTGGCGAAGGGCGGAAAGTGCACTTCAGTAGGAAGTGATCACACACAGACACACACTCATCATACCATACCGGGCGATGATTAGTTGCCCGATATCAAGGACAATCATCATTCGTGGATGGCTTTGTTTCAGAAATAATGAATATCGATCGAATCGAGCATTCGACATTCGGCCGGATGGATGGCAGTGATGCTTTGTTCCAACAGTCCGAAAGATCGTGCAGTGTTGATTAACAGCAGCGCGCGCACCTTCAAAATCCATCCACCACCCCAGAACCGGTACCCGCGCACTTGATTAAAAATGTTCAGCTTTAGCTAGTCCAACCACATTCCTGCAGTCGCGTTGATTAGTGTTCTAATGGACATCATAAATTGTCTCGGTCCGTAAATACTTAGCTAGCGGTGATGTCCAGCCGAAACATGTCAGGAGGAAGCCGCTCCACAAACGTTGCCCTTACATGACAGCTTACAGCGTTAGTCAACTTTGAAGTCATTCATTCTAACAAGATTGACGGATCGCGCGATGTACCGGATACTCTCTCTTTCTCACACACACACACACTGGCACACCCACCAAAAGGAACTTTCCGCTTGGCGGACTAATTGGATAACGTCACTTTCATTAACCATATATATTCTGCTGTCGTTACGCAATCTTTTTTTTGCCACCTCCCATTCTAACGGTTCTCCTGCTCCTGCTACCGGTTTGACAAGCTCCGTGAAGTGAAAATTGACACTTCGAAACCTCGGAACCGAAATGCTGTCTGCTGCATATTGCGATGCAGTAGTAAGTAAAATGCTGGGTATGATCGTTGAGCGGGCGGGAGATGAATGCACAAACCGCGGCTGTGAAGATTTGGTCGTCGTATTAAGTGCAATCGTTGTATCACGTCTTCTGTGCGTTCAAATCGTGTGCAAAAAAATAATATTGGAATAGCAATTCAATTTCGCCAAATTCAACCATTCTTGATAAAGCTCGAGTCATTTGATATCAGGACACCCGGATTCTTCTACTGTAGCACTCCTAGTTGTCGGCTGTGGAATGTTTTGATAGCAATTGTTGCTGAAAATTTTGTCACGATTCATTTCGTTTCAAAGAAGCCTTACTTGATGGAAGTCGCGAACCGAAAATTAAACCCACTTGGAAAATACGAAACTTTAACGTTACAGGATTTTTAAATATTTCCGTGATTTTTATATCGATCGGCATGATCACAGCAAACGACTCGTCTGCAAGGAAACCTTTTTTTCTAAACTAAAAGACACGTCCGGATGTTGTATGATGAGATTCTTACACACTTGGAATTTTATCGAATTTTCAACACGTACCATGTATGGCTGCTCGGCCATCCATGGAAGTTGACCATCAATGTCAACTTCCCTCTCTGAGCAGCCTAGATAGCCGTGTAGTGTCGGTAGCGTTTTCCCAACTGGCTAAGAATAACGCTACGGTCCACCTGTACCGGTGGTATAAGTCCACCAAACAGGTAAGCCGTGTGGCATCCGGCGGAATTATTTTTTACCAAGAATTGATCCACTGGTTTCCTGTTCCATGTCGTAAAAGGCCACAAAAATAGGAACTCCTAAGTCAAGATGTATTTCCGTGCTGATGGCTGAATGGCTGCAGGAGGTTAAACAATGCAGTCGTGAACGGAATATCTTGGGATTTTCCCTTACTGTGTTAAGCGAAGCTCTGGCACAGTGGACGACTTCTTTCTTCGCAACTCGTGGGATTTAAATGATTAAAACATTTAAAAAAATCCTTACATGGTTCGCTATAGGCGATTATAAGCCAATATATTTGGTTTCTTGTAGTTGTTGTACGATAAGTGCTGGAGGTGGAATGTTCGTTACTCTAATTGATAATGGTTAGAGTGGCACAAATCAATCTTCAGCATAAACGTACAGCAACTATGAATCTATCCAGACTTCTGCAAGAAGGTAAAGCTTCCATAGCTTTGGTTAAAGAACCATATTTCCAAAAGGGAAACTTCTACGTTGGAAAATTGTTAAACCCAGTCTTTGTTGCCTTTAACAAGACCGGAATGACTAATCCACGTGAAATGCCTCGAGCATGCATACTTGCAAATAGTGCTCTCGATGTCTCTCTCATATCGGAGCTCACAACTCGGGATATTTGTGCTGTCACAGTTGGTATGACTGTTGATGGCATAGACAGGAAATATGTCTATTATTCGGTATATTTACCGCATAACCAACCTTCGCCAAGCGATGACTTCAAAAAGGTTGTATCAAACTGCTGCGAGAGTGATTTACCGCTTGTAATCGGCAGTGACATAAATGCTCACCATATCATTTGGGGCAGCACAGATATAAATTCGAGGGGCTCTGATATGATGGAATTTGTGAGCAGTACAAACCTGCACATAGTCAATGCAGGAAACCGTCCAACTTTTGCGAGATCTGGAAGAGAGGAGGTTTTGGACGTAACTCTCTGCTCTGATAGAATTGCGCATGAGTTGGTAAATTGGCTCGTCTCCGATGAGCTCGAACCTTCGTTGTCTGATCATAAGTACATATTCTTTGATCATTCAAACGTTAAATTTGATATTATCACATATCGTAATCCCAAATCTACAAACTGGGACCTCTATGAAGAGGGCTTGGCGACTAGATTTTACGGGTACCAACCAACAATTGAAACCCCAATTAATTTGGAAAATGTTGTCGACGAGACAAACTCACTCATAGTTGCAGCATATGAAGAGGCTTGTCCACTTCGGATTGTGCGAGCTACTAGAGGAACTCCTTGGTGGAATGCTGAACTTGCTAGACTAAGGAAACTATGCAGAAGAGCTTGGAACCACCGACGCAGAGATGGGTCGGGGGCATTCGTGTCGGCTCGAAGGCCTTACAAAAATGCTCTTCGATCGTCTGAGCGAAGTGGTTGGAAAAGCCTCTGCACAAATGTCTCTAGTCTCAACGAGGCTAGCAGATTAAATAAGTTACTTTCGAAGTCTAAGGACTTTAATGTCAGTTTCTTAAGAACTTCAGATGGTGAACACTTGTCTGATGAAGGTGATGTACTTCACTATCTTTTTAACACTCACTTTCCAGGATGTATGGATCCATCACCGACAGCTTTTCCCGAGACTTTTTCAGGTAGTTACGATTCTTGGGCCCTTGCTCGAAGCGTTGTGACGATTGAATCGGTCAAATGGGCAGTTGAGAGTTTTGCTCCGTACAAGTCTCCTGGAAAGGATGGAGTTTTCCCAGTGTTACTGCAGAAAGGGTATGAACATTTCAAACATGTTTTGAAGAAAATACTTACTTTTAGTCTTGCGACTGGATATATTCCAAAAGCCTGGCAGGAAATAATTGTCAAATTTATTCCCAAAGGCGGTCGCGACACTTATGAGGAAGTGAAGAGTTTCAGGCCTATCAGTCTTAGCTCATTTCTTCTTAAAACAGTGGAACGCATAGTCGATCACTATATCAGGAATGTTAGTTTGGGTGTGCAACCGCTACATGGAATGCAACATGCTTACCAGCGTGGAAAGTCCACTACAACCCTGTTACATGATGTTGTGTACAACATTGAAAAAGCTTTCTCACAAAAGCAATCTTGCTTGGGAGTTTTCCTAGATATTGAAGGTGCCTTTGATAACGTGTCTTTCAATTCAATTCTGGAAGCAGCCCGTGGTCATGGCATACCTTCAAGTATCACAAATTGGATACACGCAATGCTTAGCAATCGACTTCTTTGTTCATCGCTTCGGCAAGCAGAGATTAGAAAGCTGAGTGTCCGTGGGTGTCCTCAAGGTGGTGTACTATCCCCACTTTTATGGAACCTAGTCGCTGATGGTTTGTTGAGGAAACTTAGTAACCTTGGATTTCCGACTTATGGTTTTGCCGAAGATTATCATATATTGATGACCGGTATAAGCATTAACACTCTCTTTGATTTAATGCAGCAAGCCCTGCGATCTGTTGAACAATGATGTTGTCAGGTTGGATTATCTGTAAATCCGGGCAAAACATCAATGGTGCTTTTCACTCATCGTAGGATAATCACAGGAGCTCGTCCGTTGCAGTTCTTTGGTTCAGAGTTAAATACGGTTCAGTTAAATACGTCGGGGTTATTCTTGACTCAAAACTGAATTGGTCTGCTCACATTGACTTCAGGATTAAAAGAGCTTGCATGGCTTTCGGCCAATGCAGACGAGCTTTTGGAAAATCATGGGGACTCAAACCCAGTTATATTCATTGGATCTACACAACTATTGTTAGACCAATTTTAGCATATGGATGTCTTGTATGGTGGCAGAAAGGAGAAGTCGCGACAGTTCAGTCAAAGCTAAATCATCTCCAAAGGATGGTCCTAATGGCGATGACAGGAGCATTCACGACAACTCCTACTGCTGCTCTAGAGGCGCTACTTTGTATTAAACCACTACATGTGTTCCTAAAACAAGATTATCTTGTGCATATCGTCTTAGGGTTACAGGGCTTTGGAACAGTAACCCATTAGATTATGCTACCAGCCACACTCGCTTGTGATCTCAAATGGTTACGTGGGATGAGTATTTACTCGCTCCTAGTGACCTAACTCTCACATGCAGTTTTCCTTTCAAAACATTCAATGTGAGCTATCCTCTTCGTGAGGAATGGTTGTCTGGTTGCCTGGAACGACAACTTGATGAACAGATAGTTTGGTATACGGACGGTTCTCTGTTGAATGGTCGTGCTGGTGCTGGTGTCTACTGTCGTGAAATGAGGTTGGAGCAGTCTCATTCACTTGGTAGATACTGTACTGTGTTCCAAGCAGAAATCTACGCGATTCTGTGTGGAGTACAATCGGCACTTCAGCAAAAGATCTGTGGTAAACGAATTTATTTTTGTTCCGACAGTAAGGTAGCCTTAAAAGCACTCAGTTCGAATGACTCACGGTCTAATCTAGTGATCGCATGTCGAACTCAAATCGAGGACCTCAGCATTTCAAATGCTGTTTACTTCTTATGGGTACCCGGCCATTCTGGTATTACTGGAAATGAATGGGCTGATGAGTTGGCTAGAGCTGGTGCAACGAATGATTTCGTTGGTCCTGAACCAGCTTTACCACTTTCAACTAGTTGGATAAAGCACAAGATTCGTTCTTGGGCTGCAAACTTGCGCTCAGACAAAAGCATTTCTACCAGATTCAAATCTGAAAATGTCAAAGTGTCTACTGCATTTCTCCAAGCATCATTGCAGTATTCTGGTCAGAGCTCTGACTGGACATTGCAAACTCAATTATCACATGGCTACTATTCAACGTGCTGAGTATTATTCGTGTGATTTGTGTGAATGCGATTACGGTACTTCATATCATCTGATATGTAACTGCCCCGCATTGACGCAGCTTCGTATCCGGGTTTTTGGTTCTCCATATATGGTTGAGTCTGTGTATGTGTATGGAGCTAAAATTGAAGGATATTCTCTCGTTTCTCACCCAATGTGGTAAGGAGCTATAGTCAGAAGGGTTCATCGTTCTTCATGGAGTGAATGAATCCTTTCTGTATTCACCTTAAATAGGGTTTAGCAGATTGTTTGGCATCCTTTAGGGGGTGCCGAATTTACTTCTGCTCGTACATACTGCGAATCGTTCTGCATTCTTCCGGGAGTGCAGAATGGTGTCGCTTTTGTAAGATCTCTAAATCCTCTCGGGGGTTGGAGGTTTTATTAATAGCAGACTGTTCGGGACCTCTTAGAGGTTCAGAATTTACTTCTGCTTCCACCAGATGTGATCCCCAGCAGATTGTTCGGCATCCCTTAGGGGTGCAGAATTTACTTCTGCTTTTATGTGTTTTTGTGTCGTCATTTTTTCCCATCCTCCTAGTCCAACCCTTACCATTTCCTTTCAATCCTTCCCTCTTATATATCGGGAAAATGATGCTAAAAACAAATTGATGGCAAGGCACAAATCTCCAAATATCAAGGGGAACGTGCCATTTGAGCCAATTTGTTCTGATTCCTGATTCCTGAACAGCTGACAGCCGTTCTGTAATCAGTTCGGTAAATGAATTGATTATTGATCGTACGGTAAACAATTTTCTTGAACTGTCAAACAACTACCGAACATCTTGTTGTATCTAACGTATCAACATATTTTTTGCTGCCTGGCTTCGGAAATATGATCAGCATTCTATGATGAAATTTCCTGTTGTATGACATAACCACAAATATTTCAAAATCAAAGTTTTCTAAAATGTACGGCATCTGCGAGTATCATCTCACGACGCATGTTTGCCTTTCTCGTACCTGGGACGACGGATTTGAGGTTGACGCAGTTGACTGAGCACGAACTACAGCAAGTGCATCGTTTCGGTTGATTCAGATCCAGAGCTCAGTTCCAGTTACGGTATTAGGAATACAGTTTCTGAATATAATTTCAGGTTCAGAATTCAGTTCCAATTAATCACATCAGTATTCAGCTGCTGGTTCTTTGCATTGGAGCAAAACATACCGCAAAGTGAACAACGAACGTGGAAAATTCTACAAATCAGCCCTTTTGAGAGCTATAAATGCAGGGTTGTTACGGTCGCGCGGATTTCGGGATTTTCTCGGATTTGGCGCGGTTTCTGCTAAGATTTTGATGCTATGGCGCGGATTCCAAAAAACATCATTCCACAAAATTCTTTGCAAATTTTTGAAGCTTGTGAGTTTTATGAAACCCTAAAAAATTAAAGATGGGCGAACGTTTCAGCAATTGGTCGAGATGGCCGAAATTTCACCTTGATAAAACTAAAATTTACTAGCCAATGTTTTCTTCTGTGGACAAAATTTCGATTTTATACTTTTCGATCTCGAGTGATACAAGGTGCTATTTCAACATTTTGCACTCAAGGATATTGATGTCAGATGGAAGATATCGTCTCAGTGATAATACATTCAATAATGCAAAGAACGTAATAAATGGAATGCGATTCTTCAATAATATGGTAACAAATTTTGTGTATGATAAAAATCGCATTCTTAAAGCAAAATTTACACGACATGCTTACGAAGCGAAGTCTGACAATAGAAGAAACGAAGAAGTTCTGGGATTCCATCCGTGGTGATAAGAAAGTGTTCTAATAGTTTGTTGGTTTCACTATCCAACATTTTCAATTGTTCATTGCGTTCTGGATTTTTTCCTGAAATATGGAAGAAATCCTATGTGAACAAGGGTATAGTATCCAACTACCTTGGAATTGTTGCTTTGTGCGCTGTATCGAAGCTGTTTGAAGTTGTAGTTCTGGATTTTATAACACATAGTTGCTCTGACTACATATCAGAGACTCAGCTTGGATCCATGCCAAAGCTTTCAACTTCCCCTGTTGCATTCGACGAAATCAATCATCACATTAGAATCTCCAAGTTAAGTAGACTGGGATTAAACGGATCATTTTTAATTGGCTTCGATCATATCTAACTGGTAATGAAATAATAGTGAAAATAGGAGCCTGTACAACCTCACCATATGCTGTTACATCTAGGGTTCCTCAAGGAAGTCACCTTGGACCGTTCATAATTTTATTGTATCTCAACGATCTAAATTTTTCTATCAAGTGTATGAAACTATCGTTCGCCGATGACTTTCGTATTTCATATTTCAAAATGGTTTAAATGCCACTAAATGCTCCGTCGTCTCTTTTTGTAGCAAAAAGTCTGTATTCAAGTTCGACTATAATATGCCACAAAGTGTTCTCGAACGCGCATCGTCTGTTAAGGACCTGGGTGTTCTGGAAACCAAGTTAAACTTTAAAGAGCACATAGAGCTTTCAATTGTTACAATTTGACATTCGACGTCGTAGTTTTCCTATTTTTTTCTTCGGATTTCCTATGTTAGAACTAATTATGGATATAACGAGCTCATTGCTAGCATGTGCCGCATATTTAACAAATGTTTCAATTCTTTCGACTTTCATTTATCACGTAATGTTATCAAGAAATCGTTTCTTATGTTACTGTCTCATTAGATTTAGTTACTATAGAAGCACTAGATTTAAGGAAATATATCTTTTGGATGATTTTGATCTACTGATGCAAAAGATGAGGAGGTTTTATGCCTGCTGGAGAACAAGTTTGACAGATACTAATTCCAATGGGCTTTTCCCTGATCCAAATAAAAGAGCAAAAGATGAGGAGGAAAAGAAAGACATTCAGAGTAAAATCTTACAACAGGAGAAGGGTCTATTATAATTGAAACTGAAAGTAAAAAGATTAAATCAGTTCATCCTGATGTGGTCTACCTTAAAATTCTTCTTACCAAGAAGGAAATATTTGCCGATCAAAAAGATGTCGAAGCAAAAAAAATATCTTCTATGAAATCTTTTTCACTTCTTTCAAAATCACAATTCTAAGCATTTTTATTTTTACTGTAACATTTTCCGTACATCAGAGAGTATTTATTAAGGATCAAGAGTAAACCAAGTTAACTTGTGTTGGTAATTTGTGTATTACGTACATTTTATTCAGTACGTATTTCATAGATTGATATATGCAGTGCAACGAGTTTATTAAAATGACTTGAAGGATTGAGTTTCAAACAATCTTTTTTAACAATAACTTATTCTCAAATGAATGTTAAGCCTGACATTTTGGATGAAATATTAGTTTTGAACAATTTTTCACTAACGTTTGATGGAAAATTCCTACATTTTATGAATGTAGATTTTAATTCCCTAATAAAAAAAAACTTGGTAACACTGCTTCAAAGCATTTGTATTAGATTGCGCTAGACAAAATAAGCAAAACTAAATATTTTCTGTTACAAAAGTAGTTTTCCGGATAAATAAATAGTTTTACGACAACGTTCCATATCCATTGCCTTTCGCGTGTTAAATGAAAGGTTCCTATTTTACGGGTTTACTTATAGAAGCTACGAAAAAAATTTCTGCAAGAAGAAATCCATATAGGAATGTGTTTGTTGCTAATCAAATGTGTCAGTGGAAATAAGCTGAAACTGAGATAATTTTTCTCGAGCAGTTTTAAGGAAAACCGAAGAGTTCTAGACTAAGACACTTTTCTTGAATTGCAATTTTAAGCAGAATGAACTGATTGGTTTATTTTTCAACCATATGGAAGATTTATTGATTAAAATCAGGAAAAGAAGCGCCGAAATTTTTTTTACGCACATATTGTTGACATTACTCATACGCTTGCAAGAAGTCTTGCTCCTTAACTAAGGGCATCGAAAAAGATGGAGAATAAAAATGAAATCATTTTCTTGGGATTTCTCGAAGTGACGTGTTGTATGCGGACTTATTTATTGTGTTCATATGACAAACTTATGAAGATTTTTAAATTATATTTAAGTGAATTTTCAAGTACTGTGTAAAAGTATCACCTGCATAAAAATAGTTGTCTAACGTTTCACTCGAATTTCGCGCGTTTTAGTATTCGACTTCGCGCGGATTTCGCGCGTTTTGATTTTGAAATTTTTCGTAACAACTCTGTAAATGTTTACGAATCAGGTGTACAACTTTGCTTCCGCCGTTTTCCGATAGGTAGCTGTACCGGCTGAGGCTGGTCAAAATATATAGATGATAATGCCTTAAAAGTGAGTGTGTACAGTGCCGAACGAATTGTCATCGCCGTTTCAGTGACAGTTGTTCTTGTTTTCGTATTATTCACGCTCGAACATGTCTGTTTATGTGCCCAATTCTCGACATTTACGGGAAGTTTTACTTTTCTGTTACAATTCGAAAAAAAATCCAAAATCGTAAGGGTGATGAAAAGTGGGTTCGATACGATAATCCTAAACGCAGAAAAACATCTGGAAAGCCCGGGCATGCTACTTCGTCGAAGGCAAAATCGAATATTCACGGCGCCAAAGTTATGATTCGTATTTCGAGGGAATCAGCTCGGTATGATTTACTACGAGCTCTTAAAACCGGGTGAAACCATCACAGGAAATCGCTACCGAACGCAACCGATGCGCCTTAGTCGAGCGCTAAAAGAAAAGCGGCCACAATATCAAGAGCGTCATGACAAAGTCATCCTCCAACACGACAATGCTCGGCCTCACGTCGCAAAAGTGGTAAAAACAGTACCTGGAAACGCTGAAATGGGAAGTCTTTCCCCACCCGCCGTATTCCCCAGATGTCGCCCCTTCTGACTTCCACCTATTCCGTTCTGTGGCACACGGCCTAGCAGATCAACATTTCCAATCCTTCGAAGGATTGCTTCATGGATAGCGTCAAAAGAAGACTCCTTTTTTCGAGTCGGGATCCGAAAATTGCCGGAAAGATGGGAGAAAGTTTTCGCTAGCGACGGACAATACTTTGAATAATACATCTGTAAGCACTTTTTCGCAATAAAGCTTTTAATTTTGAAAAAAAAACGGCGGAAGCGAAGTTGTACACCTGATATTAGAATTAATAATCTTTTGAAATATGAAAATCGGTAGTGAAAATAATCAGTAGTGATGGTTTACAGATTGATTTAAATTAGAAAATTTTCGTATACTTTTCTCGTTTTTTTACGTGAACACGTCTTACTTTATTATAAGGTGCCATTTCAAAATTTATCACACAGATCAGTGAACAGTGAACAGTGAAGTTTTTGATCGTGAACATCTCTTGTTATATTTAACGTAACAATATTTTTGTTTCTTCACGTTATTCGAAGATTTCATCAGAAATCTGTGATAGAATTTTCACAAAGAACTTGAATTAAACATTTTCTTAAATGTTTGATAAGTAAAGATAAAAATTTAATGCTTAATTAATTCTAGCTCTCGTAGTAAAGACTGTCCCAGAAAGTATGGACGCACTTTGATTTCGCTGTAAATAATTCACAAGTGTTAGATATTCAACTTGTATTCGATATACTGATAATATTAGACTACAACAACAGAATATTATTCTCAACATTTGCTACTTAGCCTTTGTAGACTAGCTGGCGCACCTTCTTGCGAACGTTTCTTATTAAATTCGGTACAGACTTGTTGGCGACAAGATTTAACACTTTTTTCCAATCTTTTTCGAACTGTTGAATGGTTTCGGCTGCCGAGACATGTTTCCTAAGATGTGCCTTCGTTAATGTCCAAAATTCCTCAATTGATCGAAGTTGTGGGCAATTTGATGGATTCATGTCTTTTGAGACGAAAGTGACATTTTTGGTAGTATACATACTACCGTTGATTTCGAGTAGTGGTAAGAAGCAAGATCTCTCCAGAAGACAACAGGGTAGAAGTCGTTTTTGTAAACATTCCTTGATGTATATTTTGCTGTTCATTGAAGCATTGAAGGGTATCGGCATTTTACCGCAGCTACAAATTGCTTGCCAGATCATAGCTTTCTTACCAAATTTTTCGACTTCAATCGATGTCTCGGACTGGTTTAACACTTGCCCTTCTCGCACCGTATAATATTGTGGTCCCGGCAAGGATTTGTAATCGAATTTCCCGTAGGTTTCGTCGTCCATGATTATGCAGTTCAAATTTCCAGCAACAATCGTATTGGACGAACTTTCGACTACGTTTTGGTTGTTTCTGTTTCTTATAGGTTCGAAGATTCAAACGTTCTTTAGCACGAAGAACATTTGACTTCGAAGTGCCCACTTTGTTGGCCACATCCCGAACTGAAACCTCCTTCTTTTGCTCGAACGCCTTCAGTATACGTTTATCCAACTGAGGGTTAGCAGGACCTTTTTTTCGACCCGTTTTCGATTTATCGTCAAAGGTGATATCCTCACCGAACTTCCTGATTGCATTTCGCACGGCTTTTTCACTTACTCCTTCCATGTTTGCTATCTTTCTCAGTGACAGTCCGCGTTCTGTGCACCATTTGTACACAATTTTTCGACGTTGTTCTGCTGAAAGTCCACACATTTCGAAACAAACAAATGAAAACGAATAATCAACTGCACAAGTGCTAAGAGAAGACTGTAAACAACAGGACGCAGCCATAAAAATTGACAGATTCTCAACCATTGCGAAATGGCAGCGGTTTTTGGTTGCGTCCATACTTTCTGGGACAGTCTTTACGGCTTTTGTTTCACCGCTTCAAGTGACGGTGTACAATATTTAACACACTTTACTCTATAACTCTTGAACCGGAAGTCAGATCCGGATAAAATTCAGGAGTGGCGTATGGGACCACGAACCATTTCCGAGTAAACCTAGTGAGTTTATTTGATACACATGCATACATACACATACACATACACAAACAGACAACTCGACGAACTGAGTCGAATGATATACGTCACTTGGCTATTCGGCCCAATGATTGATTGAATGATTGATAACAACTGGGATTCTAACCAAGAATCATTAGATCACCAAGAGCGTCCGTGTGTTTATTGAGCCACAGAAACACATATTTGCTAGCCAAGTAAATAGTATATATATATATATATATATATATATATATATATATATATATATATATATATATATATATATATATATATATATATATATATATATATATATATATATATATATATATATATATATATATATATATATATATATATATATATATATATATATATATATATATATATATATATATATATATATTGCCTTGTCATACGTAACAAGTGATTTGCACGGAATTCTAGTATCCTGACCGAAAGTCACATAAGAAGGTACAGGCCTCTTCAAGCGCATGCGTAACAAACGTACGCCATTTAGAATACCGGGGAAAAAATTCTTCCACTTTTTTTTTTCGATAGAGAGAATCTCTCCGTATTGGGACATAGTTTTGCGAATATAAGAATCGGTGATGCTTGAGGGCAGATCATGCACACGCACTTCTATACCACTATCTTCCATATATACTGGAATGTTGTACTTAATGTTCTTGTGCTCCACATAGTGCACATTGTTATTGTCTTTTGCGAATTGAATTGCATCCAACTCTGTATAAAACTGGATGTAAACAACATTATTCGTCTTATTGCATTGAAGTAATTGCACACGTTTAATTTTTTTTTTTTTTTATAAATACGTTTATTTCATAGGCAATATACATAAGTTTTTCTTCGCCGTGGCATCCACAATACATAGTAGTTTAAACCTAATACATTTCGAATATCATATTAGTATGTTGGTACTCATTAGTTAATCTAAACACTGTTTTTATCAAGCGAGTTGCTATTTTAAATTACATTAAATAAAATACATTTATTTTGTACATGATCTTATAACTATTTCAGGATTGTTTGTATCAGTTCACCACTTATATTCAATATCCTATAGTTGGCTATTGGTTGAACTCATGGAAGAGAAAACAGTCTAACATAAAATAAAATTTAAATTGGAACTCCAATGGATTTAATGAAATGATAAAGAAGTTTCATGTATGGAAGGTCACGACAAGCAAGAATGTCGCGAACTGGGACATTGGATAGTCTACCTTGGGTACGCAAGGAATTTATTAGTTGAGATCTGACATCACGAAACTCCACGCATGTCCAAACAACATGGTCAATATCGCGGTAACCTTCGCCGCAAGCACAATGATTAGTCTCGGAAAGTCCAATTCGAAGGAGATGTGCATCTAACGTGTAGTGATTGGACATGAGTCTGGACATCACACGAATGAAATCTCTACTCACATCCAGTCCCCTGAACCATGCCTTTGTCGATATTTTAGGAATAATTGAGTGCATCCACCGACCCAGATCATCTTTATCCCAAGAAGCTTGCCAGCTGGCAAGTGTTCTTTGGCGAGACGCGCTATAGAATTCGTTGAAAGCAATCGGTCTCTCATAAATTTCACCCTCAATAGCACCACGTTTGGCTAAAATATCGGCTCTTTCATTGCCTGGAATGGAGCAATGAGCCGGAACCCAAACTATTGTGATTAGATAATTATTATTCAATATGTCGTTCAGACACTGTTTTATTTTACCCAAGAAAAACGGTTCATTTTTGCCAGCAGCGTTTGAGCGAATGGCTTCAATTGCACTCAGACTATCTGTGAAGAGGAAATAATGGTTTGGAGATAATGTGACGATTACATTCAAGCTATAATGAACTGCTGCTAACTCTGCTATATAAACAGATGCAGGTTCTTGAAGCTTGAATGAGGCCGAAACATTATTGTTGAACATACCAAACCCTGTCGCTTCTTCCATTCGCGATCCGTCCGTGTAAAACATTTTCTCAGAGTTAATATGCCTGAACTTACTTGAAAATATTTTTGGGATTTCCATAGAGCGTAGGTGGTCCGGGATTCCACGCACTTCGCGCTGCATGGATGTGTCGAAAAATAAAGTTGAGTCAGGTACATTTAGGAGGCTGACACGGATAGGAATATATCTTGAAGGGTTGATTTCCTGTGACATATGGTTAAAATATACTGTCATGAATTTTGTTTGAGATCGAAGCTCGACTAGTCGTTCGAAATTATTAATTACCATGGGATTCAGCACATCACATCTTATTAGCAGGCGTGATGAAAGCTCCCAAAATCGATCTTTTAATGGAAGAACTCCCGCCAGAACTTCAAGACTCATTGTATGTGTCGAATGCATGCAGCCTAAAGCAATTCGCAAACAACGGTACTGAATTCGCTCAAGTTTGATAATATGAGAATTTGCAGCGGAACGAAAACAAACGCATCCATATTCCATCACTGAAAGTATCGTTGTCTGATACAATTTTATTAGATCTTGCGGATGAGCACCCCACCAAGACCCTGTTATTGTTCGAAGAAAATTTACTCTTTGTTGGCATTTCGTTATCAGATACCTAATGTGTCCTCCCCACGTGCATTTGGAATCAAACCACACCCCGAGGTATTTGAAAGTCAAAACCTGTTCGATTATTCTTCCCATCATATGAAGCTGAAGTTGCGCGGGATCATGCTTTTTTGAAAAGACGACCAGCTCTGTTTTCTCCGCAGAGAATTCGATACCAAGATGAACAGCCCAAACGGACAATTTATCTAAGGTATCTTGCAATGGTTTTTGCAGATCAATAGCTTTGGATCCAGTAACTGAAACCACGCCATCATCTGCCAATTGTCTTAGTGTACATGGGGTTACTAGACAGCTGTCAATGTCATTCACGTAAAAATTATAGAGGAGCGGACTGAGGCATGAGCCTTGCGGGAGACCCATGTAGCTAATTCTGATTGTTGCCAAATCGCCATGTGAAAAATGCATGCGTTTCTCTGACAAAAGGTTGTGCAAATAATTATTTATAACCGCTGGGAGTCCATTTTGGTGAAGCTTGTCTGAAAGAACATCAATGGAAACTGAATCAAATGCTCCTTTAATGTCTAAAAATACAGATGCCATTTGTTGCTTTTGAGCGAAGGCAATTTGGATGTCAGACGAAAGTAATGCAAGGCAATCATTCGTCCCTTTATTTCTACGGAAGCCAAACTGAGTATCTGACAACAAACCGTTCGTCTCGACCCAAGTGTCGAGACGTCGTAGAATAATTTTTTCGAACAATTTTCTGATGCAGGACAACATCGCAATGGGTCTATATGAGTTGTGATTGGAAGCTGGTTTCCCCGGCTTTTGAATGGCGATAACTTTCACTTGTCTCCAGTCAGGTGGAACAATATTTTGCTCAAGAAACTTGTTGAACAATTCCAACAAACGTCTTTTTGCGAGGTCGGGCAGATTCTTCACCAAGTTGAATTTAATTCTGTCCAATCCAGGAGCGTTATTGTTACAAGACATGAGTGCTATGGAAAATTCCATCATTGAAAAGGGGCTATCAATGGAATCATCATTTGAAGAAGACTCCCTAACAATGCTATGCGTAGGAACGGAATCTGGACAAACTTTCCTCGCAAAATCAAATATCCATCGATTCGAGTACTCCTCACTCTCATTTCCTACGTTACGATTCCTCATTCGTCTGGCCGTATTCCAAAGAGTGCTCATTGAGGTTTCTCTTGACAAACCTTCCACAAAATGTCTCCAATAGCTGCATTTCTTAACCCGAAGTATGTTCTTGTACTTGGTTTCTAAAACCAAGAATTTTTCAAAATTCTGAGGAGTTCCTCCTCCTCGTTTTAAAAACGTCTTGAAAGCATTTTGTTTCGCGTGTTTAGCATCTGAGCACTCTTTGTCCCACCAAGGATTTGGAGGTCTTCTGTTAGACGATGGACCAAGAAATCGTTTGGTTTGGGCTTGTTCTGCGGCCTCCAGAATCGAACAAACGAGGAAGTCATATTCTTCAAGTGGGGGAAGCTCTTCCATTGAAGTTAAGACACTTGAAATATTACTTTGGTATTTAATCCAGTCAATATTTTTTGTCAAATCATATGGAATATTAACTGAATTAGCAATGCCTTTGTTACTCCTAATTGAGATGATGATTGGTAAATGATCGCTACCGTGTAAATCAGGAAATACTTTCCAGGTTCAATCTAGTCGAATTGAAGTCGAGCAAAGAGATAAATCTAATGCACTTGGACGTGCAGGAGGTCTTGGGATCCGTGTCATGCTACCCATATTTAGTACCGTCATGCTAAAATTGTCGCAAATATTATATATTAGAGATGATCTGCTATCATTGTAAACGGAACCCCACATCATTCCGTGCGAATTGAAATCTCCTAAAATCAAACGTGGAGCAGGAAGGGCTTCGATAATTTCATTAAGCTGTCGTTGTCCAACTTGAGCTCTTGGAGGAATATATACCGAAGCAATGCAAATGTCCTTTCCTTTAATGTTTATTTGACAAGCAACAACTTCTATACTAGAAGTCGAAGGAATGTTTAATCTATAAAAGGAATAACATTTCTTAATTCCTAAAAGCACTCCACCATACGGGGAGTCTCTGTCGAGACGTATAATGTTAAAGTCATTAAAATTTAAGGCTATGTTTGATGTAAGCCATGTTTCGCACAAAGCAAATACATCACATTTTTGACTATGCAACAAAACTTTAAATGAATCAAGTTTTGGCATGATGCTTCGACAATTCCACTGCAGGACAGTGATTGAATCATTTGCGGCGGATGATAAATTATCCATCAAATGATACAAAACCTGAAAGAGCTGGCCATTGAGCTGATAACTGTTTCAAAAAAGTTCTAGCTATTGGAAGGAATGCTGTTATGATGGTCTTTAGAGGTTCAGAAATATTGAATGCAGCGAAAATCCATTCTACAATTTCCGAAAATTTCAGTAATCCTGTTGGTGAATGTGAAATGGAGCCCACTGGATTATTGTCTTTTCTTGAGCTAGTTCCTGGATTGGTTTGTGAATTTGACAAACCAGGAGGCACAGTTTTTGGTTTTAAATTTGGCTTTTTAGCTTTAACACGGGGATCTTTTTTTGAAGGTATAATTTTAGGTGTCTTTTTTGGTATTTTGTGGTTTGTTAATCTCCTCTTAACAGACCCTTGAGGAGTGACAAACGAGGTATCTTCACTATTTCCGTCAGAGTCAGATTCCTCTGGCTCCGCAAGATTTGAAAAACCGTTTTCGGTTTCCAAAGGGGAGACATGTATGACCGTTTTGAGCATTTCTGCATATGTGCGCTTAGACCGTGCTTTTAAAGAAAGCTTCATTTTGTCTTTACGCAGCTTAAATGCAGCGCACACTGAAAGATCATCATGAGGGCTTTCCCCACAATAAACACATTTTTCAACATCTTTATCGCAAAGATTATCCTTATGAGGCCCTTGACATTTGATACATTTGGACTTATTACTACAGTAAGTAGCTGTATGTCCGAATTTTTTACAGTTCGTGCAATTCATAACATGCGGTACGAAAAGCCGAACAGGAAGACGAATTTTATCGATATAGACATGGCTAGGCAATGCAGATCCGGCAAATGTTACGCGAAACGAATCTGAGGGACGATAAGACTTTTTTCCATCGACAATAGATGCTGAGTACAATTGTTTGCACTCGAGTATCTTAACTCCCTCAAGCATGGAGTTTTTAAAACGGCCAACTCCATTTTTAAGTAAATCATCTGCTGTCAGACTTGCTTCAGTCACAACACCGTCAATTTCTACCTCCTTCGATGGAATGTAAACTCGATATTCAATAGCAAATAATTTACAGGTTACAATATCGTTTGCCTGTTTCAAGTCGTTAACTACAACTCGAATTTTATCTCTATTAACCTTACAGATTTCTTTAACTTCAGAGAAATGTGATGTCAAATCCTTTGTAATTTGCATCAAGTTTAAAATCTTTTCTTTTTTTCGAAGATAGACTATCCATGGCCCAGTGGTACCCTGTGGATAATGTTTAGCCCTCGGAGTATTTATACTTTTACTAGTATCCGGAATCGGATTCGGGTGATCTTCCATGAGATCATCCATTACATTAAATTTTTTTTGTAAATTAATAATACCAAAATAAAAACTTATGTTTAGTAAAATTTCAGATATAAGAAATAAAAAATAAATTAAATTAAATCTACCTTGTAGCTGATGTCTCTGTTCCTTTATCGTGAAGAACGACGTGAAGCTCTTCCAACGATTTCCAATTGGCAGTCTTTTGCTGTTTCCAATTGGCAGTCTTCTGTCGTTTACTGCTATCTCAGTTGCTCTGCCGTCGTTGTGAACACCACTGCACTTGCTGTACCTGACCCCAGGTACAGTGCTTTTGCTCTTGGTGGCGATCAAATGCGATGCTTGCAGTGTAGCACCTCGCGATATATGCCGTCTCTTTTGATCCTACGCAGCGTACAAATTCTGGTACCTGGTAGATCAGCACTGGGTTGCTTTAGCACCTCTGTGCCTTTGCACCCCTTCGTCTTCGCACCTTTATGCGATGGCACCTCTGTGACTCGTCACTTCTATGCTCTCGCACCTCTGTGTCTCTACACCTCTGTGCGTATGAACGGGATGGCCTTCGTTGCTAGCTTTCCAGTCGGGAAACGCCCCGAATATTGCGTTTGCTATGGGCAGTTTAACTACCTGAAGCTTAGAATTGTCTCGGTAGCAGCCGTTAACTCACGAGCCAGTACAATCGAAACACAACCTCTTCGCTTGAATGGTTTTTACTGAATCAACACACACGTTTAATGTCAAGATGCATTTGTTCCTTAGGCAAACCTTCAAGTTGTCGTATCGAAGGTCGAATTTTGCACTGCCTGAAGTCAACAACAATTGTATTCTTTCGTGTCGGCGGTAGCTTTTGTTCGTTTAGTTCACTCAATTCGAGGTCGTTCTATTGTTCACTACACAATACTGTACTTGGTTTCTTCCGTCCCGAACGTAAACGGTTTTGTTATATCGACTGACTTGGATGAGATGTGAAAGCGAACTGTATAGTATATTTATATGATTCCATACAATCGTCCTAAGCATTCTAATCTCAATCAGTCACGACGTAAAATGCAGATGATGGGCAGAAAATTGAGATTTATCTTTTTTAAAATTCACGCTGCATAGAAAATAATGGGAACCAAAGTTAACATTAGTATACGAATAGATATTTGGGCCATTGATCAAGTTCGGAGATCAAATTGCTGTGACTTCTGGTTCCGGAACAATGATAGTATAAGTGATGTAACCGACAAAACGCGTTGTTTTCACATCGCTCAATTTTCTCAGAGATGGCTCAACCGATTCCAACATGCTTAGGCTCGTTTGAAAGTTACTATTGGACCATTAATTAAGATTGAAAATCAAATGGCTGTCACTTTCGGTTCCGCAAATATAGTGGTATAAGTGACGTAACCGACAAAACATGTGTTTTTTTCTACCGCGCAATTTTCTCAGAGATTATTACACCCTTTTTGGTCATGAAGAATACTTATGCAAAATTTGAAGCAAATCAAGAAATACAATGCTAAGTCGACCTTCAATTTCATATGGAAGTACTCGAAAGATTGTCTTAAAAAGACATGAAACTTCAAAATCTGGTATTTACTTGACTCTGGATTTTTTTTAAGATTGACTTCGACTCTGGATTTTTTTAAGATTACCGGAATCGATTTTTTTTTTATATCAGATGTCTTAGAAATGCACGAATAGTCTAGATCTGGTTTTACCTCGAAAAAAATGTGCGCTTTATTCCCGGAACGTCGGTTTAAAGAATTTTTTCGATATAACACCAAATTTCGATGTTTCTTGCATTTCTAAGGCAAGGCAAGGCCGGTTAACTTTGGAAAATTGCATTAAAAACCTGTTTTAATCCACCTAGACCTGTCTTTCGCATTTTCATTTTCTCCTGTATATTACAGTAGAAGTTCCCCGAAATACTAAAATTTTATAAAGTTCAGAAAATAGTTTTGAAGAATTCGGTTGCATAATACTGCTACAGTGATACACTACATTTGAATTTAAGTTAGTGAAAATCTATTCAATCTGACATTCGGTTCATTCAACCGTGCACTTACTCATTTTTTACGATTCTCTATGACGATTCGAATTTTGGAACCATACGTAACTCCTGAATTTCATCCGGATCCGACTTCCGGTTCTGGAGTTATAGGGTAAAGTGTGTTAAATATTGTACACCGTCACCGTAAAAAATTTTCTACGCTGAACTAGAAATTACACAAATCGATAGCCATTATCAGTAGGCAGCTAAACGAACCGATTCCGGCTATCCTGATTCCCGATTTTCGATTAACGACGGGAGATAAAAGTCATAAACTCAAAAATGGATCTTAACCACTTTTTTCAGAGATTGCAGAACCGATATTCCCAATCCTAGGGTCAAATGATAGGTCTTATGATTCTACCAAAAATTACTGCATTGATTTTCTAGCCATGTAGTTTTGCAATCTCACGTATTTCTGTTATTTCTGATGGTTCCTTTTTGTTACAACTGATTCAATGGAATTTTAAAGGTTTGAAACTATCACAGATAGTACAAGAAACTTTAACTTATCGTATACATCCGGATGAAATTATGGGACCACGAGACTTCATGAAAAAAATGTACCGGTAGTCGGTAGATTCAGCAAATCATTTACGGGACTATCAATGGTTTATTTGGTTACAGAGTCTCATGGTCTGCAAACTAGAGAAAATCACTAGCCAATATAAAGAAGTAGCTTATGAACAAAGTATTCCTTAAATTGACGTTTTCATACTAAGCACCCTATCTCCGGAATAATCAGGGATTTGATCCGAATGAAAATTGGAATATTCTTGTGGCATCTTTAGAACTTCTATCTACGAGAAAAGTGAGTAACTTTTTTTTCACATTTTTAATGCATTATTTTCACATTTTTAATGCATATCATCCTGTAATTCCGGAACGGGATTTCGGATCCAAATGAAATTCAGGAACTTTGTATAGAACCATAGCACCTTTCATTTGAATTTAAGTTTGTGAAAATCGGTTTGGTCATTTCCAGTGAGTGAGTGACATTATTTTCACATTTTTTGGTGTATATCACCCTGCAATGGACTATGAGACCTTTCATTTGAATCTAAGTTTGTGAAAATCGGTTCAGCCATCTCAGAGAAAAGTGAGTGAACAATATTTGTCAAACACACACACATACACACACATACATACACACACATACATACATACACCCCCCCTCCCCTCTCCCTCTTCGTTTTCGATTCCTTTTTTCTACCAATAACATTTTCCATGTTTGACGACATTTTCGTGTAAATATTGATTCGCCCTTTTCGAAACTCAGCCTGGAGGCAAATTGGTCTTCCCATCCGCGCCATACAAATGGTTTACCATAATGAAGATGTATGAAAAGTTTCATCCAAATCGAAGCAAATCGATCCAGATTTTACCACCTTTTGTGCTTCCATAGAAATCCGTAGATTGTAGATAGAATAATTTATGAAACAATCCGGGAGTCCCATAATCACCCTTGAAGCAATTTTCTGAATTTAAATAAAAGAGAAACAGAGAAAAAAAATTATCAAATCGATCTAAGATTCAGATTAAACTACTGGCAATGGCTCATTTTTATCTCGATCCCCTGGAGCCGCACGAGATCGGAGACAGAAAAAAAAGGTGCATAAACATGAATTCCCCCGCAGATTTTGTTTTTGATACTACTTTACATTTAGATTGAATTGGTTCTTTCCGCAGACAGCGAACAAAAACCAATTGAAAATTCTTCCGAATGCAACTGCCTGCATATATCCCAGGACGTAGGACGGAGGACGAAGGAAACACATGCATCGCTTCTGGGGCCCGGAGCCTCTCCAGATGATAACATTAATGGAAACAAAACACTTCCCGTTCGCTCCAGGCAGGGCACACACAGACAAAATTGCGACACACGACTGTTATGCAGCTTAGGGGTTTTCCTTCTTCTACTTCTTCTTTTGGTCCTTTGTATTTTCCTGCGACGATGCCAGCAGACAGCAGACAAACGAAATAGGAAATAAAGCTCCTTCCTGATGAAAGGTTGTTTGTCGATGTTTGTGTGAGTATGTTTGTAGGATGCGACGAAGGACCAGACATAATCCTTAAAAAACAAAACCAACCGGAAAGTTTAATGACATGCAAACGAGTGTTTCCTTCTAGCTGCTTTTTAGCGTGAACTTGTCTGGTAACTTTGCACGAAAAAAAAAAACGGTGAAGCGCGGTATCCTTCATCGCGCAGGTGTTGTCTTCCATTTCGGGGAAGGAAAGGTTGAATGTTTATTTGCATGCCGCTGTACGGTAATCCCTGGGGAACATTGGAAAACTTTCTCAAGAATTTGTTTTGTGTTTTTTTTTTCATTTTCAATTGTGGAAGAAAATTGAAACATTTCTTTGTCAGTAATTCTCGTGAATACCCACGACGATTTAAAATGACGAGTAACGGACATTGGAAAAAGTCATGTTCACCTTAACGTTATTCGCGGCAAACCATTCTATAGTATTTCTCCATAATGGCAAGATGCTAAGTCCCGCCCAAACAACGAAAAAAATGTTTTTCTTTAGGAAAGGCAACAGACGTCTTTTTCTGGCATTCCAGCATTCCATTTATGATATTCTGGTCAATGGTCTCGGTCAAACTATAAGTTTTTCTCTTCAAACCACATATACAGATGGCCTGCCACACGAGATGTTTTTTGACGCACTTTTATAGTCTTAACAATTCGTTAACAATTTCGATTCCGGAAATTTCATGTAATTTTCAAGATCGTAAATTGCCTAACTTTTACCTGAATAGTTATACAGCAACTTTATTGTTTCTCCAGGAAGAGGTGATTGATTGAAATCTAACAGTTCAGTAGCTATTTTCTCTTATGTCAAAAATAATACTTCTCGATAGAACTTTTCACGAAAGTTATATTCAGATAATTCGACAGTAAGAGAGCAAAAAATTCTGTCCAATTTCGACTTTATTTTACTAACAAGATTTGAATGTGATAATTTGTGTTCGCATCTCATCCGACACAGTCGAAAATTACTTACGGTCGAGACGACAGAAACAAAGACATTTAAGTGCAGTGAACAATAGAGTATACGAAATGGGTAAATACGATTTACAATGGCCTGAAACGTTGCCAGTAAGACCAAACTCAATTTGTATTGATTTCAAACGCTGCAAAATTAGACCGAAATTGAAATCTTACTTAAAGAACGAATGCATCTAGACGGTAATGATGTAAATGAGATTCAGCTCAACAAGGCGTGTAACTCTGTGTACATTATTTTTAAACGTGAAATAGAAACCTTCCCCGCAGGCTAGTGATCATTTCGTTCGAGAAAATATGTCGCAGTACGGAAAAATTCTTTCCATCGAAAGGAAAATATGGCGGATTTTTTTTCCCGGTATCCGGAATGGCGTGCGAGTGTTACGTATTCGACTGCATAAGGCGATTCCATCTTATGTAATTTGTGGTCAAGGCGGAAGGCATCCTTGTAAATCGCTGGTTACCTATGAGAATCAGCTGATAACATGTCAGTTTTGTGAACAACCTGCTCACTACGGCAAGCCTTGCACTGAAACTACGAAAAAGACATCTTTAATCAAAGGCAACCGTTCAGCACAAGTATCTATTGGGTCAACAAACAAAAATATTGCAATAACCGAACAAGCTTCTTCAGCTAAAGCATCAACTGCAACAATCGTGAAATAACACAAACCCAACAAACAAACATCGATCCGAACAATACTACGGATGTTCCAGAGACACACCAAAACAACGACTACGAAAACACTAAAAACAACAGCAACGACGACGACGGTAAAATGGAAGAAGATGCGACTCGCGAGCCAACGGTCCCTTAACCTATGGTGGATAGAAACGAGAGCAACTCTGCCCCGAGAAAAAGGGTTACAGCAAAATCCAGTAAAAAAAATTATCTTGATTTCACTTAAAACCAATGTTAAACCGGCTCTGTTTAATTTTAGAATCTTGAGCCGCATAAAATAAATGTAAGAATAAGAAAAAAAACATTTTAATGTTAAAACAAACAGTTTTGAATTATTTAAACTGATTTAAAACAGATTACTGACACTATTTTCACTAAAAGTTTTTTTTAATGAATGTTTATGTTTATTTTAATAACTAGTACTAAGTGACCAGTGTGTCTTTTGCATCTCATCTAACATGTTGAATCAAACTGACACCATCCGTATTGTTGCCCTGAAATTTGCTCGAAAGTTGTTCCTAAAACTGGCAGGTTGAAAACCTTGTCCAAAAACTACTCTAAACACTGCTTTAAAATCTGCTTCCAAAACTGCTCTGAAAACTACATAAAAAACTGCTCGAAAACTGTCTAAAAACTGCTCTAAACACTGCTCGAGAAACTGCTCCAAAAACTGCTCTAAAAACTACCTAGAAACTGTACGAAAACTGCTTTAAGAACTATTCGAAAACTGTTCCAGAAACTGTTCTAAAAACTACTTAGAAACTTCTCGAAAACTGCTCTAACAACTGCTTTGAGCACTGCTCGTAAAACTCCTCTAAAAGCTGCTTGAATCACTGCTCTAAATATTGTGTTAGATATTATATTGTGCTCGAAAGTTGTTTAAAAAAACTCGAAAACGGCTTTAGGAACTATTCGAAAACAGTTCCTAAAACTGCTCAGAAAACGACTCGAAAACTGTTTAAAAATCTACTCCAAAACCTACATTAAAAACTGCAAAAAAACTGCTCTAACAACTACTTAGAGCAATGTTCATAAAACTCCTCTAAAAGCTACTTCAAACACTGCTCTAAAAGTTGTGTGAAAACTATTTAAAAACTGCTTCAATAACTATTCGAAAACCGTTCCAAATACTGTTCTAAAAACTGCTAAGAAAACGACTCGAAAACTGCTCCAAGAACTACTCTAACAACTGCTCGAAAGTTGCTAAAAAACTGCTCTAACAACTACTTAAAGCACTGCTCATGAAACTCATCTGAAAACTGCTTCAAACACTGCTCTAAAAACAGTTTTCGAATACTGTTCCAAAAGCTGTTCTAAAAACTACTTGGAAACTTCTCGAAAACTGCTACAAAACTGCTCTAACAACTGCTTAGAGCACTGCTCATAAAACTCCTCTAAAAACTGCTTCAAACACTGCTCTAAAAATTGTTTGAAAACTACTCGAAAACTGCTTCAATAACTATTCGAAAACCGTTCCAAATACTGTTCTAAAAACTGCTAAGAAAACGACTCGAAAACTGCTCCAAGAACTGCTCCAAAAACTGCTTAAAAACTGCACCAAAAACTGCTTGAAAAACTACTCCAAAACTACTCTAAAAACTGCTCGAAAGTTGCTAAAAAACTGCTCTAACAACTACTTAAAGCACTGCTTATGAAACTCCTGAAAACTGCTTCAAACACTGTTAAAAAAATTTCTTTTAATTTTGCTCGAGAACGGCTTTAGGAACTATTCGAAACCAGTTCCTAAAACTGCTCAGAAAACGACTCGAAAACTGTTTAAAAATCTACTCCAAAAACTGCAAGAAAAAAACTTCTCTAACAACTGCTTAGAGCACTGCTCGTAAAACTCCTCTAAAAGCTGCTTGAAACACTGCTCTAAAAATTGTGTAAAAACTACTCGAAAACTGCTTCAATAACTATTCGTAAACCGTTCCAAATATTGTTCTAAAAACTGCTAAGAAAACGACTCGAAAACTGCTCCAAGAACTGCTCTTAAAAATTGCTTCAAAACTGCTTAAAAACTGCACCAAAAACTGCTTGAAAAACTACTCCAAAAACTACTCTAAAAACTGCTCGAAAATTGCTAAAAACTCCTCTATAAACTGCTTCAAACACTGCTCTAAAAACAGTTTTCGAATACTGTTCCAAAAACTGTTCTCAAAACTACTTAGAAACTTCTCGAAAACTGCTAAAAAATTGCTCTAACAAGTGCTTAGAGCACTGCTCATAAAACTCCTCTAAAAGCCGCTTCAAACACTGCTCTAAAAATTGTTTAAAAACTACTCGAAAACTGCTTCAATAACTATTCGAAAACCGTTCCAAAAACTGTTCTTAAAACTGCTAAGAAAACGATTCGAAAACTGCTCCAAGAACTGCACTAAAAACTGCTTCAAAACTGCTTAAAAACTGCTAAAAAAAACTGCACCAAAAACTAATTAAGAAACTACTCCAAAAACTACTCTAAAAACTGCTCGAAAGTTTCTAAAAAAAACTGCTCTAACAACTACTTAGAGCACTGCTCATAAGACTCCTCTAAAAACTGCTTCAAAAACTGCTCTAAAAATTGTTTTCAAACTGCTCGAAAACTGCTTTAAGAATCATTCGAAAACAGTTCCTAAAACTGCTCAGAAAACGACTCGAAAACTGTTTAAAAATCTTCTCCAAAAACTACTTTAAAAACTGCAACAAAAAAACTGCTCTAACAACTATTCAGAGCACTGCTCATAAGACTCCTCTAAAAGCTGCTTCAAACACTGCTCTAAAAATTGTTTTAAAACTGCTTGAAAACTGCTTCAAGAACTATTCGAAAACTGTTCCAAAAACTATTCTAAAAATTGCTAAGAAAACGACTCGAAAACTGCTTCAAGAACTGCTCTAAAAGCTGCTTCAAAACTGCTAAAAAAACTGCACAAAAAACTGCTTAAAAAACTACTCCAAAAACTACTCTAAAAACTGCTCGAAAGTTGCTAAAGAACTGCTCTAACAACTACTTAAAGCACTGCTCATGAAACTCCTCTAAAAACTGCTTCAAACACTGCTCTAAAAATTGTTTAAAAAGTACTCGAAAACTGCTTCAATAACTATTCGAAAACCGTTCCAAAAACTGTTCTAAAAACTGCTAAGAAAACGACTCGAAAACTACTTCAAGAACTGCTCTAAAAACTGCTTTAAAACTGCTTAAAAACTGCTAAAAAACTGCACCAAAAACTGCTGAAAAAACTACTCCAAAAACTACTCTAAAAACTGCTCGAAATTTGCTAAAAAAACTGCTCTAACAACTACTTAAAGCACTGCTCATGAACTTCGTCTAAAAACTGCTTCAAACACTGCTCTAAAAATTGTTTTCAAACTGCTCGAAAACTGCTTTAAGAACTATTCGAAAACAGTTCCTAAAACTGCTCAGAAAACGACTCTAAAACTGTTAAAAAATCTACTCCAAAAACTACTTTAAAAACTGCAACAAAAAAACTGCTCTAACAACTATTTAGAGCACTGCTCACTCCTCTAAAAGCTGCTTCAAACACTGCTCTAAAAATTGTTTTAAAGCTGCTTCAAGAACTATTCGAAAACTGTTCCAAAAACTGTTCTAAAAATTGCTAAGAAAACGACTCGAAAACTGCTTCAAGAACTGCTCAAAAAGCTGCTTCAAAACTGCTAAAAAAACTGCACAAAAAACTGCTTAGAAAACTACTCTAAAACTGCTCGAAAATTGCTAAAAAAAACTGCTCTAACAACTACTTAAAGCACTGCTCATGAAACTCTTCTAAAAACTGCTTCAAACACTGCTCTAAAAATTGTTTAAAAAGTACTCGAAAACTGCTTCAATAACTATTCGAAAACCGTTCCAAAAACTGTTCTAAAAACTGCTAAGAAAACGACTCGAAAAGTACTTTAAGAACTGCTCTAAAAACTGCTTTAAAACTTAAAAACTGCTAAAAAAAACTGCACCAAAAACTGCTTAAAAAACTACTCTAAAAACTGCTCGAAAGTGCACTGCTCAGAGGACTCCTCTAAAAACTGCTTCAAACACTGCTCTAAAAATTGTTTTAAAATTGCTCGAAAACGATTCGAATACTGCTTAAAAATCTACTCCAAAAACTACTCTAAAAACTGCTAAAAAATACTGCTCTAACAACTACTTAAAGCACTGCTCATGAAACTCCTCTAAAAACTGCTTCAAACACTGTTTCAGAAACTGCTTAGAAAACGACTCGAAAACTGTTCCAAGAACTACTCTAAGAACTGCTTCAAAACGTAATGTAAGCTCTTAATGTGGAATGTATTCGGACATAACATGTCTTGAAATCTTAATTTTCATTCCTGAATCTGAGCGAAATGTTTACCGAGATTGACGGCGGAGATTCTCGGCAGTCCTAAATTTGGTAAATGTTAAATATGTTGAGGTCATTTTTCACGTGATTTTTTCTACGCGACTTTCCGAAGTTTTTTTTTACGCGGATTTTTGATTTCGGATATCTCAAAAGTCCCAAAGTCGCTTTAAAGTGTGAAAATTCTTAAACTGTGTCAGTGTCGCTGGTGTGATTAGGCATCGAATCGAATGTTTTGATACCCTTGTAAAACAATGAATGAATGAATGAAGAAAGGTGATCTTATTTCAACCACGTTTCTTCTATTTTTATCTACGCGATCAATTGTCTCATCATCCATCCATCACAACAGAAACATCTTCACTTATTCGGTTTCGCGCAAAACTATCATGAACTTAGTTTTACTTATTTTCAATTTCAACTGTTTCTATTTTAACCATCTACTTAGAGAACTCAAATCATCGTTCAAGTGTCAGACGGTAGTTTTTCTAGGTATTTTGCTGCAATGAATACCACGGTGTCATCATCAAATAGATTTTTTACCCAAAATCGTTAAACTCATCTCGTATCATTAACATACATAATGAATAAAATAGGTCTCATTACACTTCCCTGTGGTATGCCGAGTGTGTTTTCCATCGGACTTGATACAAAGTCATTAAAGACAGTCCGTTGAGTTCCGCCACTCAAACCATGTGTATGCAGAACCCAAAAATCCTACTACTTCCCAGGAATTTTTATTTGGTAAAAATCGAATAAACTGTACGCTTAAAACTTGAAGTCGGGTTATTTTTTTTATTTGTCAATAATTGTACTTTAAACTTGATTTCGTTCATCGCATGCCATGATAAAATAAGTTCTTATGGGGAATCAAACTTTTCAGCTTAGAACTCTTAGAACTGTTTCTATTTTAATCTGAATTATTTTGAAAATTTTATCTCACAAAACTGGGATCCAACCCTAGACCATGTTTTGGTCACAACGTTAAACATTTCGTTATCATCCATAAAACTTCGACAAACGCCTCGGCTCTTTCATTGTTTATCAACTTCTACAAATCACCGGATGCTGGGTTATTATGACACGCCGCACATTATGAGGTGCCGGGTATAGCACGAAAAAAAAAGTATCATCAATTACTTAGAGACTAGAGAGACTAATCGAATTGTCGGGATGACAATCTCTCACCCACGGCCCGATTGCGGAAGCCGATCGTAAAACTTCAACATGATAATTCTATTCATTAAAGCTGCAATCTTCATTTGCCATTATGATGTAACCTTCGCTCGAATCAACCAACCAACCGACCGACCAGTCGGACAAGCCAGGGGGACAATCCGTCCGACAGTCGTCTACCTTCTTATGATGATGATGTGTTTTGCCAGCCGGTTGTCATGTCTCGTCTCGGATGTTGTGAGACTTTTATGGCATGTGTTCCACCGACAAGCTGACATTCGCTCCAGCTTCGCCCGAGGGGCGCTCGGCTGCTCAGCTGTTCGCCGATGTCCGTCCGCCGATCCCTTCGCTCGCCGCAATTATCGTTTTACCATTTGCACGTTTGCGTTTTTTTTTCTTCTTTTTGCGCCATTACACTGTCATCCTAATATTAATTTTTATTTTTATTTCATCTCACTTCCAGGTACCATGATATGTTGCTACCTGCTGTACAGTCGGATGTTCGGCACGGCCGACGAGGCACTTCACTACTACGGACAGCGGCGCACCAGGGACAGCAAGGGTGTTACGATTCCGTCCCAGCGTCGATACGTGGAATATTACGCGACTTTGTTGCGAAGCAATGAATCGTATCGGCCGGTTACGTTATACGTAAGCTGATGTCAAACTCCTTCGATGGCAACAAACACTACTAACACTTCGCTGCCATTATTTTGTTTTTTTTTTGCTTCTATCAGATCTGTGAAATCCGGTTGAGCCCAGCGGTCAACGTCAAGGAGGGTACGATCAACGTTACGGGCAAAAGTCCGCAACCGTTGCCGGAGTTTAAGCGCATCGACGACCAAACGGTGGCAAAGCTTGACTACTGCATGCCCCTGGCCGGTGACGTCAAGATCGAATTCACCAAGAGTTTGGTTCTGCGGAAGGAGAAAAAATGTCACTTCTGGGTCAATACGTACTTCGTGGAGAAGTCAGCCAAGAGTGAGAAGTCTACCCCATTGCTGGACCATTTTTTTACTAATCACAACTTTGTTTCTGCTCGTAGGTGATGCCGAAGGAAATCTGTTTCTAACGCTCTGCAAAACGGAAATCGACGACGTCCACAAGGATAAGGATCACAAGGAGTATCCGAATAATTTTACGGTAAGTAGCGGCGTTGATCTTAGAAGCCAATTTTCTTTTTATGTTCGAGCCCCGACCTGGAGGGATTTATAGTGTCAGTAGCAGGCACGTACCCAGAGGGAGAGCCCGAGGGGCCCGGGCCCCACCCGAAATCAGAAACAGAAACAAAAAAAGTTTGATTTATATTATGGGACTGTTGATCCTACAGATTACACCGTAAGATAGAGGTTTAGAGAGTTTCGTGATGGTTGAAATTCCACTGTCGGTGAAGAACGCAGGGGCATGTCCTACGATGCGATTACATAGGACTTAAAATGCCATAGTCGAGCAAGATTCTGCAGATGAGAAAGATGTTCTGCCGCTGGATCGCGCATACTTACAGGGTTGTTACGGTCGCGCGGATTTAGCGATTTTCGCGGATTTCGCGCGGATTCTACTTAGATTTTGATACGATGGCGCGGATTTCGCGCGAATTTCAAGAAACATTGCTTCACATATGTGAATCATTTGTTCGAAAAAATAGTTCAGTTCTATGAAACCCCAAAAAATTAAAGATGGGCGAACGTTTCAGCAATTGTTCGAGTTGGCCGAATTGATGAATTTTCACCTTGATAAAACCCAAATTTACGAGGAGGCGGCTCTAGCAAATAGTTTCTTCAGAGGACAAAATTTCGTTTTTCTGCACTCCGATCTCGAGTCTAGCAAGAAAAGAAACGAAGAAGAAAACGTTGAAACATTTATCTAGTGCTGGACTCGACGGGATTCCTACAGTGGTGATAAGAAGTTGTTCTAATAGTTTGTTGGTTCCACTATCTAACATTTTGAACTGCTTTTTGCGTTCTGAAATTTGACGTTTCCAGTTTACAAAAGTACGTCATAATACGGTCCAGTCGGTGTTGAACAGTCGTTCGCACCGCACGCGTATAGCTCTTGGCTCCTGGAATTTTTTTTTCTGGCTACCTAGAGTTTCATTGATTCAAGGCTTCAGTCTTTTTCAAGGCTACCTGAATCACTAACTAAGTGACTAAGTGATACAAAGAGTGATATTAGAGTGACTAAGTGATACAAAGAGTGATATTAGAGTGACTAAGAAATTAATCAGCCTTTTTTAAGGCTAGCTAGGAGTCTAATCGAAGACTAATTTAGCCTAGTTAATTTAATTTAAAACTTCATTAATTTCAAAAATGCCTGCGTCCAACCGGAAAGGCAACAAGCCTAAGGCTAAAAATAATTCAATACGGAATAAATCACAATCCGTTATTCAACATTTTTCTAATAACATTCACGATCTTATAGAATCTGAATGTAAAAATAAAAGACAACGGACGGATTTCCCTACCGTTGATCCTATGCCGTCTAACAATATTTACGAGATTCTTCCTGAATCCGATTGTAGCGACATAGAAGAAAATTCTTCAAAAATTCCCAAAATGGACGCTTGTCGTTCTGGGAAGAAACATCAATCTATGCCTCCAGTGACGGTGATGATTTCCGACTTCAAAGCATTCCGTACTGAGCTTTCTACTTTTCTCCCGGAAGTAAAAGTCTCATTTCAAATCGGACGAAGAGGAGAATGTCGAGTCTTGGTGGATGGATTGGAAGATTACGAACGTCTTATTCGATATTTGTCCGAAAAACTTCATAAATTTTATTCATATGATATAAAATCAGACAGACCCTTCAAGGCTGTCTTGAAAGGATTATCAAATGATCAAAGTATTGATGAAATTAAAAATGAACTAAAAGAATTGCTTGGTTTTGCCCCTTCCCAAGTAATACTTATGAAAAAAAGAGCGAATGGTACTTCTAAACCACGCTCTGGAATTTCCCATGAACTTTACCTAATACACTTCAATCGAAGTGATGTAAACAATTTGAAAACTTTAGAAAAAGTACGTTTCATTTCCCACATTAAAATTCATTGGGAACATTATAAACGGCATAATCGTATTGCAAACTTAACGCAATGTCGTCGTTGCCAAGGCTTCGGTCATGGAACCAAAAATTGTCATATGGATATACGGTGTTTGAATTGTGGTAAATCGCATTCGAAAGACGCTTGTCCAATGAATGAAACCACTGATAAATTTTCATGTTCAAATTGCAATGGAAATCATAAATCCAATTATTTGAAATGTCCTGTCAGGGAAAAAATTTTAAACGCTCGTTCGCTTAGACAACAAGTCAAATCAACGACCTTAAATTTACAGAACATACCTGAAAATTCTTCTAAGGCACCTGCCAATTCGTCTTCTAACGAAAACAATTTATTGACAGGTAGATCGACCTCGTCATCATCTTCTTCTAATTTCACTTATGCTGGTATATTAGGTAGAAATCTATCTCCTATTTCTTCTAATGTAAATAATCAAAACACAGGACCGCCTTGCAGTTCTTCTTCTAACGAAAACAATTTATTAATAGGTAGACCGGCCAAATCATCTTCTTCTAATGGCAGTCTACCTACAAATATTCCTTCAATGCCATTCGCTTCTTTAAATGAAGTCGATTTAGGCGATATAACTGAAAATAAAATGATCTACCTACAAGATCAACTTTTTCAAATGATCATCCAAATGAATTCGACTTCATCACTTTTTGAAGCATTTCAAATCGGATGGAAATTTGCAAATAATATTATAATGAATTTAAAATTTAACAGTGATGTTAAATAATTATTTGAATATTTTAAATTGGAATGCTCGATCTTTGAAATCGAGTGAAGATGAATTTTATAATTTTCTCAAAGTTCACAAAATTCATATTGCCATTGTGACAGAAACTTTTCTTAAACCAAATGTAAAATTGAAAAGTAATCCACATTATGTGGTTCATCGATTTGACAGGTTTACTGGAATTGGTTGGGAGTTGCCATTTTTGTCCAACGGCAAATTAAACATCGAATTTTACCTTCTTTCAATACTAAAGTTATTGAAAGCTTGGGAATCGAAGTTGAAACCATTCATGGAATTTATTTCATCGCTGGAGCATATTTGCCATTCCAATGCACCGGCGAACAATTAAATTTCTTTAAAGGCGATTTGCAAAAACTTACAAGATATCGATCGAAATTTTTCGTAATAGGGGACTTAAATGCTAAGCATGTCCAGTGGAATTGTAGGCAAAATAACAGTAATGGTAAAATACTTCATAATCAACTCTCAGCTGGTTACTTTACAGTTCTTCATCCCAGTAATCCTACTTGTTTCTCTTCCGTGAAAAACCCGTCTACAATTGATTTGGTTCTAACAGATCAAAGTCACATTTGTAGTGAACCGATTACACATGCTGACTTTGACTCAGATCATCTTCCTGTAACTTTCAGACTTTCCAACGAAGCTATAATTAATCCAATTAGTTCTATTTTCAACTATCATAGAGCAAATTGGTTGGATTACAGATCTCACATTGAAAATCATGTGGATCATGAAACTATTTTAGAAAATTCTGCGGATATCGACACAGCAATTGATAATTTGAATCATTATATTATCGAAGCTAGAAATCTTTCAGTTCCCAAAGCTCAAACTAAATTAAATTCTCCTATCATCGATGACAATCTTCAACTGCTCATTCGGTTGAAGAATGTTCGTCGACGACAATATCAACGTTCTCGTGATCCTGCTATGAAAAACATAGTTAAGGATTTACAAAAAGAAATTAAACATAGATTTACTCTTTTGCGAAATGAAAATTTCGCTAAAGAAGTTGAACAAATTAAACCATATTCTAAACCTTTCTGGAAACTTTCTAAGGTTCTTAAGAAACCTCAGAAACCAATTCCTGCTCTCAAGGAAGGAAATCAAATACTTCTTACAAATGGTGAAAAAGCTCAAAAGCTAGCTCAGCAGTTCGAGAGTGTCCACAATTTTAATTTAAACGTTGTGAGTCCTATTGAAAATGAAGTCTCACTGAAATATGATCATATTTCAACTCAAGTGTTATCACACGATGACATTATTGAGACGAATTTTGATGAAATTAAATCAATTATTAGAAAACTTAAAAACATGAAGGCTCCTGGTAATGATGGAATTTTTAATATTCTTATTAAAAATCTTCCCGATGTTGCCTTGAGACTCCTGGTTAAAATTTTCAACAAGTGTTTTTCATTAGCTTACTTCCCAAAAAGATGGAAAAACGCTAAAGTAATTCCTATCCTAAAACCTGATAAAAACCCAGCAGAAACATCAAGTTATCGCCCAATTAGCTTACTTTCTTCTATCAGTAAACTTTTTGAAAAAATTATCTTGTTAAGAATGATGACTCATATAAATGAGAATTCAATTTTTTTACCAGAGCAGTTTGGATTTCGTCATGAACATTCAACTACTCATCAACTTGTAAGAGTTACGAACATGATAAAAACAAATAAATCTTCTGGGTTATCCACTGGAGTTGCTCTTCTAGACATAGAAAAAGCATTCGACAGTGTTTGGCACAAAGGTTTAATAGCAAAAATGTCTGATTTCCAGTTTCCTATTTATTTGATCAAAATGATTCAAAATTATTTAACTGATCGTACTCTTCAGGTTAGCTATCAGAATTGTAAATCTGAATTGCTACCCGTACGAGCCGGTGTTCCGCAGGGTTCGAGTGTAGCTCCAATCTTGTATAATATTTTCACTTCTGATCTTCCAAATCTACCCGTTGGTTGTCAGAAATCGCTATTCTGTGACGACACAAGTCTGTTAGCCACAGGTAGAAATCTAAGAGTGATCTGCAGTCGCCTACAAAGAAGTTTAAATATTTTCAGTGATTATCTGTCAAAATGGAAAATTAAACCAAATGCAGCAAAAACGCAATTAATTATCTTTCCTCACAAGCCAAGAGCTTCTTTTCTTAAACCAAACAATAATCACATTCTCAAATTGAATGGCTTGGAATTGACATGGTCTGATCAAGCTAAATACTTAGGTTTAACGTATGACAAAAAACTCACTTTCAAGGATCACATTGAAGGAATCCAGGCAAAGTGTAATAAATATATTAAATGTTTATATCCTCTTATAAACAGAAATTCTAAGCTCTGTCTAAAAAACAAATTGTTAATTTATAAACAAATTTTCAGACCAGCCATGCTTTATGCGGTACCAATTTGGTCAAGCTGTTGTTCCACCAGGAAGAAAACGCTTCAAAGGATTCAGAATAAAATTCTGAAAATGATTCTGAAGCGTCCTCCCTGGTTTAGTACAAATGAGCTACACAGACTCACAAATATAGAACCATTAGATGTAATGTCACATAATATTATAAGCAAATTCCGACAAAAATCGATGCAATCTTCAATTGAATCGATTCGCTCTCTGTATTAGTTAGTAAGTTAGTATATAAGTTCCTTTTCCCCATTACACAATACAAGTAGGTTTAGAATTTTCCCTACACAAAAATCTCAGAATTGCGGAAGCAAATGATGTCTTCATGGTAATAACCAAATCATATATATATATATATAACAGGGCTGAAAAGTCACCACTTGTGGCTGAACACCCAATTTAAATCTTAATAATTTAATTTTAACTCATATTCCAATAAATAGTTATTTAAAAAAAAAAAAAAAAACGTCATAATACGTTCTTTACAAGCACGACTACAAGTACATTCTATACCGGCGAATACCGCGTAACTTTGGAAATTCGCGTAAAAAAACTCAAAATGGAAGAATTTGTTTTTTAGTCAAATGTCTTAGAAATGTATGAAAAGTCGAGATCTGTAATCTAAAAAATAATTTTTATAAAATTTCAGAGAGTTGACTTAAAAAAAATTCTAGATAACACCAGATCCCGACGTTACATGCATTTCTAAGACAAAACAAGAAAACCGCGTAGCTTCGGAAATCCACGTAATAAATCCGCGTAAAAGAGACCTCAGTGTACAACGATTTCTCTGCTGCGTTCGACAAAATGAATCATCACATAACGATCACCAAGTTAAGTAGACTGAGATTTTGTAATTGGGAATTTTGTAATTGGATTCGATCATATCTAACTAGTCGTGAAATTATACTGAAAATAGGAGACTGTACAACTTCACCATTTGCTTTGACCTCTGGAGTTCAGCTTGGACCGTTTAAATTTTTATTGTATTTCAACGATCCAAATTTGTCGTTCAAGTGTATGAAGCTATCGTTCGCCGATGACTTCAAAATATTTCATAGAATCAAATCTGCAGCTGACGCAGAGTTTTTATAAAAACAATTGTATAATTCAGTTGATTGGTGTAACATCAACAAAATGGTTTTAAATGCCTCTAAATGCTCCGTTGTCTCTTTTAGTAGCAAAAAGTCTGTATTTAGGTTCGACTATAATATTCCACAAACTGTTCTTCCCTCCCTTTGGTTGGTGGGCTTGACGGTATTGCAAACATCATCACATACAATCAATTAGCGTTACAATTTGATAAAGATATGCGTTACAGTTTTAGTTTCATAATTGAATTAAATGAATAATATATTGAACGACTTGAATAAGATGTTGATTGCATTACGCTCCAACATCCGGGGTTGGAGAGGCCGGTAGGGCTTAACTGAGCTCTTTTTTATGTTTTATTTTCATACTACCGGCCCTTATTACCAGTGTGAAGTGAAAATTAAGTAGAGTAAACGTATCCCAATTGGGTTTCACACGATGACAATAAATGAACGGTAAATCGAATCCATCTTTGACGTTTATTGGTAGTTTGTGTACCATGAAATACTGTGGAATGAAATAGAATATTGTAGAATATAATAAAATAATAATGACCGAACCAATGAGCAAACCACTGATAGCTGTCAAACGATGTTCATCCAGTTTGTATTGTGAGGATGTATCGTTTGGGACCTGATGGGTGAGATGATGTGTGAATGAAATGTAAGAGTGAGTGCATGCAAGAACGGTAATAAAGGCCACCGTTTCAGCTCAGGACTAACGATCGACCAATAGAAGAGATAGAAATTGGGTAACGGTACCCCCATTCATCTCAAATCCATTAGTCATTTCATGTACGAAAACCATTAGTTAGAGTGAGATCTGTTATCTCTGTTTGATAGATTAATTTCAAGAATAACATGAAATTTGGAGCATTTTTTTTGTTCGTTAAAACAGCAGTATTGAATCATTTCTGAACTACTTTTATGTGCCATTGCTTCTTACAGACGAGGCAAAGATTTTGTATTCGATTTTGTCTCAATAAATTTATTGAAAGTCGAGTAATCGGTAAAATAACATGGTGACTCTACTAATGAGATGACTATTGGCACACAAATTTTAGTTAGAATCTATTAGAATAGAAATAGTAACTCAATGTTGTGATGCTTGCTTGTGGAATACATGTAGGTATGTATGCATGTGTGTATGCGTATGTGCCTGTGTGTATGTATGTGTTTTTGTGTGTACAACATACATTATACCGTTCCCTCGGGTGTGTTGTATCAAATTGGTTGTGACACATTTCGATTGCGAGTCAGTGTACCAGATGTTCAAAAGTGCCTGAGCGGTAATGCTGTCAAGGATCAACCGAAGATAACGAAATGTGAACATGCTGTAGCAATACTATTAAACCCAAGTGTTATTATCATTTAAATAAAAACGCATGTCCTCAGTTCTTATCCGTCAAACCATGATGAGCTGCTCTACAAAGATCAATGAAACACTAATTTTTTTATTTTTATTTTTTTTTTTTTTTTTGGAAACGGATGACTGGATGAGGAACAAGAAATACGAAAATGCTGAAAGAATTAGAAAGGAATATTGGTAAGAATATAAACACTATTGCATACAACTAACTTTTACATTTAAGGAAGCAACATAACATGCCAGCAAAAGTACGGAGTGAAAAATGACAACAAAAGACACAAATCACATCTGAATAGAACACTGGAATTAAGGTAAAACAGAATACAAACTATGATCAAAGGTAAGACAACCAACATGAATAAATAATTGAAACTGTTGGGTAATAATATAATTTCCTCATATTGAAAGAGGCGTTTATATGGCGCGCATGCGCTAATTCGGCCTGATACAAATTAACGGGGAGGGCAATACATTTTGGACAGGGCTGTAAAAAGCTGATTGGAACCCTTTCCCCACCAAAATGTAATATAAGGAAACTATAGGGTGATTTTTTAAGAGCTTGAGAACTTTTTTAAACAATAAAACGCATAAAATTTGCAAAATCTCATCGGTTCTTTATTTTAAACGTTAGATTGGTACATGACATTTACTTTTTGAAGATAATTTCATTTAAATGTTGACCGCGGCTGCGTCTTAGGTGGTCCATTCGGAAAATCCGCTTTTTTATCGACAAATTTTGTTCAGCGATGAGGCTCATTTCTGGTTGAATGGCTACGTAAATAAGCAAAATTGCCGCATTTGGAGTGAAGAGCAACCAGAAGCCGTTCAAGAACTGCCCATGCATCCCGAAAAATGCACTGTTTGGTGTGGTTTGTACGCTGGTGGAATCATTGGACCGTATTTTTTCAAAGATGCTGTTGGACGCAACGTTACAGTGAATGGCGATCGCTATCGTTCGATGCTAACAAACTTTTTGTTGCCAAAAATGGAAGAACTGAACTTGGTTGACATGTGGTTTCAACAAGATGGCGCTACATGCCACACAGCTCGCGATTCTATGGCCATTTTGAGGGAAAACTTCGGAGAACAATTCATCTCAAGAAATGGACCGGTAAGTTGGCCACCAAGATCATGCGATTTGACGCCTTTAGACTATTTTTTGTGGGGCTACGTCAAGTCTAAAGTCTACAGAAATAAGCCAGTAACTATTCCAGCTTTGGAAGACAACATTTCCGAAGAAATTCGGGCTATTCCGGCCGAAATGCTCGAAAAAGTTGCCCAAAATTGGACTTTCCGAATGGACCACCTAAGACGCAGCCGCGGTCAACATTTAAATGAAATTATCTTCAAAAAGTAAATGTCATGTACCAATCTAACGTTTAAAATAAAGAACCGATGAGATTTTGCAAATTTTATGCGTTTTATTGTTTAAAAAAGTTCTCAAGCTCTTAAAAAATCACCCTATATAAGGACTATAATATTCCACAAACTGTTCTTGAACACGCATTGTCTGTTAAGGACCTGGGTGTTCTTCTGGATTCCAAGTTAAATTTCAAGGACCACATAGAGTTTACTATCTCCAAAGCCTCTAAGCTATTAGGATTAGTGATGGGCAATACGGCTCATTTCAATGAGCGGCTCTGAACCGAACGCTCTTTCGTAAGAGCCGGTTCAATTGAACGGCTCATTGGATCTTTTTCAATAAACGTCAATGTGGAGAAACGGTTCGAGAGAGTGAGTGTGAGAGCCACGGAAATGCATGAGCGGTATGGGCGATCTAAAATTGTGTTTCACAACTAGAGGTGTCCTTGTGCGAGGAAGCGGGATATTAAAATAAATAAGTTGAAATTCCGTTTGGAAAAAAAACTATTTTTCTCCCCCTATTACGAAAGAGTTCTTGAAAATTCACTGCTGAATAAATGTTCCTATGTATTTTTGACTGCTTCATTAGAAAACATCATCGTTTAACCACAACGCAAACAAATTTGGGCGTACACAGGCACACAAATTTTCCAAGTTTAAACGCAGATTTTAAAATGGCAACTCTGCTTGAGAGCCGCGGTTCAATTTTGAAGAGCCGTGGTTCGTTCGCTCATTGCTACGAGTTAGTTCAAATGAACGGCTCGTGAGCGCTCGCCCATCACTAATTAGGATTTATTTTGTGCGTTACTAAAAAAAATCTCTGATGTACATTGCTTGTAAGCTCTGTATTGCGCTTTAGTTCGCTCAACTCTCGAATATGCTGCGGTTATCTGGTCACCTTATGACCAAAACGAAATCCAACGCATTGAAGCGATTCAACGCAAATTTGTCCGATTCGCTCTCCGACGTCTTCCATGGAGATATCCTTTAAACTTACCGAGTTGACCGCTGAAAACAGATTGGTCTCGATTTATTATCTGTCCGTCACGTTTGTAAGGCTAGTTTTGAGGCAGACCTACTTCAGTCGCGAATCGATTGCTCCGAGCTATTGCAATTGTTACAATTGTCTAATTGTTCGATGTCGTAATCTTCGATCTTATTTTTTTCGGATTCCCTATGCTAGAACTAATTATGGATATTACTAGCATGTGCCGCATATTTAACAAATGTTTCAATTCTTTCGGCTTTCATTTATCACGTAATGTTATCAAGAAATCGTTCCTCATGTTATTGTCACAGTAGGTTTCGTTACTATAGAAGCAATAGGTTTAAGGAAATGTATCATTTGGATGATTGTAATCTATTGATGCAAAAGATGAGGAGGTTTTATGCCTGCTGGAGAGCAAATTTGACAGAAACTAACTCCAGTGGGCTTTTCCCTGTTCCAATTAAAAGAATAAAAGATGAGGAAAAGAAAGACATTCAGATTAAAATCTGACAACACGAGAAGGCGCTGTCTCAGAAAACAAAAGCTAAACAGGAGGTGACAAATAATTGAAACTGAAATTATAAAGATTAAATCAGATCATCCTGATGTGGTTTACCTTAAAACAACAAATAAAATGTCTTCGCTGAAATCTGTTTAATTTCTTTCAAATCACAAAATTGTGTGCAATTTTCCTTTCGCTTTTACATTTCCAGTACATCAGAGAATATATATATTGACTAAGGACATCGAAAAAGATGGAGAATTAAAATGAAATCGTTTTGATGAGGTTTCTCAAATAGGCGTGTTGTATGCGGACTTATTTATTGTGTTTATATGACAAACTTATGCAAATTTTTAGATTATATTCAAGTGGATTTTCTAGTTCTGTAGAAAGTGACACCTTCGCTCGAATATCGCGCGTTTTAGTTTACAACTTCGCGTGGATTTCGCGCGTTTTAGTTTTCGACTTCGCGCGTTTTGATTCCGGAATTTCGTAACAACTCTGTACTTATTTAGGACTAAAAAGATTAACGCAAGCGCACTTCGCATGCTTGTTTGGCTGGATCCATTATTATACGCCAGAGAACATAACGATTATCCAAAAATGGACTGCAGTCAACACGAGTTCCTCGAAGGAATTTGGATCGGAATTGGCTCGGAAAGATCATGATGTCGTTTTTCCCGGGATTGTCATGCTTCACTTTTGTAGGACTAGATGAAAACAGAAAAAAAATGCATTAAGGGCTGAGGCCAGTAGGTCGCGTATAACCACGTGCCATGCTTTGCGTATTACATTTCTCTACATGCACTCTCGCATAAAATGCAAAATGACCGCTACCGCTTGTTTCGCAGCCTTTCTGAGCCGATTTTATTTCTCTCTCGTTTTTCGTTACGTTACCAGGAAACTGGAGCAGAAAAAATGGCGCGTGCATAGAAATTATCTTCACTTATCTTCACAAAAATAACATTCACTTCATTTTTATCGTGACAACACCTGTTTTTATGCATTAATCGCATCTAAATTAAATTATCTAGACATTGTCAGGATAGATTTTTGATGCATGCCTTTGAAGGCGATCAATGAACAAGTTGAAAGCTGCCGTTTTAGCTATGCAATTATTTCTTTAGAAAAAAGACTTTCCCGACCGCTAAAGTCAATGAATCATTCTGAAATTTTCACAGAATAATCTAAACTAATTTTCTAAGCGATTGTCAGTCGGGTTTTTTTTTAATATTCGTCACCGTTTCTGAGAAAATCAGATTATAATTATAACTATTATATTACATTCGGACACATTTTTGGAAAACCTTTTCACGCTTTTCATAGAAAATCCACGAATTTCGAAAATTTCCACGAAATCGGTTATATGAAATTCGTTGATTTTCCATGAAAAGCGTGAAAAGGTTTTCCAAAAATGTTTTCGAATGTGATCCTTGTTGCCAGCATGAGGTTATTTTTGAAAAAAAAATTTCATTCCATCGAATTATTTTTCCAAATAACTGTGAAAAATTACAAAAAAAGCTCATTTTTTCAGCGCTATTTTTGATAAGACTCGTAATATCCTCCGAATTTTCCAGTCATTTTTACCCTGTAGATAGATAAAAGTATTTCGAAGGTATGTTTTTGGTTTTGTCAAATTTTTCGAAATTTCCATCGAAAATTTCCTAAAACCACCCGCGCGCATGGTACTTGGACGATGGCCTTAATATTCGTCACCGTTTCTGAGAAAATCAGATTAGAAGTGTTTAAAAGGATCCCTCTAAAACACACTGGCCTCAGACCTTAAGGCGAAATGTAGTGGAATGGGCGCGTCGCGTGTTTGATCAATTATTCAAAAACTAGACCGATTTTCGAAAAACTAAAAACACTTAAGTTTTCGCAATTAAATTTATCACAACTAAGTATTCTTAGAATTTTGAAATTTTGTTTTGCCGAGCCGTAATTGTTTCAGAACTGAAAAGAAGTGTTTGTAGCAGTTTTTCACAAAGAATCTGAAAATGTAACTCGAAATTATAAAACTTCAGCCAAAAAAAAAAAAAAGTTTACATAAGTTTGAAAAAGTTTACATAAACTTTGCCGCATTTTTTTATTGCTTGCGCACTGCTGTTTCGTATTGAGATAGCGTGAGAAATGCACTGTGGGCCCGGTGGCATTTTCTCGTGAGCAAAAATTAAATGATGACACAAATTTATGCAGCATTGGGTTTTGTGTTGAAATAAAAACGAGTTGAATACAATAAAATGGGTATTGCAAAAAATCGTTTATTTTCTAAGTAACTGTAGTTTATAATGGTAGTAATGTCAAAGTATTTTGAGTTCAATGCATTGATGTTACTGAAGCAATAATGTATGGCTGTGTAATATCATATAATAGGTATTACTTTAGATTGAACTGTCAAAGATACCGAAAATACTTGAATGTTTACTTGTCTTCAATCGTTCTTTTGAAGGAGAATCCATGCTTGCTACTACACTCAGGCATATACATGGTAAGAAAGTTAGTCAATACATATACATATAATCTCATGTTAGTCAATCATAATTACTCGTGATTCATAGTTCTAGTGTAATAGTAATCAACGATAACAATAACGATTGAATTAAAATAGTGTGAAGGATTAAAAAATCCATTGCGAATCAATGAGCCTTTTTTACAAGCCAACAAATAGAGTGGTAAGCCCACTGCGCTCAATCACTGAAAACATTCCTGGTTTCTATGTGTCGGTTTTTCTTGTTATGCTTTGTGCGACGATTCGGTCGATTCAAGCGGTGAAAATTTTGCGCACCTCTTTTGAGACTACATTTCATCTTAATGGAGCGATTGAAGAACGAAATCGACGTGTAATGGCCTTACATGAAGCATCACTGCCATGGTTCAAATCAACGGTTTAGAGTACATCTGATTTGGATTCCTCGAACTCTTATCTGTTCCTAACCCTCAACATTGAGATATCGATGTAAGTTACGTTTTGGGATTTCAGACAGAAATCGAAACCAATACAGCCAAAGTAAGTTTGTATGGTCATCAACTAATATGAGCTACAAATTTAGAAGATATTTTCCGTTCTCCACGAATCGGAGTGAGGGAGTTCTCTCAGTCCACTTCTTTCCGTGCTACTCAATGCAGCAAATCGTCATCATTTAAAGTAGGAATGCAGGTGATCTTAGCCCGGGTTGGCGGTTCAAAGCATAGAGCGCTGGTCCTACAAGTCAGTTGTCGTATATTCGAACCCCGACCTGGAAGGATTCTTAGTGTCAGTAGGATCATAGTACTAGCCATGCAATGATTCTGTACGCTATGAATCGCCTGCGAAGTCTGTTGAAACAGAAAGGCCAAATTATGCCAAGACTTTGCTTTTAGGTGATCTCAAAATCTGTCGCATCATCACAAGTTTTGTGGATTGTTGTGCTCCATAAATGGACAATAAGAAGAACTCATGTTCATATCGGCGTTGCCACGTTACAAGAATCTGTAAAAAAGACGAGTACCTACTTTCTTGTGAGCTTGACAAAGAAAAAGTTTCGAGTCAAGTGGAGAAGATTTTTTTTTCTATTTTGTTGCAACGTTACTTCTAATGATGACCCTGTATTTCCGGAACTAGAATGTTCGTCTCGATGAAACTGAATGTCATATGGGATTGTAACACATTTCATTTGAATATAAGTTCGTGAAAAAAGGCCAAGCAATACCTTAGAAATCGGTGTGAGTTCCATTTCGACGTTTTTAATTGCTTTATCTGGTGAATCCGGAACAGGTAAAGTTAAAGTATAACTGTTCGGTAAATAACTCGGATTCTATTACATTCGACATACTACCATTCCAACTACAATTGTCCCATATATATTTAGGAAATCAGACAGAATATAGGACAATTATGCGAAGAACGACAGTATACTCCTAAGTCCATTTTTGTGAATTTTCATTCATTTGACTATATCAATCTGTTCTCCATTGCATTGTTCTGTCACTGCAGAACTGAACTTAGCTATGATGACTTTACGTCAATCCATCTAGAAATAGTGTTCAAACAAAGTTGTGTCTAGTGCTCTCGATAAATCACATTCGGTGTGCCACAGGGAAGTGCCTTAGGATCAATATTATTTAGCATGCATATTAATGACTTGATGTAGGCACATTTAATGTAATTTACATTCATCATTTTTAAATGATTTTCTTCAATCTACACGAACAGATGACTTGCCATAGTATAAAGGTCTTTTTCGAATTTCGACTGCTTAAAATCTATTATATTGCGACAAGGTCAATAATAGAACTTGACATACAGAATGCCTAGGCTCTAATTATATTAAGCGAACATATCTTGTCACATTCAATTTTCAAATAGTAGTGCCTGTTTCGCACGCTAGGCTCAAACTTTGGAAGATTATTCACTATTTTTAGCTCCCAAGCAAATTCATAAAAATTCATCATCGTAATTCTCAATCTCACAGATCACATTAGCTTAAAACGTCCTACTTTAATAAATAAAACCAAGAAAATACAATCTTCATAATCTGGTAAAGAATAATAACTAGAGGTCTACTAACGAAACAGATTTTATGTGTTACATAATACATAAGTTTTAAAACTCGTCCAATGTCGTAGCGCTTCTGTTCTGTCTTGCATCGAATCAAAAACTAACTTATTCCCTTAAACAATAACGTCTGTTGCGGTCTGTTTGACAATAATTTCCGTGTTCTAGCATTGGATACGTTTCTTGTATTGTTTCGGCACCCGATTTTCGATTTTCTCCCGGGTCCAATCTTCCAGACCATCAACAAACGATTCTCCTATCCTAATTTTTAAATTTCTCCATCTTGTCTTAGACGTAGTTCGGATTTCCGCGTTGCGCGAGCAAAATTTTTAAACGTTTGCTCCGTTTGTTTCAAAGCCATTTTTACCACTAAACAGCAAATTGGAATCGATTTTCCATTGTATGAACTTGAATAGACTAATCATAAAGCTTGCTTCGTTTAGAATTGGAACAAACTTTTGCTCATATTGTGGCGCTCCTGGTGGACGGATTTGGAAGTTCTTGGCGCCCACGTGTCGGGAATTTTGTCAGCCTTACGTATGATTTTTGACATTCCGCAAATCAACTGTACTTTGTAAACAATCAACATGGAAGCCTAAAGAAGGGAAAAAATTGTGCACAGCTTTTTGAAAAATCCATTGTGGTCTGCATCTAGGCTAGCTAAACAGCTGAAATTGCCCAGAAATACCGTTATGGCGCGTTATCAAACGGTATAAGGAAACGTTGACGTCGATTCGGAAGCCTCAAGCCAATCGTCGAAGTGTAACTGTCGACCGAAAACTGCGTGGTAAGATTTTGAAGACGATTAAGAGAAATCCTAATCTGTCGGACCATGATTTGGCCAGAAAATTCGGTGCTGCCCATAGTACCGTGAGCAGAACTTGACTCCGAGACGGAATCAAGTCGTATCGAGCTAGCAAACAACCGAATCGGACCATCAAACAGAATAGTGTGGTCAAAATTTGTGCTAGGAAACTATATGACCAGGTGCTGACCAAGTTCGACGCCTGTCTTCTGATGGACGATGAAACCGATGTCAAGGCTGACTTCGGGCAAATCCCAGGTCAATAATTTCACTTGGCAACAGCTCGGGGGTATGTTCCAGCCAAATTTAAATTTGTTTTTGCCGACAAATTTGCAAGAAAATTTATGATTTGGCAGGGCATTTGCAGCTGTGGCAAAATACGAAAGTTTCCGTTACAAATAAATCTGAAGCAAGCTTTACAATTACTACGTTGGTAAAACAAATTCATTCGGATCGTAATTCACTGCTGTTTTAAATATTTCCATTACTAGGTTTGAGCTTCGGTCAAACAAACAACTTTACAAAATAATAAGTGGGACTTCCGATAACGAATTGAGAGAGGAACGAATTGTTAGAAACACATCGGATGTTATTTTATTAAACAGACTACAGAATTTTATACTCTACAAGAAAATTGATTAACTTAGGCTGTCCTGGCTTGGTTCGAGAAATTAGGCATTTCACAGGTAAAATCGGTTCTGTGAACAGATTATAAGGGATCTGGACATTCGATTTGAAATGTATTGTTCACAGGTATAGTAGGAGTATCAGGGTTCAATCAATTTCGATTTTCGTCATTATTTCGAGCTCGGAAGTTATAAAGCGTTAGCTAGTCAGGATGCATATGAACTAAAATATATGTCAAGATATTGACATTTGGCAAAAGTATCGTGAGACAACGGTTCTCCAACAGACAAAAAATCGCCTTTGTTCATAAGTTTGTTAAAAAAATTACTATTTGGTAAGCGATTAATAATTTCAAAAAAAATAGTTACACAAAACTCGATCTATCCAGGGCTAGATTTGGCTAGCAGCCACTACAAGTACTTCAGTACACACCGATTTCTCTCCTACGTTCGACAAGATCAATCATCTCATAACAATCTCCTAGTTAAGTCAGCTGGGATTCAAAGGATCTTTTTTAAATTGGCTTCAATCATATCTAACTGGCCGTGAAATGATAGCGAAAATACTTCTGGAGTCCCTCAAGGAAGTCACCTTGGATGGTTCATATTTTTACTCTATGTCAACATCAACAGAATGCTTGCTGTTCTCGGACGTACATCTTCTGTGCAAAACTTGGGTTGTTTCTACATCAACTCATGGAAACATAATACTTTTCATTTAAATCTAAGTTTATGACGATCGGTCAGGCCGTTTCAAAGCAATTGGAGTGATTTCCGGTTTAGAGCACTTTTCCGATACTTCCGGAACCAGGAACCGTGATCCGGTATACCCTAAATAAACGTATTTGGTCATCAACTAATCATTCCTGCATAAGGAAGAATTAAGGTCTGAGGACAGAGGGTCGCGTGTTGACTTTAGATCGACCACGTGGCTCGCTCAATTCCCTCTGCGCATCGTATTTCTCTTGTACTCTCTCGTATATGCGCAAACTGTACCGGGTTGCCAGCATACATTTTATTATTTTGATGAGAAGTTTTATCACATTAATCTATCGTATGGGTTGGAAATCGCATGGATTCCAATGCACAATGAAAAAATATTCAACTTTCACAAAGATTGAATGTCTGTGTGTTTGGCAGCCTTGTCGAGCCAATTTTATTTCTCTCTCCTTTTGGAGAATGCTATCAGGAAACCAAAGCGAAAAAAAATGACGGATGCATTGAAACTGACTTTGTTTCACAGAAAAATACAAGACTTTATTTTTATCGCGATAACATATATGTTTTTATGTACTAATCGCATCTAAACTAAATTATCTAGACTTTGTCACGGTAGATTTATGATACAAGCCTTAAAAGCCGAGATATTCGATGAACAGGTAGAGATAGGCATTTTCGAGCGTTCCAATTTTCAGCAGTTCTTCAGTCAGAAAAAAATACAACACGACCGCTAAACTCAATGAATCATTCTGAAAATTTCACCTAATATTCTCAACTAAATTTCGAAGACATTGTCAGGTGGGTATTTCTACATTCTGCACCGTTTCCAAGAAAATTTAATTTGAAACGGGAAAATAGCAAAAAAAACTTACCACTTTACGGTACGGAAGTCGAATCCGAATGAAATTCGGTAGGGTTATATGGGATTGTAGGACCGTTCATTTGAACCTAAGCTCGTGAAAATTGGATGAGCGGTCTCCGATAAAATCGAGGGCACTTTTTTGGTTCATTTTGCACGTTTTACCCCGTAACTCCGGAACCGGAAGTCGGATTCAGATGAAATTCAACAGTAAACTATAATGCCTTTAATTTGAATCTATGTTGAAACAAATCGCGTTAAGCGGTCTCTGATAAAATCGAGTGCCCTTTTTCTTTATTTTTCTTGCACATTTTACACCATTACTCCCGAACCGAAAGTTAAATCCGGGTAATATTCAATAGGAACATATGGGACCAGGAGACTTATCATTTGAATCTAGGTTTGTGAAAATCGGTTCTACCATCTGCGAGAAAATCGAGTGCACAGTAGGGTTTCACAGTAATAGCATAACCATTCTATATGAGAAAAGCAAAACGCATGAATTTGAAAATTTGCTTTAAAAAAAACCGAAATTCAAACAAAAAATTGTGGTTAAATGTCTGAAAAATTTGGTATTACCTAAAAAAATTAAATATATCGACTTTGAGATTTCTGAAATCGAAAAAAAATTCTGGTTCCAAACGTTCTAGGAAAGCGAGTGTCGGTATCTGATATTATCTCGGGAAAAGGACAATAAAAAAAAACACTGTTTTTTTTATATACTTTTTGTAGTTTTGAGTCGCAAAAAAGCCGCATTACATTGAAAATTCTCATTAAAAATCGCTTTAAAAAAACCGTATAACAATTGCAGAAAAAGAGACGTGTGTGTACACGAAATTAAAGAAAACAGATTTTCTTACATTTTTGCATCAACAGTTTTTATATAAGTTCCTTAAACACAATCGATTCATTAGAATAATACTAGTTCTCCGTAATCGTCAACATTCCAGAGGTAAAAATAATGACACTTATAGATTGCCAATTGCACGTTAGAAGGATTTTTAATTAGTGGTGCCATCTGTCTGTCAGACCGGGGATTTCTTGATCAACGTGTTAAAGCAGAAGATGCTGTTCGATTGACCAAATGCCTTTTTTTTTATTTAAAAGATATTTTTATTCAGGCCTATTTGCGTACAAGCTTTACGTGGCCGATTGAGCTGATTTTTTAAATAATTTTTTTTTTTTGAGTTGGATCTCGTTGTCACCCTTTTTCTAGGGGGAGAGGAGCTTCCATTTCTCTCCTGGGAGGATTGAGAGGCACTTCATTCGTGGTTCGTCTCGTCATCCATTGCCGTATCGATGGAATTGTCGATTTCCGTCTTCTTTTCGTTGCTAGTTGCTGTAGATGCACCTCTTTGTACACTGATTGCAGTTGCTGGTTGGTTGGAGGGTGAGATGTTAACTGTAGCTGGTGTACTTTGTTCTATAGGGGATGACTATGACTTTGTCCTTTGGTGTAGTTGTCTCCTTGTCCAGTTTATCACATGGCTTACCGTAGTGAACAGCTTTTTGGCAATATTGACATGTGGCCATCTGATTATCATAGGTAACAAGTGATTTGCGCGGAATTCTCGTATCCTGACCGAGCGTCAGATAAGAAGATATAGGCCTCTTCAAGTGTATGCGCAATAAACGTACGCCATTTAGAATACCGGGGAAAAAATTCTTCCACTTCGATTGCTTTTTCGATAGAGAGAATCTCTCCGTATTGGGACATAGTTTTGCGAATATATGAATCGGTGACGCTTGAGGGAAGATCATGCGCACTATCTTCCATATATACTGGAATGTTGTACTTAATGTTCTTGTGCTCCACATTGTTATTGTCTTTTGTGAATTGAATTGCATCCAACTCTTTATAAAACTGGATGTAAACAACATTATTCGTCTTATTGCATTGAAGTAAATGCACACGTTTAATGTCAAGATGCATTTCCTCCGTAAGCAAACCTTCAAGTTCTCGTATCGAAGGTCGAATTTTACACTGCCCGAAGTCAACAACAATTGTATTCTTTCGTGTCGGCGGTAGCTTTTGTTCGTTTGGTTCACTCATTTCGAGGTCGTTCTATTGTTCACTACACAATACTGTACTTGGTTTCTTCTGTCCCGAACGTAAGCGGTTTTGTTTTATCGACTGACTTGGATGAGATTTGAAAGCGAACTGACCAAATGTCTTGATAGATTGTCGGTGAGGCAAGAGTTAGTAACTTGTGAGCATTCCGAAATTCACGGGCTATTCGACCTCCATCGGTTGCTATTCCATTCTAAACCATTTTTTCTTCATTGTAGGTCACACTGGTCCTGCGAAGGGTACCGACGGGCAAATATTCGGAAAGTGTCAGCCTGAAAAAATGCCATTCTCCGACGGGCGTTACAAACTCTCCGCTCATCAAGTGCGACATGGACAACAATCGGCAGCCGCATCCGCAACACCAGCTGCAGCAGCAGTTGCAGCAAATGTTGCAGCACGGTCAGCACCCACCTTCCGTGCACAAGCCGCTAAACAGTGATCCGAACTGGTCGGCGATATTCAAGAATCAAATCAGCTACAACGAAACCAATCATGACTCGTTGCCGTCGGTTGGTTTCCGGAATGACCAGCACAATGATCATCACCACAATCAACAGCACCAGCGGCCCGGTTTGATATCACCCCAGCAGAACAACCACCACTCGAAGCAACCAATTCTAATGCCACAACAACAGCAACAGCAGCAACCACAACAACAACAACAACAACCGCTCGCCTTCCAAATAATGCATGCCAGCAGTAATCAGCAACCGCAGTATCTGGACGAAAACCTACACTGTCTGGAGTTCTCGGAAACCTCCAGCTCGGAATCGTCGACCGAGGAGGAAGGCTGGGATTCCGGTGAGTGTCCTCCGCTACTACTAGCAATGCCCGATAATGCTAACTTGTACTATCGAAACGATAACTATTACTACGGTAGTTGCGCCGGCCTCAGCGCCTGTGCTAGTAGCGATCCTTCACCACATCCCGCTTCTTCTCCTCATCTTTCTACTTGTACTGCTATTGCTACTTTCACGAATACGCCTCTGTTCGTCAACGGTTGCGCCACAAACAACTACAACAACTACAACAACAACAACAACAGCAGCAGCGATTCGAGAGCTACGGAACTAAATCATAACGATAGCTCCAGTAGTAGTAGTATTAGTAGACATAGTAGTAATACAAACGACGGTAGTTCAAAATTAAACCATAAACCATTAGTTAGTACCTCTGTGGTAGTGCCTGATTGTGTATTTTCTCCGAGCGGAGTTCGTAGTGTGGCTTCTCTTCGAGCGCTGGCGAAACATCAGCATGATAGCAACCGTAAAATTAGTGTTGGTACTAGTAGTAATAGTAGTAGTAGTTGTAGTAAAAGTATTGGTAAAAACGGCAAGCTTCCTTCTACTGCTGCTGAGCCACTAACAACGAAACCAGCCGGTGTGGCTACAGTTGCTTCCTCCACTACTAACCGCATTGCTTGGTCGACGATCGGGTTTAAGCGAAAAAAGAGAAAATCCTTTAAATCCTCCCTAGCCAGTAAGGAGTTCGGTTCCGGTAGTACCGGTACGTTTACGGGATCCTCGGTTAGCAGTCAGGGCAAGGTCAAAAGTGGGAAAAGTCGATTCCACAAACTCCAATGGTTGAAGTCTAGGCGTAGTGATTCCAATTTAACGAAAGTTCTGGTTAAAAACGGGGACATTGTGACGTTGAGCTATTCGAACAACGTAGGTCCACGACCTACTGGTGAGGTTTCAACTTCTCAAATTCCAACGATTCCGATAGTGACAGGGCCATTCGAACCAAGTAGCAGCATCAATAATCTGTTGCCGCTGACGGCTTCGAAAGAAAACCTCCTGTCGATCGATTACTATTCGTCGATTTGTGATAAACAGCTCAGTTTCGAGTCCCCCTGTAAAAGTCCCGGTCAGTTGATGAAGCAGAATCTCGCCCCGAAACCACCGGCAAAGGAAGCCCTGCCGGACGGTGAATGTTCCATCGTGGTAGCGAAGCCCAGTGAACAACGCCCGAAGATCGGATTCGATGTTAGTCCCTGCCAAAGTCCAACGAGCAAAACCACCCGGGACAATCCCCTGACCGACCGGTCTCCTGCTTGTGATAGAAAACTGCTCCGGGACGAACCGGACGGCAAACATACGCCCCGGTCGTACAGTTTGCTTCCGAAATCCGAAAACGCAAGTTTCTGCGATCGAATTCTGCAATCGATTGTCGGTGGAATTGGCTCCCGGAAGTCATCGGATAACGAGCTGCAGGTTCCATCGGCCAGCACTAGTGGCGGAAATAGCCCGATCGCACCGCGTGTCAATCGCTGTTCACCGTTCTCCTTCCGGGAGCTGGGCCAGGAACTGAAGTCCGCCATGATGCCCGCTTCCCCGCATAGCAAACATCCAACGGAAGAATCGACGGCGACGAAACGAACCGATTGACGAGGCCCCCACTACGAGTGTTGTTTCCCTCCTCCCCCTGTATCCCCGTGTACCTTTGCGGCTGTGCATTGTTTGTGTATGCGTGCGTGCATGCGTACGTGTGTTTGTCTGTCTGTCTGTCTGTCTGTGTGTGTGTGCCTACGTCGGCATCGGAATCTGCCTGTATCCAGTGCGAACAAAAAAGTGTGACTTTGTGAGATTACATTTTGTCTAGTAGTTGTGTGGTAGTAGAATAATAGTCGGAAAAGAAATTCGGGTCTCGTTTTATTTTGCTTTCTGATAGGCAAGTCTAATTGGAGAACAAAAATCTGTCGAATGCTTGAGATAGAACTACTTAAGTGAGAAGGTTCGGTATAGCGTTAAGAGATTTTTAAAATATATATTATTTTATTTTGTTGTAGTAGTAATTACCTTTTATACACCGCTATTATACTGAAAAACTTGAATAAGAACGATTATTTTTGTCGAAATACTCTGTAGCTTTTCATTTTTGTTCCCTTGACTAAATTATTATAAGATATTTACCTTTGAGAGAAATTTACTGTGCCGTCGTTCGATGAAAGGTTCGGCGTTTGACGAGGCAATCATTTTTTGTTGGCTTACTCTTCGTTTGATTGATATGAAAAAAAAAAAACGTTAAAAAGTCTTCTCGTATCTAGACTAGAGCGAAATTTTATGGCACACTTTCTAATTACAAAAAGGTTAGCTCAGTTTGCGATAATCTAGATGGCATCATTACTGGAATCCCATCCAAATTAGATAGGACTACGTTTTTGTGTTTTTTTGTATACAAGGGTTCGAATTCTAAATACGGAAATGAAAGCCGTACAAACAGCAATCAGGTTTTGAACGTCTGCACTGCCGTTTCAAGTCTAACTTTCCCATACACATAGAAAATCCCATAGGATATGGGACAATTATGCGTAGAACGGCAGTACAGTTCGATTACATTCATTCATATCTGCGATATCTTTACACAATTCAACGCAAAGATTCGAGTAGATGAAACTGGATATTTTCGATAATTGGTGGACGAAGTGTCAATAAATAACGAGCAATGTCTAAATTTCCTCGCTTTTCAAGCCATTATCATGGTTTTCTCTAACAGAGAGCGGTAGTCTCACGGCTTTCGTAGGAAATACACTCTTCAATGTGTGTGTGTTCGCATTTAAAGATAAACCTCCCTTCATATCAGTATCGAACCGACTTGCACTCTGTGCGGTTCGTCAATGTGCACCTGCACACATGTGCAAGTGGAACATTTGTAGATTTTCATCGAAATTAGCCGTCGAGGAAATCGCCGAATGACCTCGACCATAGAGTGCTGCACGATCGTGATCAGCGCTTTCCATCATCAACACCAGCAAACGGAACGATTCTTCTCAGGGCATCCAAATGTTTCAGCAAAATATTTCGTTTAAATACAAAAAGTTTATATGGAGCAAAAAAAACGGCTGCCCAAATATAAAGGGTGATCTTTCAAAAGGTATAGAATTTGATTAAAAAAAAATAAAAAATGAAGAAAATTGATCAAAAATTTATTGGAATCGATAGAACGATCAATATAATTTAAGGTTTGAAGATTCCTTCTTGCAAATGTTGGCCGGGGCTTTGTTTTAGATTGTCCATGCGCAAGGTCCAATTTTGGCACACTCTCTCCAACATATCGGTCGGTATTTCACGATCAAATGCTTCAATATTGGCTTCCAATGCGTCACTCGTTGCTGGTGTATCCTTGTAGACATGAGACTCAACCCATGGCCCCACAAGACATAATCCAAAGGCGTTAAATCACACGATCTAGGCGGCCAATTGACGGGCCCAAAACGTGAGATAAACTGTTCACCGAAGGCGGCTCTCAATTTAGTCATTGTTTCGCGTGCCGTGTGGGATGTGGCACCGTCTTGTGGGAACCACCTGTCAAGCATGTCCAATTTTTCCATTTTGGGTAAAAAATCCTCGATCATCACATCTGCCACTTTTGAAGAAGTAGCTCTTGTTTCTGGCTGGTCTTCATTTCAGATGCGGTAATTTTGCTTGTTGATGTATCCATTCAACCAGAAATGAGCTTCGTCGCTGAACACAATTTTTCGTTAAAAAAGTGGACATTCCTCCAACTATGCCAGCACCCATTTACCAAATGTTAGACGTTGTAAGTCGATTCATGATTAAATTATCAACCAAACTGAACAGGTTTTGCCAATGACACAGGGCACAATTCACGCGTGATTTGTCGAAAACAGTGTTGCCAAAAAGATACCAGCAAAAAATCACCCTCTATGTAATAAAAATTGCAATGATTTTGACAATACAATTTTTCGTTAAAAAAGTGGACGTTCCTCTAACTATGCCAGCACCCATTCACCAAATGTTAGACGTTGTAAGTCGATTCATGATTAAATTACAGACCAAACTGAACAGGTTTGACAATGACACAGGACACAATTCACGCGTGATCTGTCGAAAACAGTGTTGCCAAAAAGATACCAGCCAAAAATCACCCTTTATATATATAAAAAATTTGCAATGATTTTGACAATATGTTAGTCCAGGGTCGAAAGAAAAAGGGGGAAAGTCGAGAATTTTAGTGCAAAACTGGGAAAAATATTAAAAGTACAAATATAAGTAACAACTTTCTGCTTTTTGAATGATTACTTTTATTCCAAAAGTGAAAAATATGAGGCAATATCAAATTTTTCGTTTGAGCGAGATGTTCAGTAAAAGGATTATTGTCTCAGACAGTCCCTTATGTTGAACAATCCATTGCAAATTGGGCTGAAATTCCATGTCTTGTCCAACGATTTTAAGGGTTCAACAGCAGTTTGAATTTAAAGCATCAGAACTTTCTTAATTGTTATCAATAATAGCACAATGAAAGTTCACAATGAAAAATAATGATAATTTTGATGCTTCTACAGGATTTTTATAAGGTTTGAAAATATGTATTCATAGCACTTGCAAAATTATTGGCAAAGTCTTATAGGAAATAAAAGTTTCTAATAAAATTATTAGGAATTCTTAGGAGCCTTCATGTTTTAAAGTTTGCTAATAATTGCCATTATTTCATCACAATTTGTCTCAGTAATGTCATCTTACGACAATACTTGTGTTATGCTCATATTTGTGTGAGATTTCAATAATAGCACACAAAATTGAAAAAAGTTATTAACTTTGACCTTCCCCAACGTTTGCGAAGAGTGTTTCATTTCCTTCTTGAAGAGCTGAAGATTTGTAAACAATCTTAGAAAAGTTTAGAATATGGTTCGATTATGTTCAATTTTCTTTTAATAATCCTAAACTATGGATTCCATAGTAGAATGTTGATATTGAAGTAGACAAAGAAGCAGTTGATTGGAGAATTGGAGAAGAAACTTGGCTTCAGCTTTTGGAACTGATAGACTTTAATCATATAATGGCCCTTATTCTGCGAGTCGAGTGACGTGACTCGATAAATCTCACCTCACTGTCACATGACTGTAGTCACCCTATTCTAGGAGCCGACTCGGGTGACGTGACAGGTTCATTCTATGGTGAGTGAGATGGTGAACCTCAAGTGACGAACGATTCATTTTCCCAAACGTCAAAACAAGTGGGAAATGTTGCCGGTTGTGAGGTTAATTTTGGAAATGATGCCGGTTGTGAGGTATAAATTTTCTCGGTATAAATCTTTAGTGTTGAATTTGTTTTCGGATTCCGGTTTGTTTTTTTTTCGAATTTTTTTCGAAAAGTTAGTATGAATTGCCGTTAGTTGGTATGAATAATTAATGTCGATAATCCTGAAAATCGCTACAAGTTACTGGCCTTAATATATTTCTGAATCGTTTGCAACGATCGATCTTATTTGCAAAGTACTCTTCTGAGAAGCGAAATCAGCGAAATTGGTTTATTTTCAATAAAATCACGTCAGTTTGCACTTCGACCGTTTGTTCTCAGTTCCGATCATTTCCGCTATCATCTCAAGTGATTTGTTCAATTATTCATGTAATCTCGTGCAGAATTCGAATAATTCAAACGAACATTTCATTAAGCAAGTCCATTTTATAAGATACACAATTTAAAAACATTATATGTCCTTGAACTTTACTCCTAGTTGCTAAATTACTAGCTTAGATACTTTTGTCAATTTTCCCCCCGTCTTCCAAGAGGTCTTGCCGGAATGTTGATACAATTCCGATAAAGAGTCTGGCAACAATGCGCCAACCGTTTCCGGCAGAGAATTTCGCCTAGCGGTTCTGTTTCTGTCGGATTTTTGCCATATAAGACTGGCAGAACCGATTTGAATCGGTTCTTCATGCAGGATTGACGAATATAAAAGGAAGTCGAACAGAAGAAAAGAAGGAAGTGCGATCTCGCAAGACGTCACGACGTGGCGAGAAAATTACGCAATTTAACCTGCAAAGTTTTGACAGTTGCCGGAATCTTCCGTGGCTTCTGCCGGTCGCCAGATTTTTTTTACAAGCGGGTAAGCTCAGTCCGGTGAGGTGACGATGTGAATATCACTTTTGAAAATTTTGACAAGCTGTTTTGACGGTTAGGCAAAATATGGACTACTTTTCTCTGCTCACGTTAACCCCATTCAAATCTTTATTCTGCGTATGGACATTCCCAATTTTTATTGACAAAGCGTTCCAGTGTTGGTTTCACGTGCATGGTTCTCTCTTTTTCTATTGCCATTTCGCATGTGTTTCTTTTTTGCTTTCAATGTCACAACACTTTCTGTTAGATCAGGTTCCTATTCTCAAAGTTGCCTCTACAGCGCACGTGATGTGACAGTCTGAAAATCGCTTTGGAGTCCCTTGAAATGTCATTTAGGGAGTTACGTGACGGGATTAAATATAAGCGACGATTTGTGTGTTCAGTAATATACAAACACTTCCACGAATGTCAATTCTTGTGATGCTATCATACATCGAAAAAAGAAGAAATGTCCGTTCTCACCTAAGTGTCATGTGTATGAAGCGAAATTTTCGCTTGTCCGTTTAAATATTTGTCTATTCCCCAAGGGTACCCTACCGCATGTTGTGCATATCTTAAGCATAACATTGTACGCCATCCTAAAATGCTAGTATCAAACAGAAGACATTCTCTAATTTGGAAAACCAAAATTAACTGTGAGTACGACATGAGTAGGTCAGTGTTAATGAGCACTTTCGGATTATAGAACAGTTCTACAAAAACAATTTTCTGTGATATCAGCGAGGTGTTGTTCGCATTAAGTACGATACAGACGGTCCATCACCTTCCGTCACAATCAACCTCCGTCACTGTGAAAATTAGTTGCATGTATTCTTATAGAGACATTCACACGTAACGTCACCGTCACGGAACGATTCAACGTCCCGGTAAAAAAGTATTAAAAGTAATTTTGACGGACGCTGACGTTCCGGTGACTGACGGTGACGGAAGGAGACGGACCGTCTGAATCATACATTAAGCTGCACGACTAGGACGCGAAAACCGCTTTTCTGTTACTTTTGTTTTCATTTTAACATAAATGTAAATACTGTTGTTGTTTGTAGTGCATTTTCGTAGTACAGTTTTTTTTTTCATTCAATTCACTGTACACGCTGTGGTGTATTATCATGAGGGTGGATTTCGAATTTCATTCTTCGAATAATGCAATTTACCAAGCATCACTAATCGGTCCATTGAATCATTCATGTTCAACCACTCGATTAAATTCACGTTAACAACCATTCTATTACGGCAAAACTAGTTCAACACAGAGCTTCGATGCAGTTTTCTGCATAAAATTAGGTATTCTTTTGGCTGAATGATTGAGATAAAACTTCAATTAGTTGACGTGGGGCTACGTATTAGTAGATATTTGAAGTATAGAGTACAAAAATGCCAATTGCTAAGTTTGAAAAACGTGTCTATATTTCAATTAGCGCTAACTGAATAAAACGATTATCTTTAAATATTTGCGTCATTGTACGTTTACAGTCAATAAGGCGGGATTTATGAGACCAAGAATGCAACAAGAATTTTTCGATCGATTAAACTGTTATAGATTCGTTTATTTCGGTAGGAGAATATATCAACTAGCTTCGTGGGATATGTCGAGTGCATTTTCGTGGAGTTGCGAACCTTCGGCTGCCGAATGTTGCTAAAAAGAATTGTCTCTTTTTCGTTGCCAACGGCTGCTCACTTATCAATCTCCCACACGGAAAATTTTGCAAATGCTCCTCATAATCAAATAAGATACATTCACGTCAAAATGCACTCTTTAAATCGGAGTACTTATCACATAGCAAATTTGTCATTTCGTAGCAGAAAGGTGAATCCAGATAAAATTCAACAATTATTTATGATATCTGTGGTAGGGATCCAATTATGTTGAAATCGGGTCCAACCATCTCTGAAAAAAATGAGTGGCATCATTTCCTTTTGTTCTAGTAGTTGTCACGCTTAACTTACGGAACAGGGAGTCGCCTGTAGTGATAGCTAACAAAATCGGGCCTTGGGTGAATGGTGGAATGAGGTTTTTGTGGCACTCAAAAAGTTAAGTTTATTTTAACGAAATTGCAAGTCGCTTGCCAAATCCCGGGTTGGCGGTTCAATGCATAGGATGCTGGTCCTACAAGTCAGTTGTCGTATGTTCGAGCCCCGACCTGGAAGGATTCTTAGTGTCAGTAGGATCCATAGTACTAGCCATGTAATGATTCTGTACACTAAGAATCGGCTGCGAAGTCTGTTGAAACAGAAAGGCCAAATTCCACTAAAGGAATGTAATGCCAAGATTTTGCTTTTTTTGCCAAATCCGAGACTTTCAACTGGCACTTGCTCTTGTCTTTACCCATTACAAAAATGTTTTTTGACATTTTTTCGCTTCGAGCTCTAATATCCAAACTCTAAAAGGTGTTCAATAGCTTTCAGTTTGAGCTACTATCCGTAGAAATTCGAGCGCCGTTAGCAAATATTTACACCGTATTTTTGACATATTCTACTATTACTTTTCTTCCAGAAGGGAAATAAAGCGGGTGGGTAATATCAGCGATATAATCAAATTATCATGAATAGGGACGTTTCCTTCACGTTTCTGCAAGTCGTTATACACTTTAGTCAGTTGATTGATTATGAAAATAACTGTGAACTTTTCTGTCAGAGCTCGTTTTTTTTTTAATTCTTTTCTATACACATGGCATGTTGGCAAAATGCTCAGATATTGACTTCCAAAAAGAATGTATAAATTACCAAATTATCGAATAATAGTAAACAATCTTCCATCTGGGAAGTATTCCTTTTACGAAAAGATTTGAACTTCAAGGTAAATTTTGTCCCGTTGTTTTGATGAAAGTTAGTCCATTATTGAAGATTATCCTGATTCTAGCACATTCCTCAATAAGCCGTGTGACTATGAAAAACACTTTTTTTTTGTCAAAAAACGATACTATTCTTCAATGTAATCTCCTTCAAGAGTAATACAATCATTTGAATGCTTCTCTAGCTTCTCGATGTCGTGTTTGTAGAAGAATTTGTCTTTTGCCTCAAAATAGGCTTCTCACATTCAGCAATTGCTTCTTCATTTGAATTGAATTTCCAACCGGCGAGCATTTTTGTTTTTGAGATCAGCGAGTAGTCCGTAGTCACTGGGGATCAGATCAGGACTATACGATGCATGAGGAAGTAATTAAAAGTGTGATTCGTTCGATTTAACCATCGTTTCCATCGACTTGTTAGCCAGTGCATTGTCTTGGTGAAACAGCGGATTTTTCTTTGGCATATGAGGTCTTCTTTCCTTAATTGTTTTCTTTATAACGATCTCACAACGCTATTGATTGTTTTTCCTTTCTCAAGATAGTCGTGGAATATTGGCCCTTATTACCGTTCTCACTTCCACTTTCACTTTAATTTTATTGTCATATCACTTCGCTTGATTTTCCTTACTACCAGTGTCCCGCATGGTGAATAATCACTGTAGTGAAAAAAATCATTTTTCCAACAAAATTTTAGTGATGTGATGTTCGGGATAACCATCAGTTTATCTAAGTAATTACTTTTTTCTCTGCAACGATTTTCGTGATAAAAGCCTACATTCACCTAACTTGATTTTCTCCGTGAAGTAGTACTGGTAATAAAAGTCATTATACCTTGTGCATCACAAAATGCTGAAGCCATAACTTTCCCTGCTGACTGTAGTGTCTTTGAATGCTTCGGATGTGGTTCATCGGCTACAATCCATTCAGAGCAAAGTGGATCCATGTTTCATCCATTGTCTCATACCGACACAAAAAACTGATTTATTACTCGTAAATATGGTCAAACACTGTTCTGAATCATCCAATCGTTGTTGTTTTTGATCGACTGTGAGTAAACGCGGTACTCCTCTTTGAAAAGAGCTTTCTCAGGTAATTAATTTCCATACACATCGAAATATGTATATAATTACTTGATTTTTTTCTATAAAGTTGTATATTGAAAATGATTCATTTTATAATTGACTTAAATACGACGAATTTCGCGCTGAATCATATTCGTAGTTGGCAGCATTTTTTCAGATTTGGCTGAAACTTTCTGGACATGTAGACTTTGTCCTTAAATGTTACATTGCATACTTTATTTTTTTTTCCAAAATTGATCTAGACTGTCTTTTAAAAATGACTAGACTTAAACTTTCTTTTTTCAAATAGTTGATGAAAAATAACCAAACCTAAAAAAATTTCCACTAAAAGTACTGAAAAACTTCGATATCGAATCGAATTGAATTTGAGAATCATTTTACAAAGAAAACATTTTTAATTTCAATGAAAAAAATTACGGTGTCTTTTGATCGAAAACTACACTAAACTGAAAGGCATTATCATCTAAGCAGAATACTGATTGCTCGATATTTCCAAAAAGTATCAGTAATGGACAAGAAAAAGTCTTAGTTAAAAACATTTTTTTCCTAAATCTGCCAGCCTTACTATACATAGACGATTGGAAGGGAACATAGTAATCTACCTGGGGACAAAGTTTCAATAAATTGAAATTAAAAACGGATTTTTTTTTCAGTGTAGGATTTGAATAGTCGAATTTTGCGCAAAATCGTATTCGGAGTTGGTGGCGTATAGACTTTATCGCGAAAAACCGCTTGGTTCACTTTCTTTTTCCTAAAATTGATCTAAACTATCTTTTGAAAAGGGTTTTTCTATCAAATTTTGCAAATAATTGGAGTATTAAAATGAGAAAACCTAAAAAAAATTTTGCGCTGTTAAAATCAATTTACGAAAAAAAACATTTTATTATTTTAATAAAAAAAACTTGACAGTGTCTTTTCATTTACAACTAAACTAAACTGAAAGTCATTATCATCGAAAAATACAATGAATCTCAATTTTTGAGATTTCACAGAATACTGGTTCCCCAATATTTGCGAAAAAATATCAGTAATGGACAAACAAAAGTTTTAGTTAAAAACACTTTTTTTCTAAAGCTTCCCGCTTTACAATACATGGACGATTGTAAGAGAACATAATAACCTACCTTGGGACAAAGTTTCGTTGAATTCGAAAAGTGACTTTTTTTTGTAAATTGATTTTAAAATTTTTTTTTGCACTACCGTTGGAAAAGGACTAGCAGTCTCTATCATTTTTTTTGCTAATAATTAGAGTGACAAATTCTACAAAAAATTGTTGTGCTGTTGATGTTCTCAAAATCAAATTTTACACTGAAAAAAAATCGATCGCTAAAATTTGAAGTCAAATAACATAAAAACGTCATTCTTAATTAGAATGAAATTTGTTTCCTACAACAATAATTATGTTCTCTGTCACCCTTCCTTATATTGTAAGATTGGCGTTTTGAAGGGAAAGAAGTCCTAAAAAATTTTTTTTCTTATCCACACAGTAAAAAATTATGAATTTTACAGGTGACATCATTCTACAAACGATACAATTCATAACTACCTAACTGTTCAAAAGACACAATATTCAACTCGTACAGAATTTTTCAGACTCCGAATGTAATACAAAGCCACTGGATCAAAAATTCACTATGGACAAGAAACAGTTTCATTTTTAAAATTTATTTTTTTAATGTGCCCATCTTGTAATGTAGGATCGGTTGGCAGAGAAATTAATCAAATATTTTGGGACAAAATTTTATCAGAATCAATAATTCAGAGTGGCCAAGTGACCAGGAAAATTAGGAAAACAGGGAAAAAGTCGGGAATTTGGTTTCATTGGGAAAACCCGGGAATTTTAGTGAAAAACCGGGTAGAATATTATTAGCCTAAACATCATGATAGTTTTATTCAAAATAGTGAAAAACAGAAAACAATACCAATTTTCGCGTTTGAGTAATCAATTGAAGAAGGGTTTCTTATAAAAGATAAATTAGTTGGGTTATTTGGAAATAAAACTGAAATTTTGTTGCATGGGAATATAAAATTTTTTGTCTGAAAAGACATTGTTAATAATTGGTTTTATGGTTTCCATCACAATCAGAAAATAACAATTCATCTGACTGTATCGTCCATTGAACAGACGTGAATTACTACCATTAAAAAAGCGTACCTTATGATCAAAAAAGAACCGGAATTTTTATTTTAAAATTCCCGCGCTTGTCCAATCTCAACGTTGGCAACACTTTTATACACATTCTGTAAAATTTTGACGCATATCGTACGATTAGTTTTTGTTTGGCGTCTATACAAAGAAGTTGAAAATTTTTCGTGTGGCGATTTTTATAATGGATGAAAATTTAGAACAACGTGCGTGCATCAAATTTTGTGTTGCAAATGGATTTAAGTGTTCCGAAACGTTGAAAATGTTAAAAAAGGCCTTTGGTGAATCGTGTCTAGGAAAAACACAGGCATACGAGTGGTATAAACGCTTCAAAGGTGGTCGTACAAGCTTGGATCATGACGAGATCCCTGGCCGCCCAACAACATCTGTTACTGAAGAAAACATTGAATCTGCGAAGCAAATCGTGTTGCAAAATCGTTCTGCACCGATTAAAGATATGGCTGTGTTGTTGGGCATCTCTTATGGATCAGCCGAATACATTTTAACTGATGTTTTGGGTTTGAAACGCGTCGCTTCTCGGCTGGTGCCAAAAAAGCTGAATTTCATTCAAAAACAGCGTCGTGTTGATGTGGCCAAAGAGATGATTTCCAACGCAGATAGTGACCCCACATTCATCGAATGCATCATAACTGGTGATGAGGTGTGGATCTACGAATATGACGTGGAAACCGCACAACAATCGACCGAATGGCGCTTCGAAGGCGAGCCGAAACCATCCATTATAAAAATCGCCACACGAAAATTTTTCAACTTCTTTGTATAGACGCCAAACAAAAATTAATCGTACGATATGCGTCAAAATTCGATTGGACAAGCACGGGAATTTTAAAATGAAAATTCCGGTTCTTTTTTGATCATAAGGTATAACAACACAAGCTGTATTGATGCACCTAAATATTATGAATAAGACGATTTTTTCGCAAGAATTCGACATAGAGTTTCTTTTTAAGAGGCTTGATTCACTCGTGTTTTCTCATGCAGTTCGTTTAAGTGTTTAAATTCTGAAACACAAAATCAAAACTGAAGTAATGAACGCAAGTAAACACGTTATCTCTTGCGTCGTCGTTTTTCAAAAACAGAATGTTTTCATTTTAAAAAAGGTTCGTCGTGTTTTTCACTGAATTTATATTGCAAAAATGACCATCGTTGCAAAAATCACACATAACACCTGAATTTATGTTGCAAAAATTACCATCATAGCAGTAACCCGCCTGAAGTTATACCCAACAACTTCAAGTGCGTTACGTTTAAATTTCATCGAAATCAGTCCGAATGAATCATGATCCGAGAAACTTTAATCATGGTGTATTATCATAACATGAAAATATATTATTTTCACCAAATCATGACTCGTTTTGCTCATTTCAAGAATAGGAATTTTGCCCGTTCCACAATTTGGTCATTTTGAAAGGCCGAAATGAATCCTGTACAGCATCTTGACAGTTTCTTTCAATGAAATATGCAAATCCGAAATGAGATAATGGACGTCAAAAATCGTTGAAAATTTTTAGTAATGAAAAGGGGGAAAGTTTCGCACTGCACACAATCGATCAACTATCAATTCGAATTCGAAAGTGTAAAGAAATCGTGTCAGTTTTATTAGTATTCACGACACCCAGTTATGTCTCGGACATTACACACCCGTACTTTTTCTTTCATTTGGCTTCTCCAAAAATGTTTAGCCCGTCTTAAAAGAGAATCTAGATCAATTTCGTAAAAAAAAAACAAAGTATGCAAAGTAACTTTTTGGGACAACAAATTGGATTGGTGTGAAATTCGTCATATTTATAGGGAAGAGTTTTTATAACATAATCATTTTTCTATGTTTCAGGAGGGGTTTGAACCTCTGTAACTCAACTCGAATTTTAGAATTAGAGTGAAATACTCCAACGTTGAATCAAAAATTTACATAAAACTGAAACGCTAAACGTGGTGCTGTTGTCAAGAGAATTAGTGGACATTTGTTGACACCGAAAGTTTGCTCAGGAATTTAGTCTGTATGGATTACTATTGTTTTTGCTTGTTGTTGTTTCTATGTTTCAACCAGATTCTGCCTTGCTGATGAAAAGGTTAGACCAGACGCTAATGTGATTGTAAAATACGCTTGTACCTTGCTGTGCTTGCTGTGTAATGGGTGGTTGGTTATTTTCACATTTTAGCCGTAACAATCATTCATCTTTCTGTCTGTGGTGTCATTAATCTTTGAATAATCAATTTCATAACTTCCATTAAACTCCTCGTATTCGCTCAATGGTACCATTTCGCTGTCCGTCAATCTCATGCTCTTCCGGGCAAAGCTTTTGCCAATAGATTCTAGTGGGCTCTCGCTCTCATATCTCCATTAATTAGCCATCCAGATCAAGAACACACAACAAACCTATTAAGCTATTCCTTCTCAGTACTGCCACAGACCAGACCCAGTACTAACGCCAAACTTACCACCCACCAACAGGGTCCACAACCGACGGCATCCGTCACCATCACCACAACTCCATTGCCACCACAACAACCCACGACAGCAACATCGGTGTCGACCGGAACAACGGTCACAATCAACCGGTTGTCATCCATCAACAGCTGGCCGGTAATCATCTTCATAACTCTCACGATGGCGGTGGCATGAGTCGGTCATCACTGCTGCTGCCGCCGCCACAACCGCCGTTGGTGGTGGCTGCCGAAGCGCTAAAAACGCCCGTCAACACAAAATCGCCCATTAAAAAATCGGCCTCGGCGGTGGAAGCGGTGGTCACCAGTGCCGCCCATAAAATCAACAGCAAACTGCGACGAATGTCGACCAACGCGATCTTTAGCTTTAGTGCTTATAACAGTAATAACACTAACTGTAAGTCTAACATTAAACCTAGTACTAGTAGCAGTGTTAGCGTTAGTAGCAATAAATGTGATATTTTCAATCCATTGTCGTCGCGGCCAAATGACCAGCAACAACAACAACAACAACAACAGCCAAACGGCGGTGGCAAAGGGTCAAACCCTTCGAGTCCGCTCGCAAGTCCAACCAAACTGGTTGGCCGTAGCATTAGCAATGATCCGACCGCTGCCGGCACGACCGACGGTGGACTTCTCGGTAGCAGCACTGCCGAAGAACCGAGACGAGATTCGCTACCCATTATCGGTGGTCTGCTGTCGTCGTTTTCGTCCTCCTCGGTGTCATCCTCGAACTCATCCTCGCTTTCGTCGTCCACTTTCGGAATGGGGGCAGGCAATGCCGGCCACGGTCCGATTCCGATTCCCAAAACCAACAAACTGAAGAGTTTGTTCTCCGTTAGCTCCTGCTATGGCAATGGGTTCTCCGGTAGGGATCCCGACGACGACGACGACGACCACGACAACACTGAAAATGGTGACGGTACAAAACGTGGCGGCGGCTCTGTGGTGGACAACGGTGGTAATGTTGACGATCACGACGACAACGACGACGACGGTGACACGGGGCACGTCGTCGATGTTGGCAGCGGCGGCGGCGGCGGCGGCGGAGGTGGTGTTGACCAGCTACGCAAGCTGGTCGGTGGCTGTGCCAGCAACAGCGACAGCGGTCGGAGTAGTACCGAGATTGCAACCGAGTACCCCGCCGACAATGGCTGCCTGAAAGATCTGGTTTAGGTTTGTTTCCGTTTTATTTTTTTGAGGTGGTGTTTCTTTCGTTGCCCGTGTTTGACTTGTTTCGTCACTCTGACTACTGCAGTGCCGTAGGATTATTGTTTGGCCATTAACGCGGTCCGTTCTAAAACACGGAAATCCATCACTTTGAAAAGCAATTCGAAAATAGTTGCACCAACGTTATTTTTCCAATATCGTGAATAAAGTTGGTACCCTCGTTGTGTGAAAAAATATTGCGTCTAGAAGCAAGCTTCCAGTGTTTTACTATCTTGATAAAAAAGTTCCCGGAATTAATTCAGAAAATTCAAAATACAAGATTATTCATCAAAATGATCCTGTCCCCTTCAAAGTACTCTCCATCGACTGCAGCACACTCATGCCAGGCGCTTGATCCAACCCCCGAAACATTTTTTTATATTCAGTTTTCGGTATGGCCATCAGCAGTGGTGGTAAATTGCGAACCGAACGCCGATGCTTCTGAAAATTTACTCAAAAATGTTCACCGAGCGTAAGCATGCGATAGGTTCGAAAACTATTCCCTCGGTTAATGCGAAGGTGTTCTGTGCTCGGTGTTCGGCGAAGCAATCTGATTCGAACCGTTCGGTTGGCGGACCATCGGCGAGGGCCGAGTAAACTGCGTTCGATACGATGGTTTGTTGATTTCAGTTCTCGCATCCTGGTTTTGAAATTATCAATGCACACGTGATCAGCTCAAAAAGAAATTCTTTTGCTCGATTGATAGAACGATCAAAAGCAATTGAAATGGCATTATTTTGGACATTATCAGTGTGTGTGTAGGGTGGCTCGATATGGAAAATAGTAAGTTTTGGATCTTTTGCAAATTTTATAGTTTTGGTTATAGAATCTATAACAATAAGAATTGAATATTTTGGAACATTTCAGCAATCGTAGAGTGGCTCAATATGAAAAGGGATTTTTTTTACTCTTGCAAATTCGATGTTTAATAAACTGGTGAGTCAATAGCAAAGAAAATTAAGTAATTTCAGGTATTTTCAACGAGCGTATTTAAATTTGATGTTCTATTGATTGTTGAATCAATAGCAGTTCAACTTGCATAATTTTAGACATTTTCAGAGAGCGTAGAGTGGCGAAATTTGATTTTTTTTATTTTTTTTACTAATTCGATGATTTATTAAATAGTAAAAAATCTTTGGAAATTATCTGCCACCGTAGGGTTTTTCTATTCGAAAAATTGTAAAATTTTTGACTAATATCAAATCGATGGTTTGTTGATTGTTGGATCAATAGCAGTTCGAATTGAATAATTTTGGGCATTTTCGGTGAGTGTAGGATGGCGCAATATGAAAACTTGTAAATATTTTGACTTCTGCTGATAAAATGTTTCATTTAATAGTGAATTAATAACAATTACAAATTGCTCATTTTTTAGATTTTCAGGGACCATAGGATGGTTCTATCTGTATAATGGTAATGTTTTTGACTAATGTCAATTCGATGCTCTATTGATTGATGAATTAATAGCAGTTCAAATAAGATGATTTTCATGATGATGATAGGAACATTTTCAGCGATCGTAGGGGGGTTTAATATAAAAATTTGAAAATATTTTGATTTTTGGTATTTTAATGTTCAATAGATGAGCGAATCAGTAGCAGGTAGAATTGGATGATTTTGGACGTTTCTAGCGAGCGGGCGACGTTTGTTAATTTTGGATATTCTCAGCGAGCGCTGGATGGCTTAATATAGACATTGCAATTTTTAAACTATTTACAATTTCATGCCAGCGGTAATGCGGGAACCGAGCACCAATGGTTTATACATATTTGTTTAGAAATGTTTTTCTAGCAAAAATATGCAAAAGCTGTTCATTCGGTTTATGGTAAAGTTCGCTTGTTGTTCGGCGGAGCAATATGTACCAAACCATTCTGTTGGCAGACCATCGGCGAAGGTAAATTGAGCTCTATTCGATGCGTAGTTTTATTATTTATGGTTCGATGAAACGCCTACCTACAGCATCAAAACTAAATTCTATTTCAGTTGATGAACAAAGCAATAGCGCGGTAAAAATTACAATCAAAATCACAGGCACTTCGACGATTTGCATGTTTAAATCCGATGGTTCACCACCACTACTATTTATATATTAATCAATACAGCATCCGATTTCGAAAAATAGTTCACAATTTCTCATATAAAGCTGCCTTACCACCGAACAAAATACTTAAAATTCTAATATTCCAATTGCTATCTATTAAACATTGAATTAGCAAAAGGTAAAGTATTCCCAAATTTTTGTATTAAGCCATTCCACGCCCACAAGATATGTATAAAATTATTCTATTCGAATTTAATTCATTCATCAATCAATAAAGCATCGGATCTGCAAATTCAAATACTAACATTTTTCAAATAGGACCTATTGATTCACCAATTAATAGGACATTGAATCGACATTACTCAAAAATTTTAAAATTTTCCGAATAGCACCACCATACGCTCGTCGAAAATGCAGAAAATTATCAAATTTACATTGCTCTTGATTCACTATTAAATGAAAAATGAAATCAGCAAAAGTCTACATATATGCAAATTTTCATATTGCACCAGCCTACGCTCGATAAAAATTTAAAAAATTATCAACAGACCATCGAATTAGTCTAAGATACAATTTCTGTCGATTTTTCAAATAGAACCACCCTACGGTCGCTGAAAATGTCCAAAATTGTTAAATTTTAATTGCTTTTGAATTAATATTTAATTAAACATCAAATTAGCAAAAATCAAAAAAATTACAAATTTTCATATTGCGCCACCCCCGTTTGCTGAAAATGTAAAACATTATCCAATTCGAACTGCTATTTATTCACTAACCAATAGAGCATCGAAATGACATTAGTCAAAAAAATTTCTATTTTCTATATACAGAGGCACCCTACGCTCATTGTAAATACCCAAAATTACTCAATTACCGTACGCTCGCTGAGAATGTATAAAATTACCATACACTGCTAAGCTACCCACACACTGAAACGTACAGCCGCAGCTGACAAAGTTCGGTTCATCCGAAGCAACAGCCTATAGTACTCAAATCGAATGTTCATGAACATACTAGTAACGATAGGTTCACAAAACAAAGGAATCGGTTCTTTCACCATCAGCATCGCTTCTTGGTTCGGCGATGCTTGCTCGAACGATGGTATCGGCAAATTCATACTCGCGATGGTGGTTCGCTTTTTGGTTCGGAACGAACACGTTTTGCGTGTTCGGAATCGATGCTTTACCACCACTGGCCATCAGAGCCATCTGCGATTTTTCCGTAATCTCATTTCGGGTGCTGAAACGCATTTCACGGAGCGGTTTCTTGAGTCGACCGAATAGGAAAAAGTCACACGGAGCCAAATCAGGTGAATCCGGTGGTTGCGCGATGTTGTTCGTTTCGTTTTTATCCAAATGTTCACGGATAACGATGACATTGTGTGACGGTGCGTTATTGTGGTGCAAAATCCATGAGTTTTTTCTTTTATTAAATTTTTTTATTCAGGTCAATTTGCGTACAAGCTTTTTACGTGGCCGAATGAGTCATGTTTTTATTAGATAAATAATTTTTTTTACCGTTAGATCTCGTTGTCACCCTTTTTCTAGGGGGGAGAGGAGCTTCCATTTTTATATTGCGATAATTGAGGGGCACTTTGTCCGTGGCTTGTCGCTGCACAGTGATGCCTCTTCATACAAAAGTTGGCAAAAACCATAAATACGTCGATAAACGTCAGCTGGATGATTTTTTATTAATAATTTGAGGTCTCTGAATATATTTTCATCTTGATAATGTATGAAAAAATATTCGATCCACCTAAAAGTGACATGATGCTCCTTTCGCTATGGACCGGAAAATGACGACTTTTTTAAAATAAATTAACTTGTGTATTTTTATTTATTTCGTGATTGATTGGGAGCTTTAACTAATGTTTCAAATAATGATTAAACCTGTGATGAAAATGTATACACAGAGAAAAAAAACTTTTCCTGATATCTTGAAAATATCAATTTTCTCCAGAAGGGCTTATCTTAATATTTTTTTTCTGATATGTTGTAACATACAACTGATGTAGTTTATTGCACTATGATTGAAGATGGGAGAGTAATAAACAAAAAAGTGCGTTTTTTTTGTTTATAACAAAAATGCTAATTTTTGGAAAACGCTCTGCATTTTGCATTTTTTAAGTTTTTCGACTTTATGAAAGAACACAAACACAAGTACAAACTAAAATTTGGTTGAATATTAACGCTTTACTAATAATAGTGGATTTTTATTATGTTACAGTTTTTTATTAAATTATGTAAAATGAAAAAATACGAAAAAAATGACGCTGAGCAAACATGCTTAGTTTGCTTAGTTTTAGTGGTTCGAATATGGGAATTTTTATATGGATTACAAGAAAGTTCCGGAGAACATAAAAAGTGCATGTGCATGTGGGATCAACGGGGCGCTATTTATTATGAGCTACTCAATTGCGTTTGGACAGAGCATTGCATGAAAAGTGGACGCAATATGAAGATCTTCATGGCATAGTATTTTTGCTTCATGACAATGCAAGACTCCATGCTTTGAAAGTTGTAGAAGTTTTTTTTTATAATCGCTGCAATGAAAAGTTCTGCCCAGCCGCCATTTTTACCTGACATTGTTCCATACGGTTACCATTTGCTCCAATCCATGACACATGACTTGTCAGGTCAGTTTCAAAAACTACGACACCACCAAAAATTGGATCGATTCATTTGTCGAATCTGAGGAAAAGGAATTTTTCAAACGTGGTATTCGAGTCTTAGTGGTGGTATATAACGATGGACTATACTTTGAAAAACGATGGACTATACATTGGAAAACGGTATGTTATAAATAATCTGATTTCATTTATCATAAAGCCGTTTATTTAAATTTTACTGACACCGACTTCAGTTACAAAAGTCTGGCCCATGTTTCTGTTCTGTGATTTTCATCGTCGACCCCGCAAACTATTGAAAATAACCTTCAAGGTGCAGAAATGTGCAAGATCGCATAGTGGTTTCTGAAAAGTAGAGAAAAAATGCTATAAAATCAAATACAATTGAACAGTGGCAGCCCTTTCCTACCTATATAGGACTCTAATCGCAAAACATCGTCATTGCGCCATATATTTTGTATGGAAGGATGAAAAGAAAGTTTACAATACCCTATCGTTGAGAGGATAGGGTGAGATTATTTCTTATTCAAAAATTTTTATACTTTGAACTGTAATCCTTCACTTATCTGAGAATTAAAAAAAAAATAATGCAGTGCAGGAAAAAAATAAATTTATTTCTTGGATTGCTGCCACCTTGGCATCACTGTGTGCGCTGTCGCATCGTTGTTGGTTTCCGTTTTTTCTTCGCTTTCCTTGCAATTCGCAGTCCTAGGTTCGTTGTTAGTTGCTGTAGGCGCGCCTTGTTGTGCATTAATTGCAGTTCCTGGATGGTTTGATGGTGCAACAGGAGTACTGCGCTCACTAGTTTCCGTTGTTGGGCGGTTGTCCTTGTTTTTGTTTGAAGATGTCCTTTTCGCAGTTTCAGTGCATGGTTTGCCGTAGTGTGCAGGTTGTTCACAAAACTGACATGTAACCAGTTGATTTTCATACGTAATCAGCGTTTTACACGGATGTACCCCGTCTTGATCACAAATGATGTAAGATGGAATTGTTTTACGTAGTTGCATACGTACCACTCGCACGCCATTCCGGATACCGGGGAAAAAATTTCGCCATACTTCCCTTTCGATGGAAAGAACTTCACCGTACTGCGACATACTTTCCCGAACAAACTGATCGCTGGTCTGCGGGGGAAGGTCATGCACGCGTACTTCTATGGCATTATCCACCAAGTACACAGGGATTTTATATTTAACATTATCATGTGCACCCCGTTATTAACCGAAGGAAATGCAATTGCATCTCTTTCACGTTTGAACATAATGTACACCAAGGATGGCTTTTATCGTATCAAAGAACGCTCACTGGCAACTCTTCAACGATTGAATCAGTGCCATCAAAGAGAGAAGGATATCATCGCAACAACAAAAACCCGGCATGGCTCATTTAACATAGAATCGACACCAGTGCGAGAGCGAATTTCTCTCGACGACATTTCTGAGAATCAAAGGCTAGCACGCTGCTGTGGGGATCCTCTCTGAAGCAACAATCGGTCGCTTATTCTCGTTTCGCGATCCGATTCCATACAGGCAGTTGATAATTGCGATAGAATCATTTCACTATTGCCGCTTATTCTAACTATGTGCATATAACCTTTGCATAAGTTGTGTCTATGAAAATGTCTGTGAATGCTCCACACAAGGGTTTTGAAATATTGCAACCTAGTATGAGAATCATCAAGTTGAATCATTGATTCGATTTTCTGCGATAATTGTCAACTAGTGATTCTCTCTTGGTAAATTCCTCACAGCACCAATGATTATCAGACTGTAATTTTTTTAAGTGCTGTGAAATACTCAGAGTATGAAGTGGAGCGAAGAAATGTAGAAAAATTCTCTCACGGTTCATGAATTTAGAGACTCGAGTTCTTGTAGCATCTTCTACCGGATTGGAAATGTTGTATACAATATAGATAGCAATATAGCAGCTTCTGTCAAATTTTCGGCAATCACCAACACTGAAGTACACACAGTTAGACGCCTTGTTGAATTGAATCTCACTTACATCATTAACGTTTAGATGCATTCGTTTCTTAAGCACGATTTTAATTTCGGTTGCTGCTGGTCTAACTTTGCAGCGCTTTAAATCAATACAAATGAATTTGGTCTTGTAGGCCAAGTTTCAGACTTTGTTAAATCGTATTTGCCCATTTCGTACACTCTATTGTTCACTACACTGTATTGTCTTTGTTTCTATCGTCTCGACCGTAAACGATTTGCGACTGTGTCGGATGAGATGCGAGTACGAACTGAAAATCTACGAGTTGTTTGCCAACAAATCTGGTCTTTTTCGGTGAATTGCTTCACGCAAACGTCTCACAACGCTCAAATAATACTCCTTGTTGACGGTCTGGCCTTGTTGAAGGAATTCATGGTACACAACACCCTTGTAATCGCCTAGCGCTTCACTCATCATCATTCACAGACTCACGGCCCATCTCTGAAACGTTCGTGCCACTGATAAACGACTGCTTTCTTCAGTGTATCGTTGCCGAAACACTTTCCTACCGTTTGAAACCGTTTTTAATGCAAACTCGTTGCAAATTCAATTCCATTTTGAAAATTATACAAAATCGGGGACACGCACAATCGCAGATGTCAAAATGTGTTCAAAATGAAAATCGAAGTACAACGAAAAAAATACAGACTGTACTCGAAAAACATGCAACAGACAAAACGGATCACCAGAAAATCTTTTTAAATCAGTTATTTTGGAACCTCTGAAAGAATAAATAAACACATATTAGCTATGTTTTTGCAACGTTGGTTTGTTCAACCTCCTCTCCTGAGATGAATTTCCGCACTACTGATCCGATCAGCGTCATCTTTCTTACACGCTTTCATCAACTCTTTCTTCAAATCCTTGTCGTTTTTGAAAACCATGCCTATTCTCCGAAACTGTCCCTTTACAATCGCTCAGACTGTTAAGCAACATTGACTTTGTATCACTTCATCGCTGATTTCGATGCCAAATCTCGCCAAAAGAGAATGTCACCTTCGTGGGTCCGAAGGAAGGGCAGCGGACGCTTCTGAAGGTATTCCTCTCAATATACTACATGGAATGAGACGTCCCGAGGCTTTTTATTCTTCAGTATAAACTTCTTCTTGAGTGATACAACTTCACCCATTGGTCCTCCAACATTTTGATGCGCTTTGAAATAAAAAAGATTTGACAAGGCCTTCAAAATAGACTTCCGTTTCTGCAATGAACTCAGCATTCGACGAAAATTTCTTTCTCTGGAGAAACCATTTCAGATATGGAAATAAAGACTGTTCCAGAAAGTATGGACGCACTTTGAATTCGCTGTAAAAAATTTACAAGTGTTAGATATTCAAATTTTATTCGATATACTGACTAGACTACAACAACAGATTATTCTCAACATTTGATATAGACTACAACAACAGATTATTCTCAACATTTGCTACTTAGCGATTGTAGACTAGCTGGCGCACCTTCTTGCGAACGTTCCTCATTAAATTCCGTACAAACTTCTTGGCGACAAGTTTTGACACTTTTTTCCAATCTTTTTCGAACTGTTGAATGGTTTCGGCTGCCGAGACATGTTTCCTAAGATGTGCCTTCGTTAAAGCCCAAAATTGCTCAATTGGTCGAAGTTGTGGGCAATTTGGTGGTTTCATGTCTTTTGGAACGAAAGTGACATTTTTGGTAGTATACCATTCTACCGTTGATTTCGAGTAGTGGCAAGAAGCAAGATCTGGCCAGAAGACAACAGGACCCTTGTGGCATCGAATCATGGGTAGAAGTCGTTTTTGTAAACATTCCCTGATGTATATTTAGCTGTTCATTGAAGCAGTGGTGATGAAGGGTTTCGAAATCTTACCGCAGCTACAAATTGCTTGCCAGACCATAACTTTCTTACCAAATTTTTCGACTTCGATCGATTTCTCGGACTGGTTTAACACTTTCCCTTCTCGCACCGTATAATATTGTGGTCCCGGCAAGGATTTGTAATCGAGTTTCACGTAGGTTTCGTCGTCCATGCTTTCGAACTCTCGGCCTGATCGATGCTTCTTGTTTCGGACTACGTTTTGGTTGTTTCTGCTTCTGATAGGTTCGAAGATTCAAACGTTCTTTAGCACGAAGAACATTTGACTTCGAAGTATTCGCTTTTTTGGCCACATCCCGAACTGAAACCTTCTTCTTTTGCTCGAACGCCTTCAGTATACGAGGTCTGTTCAAAAAGTTCCCGGAATTTTTTAATTGCGCGCGTCTGGAGAGTCCGGTGGTCAAAATTTTTTTTTATTGTGTTGGTACATATGTCCCTAATGTATGGTGAAATTTTCAGCTGTATTCATTGTTTACATTCTGCCTTGTAGCGGCTGGTGTAGACGTGTTTTTTTTGAGCTCGGCGATTTTTGTTAGTTTAAACAATGGAAGAATTGAAGAATTTGTATTAAATTTTGGTGAAAAATGAAATAAAGTGTAACCAAGTGTGCGAAATGTTACAGAGAGCCTACGGTGAGTCTGCTATGAAAAAAACAAGTGTTTACGAGTGGTATAAGCGTTTCCAAGATGGCCGCGAAGACGTTGAAGACGACGAAGGCTCCGGTCGACCCAGCACGTCAATAATCGATGAAAATGTGGGAAAAGTGGAAAAAATGATTATGGATGATCGCCGAATCACTATTAGAGAAGTTGCTGATGAAGTTGGCATATCAGTTGGCTCATGCCATCATATTTTTTCAAATGTTTTGGGCATGAAACGAGTGGCAGCAAAATTCGTTCCAAAACTGCTGAATTTTGATCAAAAAAACAAACGCATTACCATCGCTCAGGAGCTGTTAAACGACGTCAACGACGATCCAAATTTACTTGAAAGGGTCATAACTGATGATGAAACATGGGTGTACGGTTATGATGTCGAAACAAAAGCACAATCGTCCACGTGGAAGCACCCAACGTCACCAAGACAAAAATCGCCGAGCTCAACAAAACACGTCTACACCAGCCGCTACAAGACAGAATGTAAACAATGAATACAGCTGAAAATTTCACCATACATTAGGGACATATGTTCCAACACAATAAAAATAAAAATTGACCACCGGACTCTCCAGACGCGCGCAATTAAAAAATTCCGGGGACTTTTTGAACAGACTTCGTACGTTTATCCAGCTGAGGGTTAGTAGGACCTTTTTTTCGACCCGTTTTCGGTTTATCCTCAAAGGCGTTATCCTCACCGAACTTCCTGATTGCATTTCGCACGGCTTTTTCACTTACTCCTTCCATTTTTGCTATCCTTCTCAGTGACAGTCCGCATTCTCTACACCATTTGTGCACAATTTTTCGACGTTGTTCTGCTGAAAGTCCACGCATTTCGAAACAAACTAATGAAAACGAATAAACAACTGCAGAACTGGTAAGAGAAGAGTGCAAACAACAGGACGCAGCCATAAAAATAGACGGATTCTGAACCATTGCGAAATGGCAGCGGTTTTTGGTTGCGTCCATACTTTCTGGGACAGTCTTTAGGTAATAGTCGTTGGGGGTCAGGTCTGGAGAATACGAGGGATGGTGGGCCAATCCGTACCGCAAATCATTCAATTTTACCGTTGCTTTTATGCATGAATGCGCCGGTGCATCTTTTCCCATAGCTTGATTAAAACTAGAACTCGTCTGACACGATCAGCTGTTATTTAAACAAAAGTGGATAGATTGTCATGAAATTTGGTATTGGGTCAGTCTAGAGGCTTGTTCTCAACCAAAATATACACGGTTCGCAACTATTCACGTCTTTTCTGTGAAAGGCCCGGGACTTTTCATTTCATGTAGTATTTGAACGTGGATGGTGCCGGTCGTTATGTAGTATGGCTTGCTGAATTTACCGCACCCATAGATCGCTTGCCACATCAAGTACTTTTTTTAAAAACTGTGTCGACTATTTTTTTCCAAAACTCGAAAAACGGCTGTCTCAGTCTTATAATACAAACGAACGTTGTTTACTGTCCGACGTTTCGGCCTCTGGTGTAGGCCTTTTTCAAGGAAAACTGGAAAATTTTGTATGGTGTTACATTGACAAAAACAAAAACATTGACAAAAACAAATAATACAATGTAAAAACTTACTAAAGTCTATCGTTTATAGTCAAAATGTCGATTTCTGACGCTACGTTGTCTGGTCAATTTTAGAACATGCTTTAAGATCATTTAAGGTCATTTACATAAATTCTGCATCAAAAATTATGAATTTTGAATCGAAAATTATTTGAATTTTTCAAAACTTCTCCGGAACATCCTGGCGGTCCTATCCGGTGAAAAACTTCAGGCCGAGGATCATCAAACAGTACAAAAATAAGGTTAAAATCTTGACAGAATAAACTTGGATTTAAACAAATTTGCTGTTAGTTCAATCCAAGATGCATTTTTTATTCATTATTAGTCATCTTAAAACTAATTACAGTTACCTTATTAGGCTGCATGAAGAAAATACGAATTTTTAAGTTTACCCCAGCCATTGGGGTCTGTGTAGACTTCTTTGCAACCGATTTGGCTGCTTTTGTTCAAGGTTTTCGATTTTTTTTTCTATAGTTGTAGTTGTTGTTGTTTATATTGAATTCTCTCTTCATGAGAGCCCAATATCGCTCGATAGGAATAAATGGATATGCCTTTTTCGGTACAACTTTTGCTCCATTCGCTGTATAACATTCCGAAACATCTTTGGCACAAGATGCCAAATCACGCCAGAGTAGCGAGGGAGCGACATGGTTGCGTAGGAATGGTAACAATCGCTTCTTCATGGTATTCTTCCCGATATATTTTCTTTTTTTACCGTTCCGATAGTCAGGAAGCTTTGGCTTACCCAACCACAGTTGCATATTACCTGCCAAATCAAATATTTTCTTAGGAAACGGCTTTTTTTTATGGTTCGGTACAGATTTTACCTTGAACGACTACATATCTTGCCCGGTGCTTGAAAGTATGCACGAATGTTGGAGACATTTCTATTTTTCCACAGTCACAGTACGCACCGATAGATCTGGTCTCTTCTGCAATATTGGCTTCACCTTCGCGACCTTCTGGTGGTTCATGAGATCCGTTTTTGTTCCGCCCGGTTGTTGGCAAACGTGTATCGAAAGATTTCAGAACGTTATGGACAGTGCTTGCAGGCAAACACAGCTTTTCTGCAATTTTTCGCACCGACAGATCCGGATTTTCATTGCGACTGCACACAATTGCACACAAGCTTGTAGTATCATCAAAAATGGGTTTTATACAATGAACAGACATACGTTCGTCAGTCTGCAAAATATTTCACTCGTCGATGAAGCTCTTCCAGAGATTTTGTCTGGAACAATTCTTACCTTTTCGATGAGAAAATTGATTTTTCAAATGTCGCCGAAAACAATCTAGCAAACCGTTTAAGGGGTAAAGCTTTTCAATAATTTTCAAGGAACTTTTGCTTAGGTCTTTGTCAAAAGTTAGAAAGAGTTAGAGTTAAAATGGCAAACTGATGATGCAAATTATCCTGCTCAATGTTTTTTTGTCACCAGATTCTAATCACGAAAATGCTCTAACAAAGAAGAGATGTGGCGTTTTTTGTTCGACTGAAAACCGTTTTAGTCGCAGTAAAATAGGTGAAGGATGGATTTACTGTTCGAAAGCATAAGGTTGTTCATTGCAGCCCCAAACTTTGAACGGTTCTGTCGTTAGACACATTTCTGATTGAACCTTCAGTCGCATGTATGTCTTCGTCATCATCGCAAATGAAACGTGTTTGGGTATAACTTTCATCGTTTTGTACACTGCAATCGTATTTTCGATTGCCAATGAATCGATTGATGGAGAGTTGAACCTTTGGTTTAGAGCCTACGACACTGCAAAGAAACAAGTCATCATTTCAACGTCTGCTTAGTTGCCAATTCCTGCTGCTGTCGCCACTTGTTTGCAAAGCCAATCTAATTGGAAGACTTTTTCAATCGAAAGTATCATTTTTCACTGATAGTAGGCGTTGCTTTGCCGAGACTTGGAACCGGAATAGTGACCTCTCGCGACGGCCAACGGATCGAAAACTGAGCAAACAGTAATGCGATTTGTGATAAACCGACAAAGTACGAAATTGTAGCTGGTGGGAATCTCCCGCCAGTAAAAAATATTTTTAGGATAAGATAGGCTTTAAATCGGACCTTTTTTTATTTAGGAAAAAAAACTAGCAGGTCATAGGTTTCAGCGCGGAGCCAAAAACATTCGCAAAACGAATATCCCAGTGTACTTGTTTTGTTTTGTCCAATTCTGACTCCCAGCAAAATAACGATAGTTTGACACTAATAGTTAGAAGCTTTTACCGGTGCCCACGTTTAGGGTCAATAGCTGAATAGCTACTCGATGGTCGGTCATTTCATTTCACCCCAGTATACCTAACAATAGCAACCGTAGATTACTTCCACTGGAGGAGGATGCAGTTCCTTCCGTGCGAGTCGGCCTGGCAGCAGGCAAAAATACAAGATAAGCATACAAACATACAATAAATATAGGAACAATCAAATAGTTGGTATAAATTTAGCCATCGTCAAATATTTGGCACTTGATATCTGCTTCTGTTGTATCACTGCTGAGCGTGACGATTGTTGTAATCCAAAACAAAATTTAGAAATAAAATGCATAACAGATGTCTGCAAAAAGCAGATCGGAATAAAAACAATCAAAATTTGGTCACACATTCGATGTGCTCTAGGAATAGATTTGCATTGATAGAGGGAAGAATAAAATTTTTCCGTAAAATTACACGTATATACTCTAGGACTATAGGTTTTCTTTTATTCTTTTGGTTTTCGGCGAATCCTCCTTTCAAACGAGTAACGATCCAACGCGTTAGTAGTAGATAATCATTTACCAACCTACCGCAAAAATGGAATCCAGCAAACTAACAAAAACTCAAAATAGCTGTCAGTTTATTGGATGTTTAAACGTAGAAATTGACAACACGAATGGCATATAATTGTACTGAACTGGATTATTACACAAAATGATAGCAAAGCTAACTCATTTAATGGATTAAAAAAAGAACGAAACATTTATTGTCCGATCAAGAGACGAATTTCAGCGCGTACATTTGAGAATGGAAAATAAAAAGTACAAATAAATGTTAAGTAAACTCTTAAACAACAGGTTGTTTCACTTTCCCCGGGGCTGTTAATGGAGCAAGTTTTGAACTCAATTGTTTGATGACAGTTCTCACGTCTCTTTTTTTCCAATAAAATAACTGTTTTCCCTTCCCGCCAGCGTCCCGAAACGATCACAAATGCAAAGCTTATTTTCATTGAATCAATCGCACTAACATCTGAATTCTAACTTTTCTACTATTTCTTCCTTCGACATGCTTCCTTTACTAATCTACTAACACACACAAATCACACGCAAACTCGGAACCTGGATCAACAAAAACAACAGCGGTCAATTCACCGGAAAGTTTAGTTCGCTACCGACTACTATCGGAACCGGAAATAGTGACACTGCTGGCAGCGAACGGCACCGGCACCGGATTCGCTCAATCTTCGGTGACGACGACGGCGACGTCGTCCCCGCTGTCGGAACACTGCAACGTCGAGTCACCGGAACGGGAAGCATCCTCGCCAGCGGACGGTCCGACGGTCAACACTGCCACTGTCAACAGCAGCCTGGTGCAGGCGTAATAGTTTCATCTGTGTTCATCTAGCATTTTCGTATGCTTCGACGCCATTTAAAAAAAAAACAGTTCATCCTACGAAATGGTTGCCTTTCCTTTTTCAAAACAAAACCAAAAAGCTGACCGTAGACCGTAGGATTTGTCGTTATGTTTTCACTTTTTCTCATAAACTACTATTTAATCTCACACGCAAGCAAGGACAAAATGCAAACGTCACTGCGAAGGAAATCCGTTCATTGAAGCCAAAACTAACAACACGCTAACACAAACTAGTTATTAACTCATTGAAGTAGAAAGTAACAAACAAACGTAAAAGCTCTAACAAAAGATAAGAACACTGCATCCGGTACCATTTATAGACCTTTATAACTATATAAATATATATATTTATTATTAGTATTAGATTTATCTACTTACTGAGGGGAAACGAAGTTGGGCATTAGGATTCTTCTGTAAACTGCTAACAATTGGAAAAGTCGTGTTTTTTTTTGGTATCATAACAAAAACTAGACAGTGTGAATTAACACAAAACATTTATTGCAATCTGTGACAACAACAACAAAAAAAAACCAGCTGTAATCTAGTAGTAGTTGTACGTTTCGAACTGAGCGCGTTTAGAGTTGAAAGTGTACCAATAAAAAAAAAACAAACTGTGACTTTGATATCGGAATGAATCATTCGGAAACCGCGTGGTATTTGTTATTTCACTTCTGTTATTAATTTATTCTGTTCCTGTCCCTGTTTCACTGAGAGTGGCGCTAATTTTTCTACTGATTACTTTGGACTTTCACCAACGGATTGTGATTTTTTTTGTGCATATGGAACCTCGAGATGGTATTAGCAATTCAACATAAACTGCTATTGCACTAATTAGTTAACAACGAAAGGTAAAAGGCTCCTTAGAATTTGATTATTTTCTTCTTTCTAAAATTCTTACCATATATCGTACCTCGTGCTAATAGACTCATGGGTATTAAAAGCTACAGCTTCCTGTCCGCAGCTACAAATCGCTTGCCAAATCAGATAAAAAGAAATTCGAATTCATATCTGTTGGGGGTATATCTTCGAGCTGTGGTCACATAAAACTTTGGCTGTATCCACTCGTTCCTCAAGGCTCGAGGGGTGACTTGACCGAATCCGAATCTGGCTCCGAACCAAGAAATCATTTAGGGGTTTTGGTACCACATGGGAAGGCGGTTTGTGCTAGCAGTTCACCATGAACGGAACATAAAATGTTCCTTAGAATTGTTATTCATTTTTACCTTTTTAAATTCATCCAATCAATAGATCTTCGATTTCGTAGATCCATTTGTACTAAAAGCTCTAAGGTCATCGTCCAAGTACCATGCGCGCGGGTGGTTTTAGGAAATTTTCGATGGGAATTTTGAATAATTTGCCAAAACCATAAACATACAGACCTTTGAAAAACTTTTATCTATCTGCAGGACAAAAATAGCTGAAATTTTTGGGGATTTTCCGAGTGTTATCAAAAATAGCTCTAAAAAATGAATGTTTTTGTAACCTTCCATAATTATTACACACATTCAAACTGAAGCGGATTTTCTTCAGTTCATTGAAAAATTGATCTTATTCTGTGAAAAACTTAGAAAACTTTACAGAACTAACATTATTCCGTGTATAAATTTATTTATTTATTTATTATTGTAATATCCATCGGATACGAAATCTACATGGATATGGGTGGAGAAAAACCCATTTGATTTGAACATAAAATATGTCATTCTCAAACGGGCGAAAACCACCATCTTTTAAAAAACAACACATAATAATTATCACAATACATCTAAAACTAATAGTCACATAACATTATTAAAAACAAAATACACATAATTTAATTAAAAACAAAAACTAAAGACTAGAAAAAATATCAAAACACAGAAGATCGTTTGACTTTACTAGCGAAGCGGCTGAATGATTCACCAAACTCAAAAAGATCTTCTATAGCAGTGAATGATCGAATGGCAGCGGTTATCGGTTCATTACATCCAAAACTAGTTCTATGAAATCTTTGCTGAAGTAGAGTGCCATTCCGCAGGGTTCTGTTCGGTGCTCGAAAATTAATTTCAGATCGCAATTCCGGTGCATCGATTTGTCCTTTGATCAGTTTTGCAATAACTACTGCCTGTTGTATTTAAGGCGACGTAACAGCGATTCGTTTCCGATTAGTTGACAACTATCCGGATATGATGGAAGATTCGACGGATCTCTCCACGGTAAATTCCGTAATGCTAAACGAACAAACCTCGTTTGAACTCGTTCAATTCGCATGCACCACGAGAGTTGATACGGTAACCAAACTGATGAAGCGTTCTCAAGAATAGGTCTAACTAGTGAGCAATATAATGCCTTCAAGCAATGAGGATCTTTAAAATCCTTAGCGATTTTTGAAATAAATCCCAACTGACGTGAAGCTTTTGTAATGATCAGTGATCGATGTGAATCAAAGGTCAGTTTTTCATCCAACAATACTCCTAAATCGCTCACCTGGTTAACTCTAGTCAGAACAGAGCCACCAATACTGTAATTAAATTTCACAGAATTCAAAGTACGGTGGAACGTAATCACCTGACATTTTGCCACGTTCATGATTAGCTTGCTTCTGTGACACCAATCAACGAACAATTCTAGTAGATATTGTAACCGCTGGCAATCCTCTACGGTACGAAATAGGAGGTACAATTTTAAATCGTCTGCATAGATCAATTTACAGTCATTTTGCAAAGCAAATGAGACATCGTTGAAAAACAGTACGAAAAGTAATGGTCCCAAATTACTACCTTGAGGAACTCATGAATTGAGATGATGTGCAGTTATCCAACTTCACTCGTAATACTCTACCAGTCAGATACGTTCTTAACCAGGACACGAGCTGCGCAGAGAAGCCGAGACGATATAATTTACAAAGAAGTATTCCGTGGTCAATTTTGTCAAATGCTGCTTTTAGATCAGTGTAGACAACATCCATTTGAGTTTTTTCTTCGCATGCTAGCGATACACTTAGACGTGAATGTTAACAGATTCGTCGAAACTGATCTTCCTGGTATAAATCCATGCTGATCAAATGAAACGTAATTCCTCACTCGATCTAATATGGCATCACTTACAATCATTTCGAAAAGTTTAGATTGGGCAGAGAGACTGGTAATCCCACGGTAATTAGCAACATTTTGCCGATAGCCATCTTTATGTACGATTGCTTCCATATGCACGGGAATTTTGCCTGCTCAAAAGATCGACTAAAAATTGTACTCAATGGTTCAGCCAATGCACCAAAACATCGATTTAAAATAGCAGCGGGTAAACCGTCTGTCCCGGGAGAATATGAGCAGTTCAACTTTTTTGCAGCGCGTGAAACCATCTCAGAGGTACCGATGAAAGTATTCAAACTAATTAGGTCAGCAGGAACATCAGTAACAGCAATTTCCGTCTCTTCATTTGAAGTCAGATTACTATGAAACACACCAGCGAAATGCCTGGCAAACAATTCACAAGATTCAGAAACTGATTGGGCAGCCTCATCCTCTAGGAAAATATTCGCAGGTACAAATGAGTTTTTTCTTTTCGAATTAACGAATCGCCAAAAACTACGAGGGTTTCGTCTTAGACTAGTCTGCATGCGAAGTACATATGCTTTGTATAAACTAGCATTAAGAGCACGATAAGCATTGGCAGATCGATGAAAATTAGCCATGTTGGAAGCATTACGTCGTCGAAGCAATTTACGCTGATTTGCATTACGCTCTCGTTTTGATTTGCGTAATTCTAATGTGCTCTTCACGATTGCCCAGTAACGTTCGATGGGTCGAAGCTGAGGCCAATTTGGTGGATTGATATTTTTCTCAACGAAATGTATACCCTTTTCCGCAAGCCAATTGAGAGTAGTTTTGGCATGGTGAGCCGACGCCAAATCCAGCCAAAACAGTTGAGGTGTACTATGCTTCTTATATAAAGGCAGCAATCTCTTCTGGAAACACTCAGATCGATAAATTTCTGCATTTATAGTTCCGGTAGTGTAAAAAATGGTTGACTTCAAACCACAGGAACATATTGCTTGCCATACCAGTACCTTTCGACCGAGTTTCTCCACTTTAATCGACCTATCCGCATCGCTCACATCCTCACGACGACAGTAAAGTATTGTGGATCTGGAAGGGTTTTTGCTTTTTTGCTTCTTCTGTTTTACACTTTGTTCCGAGATTTTCTGCTTTATGTAGGTCTTTAGGTGATTTCGCCTCTTGATACGCTGGATCATTCCGACACTCGTTCCTGCTGTTTTGGCAAAATCACGTATTGACATTGATTTGTTCTTCATGATTAGAGACAACTTCCTGGTCCAGTTTCGGGTTGGAAGAACCGGGTTTTCTGCCTCTTCCTGGTAGCTCATCCTAAGAATAATGTTCCCCAAACTTATTAATTATGTTTTTAACACTGGCATGATGAATTCCAAACCTCTTCGCCAATTTTCGCATAGTAATACCCTTCTCACTTAGCTATGTGTCCAGAACTTTAATTTCCACTTCCTTTTCAATACGCGACATTTTGAAAACGCAGAATTTCAAGCGTACAAACAAGTAAAGAATCGAAAGCTGCGTACAACACAAATGTATGTGGATAGCTTATTTTCGATACACTCCTTACAAGCGAGACAGTGTCATAAGAATCTGATGCAATGTGTTGATGTACAAATACATCAAATCTCAGCTCACGAATCGCCTCTTAGTGGGTTCTTCAATTTGACGTGCGCTCAGTGCTCATCTGCTGATTGCCTGACACTACGATGTTGAAGCGATATTTTCTCTATCAACATGGTTGTCCAGTAACAAAAATCGCTCAGTGATGGTACTGAAATCGATTGGCAGATGAGCGGAACTCACTGTTGATGAAGTACAAAAATGACGATTGCCAGCCTTGCTCGGTATCTGCTTGCAGACAGTTTGTAAATCCATCAATTACATAGAATTAGGACTCTAAATTTTCGGGTAGTTTTTTGTTCCCATTTTGTTTTACTGAGAACATGTAAGCCATCTTCCTACGCATAGGCAGTGTTTTGGTATCAAGAGATTAGGTACGAGATAACTCGAGCCTCATAGTGATGCTCAGAATGACATTATCAATATTGTTTCGACGTTAGGTGTACCCAAAAAAAAATGAGCCAAACTTGTTGCAACACCGATCTGACTTCTGACTCTGTTTTTATTCGACGTTCGACACTTCGCATATGCTGAAAAATTACGCGTCTCAACTTATGGAAACACCGTAAGTTTATCCATTTCAACCCACAGGGGCAAATTACTTGCCAAACCAATTACTTTTGTGAGAATATAGACATCTTTTTCTGTTTATACTTAATGTGAACGGAGTAGCTGAGTTGGTAGAGAATGGCCACGGTAACGGGTTCGAGTCCTTTCTCTGGCGATTCGTCTTTGGAAATATTCTAACGAAATTCAAGGTATTCGATATATTTTGTTGGTACACTTTCTTATATTCTAACACACAAGTCCTAATTGTTTTTTGTTTGTATTCACCACTTCTCTTCTCTATTGTAACTGTTTTGTAATTCCAGGTGAATCAACGTATCTTTGACTAGATCTCGGTTAGAATGTTTTGTTCCTTTCTATTTACCACCTGTACAGTATTTAGTTTAGGCGCGTGTGCGTGTGTGCGTGGTTTAGAGTACACAGTTATATTTGTAAATTTGCCTGGTAAAGCACTAGTCGCAGAGCACTACAAAACAGCACCCGCTACTTCACATCCTGCACCACCACCACCACCATCACCACCTACACACTGTTAAATGTTCTACTCCTAATCATACTGACTAGTGTTTTAACCCCTCAACCTTCTATTGTTTGGAAAACGCTGTGCGTGTATGCGTGGATGCAATTGTACATACCGTCCGCGTCAACAACAGAGCACTTTGTACAGATCACACGGCTCTGATGTCTCGGGTGCCCCTCCCGCAACAAACGTACGTTAACAGCAACAACAACAACAGCAGCAACGTAGGATCTAATTGCAAGCAGACGACAAAAGTCATCGCCGGAAAGTCATCACTGCACGTAAAACATTCGTTTAGGTTTTGTAACTACCCAGGTAACCAATAAGCACACACTAACGTCGTATTATGACAACAAATAATCGCTAACTGGCATTTTAATCGCTTTTGAGACTAAATTAGGGCCGTTTTGGTGAAATATTCGTGGATAATGCTTATTAAGGGCTAGTGTGCAATCAGAAAACTGAATTCTGATTGAACTATACCGGATGAGTTTTCAGATTGCAGATATAGAGCTAGAAGAATTTCCGGTGCTCATAAAATGCTATTTTACTGCCATTATCAGTGCGTGCTTACTGGTTGCCTGCAGTGTTGCGAAAATATCAAATAATCAAATCTCACCGCTGCAGAAAATCATGCGCGATTTTCGACAGCGATTATCACTATCTACAATATCAATGATAATTGTGATCACTCGAAGTGAGTATGGAAAATATCACACCCCGTCCAATATCACCATAGTGATGTTTCGTAAACTCACACATGATTATAAATTATCATCATTGAAAATCATTCTCACAATTATCAGCCATGCAAAGATTTTCACTATCACATGGTGATATTCAATGAGGTGAGTGAAGTTTTGAAAATCAATTTCAACCAAATCTTATCATGCAGTATGATTATTTTTGGAATGGGTGGTGTCGAATCTCGATGTCTGAAGTAATTTGAAATTGTTGATAGTGAAATTCGGTTCGTAAAAATTCATCTAAACCCATGGCAATATGGATATTTTTGAAACGGGTATGATGAGTAGATGTTAAATATCGATGTCTGGAGTCATTTTGAAATCCAAGATGGCGGCTCTCGGATCATGAAAATTCATCTGAAACCATGCAATATGGGTATTTTTGGAACGGGTACGATGAGTAGATGTTGAATATTGGTGTCTGAAGTGATTTTGAAATCCAAGATGGCGGCTTTCGGTTCATGAAAATTCATCTGAAACCATACAATATGGGTATTTTTGGAACGGGTACGATGAGTAGATGTTGAATATTGGTGTCTGAAGTGATTTTGAAATCCAAGATGGCGGCTTTCGGTTCATGAAAATTCATCTAAACCCATGGCAATATGGATATTTTTGAAACGGGTATGATGAGTAGATGTTAAATATCGATGTCTGGAGTCATTTTGAAATCCAAGATGGCGGCTCTCGGATCATGAAAATTCATCTGAAACCATGCAATATGGGTATTTTTGGAACGGGTACGATGAGTAGATGTTGAATATTGGTGTCTGAAGTGATTTTGAAATCCAAGATGGCGGCTTTCGGTTCATGAAAATTCATCTGAAACCATGCAATATGGGTATTTTTGGAACGGGTACGATGAGTAGATGTTGAATATGGGTGTCTGGAGTCATTTTGAAATCCAACATGGTGGCTCTCGGTTCATGAAAATTCAACTAAACCCATGCAATATGGGTATTTTTGGAACGGGTATGATGAGTAGATGTTGAATATTGATGTCTGGAGTCATTTTGAAATCCAAGATGGCGGCTTTCGGTTCATGAAAATTCATCTAAACCCATGCAATATGGGTATTTTTGGAACGGGTATGATGAGTAGATGTTGAATATTGGTGTCTGAAGTGATTTTGAAATCCAAGATGGCGGCTTTCGGTTCATGAAAATTCATCTAAACCCATGCAATATGGGTATTTTTGGAACGGGTATGATGAGTAGATGTTGAATATTGATGTCTGGAGTCATTTTGAAATCCAAGATCAGCAATAAAAATATACTACGAAAGTAAGAAAATTGTTTGAAGTGATAGATTAAACATAGCAAATCTTCGAAAATATGTATAATTGGATTGTGTTAGTTTTCAATCGCCAATCATTTGGTTGACAGCAACCAATTTGATGTCAACAATTCGACTACCAGAATGCTCAACAAACGAGTTCCTTACTTTTCCCAAGCTTTAGAACAGTAGTATTGGTTCAAGTGCAATATTTGCAGAACTGTCGATGATAAATTTTTGATAGTGATTCTTAAATAAATGTCTGCTTTCGCACAATGAATTCAAATCTACAATACCGTCTCGAAGTGTTGCACTAATTTTTCAAAGAAAATTGTCCGTTTTTATCCGAAATTTGAAAAAAATTACCTCTATAAACAAACGGTAAGTAATGTCGGAAACATTACTGCAAAATCGACGTTAATGCGCAATAGCCTGCACAGTTGTCTTCTAGTAGACCTACAAGCTTATGAAATTAGAATTTAGAGATGCAGATTATAGCGACAAAATTACAAGGTTGTGTAGCAGATACTACCAATCACGGTGACGTTTAATATTTTCAATTCACACTTAATGCCATTTAATATATAGTAAATGGTTAATTGATGAGTGTTACTTGCCGCTAGATGACACTCAACTCCCGAAAAAGTTAAAACTCCGTGGTTTTCACTTCAGTTTTGGTGGGTAAAACACGGTGATAGATTGCATTCACGAGAATAAAATACCAACACCAAAAAAGAACTTCCATGCACTGTCCACCCTTCTGGCATCAGTTGTAGTTTCTTTCCTCTTTCAAATTCATCATTTCTCCGTTTTTAACAACAAAAATATTGAATGCAACACTGGAACCTGCAGAAAAATCCGACCGAAACACAGCGAAACAACGCAGAGCAACAAAGAAATACAATCGCACGCGACGAGCGTTCTACACAAACTAAGTTCAAATTTTTCGAAAAATTTTCATAAACTAGAAGTTCACATTTTGGATATCAAAATGACTCCAGACATCGATAATCGACACCTACTCATCATACCCGTTCCAAAAATACCCATATTGCATGGGTTTAGTTGAATTTTCATGAACCGAGAACCACCATGTTGGATTTCAAAATCACTTCAGACACCAATATTCAACATCTACTCATCATACCCGTTCCAAAAATACCCATATTGCATGGTTTCAGATGAATTTTCATGAACCAAGAGCCGCCATCTTCTATTTCAAAATGACTTCAGACACCAATATTCAACATCTACTCATCATATCCGTTCCAAAAATACCCATATTGCATGGGTTTAGTTGAATTTTCATGAACCGAGAACCACCATGTTGGATTTCAAAATCACTTCAGACACCAATATTCAACATCTACTCATCATACCCGTTCCAAAAATACCCATATTGCATGGTTTCAGATGAATTTTCATGAACCAAGAGCCGCCATCTTCTATTTCAAAATGACTTCAGATACCAATATTCAACATCTACTCATCATATCCGTTCCAAAAATACCCATATTGCATGGGTTTAGTTGAATTTTCATGGACCGAGAGCCACCATGTTGGATTTCAAAATGACTCCAGACATCAATATTCAACACCTACTCATCATACCCGTTCCAAAAATACCCATATTGCATGGGTTTAGTTGAATTTTCATGAACCGAGAGCCGCCATGTTGGATTTCAAAATGACTCCAGACATCAATATTCAACATCTACTCATCATACCCGTTCCAAAAATACCCATATTGCATGGGTTTAGTTGAATTTTCATGAACCGAGAGCCGCCATGTTGGATTTCAAAATGACTCCAGACATCAATATTCAACACCTACTCATCATACCCGTTCCAAAAATACCCATATTGCATGGGTTTAGATAAATTTTCATGAACCGAAAGCCGCCATCTTGGATTTCAAAATGACTCCAGACATCAATATTCAACATCTACTCATCATACCCGTTCCAAAAATACCCATATTGCATGGGTTTAGATGAATTTTCATGAACCGAAAGCCGCCATCTTGGATTTCAAAATGACTCCAGACATCAATATTCAACATCTACTCATCATACCCGTTCCAAAAATACCCATATTGCATGGGTTTAGTTGAATTTTCATGAACCGAGAGCCGCCATGTTGGATTTCAAAATGACTCCAGACATCAATATTCAACATCTACTCATCATACCCGTTCCAAAAATACCCATATTGCATGGATTTAGATGAATTTTCATGAACCGAAAGCCGCCATCTTGGATTTCAAAATGACTCCAGACATCAATATTCAACATCTACTCATCATACCCGTTCCAAAAATACCCATATTGCATGGGTTTAGTTGAATTTTCATGAACCGAGAGCCGCCATGTTGGATTTCAAAATGACTCCAGACATCAATATTCAACACCTACTCATCATACCCGTTCTAAAAACACCCATATTGCATGGGTTTAGTTGAATTTTCATGAACCGAGAGCCGCCATGTTGGATTTCAAAATGACTCCAGACATCAATATTCAACACCTACTCATCATACCCGTTCCAAAAATACCCATATTGCATGGGTTTAGTTGAATTTTCATGAACCGAGAGCCGCCATGTTGGATTTCAAAATGACTCCAGACATCAATATTCAACACCTACTCATCATACCCGTTCCAAAAATACCCATATTGCATGGGTTTAGATGAATTTTCATGAGCCGAAAGCCGCCATCTTGGATTTCAAAATGACTCCAGACATCAATATTCAACATCTACTCATCATACCCGTTCCAAAAATACCCATATTGCATGGGTTTAGATGAATTTTCATGAACCGAAAGCCGCCATCTTGGATTTCAAAATGACTCCAGACATCAATATTCAACATCTACTCATCATACCCGTTCCAAAAATACCCATATTGCATGGGATTTGATAAAATTTTACGAACCGAAATTCACTATCATCAATTTCAAATAACTTCAGACAATGATTTTCGACACCACCCGTTCCAAAAATAATCATACTGCATGTTAAGATTTGGTTGAAATTGATTTTCAATACCACACTCACCTCACGGAATATCACCATGTGGTAGTGAAAATCGCGCATGGGTGATAATCGTGATAATGCTTTTGAATGATAATCATGTGTGAGTTTACGAAACATCGCTAAAGTGAGATTGAACGGGTGATGATTTCCCCCATACTCAGCGGTGATATTTGATGTTTTGAAAATTTCGCACACCGATATTAAGTGATAATCGTTTTCTAATATCATTCTCAGAATATCAAATGATTTTCTTCATGATGTTCGGCGATGATTTTGTAAGTGATAATCACCAACAATTATTATCGGCGATAATAACTGATTTTTGATATTTTGAGAATGATAATGCCAACACTGGTTGCCTGAGTAACACAGTAAGCAAACAACAACAAAAAAACAAACGGCACTACAAGTTCAATTATTCTCTGCAGAATATTATTAAGTAGGACATCAATTTGCTAGAAACGGGGAGCTACGTGCACATTGTAGAAATAATGTGAATTTCTAAAAACAACAGCTCTGTTGAAGTCATGCACGCTCTTACATTGAACGAAGATTTAAAGTCTAAACCTAAATTTACCAGACTCACCAGATGGTTTTTTATTAAAATACCGCTGCTTGAAATGATGTAAGTGTTAGCAGAGTGAAAAAAAATAACAACTTGTTACTATGGGTCGCAACGGTAGAAAGAATAAAATTTTATTAATTTACTAGCTGATTTACCCGGCGTTGCTCGGAAATGTTTCGTGAAGGCAAGGCCGAAAAAAATTCTATAAATTGTTCTTTCCATTGATTGCAATGAAACACAACTTAGACGACAACCCGATTGAACAATACTCCGTTCATGTTCAGATTGCGAATGTCCCATCTCCGATCTCACAATAATCATAATTTGCATGATATTCTCGACAAATTGAGTCAGTTTTATATTTGAACCCTTTTGTTAGAAACATTTAAAACACCTTTCTTTCTATATATACCTTCTTAGTAATCTCCGAGATTCCTATGTATATGTGCTTGTAACGTACTTCCGTACTTTCTCGTCACATCTGGTATTTGCATGGCTATAAACACTTGCTCTCTTTGTCCCGGGTTGGCGGTTCAATGCATAGGACGCTGGTCTAACAAGCCAGTTGTCGTATGTTCGAGCCCCGACCTGGAAGGATTCTTAGTGTCAGTAGGATCGTAGTACTAGCCATGCAATGATTCTGTACGCTAAGAATCGGCTGCGAAATCTGTTGAAACAGAAAGGCCAAATTCCACAAAGGGAATGTAATGCCAAAAAAAAAAACACTTGCTTCTCCCTCCTATGAAAATTATTATGATATCATTATTTCCACGTAATTTCCAATTAATTAATGATGATATCATTATTTCCACAGTATTCCATCTGAAAATGATTGTTTTATAACGAAAAGCTGTTTAACATCATAACTACATTCGTACTATAGAATAGTTTTTTTTTGTATCATTTATTTTACCCCGGCTTTATCCATTTTGGTCATTCACCGGGGAGGAAAACCTACACGGAAAGACCTAAATCAGCATTTTGGCGAACAAATTAGTTGATTTTCTGATTTTAGTTAGTTATTTTTTGAGACAACTAAAAAAATCCTACTTTTCCTAATTTAGATTTTTTAATTCTCATTCCCTTAACAATAATAAAATATTTATTGAAATGGCTATTTTTCTAGTTGAATTCACCAATTCAACATGCTGTCATTTCTTAGCTAAGGCACACTTCATTTCCATTTAACTATTTTTTTAGTTGTATTAGAGAAATAAAACGTTGTTTTCAACCAACATAAATGGTTGAATTGGCTTCTGCAATTTGCAGCTATATGGCGTTCTGTCACCGAAAAAACGTTAACACCGTAATGACTACTAGCTGGCACACTACGATCGAAAAAAATTTCAGTCGCGGTTATTTTTTCTATATTAGCAGGTATAAATACGATGTTGTATTGACATAAGCGAAACATAAACTTCTTTTTGAAAATTCTTCTTCTAAATCGCTGTTTTCTTCATTCGACTTCGCGAGATCGACTCTCTCACAGAAAACTTTGAGCACTCGGAAAACAAAATCAAATACAAGTAGTACACCTGCCGGCGTAGCCCGGAATGTTGGAAGATACAAAAAAATTCATTTGACATATTTGACATATACAATTAGAGTGCAACATTCGAAACTCACTTCACTGTCCACGTAAAAACATTATTACGCACAATCGCTTCAAATGCGCACAAATTCTAAATAAATACACTTCCCACTAAGAGTTTACGTCATTTTTTACAAATCGGTTTAGAAATTTATACATGGATATATCGTAACTCATACAAAAACCATCTGAACAATTTGCAAGCAGTTTCAACAAGACTGTCCCTTTTAGCTTTTGCTTTGATACTTCTCATGAGTTTTTGGCTAATAAACTTGTTGATAAAACCAATTTCTTTTTGTTTTCTTTGTGCTGTTCTTCAGTAATGATGGTGATAGATAAATAGAAACAAATTTTCTGATTTTAATAACAAAATTAGATGTCAATGAAAATTTCGTGTTGGATTGAAATATTGCTGGTTGGTGTCCAGGATATTCGCCAACTAAACTCATTCTCTAAAAATAAGAGTTTTTTTTAGCAAAGTAAATTCTCAATTTTAACTAATTTTATAGTTATTTTGGAAATTTTGTTGTTGAAATCAACTAATTCAAAAACAGTAATACGAATTAGGCGCAGACCAAATTTCGGTCGTTCCGTGTATGGAATAACGATTCAGCTAATACAAATGTTGTTAAAAACTTTTCTTCCCATCACCTTGAGTCGACAGTTTTCCCAATTTACATTAAAAAAATGCACATGGATTGTATGATTTCGTCAATTCATATCAATGTTGTGATTGTTTTAGTGAACCTCACTTAAATGCTGGAAATATGCTGTACTCGTTAAGAAGTACCAATTTTCCGTAAAACCCGATAAACATTAGTTCTTTGAATTTCCCGACAAAATGAAATCAGATCTTTTGAAATTATTTAAAGAAAATTGTGTGGCATTCAAATTAACAACAGCAATACTATCTACTACGCCCTTGGAATTCCTGCCACTCTCTTGTTTCACAAAAAATGGGAGATGAAAATTTATTTTCAAAAACCACTCTTTCTAGCCTAAAGTCTAGTTAAGGACACTTCCTTTCCTAAAAAAAATACCTTTATGACTATTTCTAAAGACCAAGAAATAACTGAGTCAAAGTTTGTAGCAATTCGTGTAATAGTTCCGGAGTTATGCCGTTACAAATATTACACTCCCTTTTTAGAGGCACTTACTACACTCTCCCCACCGAATGTTCTTATAATCATATCTAAGTTGTGCAAAAAGTATCTATGGTCTTCAAAAAGTTCCGATTCTCGTCAAATTAAATAATTTTTTAACCTTTGTTAAGGACACTTGCTACGCTCCCTCGCCCCATGAAAATATTCTTATAACCATCTCTGAGGAGCCAGAGAGGGTTGGCGGTTCAATGCATAGGACGCTGGTCTCACAAGCCAGTTGTCGTGTGTTCGAGCCCCTACCTGGAAGGATTCTTAGTGTCAGTAGGATCCATAGTACTAGCCATGCAATGGTTCTGTACACTAAAATCGGCTGCGAAGTCTGTTGAAACAGAAAGGCCAAATTCCACAAAAGGAATGTAATGCCAGGACTTTGCTTTGAGGAGCCAGAAGTGCCAAGTTTATGTTAATAACAATCCGTTAAGTAGTTTCGGAGCTATGGCACTGCAAACATTACACTCCCCTTTTTAAAGGCACTAACTACATCCATCCCCCATCAAATCATATCTACGGTATGCAAAATGTTTCTAAGGTTTTCAAAAAATATCGATTTTCGTCAAGTTATATGAATTTTTTTCATGACCATTCCTTGTTAACGACACTTGCTATGCTCCCTCCCTCCATAAAAATAGGCTTATGACCATCTCTGAAGAGCAAGTTTGATAGCAATCCGTTAAGTAGTTTCCGAGTTATGCCGTTACAACCATTACACCCGCTATTTAGGGCCTTGCAATTAAAATTAAGTAATTTTGAGCATTTCCAACGAGCGTAGGGTGCCTGTATATGGAAAATAGAATTTTTTTTTGACTAATGTCATTTCGATGCTCTATTGATTGCAACAGCAGTTCGAATTGGATAATTTTTTACATTTTTATCGAGTAGGGTGGCGCAATATGAAAATTTGTAAATATTCTGACTTGCTGATTACATGTTCCATTTAATAGTAAATCAAGAGCAATTAAAATTTGATAATTTTGGAGATTTCAAACGACCGTAGGTTGGTGCAATTTGGAAAATTTCAAAATTTTTGACTAATGTCGTTTCAATATTCTATTAATTGGTGAATCAATAGCAGTTCCAATAGGGTCATGTTGGACATATCCAGAGAGCGTAGTGTGGTCTTATTTAAAACATATTATTATTTGAATTTGCAGATCCGATGCTTTATTGATAGGTGAATGAATTAAATTCGAATACGATATTTTTGGACGTTTTCAGTGGGCGTATTTTACCTTTTGCTAATTAAATGTTTAATTAATAGCAAATGGAATATTAGAGTTGTAAGCATTTTGTTCGGTGGTAATGCAGTTTTATATGAGAAATTGGGAATTGTTTTGGCAAATTGGATGCTGTATTGATTAATATATCAATAGTAGTGGTGGTGAACCATCGGATTTAAACATGTACATCGTCGAAGTGCCTGTGTTTTTGACTGTAGTTTTTAACGTGCTGTTGCTTTGGTTTGGAACATATTGCGAACAGCAAACGAATGTTACAGTAAACCGAATGAAAAGCTTTTGCATATATTTGCTAAAAGAATATTTCTGAACAAATATGTACAAAGCACAGGGTGGCAAGTGACCGGGAAAACCGGGAAAAAGTCGGGAATTTGATTTCACCGGGAAAAACCGGGAAAAAGTCGGGAATTTTAGTGAAAAACCGGGAAAAAATATTACTAGCTCACCTATGAGTAACAGTTGTTAGCATAATGATTTTTTTCAACAATTGAAAAGTAGGAGACAATACCCAAGTTTGCGTTTGAGCGAAACGTTCAGTACAAGTGTTGAAATAACTTATTGTCCATTGGAAATTGGGCCATGTCTTGTCCAACGATTTTTAGAGGCTTGCAAGCAGTTTTAAATCAAACAGGAAGCATCAAATTTTTTTTAATTGTTATCAGTATCAGCATAATGAAAGCTCATTTTGAAAATAAGGATAATTTGGATGCTTCTGTTTGATTTTTATTAAATTTTTGAATAAGTATTCAACACACTTGCAAATTTTTAATGGAAAAATCTCAGGGTAACATAGGGAAAATTTTTAATTCAATTGAACATTTTTAGGAGCCTTCATGTTTTTAAGTTTCATCATAATTTGTCTCAGTAATGTCATATTTAGGCAACACTTGTGTTATGCTTATATTTCTGTGAGATGTCAAAAGGACTCGCAAGATTGGAAGAGTTGTCGACTTTCATCTTATTCATCGTTTACAGGAAGTATTTGAGTTCCTTTTTGAGAGTTGAAACTGATTTCTGAGGACTATAGTATAGAATCTTAGAAAGATTTAGAAAATGGATTGATTTGTTTAGTGAATCTATGTTTAATTTTCTTTCAAAGGTCCTCAACTATTCCATAGTAGTATCACAAGAACGTTGATATTGATGTAGATAAAGGTGAATTGAATTTAGTTTGAGCTAAGGTAATGATTTAAATTATATACGGCCATATCTATTTTTCCCAAAACAATTTCAGGGTTTACATTCGATAGTATTCTAGTCGATTAGTTCTAAGCTGGTAGATTGCATAACTAATTGAGCTAATCATTGCTTAATTTGAGACCCTGAATGTTATTGATTGATCTGCTAGAATCAGATCAATTGTAGAAAAATTTCTCATATAGATAAATTAGTTGAGCTATTGGAAATAAAACTGGTTCAAAACCAGCGGAGAGTTTATCATGAAGAACTCGTTCTTTCTGATTACTCTACGAGCATTTAGAATCCTATTAGGAAAAAACAGATCGATATATTGTGCATTTAGCTGCTATCATTTGATTTATTTGCCCATCAACGCATTGAAATCGTAAACATTGTTTATTGACTAACAGATACATTAGAAAAAATTGGTGTTTTCAAAGAGCAAGTCGTGGCAGCCGAACGGTTTTGCGAAATCTTCTAATACACACATCTAATACATCTAATGATTTTAATTTCAATTCTATTACATGATAATTTTTTTTAATAATAATAATTTTTGGTCTGACAGGACTTTGTTAATCATTGGTTTTATGGTTTTCATCACAATCACAGCATGATAATTCATCTGAGGGTATCGTTCATTGAACAGATGTGCTTGCAAGCGACATACTTTAAACAGTATATGCCCATATAACAATTTATTGTACCATGGCCGAAGCCCTGGCAATGACGATATTCGCCCTTATTCTGAATAACGACGTATTGATTTTTCGATCGAATGTGGTTCGATCGAATCATAGCTACTTTTGATTTTGCTAGCGTTATGGGGAATACAAATGAAATACGAGGAAAAAAACGATACGACGTTATTCAGAATAAGGGCGATTATGTTAGATTCGCTGTGCCATCATCAGTGTTTGTTATTGCCGATAATTTGACAGAAAGTGGCTCGATATTGCTCTACATTGTATACACCATTTTCAATCTGGTAGAAGATGCTATAAGAACTCGATGTCTCTCAATGCATGAATCGTGAGAGAATTCACTCCACTTCATACTCTGAGTATTTCGCAGCCCTTAACAAAATATGTACAGTCCGGCAACGATCGCCGCGGTGAGGAATTTACCAAGAGAGAATCGCAAGTTGATAATTATCGCAGATAATTCGACTTGATGATTCTCATACTAAGTCACAATATATAATATTTCAAAACCCTGATCTGGAGCATTCACAGCTGTTTTTATAGAAACAACTAATACAAAGGTAATATGCACATAGTCAGAATAAGCGGCAATAGTAAAATGATTCTATTGCAATTATCAACTGCCCGTATAGAATCGGATCGCGAAACGAGAATAAGCGACCGTTTGTTGCTTCAGAGAGAATCCTCACAGCAGCGTGCTAACGTGCTAAATTCTCAGGCAGGTCATCGAGAGAAATTCGCTTACGCACTGGTTTCCATTCTATGTTATATAAACCATGACGGTGTTTTGTTGCCGAGATGTTATCCGTCTCTCTTTGATGGAACTGATTGAATCGTGTGAAGAGTTGCTAGCGAGCGTTCTTTGATACGATAAAATAGAAAGCCATCCTCGGCCATCATGCCGTTTATAATTTTCCCGCCAAACTGAGATTTCCACTTTCACTTCCGGAAGGAGCGAAGAAAAAAATGTACAAAATGATTTGAAGTTGCAAGCATAGATTGTTGTTGTTTTTTTTTCTGAGTGGCAAGCGTCCGTTTTTGGGATTGTTGTTCCTTATCGATTTATTTTCAGTCATATGTATACCAAAAAAATAATAAAAACAGTCATGTACACTCGGAAGAAATCGGTATCGTGTAACTAAAACCTCTGAATGACTTGAAAAAGGCTTCATGGTTTTCTTATATGCACATGTTATAATGAATATTTTCTATTTATACATCGAAATGCCTGGAAAGTGAGAGAGAGGCCTCAATTAGCGGGCCGATTACAATGATCCTTTTTGGACATGGGATATCTGTTTAAAGTTTTCATTAAAAAATATTTAAAAAAAACTAAACAGGAGCGATTTGAGTCTATTCCAAAAACCGGATATTTTTATCTCAAAAAAAAAACCGGGAAAAAACCGGGAATTTGAAATCGGCAATTCACTTGCCACCCTGAAAGCATCGGTGTTCGGTTCCCACTTTACCACCACTGGCATGGAATTGGAAATAGTATAAAAATGATCATTTTCTATATATAAAGTCATCCAGCGCTCGCTGAGAATATCCAAAATTAACAAACTCTTATTGCAATTAATGCACTAATGAATATAGCATCGAACATGCAAAAGTAAAAAAAGTTTCATCATTTTTCATATTAAACCACCCTAAACCGCTCTCTAAACACGTCCAAAATCATCCAAAATAGCAGTTCGAATTGAATAATTTTGGGCATTTTCGATGAGTGGCGGGTGGCGCAAGATGAGAATTTGTAAATATTTTGCCTTTTGCTGATTCCATGTTTCATTTAATAGTGAATTAATAACAAGTGCAAATTGCTTAAACAATCGCAGGGGGGTTTAATATGAAAATTTGAAAATATTTTGATTTTTGCTATTTAAATTTTTGATTACCTGTTACTGATTCGCCCATCAATCAAAAATTTAAATAGCAAAAATCAAAATATTTTCAAATTTTCATATGAAACCCCCCTGCGATTGTTTAAGCAATTTGCACTTGTTATTAATTCACTATTAAATGAAACATGGAATCAGCAAAAGGCAAAATATTTACAAATTCTCATCTTGCGCCACCCGCCACTCATCGAAAATGCCCAAAATTATTCAATTCGAACTGCTATTGATCCAACAATCAACAAACCAACGAATTGGTATTAGTCAAAATACAATTTTTCAAATTGAAACACCCTTCGGTGGCAGAGAATGTCTAAAGTTTTTTTTTACTATTTAATAAAACATCGAATTGGTAAAAATTCCAAACTTTCAAATTGCGCCACGCTGCGCTCTCTGAAAATGTCTAAAATTATCCAAGTCAGACCCGTACCTAGGATTTCATTTCGGGAGGGGCCTAAAGATAAAAAATTAATGCTACTGAAGATTTCTGATGCACCTAATTCTTTGTGTGCCTTTTACGGGTGTTTTAACAGATACTTTGAACTTTTCCACTGGAATTGTTATTGTATTACATTTATTTACGTTTACTGTCTTGTTATTTCTGTAACACATGTCTGAGACCTTCTAAAATTATGTATCTGTTTTTGATTTCGGGAGGGGCCAGGGCCCCTCGGGCCCCTCTCTGGGTACGTGACTGATCCAAGTCGAACTGCTATTGATTCACCAATCAATAGAACATCAAATTGACATTAGTCAAAATATTTTCCATATACAGGTAGCCTACGCTCGTTGAAAATGCTTGAAATTAGCAAATTTATTTGCTATTGACTCACCAAATTATTAAACATCGAATTTGCAAAAGTAAAAAAAAATTCCTTTTTCATATTGAGCCACTCTACGCTCGCTGAAAATGTCCAAATTATAGTCAAAAAGTTTACAAATTTTGCATATTTTGGCTGGCTGGAAATCTTCCAAATTATTCAATTTTTATTGTTATCGATTCTATAACCAAAAACCATAAAATTTGCAAAAGTTCAAAAACTTACTATTTTCCATATCGAACCACCCTACGCACACTGATAATGCCCAAAATAATACCATTTGAATTACTATTGATCGATTTATCAATCGAGCAAAACAATTTTTTTTGTGCTGATCACATGTGCATTGGTAATTTCAAAACGAGAACTGAAATCAACACAGCATCGTATCTAACGCAGTTTACTCGACCCTGGCCGATGGTACGCCAACCAAACGGTTCGAAACAGATTGCTTCGATGAACACCGAGTACAGAAAACCTTCGCATTAACCGAGGGAATAGTTTCCGAACCATCGCATGATTACGCTCGGTGAACATTTTTGAGTAAATTTGCAGAAGCATCGGCGTTCGGTCCGCAATTTACCACCACTGCCCATCACAAAGACAGTAATAAAATCAGCGGAAAAACAATTCTGAAACTCGTGAGAACTAATACGTAATCTAAACAAGAAATGGAATGACGTTTACAAAAACATGCAAACTTAATTTCGAATGAATAAGTTTCACATTTGATTTTCAATACAACGGCTCTTAACACAAACATGGATCTTGTAAAATAATCTGCACATGAAAAATGATAATGCACATATTGTAGAATTAATCTTTTGTGTTTTTGCAAATGGAAAATCGGCAACGAACTGCATTTTTATGGTGAAACATGTATTCGTACGCCCGAAATTTTCAAGCGCCTTTAAATTAACGTGTTTTAATGATTGTACACAAATTTCTGTGAAAATAACAGTCTATTATTTTTAATGAGAATCATCGGAATGGTGTTTAAAATACGAGAATTCAAACATTCTTTAAAATTCTCAGACAATTTTGATCAAACTAATGTGTAATTAATCCTGAAAAATCTCGAGATAAATTTTTGATAAATATTTTCATCGATGGTAACAGTGAGTTGAATAGAAAATGGTTCACCCAAAGTAATGACATATATGATCTAAATAACAGGAAATTTTAACATGTTAATATTTCGGAAATAAATTCTCTACTTTTTTGTTTTTTTATCAGTTTAAATCTTCTAGTTGAACTAAACAAGAATACAGTATAGTCATTCATCTTTGCGGACCCGACTTTTGTGATACGCACTGTAGGTATTATTTTGGTAAGTCCGTGTGCTGGAGTTGCGAAAACAAATTGCACAAGCGGTAATATATAACTATGGGAGTAACTATGATGAAATTAACCTGTCGTTCAATATCTTTAAAAAATGATGTCAGGTCTGCATTTTTTTCGCGAGATGGGAACCGAATACAAATTATCCGATTGATTTTTGTTTTCATTGCGTATATAACGCTGTAGTTATTCCTGCAACTTTTATGATCTCATGTCTGCAAGTTTTGCGTTCAATTCAAACAGATAAATCTTGCACAACTTTTTTGCATGTTTTTTCTAAAACTGAAGAAAACTGCACACATTGATCTAAAAATTTATGAGGCAGCAAAAACAATGCGGACTCTGCAGAAATATATTTTTCACAGCAATGTTATTCAATTTTTGCCTTGCGGAGAGCGTCAATCATTTCACTAGTTTTTCTTCCACAAGAGATTTATAGCAATTTCGACGTACATTGTGTCTGGTACAATTATGACAGCCGCTTGAAAAGTTTTTGATAAGTTGCACAATTGTTATAGTTACTCCCGTTTTACATGACGATGTGAAATTTTTCGTAGAGCTTCTAGTGAAACATTAACAAGTTGGTGATTTACTGCACAATTGTTTAGATGTACTTAAAGTTGTTCTACAGTGATTTTTTCGGTAGTATGGTGAAACTTAAAAGTGATAAGTTGCACAACCAGTAGTCTTCTTTTCTGACTTCTTAGGAAAAGAAGCTCGAGCTTGTTTTCCTTTTACACAGCATTCGCAGCCTTCACGTATTCCACAGTCGATCATTGTTAATCCACGAACCAGATTATTTTTCAACAACACATTCATTGCATCAGGATCACGATGTCCAAATCGCCGGTGCCACGTGTGTTGACAATCTTTTTTATGAGACGTTCTTGTTTTCCATGCAGTTATTTTTACAGGTGTATTCAGACGACAAAGCCCTCTACATTTGCTCACTATAAAGACGGTCCCAGAAAGTATGGACGCACTTTGATCGTATTGTAAGCTTTCGAACCTTCGGCCTGATCGATGCTTCTTGTTTCGGAGTACGTTTTGGTTGTTTCTGCTTTTTATAATTTCGAAGATTCAAACTCTCTTTAGCACGAAGAACATTTGACTTCGAAGTGCCCACTTTTTGTCAACATCCCGAACTGAAACCTCCTCCTTCTGCTCGAACGCCTTCAGTATACGTTTATCCAACTGAGGGTTAGCAGGACCTTTTTTTCGACCCATTTTCGGTTTATCCTCAAAGGTGTTATCCTCACCGAACTTGCTGATTGCATTTTGCACGGCCTTTTCACTTACTCCTTTCATTTTTGCTATCTTTCTCAGTGACAATCCGCGTTCTGTGCACCATTTGTACATAATTTTTCGACGTTGTTCTGCTGAAAGTCCACGCATTTCGAAACCAACTAATGAAAACGAATAAACAACTGCACAAGTGGTTAGAGAAGAGTGTAAACAACAGGACGCAGCCATAAAAATGGACAGGTTCTGATCCATTGCGAAATGGCAGCGGTTTTTGGTTGCGTCCATACTTTCTGGGACAGTCTTTAATCAGTAATTTGCTCTTCGCTTCGCCATCACTGTTGAAAAAATACTCATGAAATCGAAAAATTTCCACTTATCGCGGTGAAATACCGGAAGTCGAATCCGAATCTACTTTTCGGAAACTTTTCAAAGAATTTCAAGACCTTTTATTTGCAGCTCAATTTGTGATAATCGGTTAAGGAATTTTCGGAGAAAATCGAATGCGCATTTTCTCATAAATTTGCACTAAATTACCTTGTAATTTTGGAACCAAAAGTCAAGTCAGGATAAAATTCAATCCTCAGCCTATGGAACCAACGAATTCATACACTGTTTGGTGATGCCTTCGTCAGATTTAAAGCGCATAGTGCCATGAGATCTGCTTACGTCAAATCAAAGAAACCATGCTTGAGTAGAATCCAAACAGATTATTTGTAACCTGGCATGATAATTCCGATCCGATGCCTTCGCTGTGTCAAAGGTCCAAGAAAATCTTTAGAAGCGATGACGAGCTTTGCTATCATTTTATACACATTTTTTGCTATTTCATTTATCTGGCTGACTTATTTATATTCAGAAAGTATCATCCTTTGAGTCATATCGTTCTGAAATGTTAATACTTATTAGTACTAATGGAATAGGAGAGCATTCCAAAATCATGACTGTACCTCAAATTTTAACAGTTAGCACTTCAAATGCGATGAATTCAAAAACTAGTTTAACCAACAGTTGATATGGGAATCCAAGCTAATTCCTTACGGCGATCTCTACTTACGAGATTAACGCAGAGGGTACGAATGTCGGCTACACTTTTACTGATTCAGTTCCTCGTTGAAAGTTTAAAATGTGATTGTCTCAATAGAGACTATTCGTAAAGAATTTGCCTAACGGATGGTGACCAAAGTATTCAAAATGTTCTGAGAATAACCGAGCTATTATGGTTCAAAATCTCACCACTTTTTGTCTGCGTATTTTCATTACTGTTGACGTTCTTTCACGTCCTCAGCAGTTCAGCTCACTGATGACAGCAGCCGCATGACATTGGGAAGGTTACAAGTTGTTGTTTTCAAATTGACGTTCACTTAAAAAACCTAAACAGTGAAACTGGTGAATATTTTACTTTTGCAATCATTTCGTCAGGTCAGGATGTGAGTAAATCTAGAAAGCATGCAACTGTAGAAGTAAATATCATTATAATTATTTGGCTAGCTAAATTTCAAAATGTTTTACTATCATAAGAAAAATTTGTTTCACCCCCAGAAGCAAAACGAAAAGGCTGTGCAAGTTAAGGTAAGTTTTTGTTTTCATTTGGGAACAGATCGCTATATATTTCCTGTACAGATTAGTAGACATTAATGTCATTAGTTTAGAAACCGATCCTACCGATTCACGGAGGCTATGTGTTCAGTTTAGGTACACCGAATAGATTTAGGCTAGTCTAATGAGCCCAAGAAGGCTTTATTAACAACAACAACAAGAACAGCAACAGTAGTAACAGAGAATCTCACGAGTGTCAAAGTCGATTGATTTCTAGACCGTCAATTCAAAACGTCGTATCTAATAGGTTTGTTACCAAACTTTTCCTATACTAGCCGTCGTTTCTCATTGTGATTAGAAATATCAATGAAAAGTTGTTCAAAAAAGGCCATAATCAGTAGCAACGTGACGTTTTGAATGAAAAAGAATGTCCAGAATTAGGTCGGCAACATATACTAAGTTCTAGACAAATAAAAGCTGATCTCCTGTTGATGAGAAGAAAAATGTAAATGATTGTTTGAAAGGGCTCTTCGGATGATATTTCATACAACGGTTTACCAGTGTGTTGTCCCAATCAGGATACTATTGAATGTAGATGGTAGAACTGTTTGTAAATCTACAAACAATTATACGGGCCGCCCCCGAATGGCTTGGAAGAGAAACACAGATTTACAGTAATGATTAGAGCGTTTAACGTGTAATTTCATACTAATTAACCGATAAGTTTCTATCGGTTTCGTAACGATAGGTAAGTCATAGTGAAGCTAATTGAAAGACGCTTAATAAATGATCAAATGATTGAATATCGTGGTTTTCTTAGTTAATATCACAACGTCTCTGAAAAGTTATCTAACTGCGTTGGTTTACTTTCTTCCTGATTGATGATAACAGTGATCTTGAAAACATATTTATGTTGATTTAGATAATATTCGATGACACTATCAGTGCTGAAAAAATTCGTTATCACAATGGTGACTCGAGCTTACATTGAGACAACACATATATCATCGTCCACCCAACGACGATTGTCGCTAATTGAATCATAACAAGTATCATGACTGCCGAACCCTTTCAGTATCATTGGAAATTGATTTCATGAAAATGTAAACAAAAGTTATCCCCCTATCACCCGGCGATGAGCCAGTGATAGACGACAATATTTGTCTCATTCGACATTCAGTTGAGCATCAACGGTATCATATTCATTCCTGAGAATCATCGTCAACCGGGTCGATTGGGCCCTTCCAATCATACGCAGTTCCCAGCGCCCTGGAGAATAAGTCTTTGTTTAATTTAATAAGTAAAATGTTTTCCAACGTATCTTTCCCAAGGCCAGTGCGTTGATTAGAGAGAACCAAGGCAAGGGCACTGAAAGACCGTTCAACAGAGACTTGGTTCGATGGTGTGGATAGTACAACCATTGCTACTGCATATATCTCTGGGTGCGTAGTCTTACGGCGCAACCAATGGTCCCACACGTTGTAGTTATGTTTTTGGCGTGGCTCTAGGTCCAAAGACTTAACTTGTTGAAGAAACCCGGTCTCGCAACCAAGATTCACGGATTCACCAAACATTTGCGTAAGATACTGATCAAAATCATCGGTAGACTCTGACGATTCTCTACTTGTACTAGCCGGTGTTTTACCCAGTTGGCAGATACGTTCCCATGTATCGACTATGTATTGCTGAATTTTATCTTTTTCCTCAGCCGTGAATATTTTAGAACCTCGATAGTTGAACCTTGGATCCAGGTATAATGCCATCTGAACCGCCTTCAATTGGCGCAAAATGTTCAATCTATTGTTCAACGACCGAAGTAAATGGGGACTGAAAGAGTTTTCGCGAACTTTCTGTACCTCACTCGTTGCCATCAGCCATGCCATATAGAAGTCAGATAACGACACGTGCTTCTCTTGCATTTGCTTTGTGCAGATGTACAACGGCTTAAACGTATCATAGTAATGCTCAATGAACGACCATTGATTGGAAAGGTCTAGTTCGGGAAAATTATCGGCCAACTGGTTAAAAAACCTTTTTTGGTGTACGAACGATTCCATCATTTTGAATATACCACCCCATCGTGTCCTACTCCAGACGGGTGGGTATGAAGCATCGTAGCTTTCAAACTCTGACCGGTACTTCACCAGCTTACATTTTCTAGCAACAGCAGTGATGGCTCGGATAGACTCATCGGATTTATCAACAACATCCAGTATTGCAAGCTGTAAGGTATGCACGGCACATCTCACAAGAGTAATCCTTTCGGACAGTTCATTGGCCAGTTCAGCAGTAACGTTTCGTTCACACTGTTTATCATCCTCTATCACATCCGACTCATCCAGCTCATCTATGTTCGTACCATCAGCCTGCTGCTCTGTAGGCATTACGTACGTATCATTGTTTAATTTTCTAACCGTTGCCACCATATTAGCCCCATTGTCGCATGTCACGGAAAATATGTTCTCAAGAGATAGCCCATAGTCGGCCAAAGTATCCATAACTTTTGATTTCAAGAACACCGCTGTTTGACTTTCTTTGATTTCGATCATACCAAGGGTACGAATGACCACCTGCTCGTCTAGGGCATACTGTACATTGATGCCTAAGATATGGCGATTGTGTCGGGCAGCAGAATCTATTTTCAAGCAGACGAGCTTGCCTTTCATCTCATCTATCAACATTTCTTTTAGACGACAGGCAGTTTTCGAGAGATGACATTTCATTGTGACACGGTTCAAAGTGCACCCAAGAGTCATTGTAATCGGTTTCAGTAAGTCTTTGAAGCCTTCCCACTCGAAGCAGGAAATAGGAAGATGATGGAAGGTCGTCAGCTTAACTGCTGACGCAATTAGTAACTGCCGGTCAATAGCTATCAAACGCTTAGGAATTACTCTTTCCTTCTTCTCCATTGGATAGGCAATTGTAAGGAGATTGTTTGCACATGCACGTTCCGTATGTACGGTACGAAAGTGACGGATGAAGTTGCCAGGGGCAAATCTACTCTGGACGTATGGACATCCTGACGCGGGATCGATGTTGCAGATAGCTTTATCGCCCTGTCTTACTACCAATGACGACGCAATGTCCGTCAGTGACCGCTGCAGCTTATTGCGGTCTGCTCTTGTTGTAGGTGCCATCGTATAAACACCACACAAAATTTAGTCGTTAATGGTTTAACTCTAAATACGCTCCTCTATCTAAACACACACACTTGATAAATACTTCTTTGATCAATATTGAATTCGCACTATATCACTATAACCTTGTCTGAACCGGATTCGTTCGGAATACGATACGAAACCTGACAGACTCTCCCTCCTACGCCTCCGACAAGTGCCGGAAGCAAC